>NC_064619.1:476044541-476648708 GCF_023898315.1 Schistocerca nitens | reverse complement strand
GAATGCGCTCGACTGCTAACGGTTCCACAACCGCACCCGCTCTTGCACTTCCTCGTCCGACAGAAATCGACGTCCATACATGTCTTTTGTCAGGTGTCCAAATATGTGAAAATCACACGGCGAAAGGGCCTCTACACAGAGGATGTTGCAGTGTTTACCAAACAAATTGCTGAAGCGTAGCATTCGTCCTGTTGACAGCGTGGGGTCGGGCACTATCGTGTACAGAATGATTCCATCCAACAGCTTTCCGACAGCATGGGGACAAACGGCAAAGTCAACAGCGGAAACATCACACATCTCTCCCGCAAAGAAATCCAAAGCTGTTGACACAAGTTCCGGTAAGGTCATGATGACCTTCTTCTCCGACTGCAGGGGGGCTCTGCTCTTCAATTTCGTCAGGCGTGAAACAACAGTCAGTGCGCAGCGCTATGAAGACACTGCAGAAAGTGCGACACTCCATAATGTCAAATCGCCCAGGAAAGTTATCGGATGGAATCACTCTGTTTAACGATAACGCCCGCCCCCAGACTCCCAGTCAGACGAAGGCTACGCTTCAACGTTTTGGTTGGCAAACACTGCAACATCCTCTGTGCAGTGGACCTTTCGCCGTGTGATATTCACATCATTGGCGACCTGAAGGAAGAGGGTGCTGTTGCGGATCTGTAAGCGGCCGACCACGTTCTACGAATACGGAATTGATCACCTCGTCTCCCAATGAGACAAATGTCTCAACGCATGTGATCATTACTTTTGAGTGGAACCATTCCATGGTCCCGTTGAGGAGGGTGTAATGAAACACTTGGAATCGTATAGGACTAGAAGCTGATGGAACAAATACCTAGATTTGGAGCGACATTTTCTCTTTCACAACGTAATGGGCAGTGTCAAGGAAATTATAGAGGTGTAAAGAGGAATACAGCATTCGTTTATATCTGCTACTTGCAAAGAAGACCTTACAAATGAGGCACATAGTTTCATTATAACACATTCCGCTGATAAGAGCGTAAAGTGAAACGTAAATATCGACATTGGCTGCAGTACTTCTCTTAGCAGAGATGTTTATTAGTAAAAGATAGCTCACTGTTATCAAGCTACCTAGGCGTCCTGATGTTAGTTAGTTAGTTACGTGTTCCATTAATCAATCTCACAGAATCCGTTACGATGTGGAAAGTGTCAAGTGCATAACAAATGCTCACATGAATCAGGGTTTTCCTTGTTTTTTTTTTTTAACTTAAAATTTGTATTACCTACCCCATTCCCTTAAATGGCACAAAATGCACATATTATACCTATAGATTTATTTATTCCTATTCAAGAATTCATCTATGGTATACCAGTAGCTGTCAAGAAGATATGATTTAAGTTTATTTTCGAAACTATTACTGCTGTCTATCAGACATTTCATTTCATCTGGTAGTTTATCGAAAAGTTTTACAGCAGCATATTTTACCCCTTTCTGTGTCAAAGATAGATTACATAGAGGATAGTGTCTTTTTTTCTTTTGCTATTATAATCATGAATGTCACTGTTGCTTTTAAAATGGTCCATGTTCATATGGTTCTAAGCACTATGGGACTTAACATCTGAGGTCATCAGTCCCCTAGACTTAGAACTACTTAAACCTAACTAACCTAAGGACATCACACACATCCATGCCCGAGGCAGGATTCGAACCTGCGACCGTAGCAGCAGAGCGGTTCCGGACTTAAGTGCCTAGAATCACTCGCCACAGCGGCCGGCTGGTCCATGTTACTGAGGACAAATTTCATTACTGAACAAATGTACTGTGTGGCTGTTGTAGGAATTCTCAACCTTTTAAACAGATGCCTACAAGATGTGCGACTATGAGCCCCACACATTCTCTTGAGCAGTGAATGCTTCTGGTCTAAGTGTTACCCCAAAATATTATTCCGTATTGTAAGAACTATAACGGCTTCTGATACCAAATGTAACAGTTGTGTTACTAAATGTGACACTTCTGTCACTAAATGTAACTGGGTTTTCTCTTTTGATGCAAGTCAATTGTCAGGATGAGCATTCTAAAGCATTCTGTCAGGGTGAAAATATTAAATAATATAACTTTTCTCTCTTAACAACATGTGGGCAGGGTGGGTTCTTCCTTGGCTCGGGTATGTGGTCGAATGAAACATCATTTTTACATCAGATAACTTTTATTGAAGATTTGTACAACTGTATCTTACGGGATGTTCTGGTTCGGAGAGCGGCAGCTGTGTCGTTTGTGAAGTCTTCTGCTGCGGCAGCGGCGGCGGCGGCGTCTGATTACGCGTAGCGGTGTGTGTCTCGTGTCGCTGTCTCGCCCAGCTGACGGGAGACGCGCCGCGCGAGGTGGCCGGTTTAATTATTGCGAGCGAAGTCGTGCATCGGATGATACCTTGGGTGTGGCGTCCCAGTGTTTCTCTTCTCTATGCGGCCGCGTGTGTTGGGCGTCGACCAGCGGAGCGGCGCGGCGGGGGAAGGCCAGTGTCCCGGACTCGAACCACGGACTCCCGCTTGCCAGTCTTCGGCTGTCAGGTCTTCATCCCAGCTCACAGGTGACTTCTGAGGTGAGGCCGTCTCCTTCCCGTCCTCACGAGTCACCCGGGTACGTAAAAATCAGACTTCAAATACCTTTTAACTTCTGTCTTCTGGCGCTGCGGCTGCTACTTGCTATTCCATTACAGCGGCGGACTTGGTTCGTCTGTGCATGATGCAGACTCTTCTTGCATGACGGTCTTCAGCACCGAAACTGACTGAAAACTTCTTCGTCTTCTTCGTCTCTCCTCTACGTCTCCGTCTCCGTCTTCGTCTTCGACTCCGTCCCCGTCTGTCTTCATCTGTCTGGCTCACTGCGTCTCGCGTATTTATTCACTTCAGTTTACTGGAGGTGAACGACTTCACGGTCATTGCCTCGTCTGTCACGTTGAAAAGCTTCTAGAAGAATCTTCTTAACGTCGGTCGTTGGCTCTTGGAATGTAGGTGAGGGCTTTTGATCCCATGTGACGACTGAGAAACACGTGAGCCGGTCATTGCCTCTTCTGTCACGTTGAATAGCTTCTCGAAGAATCTTCTTTACGTCGGTCATTGGCTCTTGGGATGTAGGCGAGGGCCTTTGCTCACATACGACAACTGAGAAACACGTGAGCCGGTCGGGCGATGCCCTGACGGCTGAATCGACAGCGCCCGCTTATGTGGAAGTTGCTGACTTCAGGGTCATTGTCTCTTCTGTTCTGCTGTTCGGCCCGCTGTTTGCGAGTATGTAACTCTCTAAACTAAACCAAGTTTTTCATTTATATTCTAATTTCTAGTTCACTTTGATTTCACTAATTTATTTACTTAAGTACCACTCAACATTCCTCCACCCTTCGGAGAAATTCGCCCTCGAATTTACCACTCAACATTCCTCCACTCTTCACACGGCAAAAGCACAAGCAATGAATACTCTCGACTTAAAAGATTACACACGCTTCATATTTAGTATGTGGAAAATACTTTATCACTTTACTAAAGCACTGTACGCTCATAAATCACATAGTTCACACACAAATGGTTGTAATAAGTGTAACAAATCTTTGCGACAATGAATAACTAAAATAGATTATTCACTTTGAAAGTTACCTAGCAACACCTGTTTAATCTACCCTATATGAATGCAAGAATATTTATTCTACAGTATAGTTTATTTTAACATGAGTCTGTTTAATAAAGAATGAAGTACAATAAACAAAATTAGTACACTAATGCTCAAAAGTAACTACTGAAGTACGCCAGTTAAGAGTGTGGTATCCAATTAACAGCGATTTGATGAAGTGGTATATTATTATTTGGCTTATTTTTTCGTCTTAAATAAAAGAAAACTGTACAAAGCAGAAACACCAACACAAAGGTTCCAGATATACCCGTTCCTAAATTTATACTTTTACTTTTGTTTTCACTTTTTAACTTTAAAACATGTAGCATCATAACATTGCCATCAATTTTGCCTTGCTGTGAGTTTATGAACATATCTAATGACTTCAGAAGGGAACTGTCAAGGGAGTCATTGAGGTAGGATAGGTTTTGTGTAGGAAATGCTTTGCATGGCATTTTCTGAAAAAAGGCAAACAACATGTTTATGAACCTACCAATCTCGTAAAAACAAAACAAAGAAAAGAAGGAATACATTGTTAACTACAAGATCGACATGTTTCTACGTTCAAATTTTCTTTTCTTTTTCTTTTTTTTTTTTAACCATTATCATGTATTAATTATTTACATTTGTATATTATCCACAGTCTACTGAGATTCCACTAGGACATTCGCACTCTTGGTCGAAGATTGTATGGTGCCATGTCTGTATGCTGTGCTGGCGTGGCCACTCTTTTTCCTTTACGGGAACTTCCTCCACCCTTCGGAAAAGCAGACACAATTGTTGAAGGAATTACATCTGGAGCGCCCTTGAAAGGTTTTAAACGACTTGCATGCACAATGGTAGTTCGGGTGGGCAGTTGCAATTTAACGTTGACTGGTGACGTGATCTCAATAATTTGGTAAGGACCTCTGTAGTTTGTTACAAATTTCTTCGTTTTTCCTTTAGCAATGTAAGGAGTCGAAACCATAACCCACTGACCGATTTTGTAATTTGGATATTTAGCTTGGGTATTACCTAATCTTTCCTGTCGTTCCAAAGCCTTTGTATTAGATTTTTGAACCTTTTTCCATACATCCTTCATCATTCGACTGAAATCTCTTACTGTTTCTCCGACTTTTCCGTTTTTCTGCCTGAGTACATCAAAAGGGGACGGCATTTTTCTGCCATAGACCACTTCATAAGGTGACATGCCAGTTGCTTCATGCGTTTTGGCGTTGTATACCGACACGATTATTGGTAAATACGTATCCCAATTAGAATGTTGTTCGTTAATATAATAACTAAGCATCTTGCCAATTGTCCGATGAACTCTTTCTGTGCGCCCGTTGCACTGAGGGTGTAACGGAGTTGTGCGTAATTTGCGTATTTTTAATAAGTGGCATAGCTGTTTCATTAGTTCAGACATAAAATTAGATCCCTGATCTGTGATAATAGCTTCAGGTACGCCAAATTTAAGTATCCAGTTGTTAACTAAAGCTTGGGCAACTGTATTTGCTTGCTGATCTGAGGTCGATTTTAGCGTGATGTTTATCCAGGAAATCCAACCCTAGGATCGCGTCGTACCCGTCAGTTACCTTTGTTACCACTTCTACATCTTCTTGAAATTGTACACCGTGAATATAGAAAATCAGTGATGTACATCCTAATGACTTCACTGTACCTCCTCCTACTCCACTCAATCTATACCTTGGAGGGTCATATTTCTGTTCTCCAATACATTTATTACTCACTATTGATACGTTTGCGCCTGTATCCACTAGTATCCTTGCCTCTTTATCCTGTATGGTAGCAGATAACCAGCATTCCGCCTTCACATTCGCCTTAATGGCATGAAATTTTATTGGGAACGCCTGGCGGCGGTTCCGACATTCCCGTTGGAGTTTAACAGATTTCTATTTCCAAAAACTTTCTTAGACCTGCATTCCTTGAATGTGTGACCTATTCTTTGACAATTAGTGCATTGAGGTTGTCTGCAGTTTTTTGCTATATGTCCCTGTCGATCGCACCTAAAACATCGTACTCCTGCTGAAAATACATTTCGCTTCTCCTTGTATCTGGTGGCAATGTCTATTTCTTCGAAAGCTGTCGCCACAGATACAGCTTCTGCTAAATTTTTAGGAAACTCTGCCCTGACACGACGGGACGTTTCAGGAGGTAACCCACGTAAAAATGTATCCAGAACTCTATTTTCTGCCTCTTGTAAAATAACTTTATTTGCTTCATCACTAGTTGTCAACTGATAGGTGTTAATATTAACTTTTCTAATCCTATCTACAAAGCTTTCTAACGACTCGTTTTGCCTCTGAGTGATAGTGTTTAACTGTTCCCTATAAAATCTACAGCTGTTCTGTTTTTGAAAACGTTTAAGCAATCCTTTCTTCAATTCCTCAAATGTTGGAGCATTCCGTAATTCTTCATGGTATAAGACGTGTGCTTTAGCCTCTCCTGTCAATCTTAACTTTGTCATTTGTAAGAGCTGTTCATCTGACCATGATCCTAACTTTGCAGCTGCTACTAAATCATCAAAAAAGGCTGTTATGTCCTCGCCAGGTTTACCTGAAAAAGGAGTTACTAAGGCTGCTGCTGAGGAATCTAGGGTGGGAGGGATTGAACTGGTTTGCCTAACCTCACTCAACTGCTTAAATAATGCATTATTATCATTTTTAGGCTGTGCTATCTGATTAACTAAGCTCTGAATAGCTTCATCAGTAGAAACCGCTTGTGGTGCTGACTCTGACTTTGTACGATTTCGTGTCATCATTTTACAAACTATTAGTTACACAATATTACCACACTGAATTCAAAAGATGTTTAAATATTTTCGACAAACCCTTAAAATCATGAGAGAAAATACACTTCTAAATAAAGAAAATATTACGACTGCTATGCAAACCTATATCCTTTCACACATTAACACTACTAACTGTGGACCTTTAGTGACTGTCATTCACACCTCATATTGAGCCAAGGGTTTTTTCTCTGACACCAAATGTAACAACTATAACGGCTTCTGATACCAAATGTAACAGTTGTGTTACTAAATGTGACACTTCTGTCACTAAATGTAACTGGGTTTTCTCTTTTGATGCAAGTCAATTGTCAGGATGAGCATTCTAAAGCATTCTGTCAGGGTGAAAATATTAAATAATTTAACTTTTCTGTCTTAACAACATGTGGGCAGGGTGGGTTCTTCCTTGGCTCGGGTATGAGGTCGAATGAAACATCATTTTTACATCAGATAACTTTTATTGAAGATTTGTACAACTGTATCTTACGGGATGTTCTGGTTCGGAGAGCGGCAGCTGTGTCGTTTGTGAAGTCTTCTGCTGCGGCAGCGGCGGCGGCGGCGTCTGATTACGCGTAGCGGTGTGTGTCTCGTGTCGCTGTCTCGCCCAGCTGACGGGAGACGCGCCGCGCGAGGTGGCCGGTTTAATTATTGCGAGCGAAGTCGTGCATCGGATGATACCTTGGGTGTGGCGTCCCAGTGTTTCTCTTCTCTATGCGGCCGCGTGTGTTGGGCGTCGACCAGCGGAGCGGCGCGGCGGGGGAAGGCCAGTGTCCCGGACTCGAACCACGGACTCCCGCTTGCCAGTCTTCGGCTGTCAGGTCTTCATCCCAGCTCACAGGTGACTTCTGAGGTGAGGCCGTCTCCTTCCCGTCCTCACGAGTCACCCGGGTACGTAAAAATCAGACTTCAAATACCTTTTAACTTCTGTCTTCTGGCGCTGCGGCTGCTACTTGCTATTCCATTACAGCGGCGGACTTGGTTCGTCTGTGCATGATGCAGACTCTTCTTGCATGACGGTCTTCAGCACCGAAACTGACTGAAAACTTCTTCGTCTTCTTCGTCTCTCCTCTACGTCTCCGTCTCCGTCTTCGTCTTCGACTCCGTCCCCGTCTGTCTTCATCTGTCTGGCTCACTGCGTCTCGCGTATTTATTCACTTCAGTTTACTGGAGGTGAACGACTTCACGGTCATTGCCTCGTCTGTCACGTTGAAAAGCTTCTAGAAGAATCTTCTTAACGTCGGTCGTTGGCTCTTGGAATGTAGGTGAGGGCTTTTGATCCCATGTGACGACTGAGAAACACGTGAGCCGGTCATTGCCTCTTCTGTCACGTTGAATAGCTTCTCGAAGAATCTTCTTTACGTCGGTCATTGGCTCTTGGGATGTAGGCGAGGGCCTTTGCTCACATACGACAACTGAGAAACACGTGAGCCGGTCGGGCGATGCCCTGACGGCTGAATCGACAGCGCCCGCTTATGTGGAAGTTGCTGACTTCAGGGTCATTGTCTCTTCTGTTCTGCTGTTCGGCCCGCTGTTTGCGAGTATGTAACTCTCTAAACTAAACCAAGTTTTTCATTTATATTCTAATTTCTAGTTCACTTTGATTTCACTAATTTATTTACTTAAGTACCACTCAACAGTATGACATCAGAGAGTGAAAGTATGCAAAGTATGTTAGCCTGCTAATTTCTATATCCTCAAAATTAGTAGTTATCCTGATTGCAAAAGTTGCTGAACCTAGTCGCTTTAGGAGATCCAAAATATGAATTTTCCAATTATGATTCTCATCTATACATACATCCAAAAACTTAGGATGCTCTACACTGGCTGCTGACTGCTGTTGATGTGTTATATTTATTGAAGGAACTGTACTCGTTGCAGTAGAAAATTGGATGTACTGTGTTTTTTTCAAAGTTCAGAGCAACCCATTCGCAGAAAACCAATCAATAATTGTGACTGTTGATACGGCTGAACGTTCTTTTTACAAGCTAGTACAAGTAGTATGCAATTGCTTCGAGTAGTGTACAGTACTTGTTCAAGCAATAGCCAGTTTAAAGTATTGAAAAATTAGGTAAAACTTTATTGAGATTGTGTTTCAGTTTACTATAGCACAAAATAAACAGTCATTGGGAAATGTCTTTCATGTTTGTTTTACTTTTAGACCCAAGTTGAAGGAGAGCGCCCATGTTGATGTTCTACTTTGTGAGAGTGCGTGGGTGAGGTGTGAGAAGGGAGGCTCCTGGCTATGGGAGACTAAGTTTGGACGACATTTCGGTGATCTGGAAATGGGTAAGCAGTCATAATTTAGGTACCTGTACCACGTCTCCCAAGGCTGTAGTTACGCCTCGGGTTACGCAGATGCTCAAGAAACTTCAGTCTCAGACACTAAAGGAGAAACATTGTGCTCCACAGAGAGAATTACCGTCGGAAATCCGAGAACGTACATTCCGAGAAGAGTCTGGCAACGTACGTCTCGCTAAATGACCACAGCGGAACTTAGAACTCATATGGTCGTTTATCGGCGGTTGTTCTTCGTACGGCCCGTTCACAAATGGAACAGGGAAGTGGTTCCAGAAGTACCCTCCGCCACCTGCAGTAAGGAGGCTTGTGGAGTACTGAAGTAGATGTAGCCCAACAATGTGTAATATATTGTAAGTACCTTTCGAAAGTAATAAAAGTTCGGTAATAAATTAAAAGGAAATCGGAAAAAGAAAGACAAACCGACAAGAGCAGGAAGTAATGAAACGCCAAGTCAACTGCCACAAAAAAATATATTTTAAAAATATGTAATTCTTTGCACTATCCCATTAAATACGCTATAAACACTTTGTTGTACGTACGACACTATACAGCCAATGTCAACCTGACCATTAAAAAAGGAGTGAATTAAACAATACAATAAGGAACTTGCCTGATTTAGCCCTGTTAAGGTATGTATACTTCGACGGAATTGTTGGCTATATAGGACGAAAGATATTCAGTTAAAGAATGTTCACGATTGACGGTGGAGGACATTGGCGGTTCCAGTGGAACAAATTAATCTTCAGCGGCGACGGCAGAGTTGCATAAGACTGCAGAAAAAATAGGTCAGTTTTCCTCGCTACACTTGTCTGCATTTATGCGGCTAGTCTAAATAATTTTTGAATGGTACTGATATATTTCATAATATAAAAGTCAGCGGAGAAAAAATAAGTGGATAAAAACTTGTGGAAAATTTCGAGCGTAAGAAAGCAGCGCTTGTTGTTTTGCAAGGATAAATATAGAAATGATTTTAAAACTGTACGTAGCTTCCTCCAATTCCATTGCGTATTTTCCGTCACTGGCATAACGAGAGCTGGGCGCGCAGTACGGCTCTCCTGCGAGTTGCTGTCGCTCCACATCGTGAATGAGTCGTTCGCAGAAGAGGATCAATGTCACATAACGTGACACAAGCCACGCCCTGGGTCTTTACCGTAATTGGAACTTAAACAACTGCGATAAGCTGCAAGCCAGCAGATTATCTCCCAGCAAAACATTAAATATTATGTTTATAATTATTGCTTCAGATCCGTCTATCATAAGTAAATAAAACAATTTTTGTTTTTGTCACACACGTTTTCCCTTATTATTTGCAAAGCATTTTCAATGGCCTGGAATATATACATATTTGTGTTTTAAACTATTTTGTTTTACATTTTGACCGTTTTATATTGAGGTTATAAACAGTTCTGGAATATTCTGCTAATCTATGACTTACTGATAGTACAAATTTCTGCTTACAAATATAGTAGATGCCGGACTAAATGTGTTCTGTTTCCTGTTTGACAGATGTTCTTCTTCTGCTTTCTGCCATATGAATTTAGTTTTCACAGTATTAGGAAACGAACATTTGTTTACTTAAAGTTACGTTTTGGTTAGTGTTTCAAATTGTTGAATGTTATTCACAACTGTTGAATGTGGGTTTGCGATATCAGTGGTGTACCCTGCGTGTGTGTGTGTGTGTGTGTGTGTGTGTGTGTGTGTGTGTGTGTGTGTGTGTATACTTGTTGTTACATCACTGTATATGTTGTTTTAACATGGCTGTATGTATGAAAGGATTTTTAATTACTTTTACATTTCTTTTGTTAAGTTTAGCAGAGAGTTTGATCTGAT
Source organism: Schistocerca nitens (assembly GCF_023898315.1). Lineage (NCBI taxonomy): Eukaryota > Metazoa > Arthropoda > Insecta > Orthoptera > Acrididae > Schistocerca > Schistocerca nitens. The sequence continues at coordinate 476,638,164 of NC_064619.1, read as the reverse complement.
GTGTGTTTGTTTCTTTATCACACGTTCGTTCTCTCTTATGGCTTTCTGGTTGTGATAGTGTTTCTGCATTTGTACGTTCTGTAACTGTAGGACGATGGTTATAGTGTTTCTGCAAATGTGGCATGATTTACCATATTTCCAATACCTGACACATTCTTTGTACCGTGTGTTAAAATTCCTGCATATGATGCCTATGCAAACTGAATCACAACTTCAACATTCAAGTTTGTATATTCCTAATCCCTGGAATTTGTCCATGTAGATTGTTGGATGGTTTAAATCTATCTGGAGACTTCCCACAGTTTTATATGCCATATGAAGGTCCTCTTTCTTCAATATGTTTACCACACTGTGCGTTAATTTATACTTTTGCCCATTAAAATTGCTAACCACGAAGATGACGTGCTACAGACGCGAAATTTAACCAACAGGAATAAGATGCTGTGATATGCAAATTATTAGCTTTTCAGAGCATTCACACAAGGTTGGCGCTGGTGGCGACACCTACAACGTGCTGACATGAGGAAAGTTTCCAACCGATTTCTCATACACAAACAGCAATTGACCGGCGTTGCTTGGTGAAACGTTGTTGTGATGCCTCGTGTAAGGAGGAGAAATGTGTACCATCACGTTTCCGACTTTGATAAAGGTCGGATTGTAGCCTATCGCGATTGCGGTTTATCGTATCGCGACATTGCTGCTCTCGTTGGTCGAGATCCAATGACTGTTAGCAGAATATGGAATCGAATACGGGACGCCGTGCTGGATCCCAACGGCCTCGTATCACTAGCAGGCATGACAGGCATCTTATCCGCATAGCTGTAACGGGTCGTGCAGCCACGTCTCGATCCCTGAGTCAACAGCTGGGGGCGTTTGCAAGACAACAACCATCTGCACGAACAGTTCGACGACGTTTGCAGCAGCATGGACTATCAGCTCGGAGACCATGGTTGCGGTTATCCTTGACGTTGCACCACAGACAGGAGCGCCTGCGATGGTGTACTCAACGACGAACCTGGGAGCACGAATGGCAAAACGTCATTTTTTCGGATGAATCCAGGTTCTGTTTACAGCATCATGATGGTCATCCGTTTTTGGCGACATCGCGGTGAACGCACATTGGAAGCGTGTATTTGTCATCTCCATACTGGCGTATCACCCAGCGTGATGGTATGGGGTGCCATTGGTTACACGTTTCGGTCACCTCTTGTTCGCATTGACGGCACTTTGAACAGTGGACGCTACGTTTCAGATGTGTTCCGACCCGTGGCTCTACCATTCATTCGATCCCTGCGAAACCCTACATTTCAGCAGGATAATGCACGACCGTATGTTACAGGTCCTGTACGGGCCTTTCTGGATACAGAAAATGTTCGACTGCTGCCCTGGCCAGCACATTCTCCAGATCTCTCACCTATTGATAACGTCTGGTCAATGGTGGCCGAGCAACTGGCTCGTCACAATACGCCAGTCACTACTCTTGATGAACTGTGGTATCGTGTTGAAGCTGCATGGGCAGCTGTACCTGTACACGCCATCCAAGCTCTGTGTGACTCAATGCCCAGGCGTATCTAGGCCGTTATTACGACCAGAGGTGATTGTTCTAGATACTGATTTCTCAGGATCCATGCACCCAAATTGCGTTAAAATGTAATCACATGTCAGTTCTAGTATAATATATTTGTCCAACGAATGCCCGTTTATTATCTGCATTTCTTCTTGGTGTAGCAATTTTAATAACAAGTAGTGTATGTGTGGTAGTCATGACGTACAATGTACACTCCTGGAAATTGAAATAAGAACACCGTGAATTCATTGTCCCAGGAAGGGGAAACTTTATTGACACATTCCTGGGGTCAGATACATCACTTGATCACACTGACAGAACCACAGGCACATAGACACAGGCAACAGAGCATGCACAATGTCGGCGCTAGTACAGTGTATATCCACCTTTCGCAGCAATGCAGGCTGCTGTTCTCCCATGGAGACGATCGTAAAGATGCTGGATGTAGTCCTGTGGAACGGCTTGCCATGCCATTTCCACCTGGCGCCTCAGTTGGACCAGCGTTCGTGCTGGACGTGCAGACCGCGTGAGACGACGCTTCATCCAGTCCCAAACATGCTCAATGGGGGACAGATCCGGAGATCTTGCTGGCCAGGGTAGTTGACTTACACCTTCTAGAGCACGTTGGGTGGCACGGGATACATGCGGACGTGCATTGTCCTGTTGGAACAGCAAGTTCCCTTGCCGGTCTAGGAATGGTAGAACGATGGGTTAGATGACGGTTTGGATGTACCGTGCACTATTCAGTGTCCCCTCGACGATCACCAGTGGTGTACGGCCAGTGTAGGAGATCGCTCCCCACACCATGATGCCGGGTGTTGGCCCTGTGTGCCTCGGTCGTATGCAGTCCTGATTGTGGCGCTCACCTGCACGGCGCCAAACACGCATACGACCATCATTGGCACCAAGGCAGAAGCGACTCTCATCGCTGAAGACGACACGTCTCCATTCGTCCCTCCATTCACGCCTGTCGCGACACCACTGGAGGCGGGCTGCACGATGTTGGGGCGTGAGCGGAAGACGGCCTAACGGTGTGCGGGACCGTAGCCCAGCTTCATGGAGACGGTTGCGAATAGTCCTCGCCGATACCCCAGGAGCAACAGTGTCCCTAATTTGCTGGGAAGTGGCGGTGCGGTCCCCTACGGCACTGCGTAGGATCCTACGGTCTTGGCGTGCATCCGTGCGTCGCTGCGGTCCGGTCCCAGGTCGACGGGCACGTGCACCTTCCGCCGACCACTGGCGACAACATCGATGTACTGTGGAGACCTCACGCCCCACGTGTTGAGCAATTCGGCGGTACGTCCACCCGGCCTCCCGCATGCCCACTATACGCCCTCGCTCAAAGTCCGTCAACTGCACATACGGTTCACGTCCACGCTGTCGCGGCATGCTACCAGTGTTAAAGACTGCGATGGAGCTCTGTATGCCACGGCAAACTGGCTGACACTGACGGCGGCGGTGCACAAATGCTGCGCAGCTAGCGCCATTCGACGGCCAACACCGCGGTTCCTGGTGTGTCCGCTGTGCCGTGCGTGTGATCATTGCTTGTACAGCCCTCTCGCAGTGTCCGGAGCAAGTATGGTGGGTCTGACACACCGGTGTCAATGTGTTCTTTTTTCCATTTCCAGGAGTGTACTTTGTTTCTGTGTGGTATTGCCACTGTATATGTGTGTTGTGTGGATTTGTGGATTTTTGGGCACATGAGTTTTCCTGCATTCTGGATGTGAAAACAGAATATTTTAAACACAAATATGTATATATGACAGGCCATTGAAGATGTCTTGCAAATAAAATAGGCGAAACGTGCATGACAAGAAAAACGATGTTTTATTCAGTTGCGATGGATCTAAATTAATAATTATCAATATAATATAGTATACACGTGAGGACGACAGGATAGCAAATAATAATATTATAGTTTAAGACAAACATTGTTGCATTATTCCGGCTCCGTGGAAAGACATAATATTTTCAAACGAAAAAATCAACTGCCTTACGATCCTGAGAAATTTTAAAAAAAGTAACAATCGTTGTGCTTTGATTTCATGCAGGTATGGTTGTCAACCTTTTGAATGAACTCAGTTTGATATAATACTTATAATAATAAAAAAAATGGTAGCATCAACGCATGCTTGACAACTTTGATAGAGCCTGACAGACTGAACTGTTCATGTCTTACTGATATGTACGTGTGGTAAAAGCTTCTAACTTCGTTATTCACCTGCATGATATTTTTGTTTGCACAAACTAATTGAACTTAATAAAGAAAAAGTGTCAAACGAATCTGAGCCTGAAATACAGTTATTTATTTATTATGCTTTTGCTCTGACGGATTGACACTAGAAGGCGGGGTTGCTTTTAATCACTATTGATATTTTATCTCTACACTGAAGAGACAGAGAGGAAAATAAAAGACTGTCTCGGTTTGAGTCATTTATCACGGACAGAAAATCATCATGATACGGTTTGCCGATGACAGTAATCATCTAGCGTGATGAGAGTGAACAAAAACTGAGTCGTATGCTTAATGAAAAGGAACTCTTGTAAGCTGATGGCTGTAAAACAACCCTAAATAAAAACAAAAGTAAGTAATGGTTTGTGCAACATGTGGGCATGATTTAGGGCTGTGTGTTGACAAGAGAAACCTGAAGAGGCTGACGAATTTTTCTATCTCAGAAGTAAAAGAGAGGGAGAGAGAAATGAGATGCTACAAAGACTTAGTACCAACGACTGCACGAAGCAAAAGAGTTTTCTATAAAAAGAAGCAGTTACTAGCATACAAAAGTGTAGCCCTCGAGACCAGAGAAAGATTAATAAACAGCATACGTAGTTTTACTCTGTCTTGATACCTTTACACACTGTTAGCCTTATAGCTTAAAAGAGAATTGTACACAGCAGCTGACGTTTAAAAACTCCTCTTAAATGCAGTCCAATTTGCCAAAGTTGACTCCCTTTGCTGGATCTAATGATTTTCATCAACTTTTCCAAACGTACTGACTCTCTGCATGCAGTTTATTGTCTTTCCAATAATTTGATCCCATTGTACTATATACTTACAATTAGCAGATAATGATTCAGTGAGGTGAGACTGATCCAGAGACCTAGTGTATTTATTTCCTCTTTCTAATATGTTGTGTGTATCCACGTCATGTGGATGGCCATGCAAGTGTAATGCAGTGTATTGTTACATACACGTCCTGGGGAAGGTCAGGTAAAGTGGCCAAAGCTTGCCGCCTACACGTTTTGAATCTACGTGTTATAAGGTATCACATCAATTATTTTCGAGTAAAAAAGAAAATTATGTACAGGTACTACATGCATTTTTATGAAGGCTTACATAGCGATCACTCTTCCCTACCGAAGGTGGTAATGTGTCCAGTGCTACCGCATCAAGATCCCATGTTTATTGCTCTGATTTCCGGACATATTTTCTGAACATCTTGATGCGGCTACAGCAGGCAGTTTTCAATCGGATTTTTGTATTAGGCCCAATACAACAGAACACGGATGGCAGAATGTAGGTGGTTTTAAATAGTTAAATTAATTAATTCAATATCGACCGGAAAGGAATGAGTGATGGATGACAGCTTTATACATAAAAGAGTTTAGAAGTAAATCTGATCAGAAGTATAGGTTGTCCATAAATTATCTTTACAACTTAAGACTTTAATAACTTTAAAACTATAACAAATATTAACAATTGAGTTTCCACGCGTGATAAGATAACTCAACAAGTTTTTTTATCTTCCAGGTGACGCAATTTTGACGCAAAATGGAATCTGAAAACATGATCCTGTGTGGACGCCACAGAAGAAAGCGTAGTGCGTGGCCTGGTTCATAGACACGATGTCCAATATTCAAGTGCAAAGAAACTTTCGAACACGGTATGGAAGGCAACCACCATTCCAACAAACTGTTGGGACTTGTCATACTCCATTTATGGAAATAGTGTTCTCCACAAAAAGGGGGCCGGTCTTCTATCTGTTCCAGACACCAACTTGGACAGAGTACGGTAGGCGTTTGCAAGGAGTTCGACAAAATAGGTTGTTGTAAAGGCAAAGTAAGAGACATAAGAGTGTACAGTGGATATTACATAGGTTCTGACTACTTCTCTGTGGTACCTGAAATATGAATGTACAGGAAATGGAGAAAGAAAAGTGGCGACAGAAGAAGAGATGAAGCAAGAAATCTACAAAGTGTATCTACTAAATCAACATACCATACGTGATTTGCACCAGAGGAGACTTAATCAAGAACTAGAGCAATGAGACGATCAACAGTACACAACATCTTACATAAAAGATTACGGCTATATCCCTGTAAGATACAGCTGCTTCAGGCATAAAAGTCTACGGGCAAACCTCAGCGCAAACAGTTTGCAGTGGATATGCTAGGCAAGATTGACGCAAACAATGGCTTTTGGTAAAGATTTGTTTTTCCGATGAGGCAACGTGTCATGTACCGGGAAAAATGAATCGTTATAACTTTCATATATGGTGTTCACAGCATCTTCATGGTACACATGAAATGGAAAGACACAGTCCCAAGGTCAGTGTTTGGTAAGGACTGATTCAGTTCTTTTTCATCGAGTCTGCCGTAAACGGTGGTGTTTAACTGGAAATGTTACAAGACTTTACTGAGTCAAAAGTGGAACACCTAAAACCTGATGACATATTTCAGCAGGATGGGGCAACACCCCACTTGTTCTTAAATGTCTCTCAATTTTTAGATGAAAAGTTACTGGGTAGGTGGCTTGCACGAGATGGTTCAATTCGATGACCGCCACAATTCCCTGACCTCATGTCACTAGACTTCTTCCTGTGGGGTTTTGCAAAGCATCTGGTGTATTGAACCAAGGTTAGACTCGGACTCGGAGGTACGCATTCACAGTGCATCTGAGCATGTCACCGAGTAGATTTTGAATCGTATGTGGAGAGAAATGGAATTCCAACTAGACATTATTCGCTTCACCATTGGCGTACACATTGATGTGTATGAAATAGAAACAAAACTTCATGAACCATCTTGCCGTTTCGTGATATTTGGTATAGTTTTGAAGATATTAAGATCTTAAGCTGTAAAGATAATTTATGGACACCCTTTAAGAAGCGTGATGTTTGGAAGTAACTGACTCTTATCACGCTCAGGGGACACCGCCTTAACGTAGCTCTATTCGTGCGGACCAGGAGCTTTGCGTGGTGTGGATCCTGTGGACTACTCTGGCGATAGCTTGGCTGCCAGAAGGGTCTCCTGAGTCGCACAGGCCGAAGGGAAGGAGCCAGGCGAAGTTTGTCCCACGCCAGTCTACTGGTCTTTTCTCTTATTCTAGGCCTGTCATTTCCACATCAGTTTTTCATCTCCAGTGATAAGTAAGAGGTAGGGAGGGCTCTAAGGTGTAAGGAAGTCAGCCTCCCTAGGGAAGTAAACCCTTGAAAGAAAATACCGCAGGTTGGAAAGCCGCAAAATGGCAGTCCTCCTGTTCAACTATACCTGCGCTGCAGTCGCAAGGTGGCTAGCCGAAGTTTACCACTTACTACTAGCACCCAAAACAGCCTCGGATCAAGATCAGATTTACCGATAACGAACCTGGCGATTAGAAAAGTTGCAACTACATGGATTTCTAACATTTAAGGTAGCAACAAGAGACAAAAAACTCGGATATCATTGCGATTTACTCACATTAGGAAGGAAAAAAAGAGGAGTCTGTGGTTGCTATGAAATCAGTTTTGGACAAGTGTAACAATAAGCATCTAGTAACATTAACATTTAGATACAAGGGTAGGGAATAAATCTTTCTCAGTGATTATAGGAATGACGGGAGAAAACATCATAAATAACGATGGAAGATTGATTAGAGATATTGTTTCTTGTAAAAAACTAAAAAAAATAAATACATTATTCCGCAAAGAAGATATCCATAAAAACACATGGTCGGCTCGAGGATTTAAGCCTGTTATTGACTACATTATCACTGATCAAAAATTAAAATGCGAAGTAAGAGACATAAGAGTGAACAGTGGATATTACATAGGTTCTAACTATTTCTTCGTGATACCTGAAATAGAAATGTACAGGTAATGGAAAAATAAAAAAAAGTCTACAGAAAAGGTGAAGCAAGAAATCTACAAAGTGTATCTACTAAATCAAAGTAGGAAATGTGATACGCACCAGGAGAGACTTAATCAAGAACTAGAGCAGAAAGAGGAAGCGGTAAAGAAGAACGCAGGTAAAAATATAGATACTGCAGTTAAAAATGCAGCTAAAGAATCCTTAGGGAAAAAGAAAGGATAAGGAGGAAGAAAGGGTTAAAGATTTGTGCATCAGAGCAGGATAAAATTATAAAGAAGAAACAAGACGCTTATCTTAAGTAGCTCAATGAACCAACAGAGGAGAGTCATCAAATTTACAAATGAATCATAAAGAATCTTGAGATCGGTTTATAAACGTAATAGAAATGATATTCAGGAAAGGAAACCGCAGATTATAAAACAATGAAAATAATTACTCAAACAGAAAAAGAAGTTTTCAAATAAATAACCCCCGGCAAGCAAAGTGGATAGAATATTACAAGAATTTGTGGTATGAAGAAACATGCTCCACAGTGAATAGAGAGGATGAAATTGAAACAGGATGTGAAGACGAATAACGTACTGATAAATTAAGAGAAGTTCTCAACTCCATAAAGAATTGAAAAATTACTGGTATGAATGACATAAACGCTGAACTGCTAACGTATGGAGGCACTCTTCTACAAAACAGATTACTACATTTATTTAATACTATCCTAGGGACCACTGCTTCACTCAGGTAGACTCTACAGTCTGCAGAGATTTATTTTTGTTTTTCATTAATTGAGTTTTTATGGTGTTCAAACAACTGCAACACCTTCTACTCTTTTCAGTCTAATTAAGATCATAAAAGTATTGCCTTTTCCGAATGTACTTCTGGCCAAAAGCGAGTCTGGTAGCTGAAGTACAAGATTTTTGTTGATCATGCCTTTTGTGTTCTTCTTTCATCTCCTAACATGGGACTAAAAATTCTTTTTAATACAACGAAATAGGATCTTAAAAATTTTTATGCATTTTTTTCATTTGCAACCAAGAAGACAAATACCAATTTTCAAACTTTTAGCTTTAAAAACGTTTTCAAACTGAAACATTTTCATAAAACATTTCACGCCCTATTTCACCTCCTTAAGAACTGAATTTTCAAAAACAGGACTTTTATTTCTAACAATGAAGCCAAATACAAATTTTCATAGTTTTAGCTCTATAAGTTCTTGCATAATGAAATATTTCCATAAACACTTCCATTTTCTATTTGACCTCCATAGGGGTTGAATTTGCAAAAGCGATGAACCTCATAGTTTTTATTTCAAAAAGGAAGACAAATTCAGATTTTTTTATAGATTTTTGCTTTAAAGATACTTTTATAATGAAATATTTCATAAAACATTTAAATCCTATTTCACCTCATCAGAAGTTGAATTACCAGAAACACTAAAACATGTAATTAAAGAAGCAGCTTCAAAAGTACTTTGGTAGTTCTTTAATAATGACTCACTTTCTAAAAGCTTTAAATCAATATTTTACTCCCTTAATGGTTGAATGTCCAGAAATGCAGTAGCACGTATCTTTTTATTTCGGACTGAGAAACCAAATACCAATTTTTGTAGTTCTATCCCAAACAATGCCTTAATAGCGGCATATTTTCAAAAAGCATTTCATTCCCTATTTCAGCCCCTTAGGAATTGAATTTCGAACAATCCCTTCTTAAAGGATGCGTACAGTATAAGTTCCTTGCACTCTCTACATTTCAAGTTTCTATCCTTAGCAGTTTGGGTTGGGCGTTGATGAGTCAGTGAATCAGATTGTCCCTATTTCGCCTCATTAGAAGCCAAATATAAATTTTCATAGATTTAGTTTCAAAAATGTTTTCATAATTAAATATTTCCTATTTCACCCCTGTAGGAGTAGAATTTCCAAACACTGAAACACGTTTTTAGATAGCAATTTTTATAGGTGTACCTTTAAAAATACTTTAGTAGTTCTTTAATCGTGATTTTTCAAAAGAACTTTCACTCACTGTTCAACCCTATAGGAATTAAATTCCCAAAAATGATGAAACACGTATTTCCTTATTTCTGACCGAGAACCCAAACACCAATTTTCGTAGGTCAAGCTTCAAATTTGCAATAATAGAGGCTTATTTCCAAAGAATTTTCATCCTCTTAGGTGCGGAATTTCGAAAAATCTTTCTTAAACGACGCCTACGATGTAATATCAACACCTTCTCCAAATTTCATGTTCCTACCCATAGCGGTCTGGGGAGGACGATGATGAGTCAGTCAGTAAGGACATTTCTCTTATATATAGAGACTAGGTTAGTGCCCCCTGCTTTGCTCGCATAACTGTATAGTCTGCACAAATTTATGTTTTGTATTTTTACAATCGAATTTTTACATTGTTCACTAATTTGAACGTCGTCAGAACGTTTCACGCTAATTAATGCTATAAAATCATGGTCTTTTCCGAATGTACTTCTGAAAAACGCCGAATCTGGTAGCTGGAGTGGGAGGTTTTTGTTAATACTGAATTTTGAGTTCTTGTGGTGATATTTCCATAGAAACTTTCACATAATACAAAATTTTCATTCCCTAATTCACCCCCTTGTGGGTTGAATTTCCAAAACACCACTAAAACGGGTATTTTTTTTGTTTCCAACCGAGAAGTCAAATACAGGATTTCATGGATGTAGCTTTAAAAATGCTTTAGCAGTATATTCACAATGATTTATTTTTTAAAAAAACCTTTTTACCAACTATTTTCCCCCCTTAGTGGTTGAATGTCAATATTTTTTTATTTATGACAAAATTTAAATACCAATTTTCGTGGTTCTAGCTTCAAAATTGCTTTAATATCTAATTATTTTCGAAAAGCTTTTAATCCCCTACTTCATCCCATTAGGAACTGATTTTCGAACAATCCCTTCATGAACGACACCTACAGTGAAAGATCCACGCCCTCTACAACTTTCACGTTTCTATCCTTTGCGGTTTGGGCTGGTCGATGATGAGTCAGTGAATCAGTCTTAACCTATTTCAACCTCTTATAGACTGAATTTCCAAAAACAGTGAAACACGTATGTTTTCTTTTCTGACTGAGAAGCCAAATACCAATTTTCAAAGATCTACCTTTAAGTATGCTTTCACAATGAAACTTTTCATAAAACACTGCCCCCACTGTTAACCCCTTGGTGGTGGAATTCACATAAACTGTGTAATGTCAATTTTTCATTTCTAACAGAAAAACCAAATATAAATTTTCATTGATTTAGCTTCAAAAATGCTTTCATAATGTTATATTTTAGGAAAACATGTCATCCCCTATTTCACCCTCTTAGGAGTTGAATTCTCAAAAACCCTCCAACAAATAATCTTTTCTTATTTGTAACCCAGAAGTCAAATGCAATTTTCATGGGTGTAGCTTTAAAAATACTTGATTAGTTCTTTAATAATCAATTATTAAAAACAAAAGTCATCCGCTATTTCACACCCATAGATGTAGCTTCAAAGCTGCCTTAATAGCGACAGATTTTCAAATAACCTTCCATCCACTAAATCTCCCCCTTAAGTGGAATTTCGAAAAATCCCTTCGTAAACGACGCCTACACAATAGGACCAACAATTTTTGCAAATTTCAAGTTCATATTTTTATTGGATTGGGCTTTTTTTTTTTTTTGGTAATCAGTCTACTGACTGGTTTGATGCGGCCCGCCACGAATTCCTTTCCCGTGCTAACCTCTTCATCTCAGAGTAGCACTGGCAACCTACGTCCTCAATTATTTGCTTGACGTATTCCAATCTCTGTCTTCCTCTACAGTTTTTGCCCTCTACAGCTCCCTCTAGGACCATGGAAGTCATTCCCTCATGTCTTAGCAGATGTCCTATCATCCTGTCCCTTCTCCTTATCAGTGTTTTCCACATATTCCTTTCCTCTCCGATTCTGCGTAGAACCTCCTCATTCCTTACCTTATCAGTCCACCTAATTTTCAACATTCGTCGGTTTTCCCATAGTCCATGTTTCACTACCATACAATGCTGTACTTCAGACGTACATCCTCAGAAATTTCTTCCTCAAATTAAGGCCGGTATTTGATATTAGTAGACTTCTCTTGGCCAGAAATGCCTTTTTTGCCATAGCGAGTCTGCTTTTGATGTCCTCCTTGCTCCGTCCGTCACTGGTTATTTTACTGCCTAGGTAGCAGAATTCCTTAAGTTCATTGACTTCGTGACCATAAATCCTGATGCTAAGTTTCTCGCTGTTCTCATTTCTACTACTTCTCATTACCTTCGTCTTTCTCCGATTTATTCTCAAACCATACTGTGTACTCATTAGACTGTTCATTCCGTTCAGCAGATCATTTAATTCTTCTTCACTTTCACTCAGGATAGCAATGTCATCAGCGAATCGTATCATTGATATCCTTTCACCTTGTATTTTAATTCCACTCTTAAACCTTTCTTTTATTTCTATCATTGCTTCCTCGATGTACAGATTGAAGAGTAGGGGCGAAAGGCTACAGCCTTGTCTTACACCCTTCTTAATACGAGCACTTCGTTCCTGATCGTCCACTCTTATTATTCCCTCTTGGTTGTTGTACATATTGTATATGACCCGTCTCTCCCTATAGCTTACTCCTACTTTTTTCAGAATCTCGAACAGCTTGCGCCATTTTACATTGTCGACCGCTTTTTCCAGGTCGACAAATCCTATGAAAGTGTCTTGATTTTTCTTTAGCCTTGCTTCCATTATTAGCCGTAACGTCAGAATTGTCTCTCTCGTCCCTTTACTTTTCCTAAAGCCAAACTGATCGTCACCTGGGTCTATGAGTGAGCCAATTAGTCGGGACATTCTTTTTTATGTATAGAGATGCGATGGAGAAATTGTACTTTTCCAGAAGCATGGTCACAAGCAAAGGTAAAATTACTGTTCAAAAAGGGAGACCACCATAAATGCGAGAACTATCGAGGAATCACCTTACTGGACACCACCTATCAAGTTTATGCAAGAATAGTGAGCAAGAGGTTTAAGATTATAGCTGGGAATTTATTGGGCGACGAAGAGATGAGATTTCGGAGGGGCAGGTCAACAATAGATGCAGTATTTATAATTAAACCAATAATCGAAAAACAGAGAGAATATAACAGGGAAAGCCATTTAGCATTCATTGATTTTATTAATGTGTTCTAGAATGCTGATCGAAAGAAACTGTGTAGAATTATAAACTAAAGAGGATATTCCCAACACCTAATAAATATTTTAAAATGTCTGTAGAAACACACGATTGTAATTTTAGATACAAATGATACTCTAACGAAGCCTTTAGGCACAAACAAAGTAGTAAGACAAGAACGCAGCATATCACCCATACTTTTTTACATTTATTTTGTTGCCGCAATGGAGATTTTTAACGGGTAGGTTATGGTAGACAGAAATTCCCGTTTTAATTGCCTTTCGTATGCAGACGACGCCACACCGCTGGCGGAGAATGAAGATGACCTACAAAGGAGAATACGTTTTTTACGTAAGATTTGTGAAGAGTACCATTAGGCGGCTTCATAAAGAGAGACAAAATCAGAGACTTTTAGAGGAAAACATCCTTTACGAACACGATCTGTGATTCACAACAGAACAATAGAACAGGTGATACATTTTAACAATCTAAGTTGTGACGTCACATACGAGTATGAGGAAGAGATAGAGAAGAAATTAGCGAAGTCTGGGAATTTGTGTGGACCGATAAAAGATGTCTAAAAGATAGAACGAGGAAAGAAACAAGACTGAAACCTTTTAAGACAATGGCAATTCCAATACTTGTTTACGGAAGTGAACCGTGGGTATGCAGTAAGTATACATCAAGGAAGTTGCGTACAAGCAACAGAGATACAGTTTCTAAGAGCAGTAAAGGGACGCACAAGAGCTGATTTCGAAGTTAGGAAATTAGGGAAAGCGAAAAGAATATATTTAACATTCTAAGTGAAATATAAGAAAATAGCAGAAAGTGGAAATAAGATCTGGAAAGAACACGTGGAGAAACATTATCTCTCCAGATAAAGAGATTTAAGCTAGTTGGAAAAAGAAGTCAAGGAAGACCAAGGAACCGATGGGTACCGTAAAAGGCAAAGCAAGGAAAAGGCTCATGCTTGAAGTGAGGAAGACGATGATGATGAGTAACTCGTACTGGGCTAAACACCTCGGCCACTTTTCCCAACAAATACTGTGGCTACTTTTCCCGACTGGACACCATAGCTCGAAAATTGGCCAGGCAGCAGTAGGACTCACGCACAGCGGTTTCCGTACGGATTTAATTCGTTATGTAGACAGTTCATCCATTCCTGGAGATGAGAATTTCGACGATTTTTGTCTGTTATCGTCATTGATGGTCGCAAGATATTGGTACCAGGGATTCCAACTCTTTCGAGAATTTTTCATTTTAAGTTTGAGGTCGTATAGCAAATGACGAAAGAAGTATTTTTATTATGTGATACAATTACAAATTAACAAGTTACAGGGTTTTTCCTTACTTGTATTGTGAAACCTTGCTACTTGTCAAATTTTATGATTGTTGATCAACGGGAAGTATCCTATAGGTTTTGATGAATGAGTTTGCGAGTATCAAAATGCGAGACATAAATGGCCGTATCTTTTGATTGCATTGACTTAGAAGTTTAAAATTTTTACACCCCAAAGGGATCGTGACATTAATTTCAATTTGATACGTCTACCCCTTGATGAGAAAAAGGGTTTTAGCAGTCGGACGGAGAGACAGACCGTTGGATAACAAATGAAAAAAAAAATACGTACAACATAGTGATCCTACAAAAGTTACGTTTTTACCGAATGGGGTATGGAACCCTCGAAATTAAAAAAACCAAACGGAAATAAACTGCAAGGTATTGCATTTATAGTCCAAAATATGTTGTTTAAACATTTATCTTGTAAAAAAAAGTATAACTCTGCGTATAATGAGGTAAGAAGAATAATACAAATTACTTACGTCAGAGGACTGAAAACCAAAAAAGATTTTACTAAAGGACAGGGGAACAAACTTTCTCTTTTAAACCTATTGACAGTATTGATGGTGTGCATTATAACTAATTGACCACTTCTCGGCACGCAGAAGCACTATTCAGAGCAAAAAATATGGAATGACCACTTTTCCCGACCCGCTCACTTTATCCCACATACTGCTATCATTATCGAAACGATAGGATGGCAGAGGTTTAAGGTTGGTGAAGCCTTGGCCTCTCGAAAGGTACTGAGAAACGACTGATACATAATGTGGCAGTCCCTCACGTCTTGTGGTTATAGTGGGAGGCTTGAGATGAAACCCAGCGGCTTCTGACCATTTGGTGGTGTCTTCCACAGCCTCCTCTCCTGTGCCAACCTCTTCATCCTGGAACAGCATTCACGCTCGGGGCCGTGAATTATTTGTTGAACGTTCCAGTCTCTGGCTTACCCTCCTATTTTTGTCCTCAAACACTCCGTCCAGTACAATGAATGCTATTCTCCGATAGCTTAACATGTGTCGTATTACCCTATTCCTTCTTCTGTATTTTTCTTTTTCCACCTATTTCTCTCCTTACCGACTGTGCGGAGAACCTCCCGTTTACTTACCGGTCTCCTTAAATTTCAGCATCCTTCAGTAACATCACAACTGAAACAATTAAACTGTCTTTCTCTGCAGTTTTTTGCTGTTTTCACTTAGTATCCGCTAACGTAGCAGAACCTGTGCGCGGAGCAATGTGCACTGAGAAAATTTTTCTGAGAACTACACTCATGCTCATAAATTAAGGATAATTCCAGAATGTGGTGCCACACAACGTAGCACTACACAAAACTGGCGCTAATAGCATAGGCACATAGGGAACACACACGACACAGATCTGTAAGTCCACGGTATTGGTGATAAGTTGAGAAAACCGTTCCGAAACACATGTGCTACAAAACGCCACTGTTTCCTGCGCATGTACCCCGACATCAAATGGGATATGATCACCTTGTACACATGAACAGACCACAGAACGGTTTGCCATACTCTGGATCAGGTGGTCGAGCAACTGCTGGGGTTTAGCCTCCCATTCTTGCACCAGTGCCTGTCGGAGCTCCTGAAGTGTCATAGGGATTTGAAGACATGCAGCGATACGTCGACTACTGCATGTCTTTCACAGAGTAAATGTAACAGGCCAGGAGGATCGGGAGGTCATTTTGACCATGTCCGCCTATTCAGGGGTACAGTGGGTCCCACCTTCCTATTCTCCAGACCTAAACCCCATCGAGCACGTCTGAGATGCTCTCGGTCGACTACTACGTTAAAATAAAAACACATAATACATTAAATTTGTTTATTTTTTAAAACTGAAACCAGTTTCTAGTATCAAAATATGTAATTGCTAAGCAGAGGTGAATGTAGGGGATGGGAGGTAATAGAGCTCCAAACCATCTTCCCCTCCCTCCCAGAACTACACCTGTTTCATCTTCATTAAAAAAATTAATAACTAAACAAAATAAAAAATAAGTAAAATAAAATAAATCTTTGCAGCATAGCTTTCAACCTTTACAGTCTCGAACATTTTCTCGCTATTGTAGTTGGTATTATAATAGATTAAAAAAACTCTTTGTGTACTCAAGAGAATTTGGAAATGACACAGTGATACACAATTATTATGAGTTCAACCGCCGCCACTTCCCCTCCAGACCAAAATCCTGGATCTGACTCCGCTGCTAAGCAACTACAAGTTTATTTCAGTTTGCACACTGTGACTTTTTTTTGTTTTGTAGTTACATGTAATAACACCATCTTGCCAACTAGTCTTGCAAGCATCGTTATTGAAATTATCTTTATAGGTAGAACTTACAGCCTCCGATTATTCAATAAAAAATTCTGCTAAAAACCAATAATACAGTTAGTTTATGTTGCTCAGTTTTATTTACTGGAAAATCGTATATCCCTTGCAGAGAGCAGGTAACAAAAACTTGCTTAAATGGTTTTGGAACGCATTTAAGCGTGAAATCTAGATGTATGAACATCCTTTTAGATGTACACAGAATATAATGTCTTCTTTATGAAAGAAACTGCATTAACAGTGCTAAATGAAGATGAAGTCTAGTTCAACCCAATCATCTCATCTAGAATTCCAATCTAAACTCTGCATACAATAATTATATTAACATATAATTATTTGTAAATTGGAATCAAAACTATTGGGGATGGACTTTTATGCAATTTAAAGTGTCGTGACAAGAGTGTGCGATGAATGTGATTTAATTATCAAAGGACTACAGAAAGTTAATTGGCCTTGTGGCAACTATTACATGAAGCTAATGTCTGCGATACTGAGGAGTAAGATTGTCCATCAGTAGACTAATTACAATAAAACACTGCAGACAAAATAGTTCTTTGCAATGTGCACAAGAAAATAAATGACATATGTTCCTTTGAAAATGTACTTTTATTTCTGAATTGATTAAATAAGCAGAAATTGTTTAAATCTTAAGAGTTCTCACAGTTTTGTAAGAGAGTCTGTTCATGCCCGAGTGTATCTGTTTTAATGGGAGACGTAGCTGTTACAGCTCAAGGTAACTGTCTCTTAAGGAAACGTACTGGCAGAGATTTATTCAAAATAGGTTAACCCCATTAGTATCTCTCCTATATCCCACACATTTTGTTTCATCAATTAAGAAAATGAGGTTTGTAGAAAAATGTGAGGTTGTACATAAAATAATAACGTAATTTTTTTGCCTATCGTGCTGCATATGTTGGAAACAGATGGCACGTGATAGCAGCTGTTTCCGTAGACGTACTGAAGATGTAAAAAATTTTATCCCCGGGATTCTGTATTGGATACGTGTCGTACAAGTCGTGTGGACGAAACTCCATTGAAAAATACTGAAATGTTAAAAAATAATTGTTTTCGCCTTCTTTGTCATACTGTATTGAGAAAATGTATCACATGTGTTATTTAATTTTTTTGGTTAGTTCTCCTTAAATTTTGTTCACACATACACCGTACTGCATTCTGCGAGCCTAGTAAATTTACAATGGATATGGTATGTGAGCGTGTGAGCAGGTGATGTATGAATTTAACAGAAAGGACGCTGATGTACCACTGCTTGCAGATTTATTTGAGCAACGCAATCTGGATCCTGGGATGGCAGGGCACACCATGCTAAAAATCACGCAGAGCTATCAAGTGAAGCCGATATGTTGCTGATTTTTGAGCATGAGATTTTGCCACACACGTCGCAGCAAATAACCGACGACTGAGTGAACTATTCAATGTTTTCTACGTCCTGCTACCAATTTATATTCCTGCAATTTCTATCTCCTTGTGTCTTATGCGATAATACAGATTTTTAACGCATGTCTGTGGTGTAGTATATATCTTGGCGTGTTCGAATAGGCGGCCGCTACTAAATTCTATAGGCTGCTGACGTACACTGTTAATCTCTCAGGTTGCTGAAGTATACTATTAATCTCTCTAAATGAATATCCAAAACATCTACCTATGGACGAAATTTAGTGTCTTATGTTTATTAAAGTAGAGATGGTTGCAAATATGAGGCACCATTTCGGCCTCTCCGTCGATTTGCGCTCTCCCTCTTATGTTGTAGTGTGATTTGACTTGACAGCTAGTATTTAACTGGTTTATTCCCTCCATGCGCTTCGTAATTTGGTATAAAAATAAATAAAATAGAAATAAAATAAAATGATTTCATTGACTGCAACATCTTGTCCTAATTCATAGGTACTTACACTGTTTCCGTATTTCTCTTAGTTATTATACCTAATTTTTCCCTGTAGTGTCTAGCACTGTTTCGTATCGTATACCACTGAATTAACATTTCTGCAAATGCCACATGTTGTGGCCCCCCTAAGAACTTCCGTATACCCTACATAAGTTTTAACATCCCCCGATAGCCTCAATTTTGCAACAGTCAATAACCCCTTACCAGACCATCCTTCCATCTGAGCCAGTTTTCCAACATGCCCCACAGAGGCCTGCACATCCTCGGTTGCCTTACAAGAAAAAGATGCAGCTAAACTTGCAACTGACAAATCTACAGCCCGTTGAGACGATCGAGATTCTACCAATCACGCAGTTCTGTTATTATTTGCTGTCAACTGTGCTATCTTTTCTAACAATATGAGTACTGCTTCCGGCTCTAACACACATTGCCTCTCTCGTTCTGTCTAAGCTTTGTCCTTGGCAACACTCATTTTGAGAACTATCAACACATAACAAGAAAACAAAATACATTAACTTAATTATTACATCTAATCATGAGCCATCTTGACTCCTGGCATTGCCTAGCGATATGCCCCAATGATTACCCGTATAACATTTTACTGGAACTTATTTCGTACATGGCGCTGAGTGTCTCTCAAGGTTACACTGTCCACATCTAACAGGCAGTAATCATATGTGATTTCCATTACCTCTAAAACTAGACAAATCCACAGGTTCTCTAATCCCAATAAAATCTACACTCATGCTCATAAATTAAGGATAATGCTGATACATGGTGAAACAACGCTCTGGTGGGCGGTTTGCGGGTTTAAATCACGTCGGGGTACGACCATGCGGTGCATTTGACCTGCAGTCGTCGCACGGTGGCGCTGGCAGCAGTCGACATACGCAGAGGTGTATTGGTGCATGTCAGAGTACGGTGCAGATTAAGTGTGCAGATGTTTTCAGACGCGCTAATGGTGACTGAATGTTGAAAATGGCTCAAAGAAAACATATTGATGACGTTATGACGGGTAGAATACCAGGCCGACTGGAGGCTGGTCAAACACAGCAGGTCGTATCACGGGCCCTCCACGTGCCACAAAGTGTGATCTCAGGATTATGGCAACGATTCCAGCAGACAGTAACCGTGTCCAGTCTCTATAGTATGGGACGTCCACAGTGTAAATCACCACAAGAAGACCGATATCTCACCATCAGTGTTGCAGGTAGCCTTGCTCAGGACCTTATCGCAGCCACTGGAACGGCTGTCTCCAGACACACGGTCTACAGACGACTGAACAGATATGGTTTATTCGCCCGAAGACCTGCAAGGTGCATTCCACTGACCCCTGGTCACAGGAGAGCCCATAAAGGCTGGTGTCAATAACACAGTACATGGTCATTGGAACAGTGGTCCCAGGTTATGTTCACGGACGAGTCCAGGTGTATTCTGAACAGTGATTCTCGCCGGGTTTTCATCTGGCGTGAACTAGGAACCAGATACCAATCCCTTAATGTCCTTGAAAGGGACCTGTATGGAGGTCGTGGTTTGATGGTGTGGGGTGGTTGTTGTTTTTGGGGAAGGAGACCAGACAGCGAGGTCATCGGTCTCATCGTATTAGGGAAGGATGGGGAAGGAAGTCGGCCATGCCCTTTCAGAGGAACCATCCCGGCATTTGCCTGGAGTGATTTAGGGAAATCACGGAAAACCTAAATCAGGATGGCCGGACGCGAGATTGAACCGTCGTCCTCCCGAATGCGAGTCCAGTGTCTAACCACTGCGCCACCTCGCTCGGTAGGGGTGGGGTGGGATTATGATTGGTGCACGTACACTCCTGCATGTCTTTGACAGAGGAACTGTAACAGGTCAGGTGTATTGGGACGTCATTTTGCACCAGTATGTCCGCCTTTTCAGAGGTGCAGTGGGTCCCACCTTCCTCCTGATGGATGATAACGCACCGCACCACCGAGCTGCCATCGTGGAGAAGTACCTTGAAACAGAAGATATGAGGTGTTTGGAGTGACCTGCCTGTTCTCCAGACATAAATCCCATCGAGCATGTCTGGGATGCTCTCGGTCGACGTATCGCTGCACGTCTTCAAACCCTGCTACACTTCAGGAGCTCCAACAGGCACTGGTGCAAGAATGGGAGGCTATACCCAGCAGCTGCTCTACCACCTAATCCAGGGTATGCCAACCCGTTGTGCGGCCTGTGTACGTGTCCATGATGATCATATCCCATATTGCTGTTGGGGTACATGTGCAGGAAACAGTGGCGTTTTGTAACATATGTGTTTCGGGACGGTTTTCTCAACTTATCACCAATACCACGAACTTACAGATCTGTGTCGTGTGTGTTCCCTATGTGCCTATGTTATTAGCGCCAATTTTGTGTAGTGCCACATTGTGTGGCACCACATCCTGCAATTATCCTTAATTTATGAGCATGAGTGTACTTTGCAAAATGCACGACCATCAAACGTTTTCTCCATAACTAAAATAGAATCAAATGTTTTGGGCCCACCATACCATAGGCTGTAGGTTCACAGGTCCCTAAAAGAAGGCGACATCACTGACCTGACACCACTGTTAGATGACCCATGGATTGTAACCTGAGGAGAGTGAAATGAGATGTCAGGACAACAGTGGATTTGTTTAATTATCTTCTTTATTCTGGCCCTCAGCTTGGTAGAGGTGTCGATGTGCTCTCATGCAAAACAATTGCATTGCATTAGTGCAAAGAGTGAGGCTGAGGGTGGCGTCACTCAGAGGCCACTGTCAATAATGTCCCCAGCTGCAACCATGACGACAGCGCGGCAGCGCAGCTGACGATACCGCAGAGGTGGCCATGACCTCCCTCCAGCGAGCGGGCTGCTGTCTGCTATGGTGGCGGTTGTTCCCGTGACTCAGAGCAGGCTGCCCCATCCCTTGGTCGAACAGCGAACCCTGTACTGCAATCTTTGATGTCGCTCCGGGTGTCGCAGACTCATGGTGTAGGCTGTGATACTGAAACGAAATATTTTAGTACACAAATAGCTGAGTAATTAATTGCACCAGACTGTGTTCATTTAAAGCTTAAGGCACATACTCTAATTACTTCTATGGTGGCTGGCTGGCTCTGTTGCATCTCACCTCCGCTTTGGTGTACTTTTCCACCGAAAGTGGTCAACATGCTGCAGAGAGGAAGAAAATGCTTTTCTGTACTCTGCTCTGAAAATGCTTTCTTTCTCAGATTCAGTTTTATCTATGATAGCAAGGCATTTAAACCATTATACAAATTGTTTCTCTCGTGTATGTTCTTTCTCATTATACATGTTTTTCAAAAAAAAGTTATATATATAACACTGTCCTGTTTTATTTTCTTCCTCATTGTCGGTTTCATAGAATCCAGTAAGGTTTATTTATGGCTTATAGGCTTATGATTAGAATACTATTAGGGAATATGAATCTTCAATAACAATAAACAATAAGAGACAGGGGGAAGAGGAGAGTTACAGATGGGCGAGGAGGACATGAATATAAAGGGGGAAAAAGGAAATGGACAAAGAGAGGGGGAAAGGAGATGGAGGAAGAGAAGAGGAAGGAGCACATGGATGGAGAGAGAGGGAAGGAGGTGATGGCTAGAGAAAGGGAGAGGAGGGAGAGATGAAGAGAGGGGGGGGGGGGAGAAGGAGTTTAGGATATATATCAAATTCGCATGCATACTTAGCAATTGCAAAGCGTTGCCGCGTTCACTACTAGCAAATAAACCCGAAGTAAGCACTGCCTTACGAAAGTACAGCACGCCTCCAAATTCGCTTGTAATAGCACTCAAGGCAACTAAAACATTCAAAGTACAGTGTGTGACTATTGCCGACTTGGCACTGTGTCCACTGCGTGACGTCACAGTGGCACTGGGGATCCCAGCTGGCAGTCAGAATACACTCACTGGGTTCTATCCGCTTATTTGAGAGTGGTTTTGAGAGTTTTTTAACATTCATGTTCTAGTACACGGGTTCTGGGGTATAATTTAACCTAGCTTTCGAACCTCGACATGTTTATCTTTTGTTATGTAGTCAACGTTGAAAAATCTATAGCATGAAAGCAAAGCAACAAGTACTTTAACAAGTTCAGATGTGAATTTTTAAAACAAAGTGTTTCAAATTGCTTCTAGGTTGACTAAGTATTTTTTCAAAGTATATTCTCTTTCTCTACTTCGAGGAATGTTATTGTTGCAGTTTTTGGTCATTTTTGATAATACCCAATAGGAGTTTTTCAGACATTCTGACTTTTTTATATTTCAGATTTTTAATTTTTAGTGCCAACATAAATTTATTTAAATATGGATAACATTTTAGCTATTTTTCATAACTTGTTGGATACCATGGATTTATTATATAGGAATACAATTTCAGATTGAAGAATGAAAAACCTAGCATCCATATTGACATTAATAATAGAAGATGTACGGTACTTTGGATATGTTATGGAAATATAGTTTGCGTTTCGGTATCAAGGTAATTTTGTACGGATACGTACTAATAATTTGAGATACAATACGTTTTATATACTTCCTGCCAATCTTAGCTCTTGGGGAATGACGTGTTTTCAATCTCAAAGAATGAGTTATATAAAAAAGATTTTATAATCTCGCCTCATCTTGGTTAAATTTCGATGGACACAGGTGATTCTCATCGGACGAAATGTATTGTAATCAGCATAGTTTGTGCAGGTAAATGAATTTTCATTCCGCAAAAAATGCAATTTCCTTCGATTTTACCAAACTTAACATACTGTGATGGCCTCTTAAATGCAGTTAGAGAGTTGGCCGAAAGGCAAGCGACATGTTAGGGAAATATCGAAGTAACTGTTTAATAAATATTTCGTCTTACAGAACAATTCCATTGCCAAGCTAGAGCCTGCTGGGGCTAGTGCTCCTAGCAACTACTGAACTCACGTGACAGTTATAAAGTTTCGCGGTGCAGCAGAAAAAAGAAAGAACTGCGGCTAAGGGAGGCTGCGGAACGGCTGAAGTGTCGTCCCGAGTAAAAAATTCTCGCGTGCCGTGGAGTGCGTGTCACGACACAATGACTAACGGTGCAATACACGGGTACACGCGAGAAACTCGTTTTGTGATCGTTTCCACTGCGCATAGTCGGCGCTTCAGCTGTAGGCGTCTCTTTGCTTGTCTGTTAATTTCCACGAAAGGAAATGACTTTCCTCTAATGTTCGCAAATCCTCCGAAAAGCGTTTTACTCTGTACCACACCAGTGATATTTGTGGCTGGAATGAGAATTTCTTGGTAGGCAAGAAACAACGTTTCATCTCGGCTGGAGCGTCATCGAGAGGTGTAGAAATAAATTCAGGGAAGCCTCAGGAAAGCGCATGGACACCCTTGCTGTTGGTGTTGCATGTTAATGGTGTGGCAGATAATGTTAGTAGTAACCTGAGTTTTTTTTCCCTCGTGGTACATTTATCTAGAAAGTGCTTTATAATTCCTCTTAAAAACTTCTAGGAGCTTGTAGATGGACTGAGGAGATACTATTTCGAATTGGAACCCATGTCTGTAAACGTACCGTTCTCTGCTACAATCATTTGAAAACATGCCGGTAGCGTAGCCACTTTTAAAAGTAATTTATTAGGCATGACCCAGAACGTCACTTATTTTACAACTCCACCCATCAATAACCAAAGAACCAAGAAGGAAATCAGTTTCCACAAAAATTGTTATTTACAGTTAAACCGTTTTTGTCCTTTTCAAAGTAGGGTTAGCGTTCTGATCAACTATAAGCAAGGTTCGATGTGGTGACCACCAAGTTCGCTGCACACGTTGTACATACGAATGGTACTGTGGTACACACGCTCTGTCGCACCTGGTATCTTTGCAATCTGTCCTGCAGCTGCCACAGCTAGTGTCATCAGATCTTCTTTTGTTTCCACAGGAGTCTCATAAACCAAACTCTTCATTCGACCCCAGAGGAATAAGCCCAATGCAGTCATAACCGATGATCGTGGAAGTCATGAGATTGGACCACATGGGCCTATCCATCTATGTTTGAATCGTTGTTTCCGAACATGACGTAAAAAGTGAGTGTATGCTCTGTCGTGCTAAAATCACATGTATTGAGGGGCGTTCAGTGGCGCAGTATCCAACAATGCGCCCAATATCTGTAGGAACGTCAAGTATATGGGACCTGTGAGCATTGGTGGAAGCGTGTACAGTCCAATCACATAACCATCCAGAATACCTTCCCATACATTGATACTAAATCTGTGTTGGAAACCCTGGACATGCGTGGTAGGTGGGTTTTCATCTGCCCATTCGTGGCTGTTTAGAGAATTGAGAATCACTAGTAAATTTATATTCTTCTGTGAAGAGAATGCGCCGTGGAATACTAGAGACTCGTAGATCCAGCGGCGCAGGACATGCGTACGGAACTCAACCGCATGGTGCAAAATTGGCTAACATTAGTGACTGTGTCATTTGGAGATGTTATTGATATAGTTGTTGATCATACGGAACTTACCAAACGGTGCTGGGAGCCGCATCCATTGCATGCGTAGTTGCTCGTGTACTCGCTGACGAGTTCTCTTCAACGTGATGCAGTACGGCCTCTTCCATATCGGGTGTGCGCCTGCTGAAAGTGAAGGTAGCCCTTTCTCGAAGCCATTGAGTAATTGTGGCGAAGATGAAATGCGAGGTAGTCGGACTTTGTGGACAACGATCTTAATAAAGGCTACGAGTTCTTTTCCATTACCGTGAGACTCGCCGTACAAAAGATCATGTCAGTGTATTCTGCAAACGTGTACTCAACCATGTTGCTCTCTCACTCACAGACACGTGAATGAGGCTCCAACCAGATCAGAGAGATAGGACAGAAGTCAAACATCAGCCGATCCCACGTGAGCACACCTCCACCATGACTACCCTACTGCATATCTACCTAGCAAACATGTTTTTAAACGGCTGTAGCACGGAAACGGTATGTTTCCAGATATTCAAAATATTGTCTATTCAGTCCTCTCTAAAAGTCCTACAAGTTTGTTTTAGAGTACCCTGTATAATGAGGTACGATGTGAAGAAAAGCTAGACCCTACACATATTCAGGCGCATTTTGATACGATTTGAAAGCGGTGCGAATATTCCCAACAATCTAAAGCTACGCACTTCACAAAATGCAAAAACCTAGTATCCCACGTCTACGATATTTATGAGTCACGTTTAGTATCAAACAATTCATTCAAATACCTGACTGTAGCATTTTGTGGGACAGTGAGATCGAATGATCACATAGGCTCAGCCACAGCTAAAACAAGCATCCGACTTCATTTCCTTGGCAGAATACTGAGAAAACGTAGTCACTCTGTGCAGGAGATTGCTTACAAAACACTCAGGCGACCAAACCCTAGAATCTTGCTGAAGTTTTGTGGGGCATCTAACAACTACGACTCATAGGAGGCATTGAACACACAAAAAGAATGACAGCACGAATGGTCACAGGTTCTTTTGACGGACGGAGATGCTGAAGAACATGCACTGGCAGGCTTTGGAAGGTAAACGCCGGCTATTACGAGAAAGTGTACTTACAAATTTTAAAGAACCAGTATTAAGTGAGGAATCAAGACATATAAGGTGGTTCCGTGATGATGTTACAGACTTTCAGGATTGGTGCAAAAGGGTAAGTGTGTATATATGAGATAAGGGATCCTACATCTACATCTACATGATTACTCTGCTATTCACAATAAAGTGCCTGGCAGAGGGTTCAATGAACCACCTTCAAGCCGTCTCTCTACCGTTCCATTCTCGAACGGCGCGTGGGAAAACGAGCACTTAAATTTTACTGTGCGAGCCCTGATTTCTCTTATTTTAGAGTGTTGATCATTTCTGCCTATGTAGGTGGGTGCCAACAGAATTTTTTCGCAATAGGAGGAGAAAACTGGTGATTGAAATTTCATGAGAAGATCCCGTCGCAACGAAAAACGCCTTTGTTTTAATGATTGTCACACCAATTCACGTATCATGTCTGTGGCACTATCTCCCCTATTTCGCGATAATACAAAACGAGCTGCCCTTCTTTGTACTTTCTCGATGTCATCCGTTTGTCCCACCTGATGCGGATCCCACACCGCACAGCAATACTCCAGCATAGGGCAGACAAGCATGGTGTAAGCAGTCTCTTTAGTAGGCCTGTTGCACCTTGTTCTGCCAAAGAATCGCAGTCTTTGCTTTGCTCTAGCCACAACATTATCTATGTTGCGGACGCTTGCAGTGCTTACATTACATCTACATGGATACTTAACAAATCACACTGAACTGCCTGGCAGAGGGTTCATCGAACCACCATCGCCATAATTCTCTATTATTCCACTCTCGAACAGCGCGCGGAAAACACGAACACCTATATCTTTCCGTGAGAGCTCTGATTTCCCTTGTTTTATGATGATGACCGTTTCTCCCTATGTAGGTCGGCGTTAACAAAATATTGCTTAGAATAAAGCGCAGACATTACTTCACAGTTTGCTATAATTTTACATTTCTTTTTGAGTGTCGAAGCTGTTGAAAGGTGCAGGTTTCAGCAACGTTTTATGCTTTTGAACGAAATAAGTAATATTATAAAACTAATATTTAAGTAGACTAATGTAGACTCAAGTCGATTTCTGTTTCCGCCATGTTTTTATTAGCAGTGTGGCTGTCGGATAGTATGAGACATACCAGATTCGGGTGGTATGGGCCACATAGTAAATTTTTTGTTTTGTGCTTACGGCACCATGTTAGGGTTGAAGAAGAAGCCTGCCGGTGAGGGCTGATTGTAGTGTTCAGAGTTTGTAATGGTTCAAATGGCTCTGAGCACTATGGGACTTAACTTCTGAGGTCACCAGTCCCCTAGAACTTAGAACTACTTAAACCTAACTAACCTAAGGACATCACACCCATCCATGCCCGAGGCAGGATTCGAACCTGCGACCGTAGCGGTCTCGTGGTTCCAGACTGAAGCGCCTAGAACCGCTCGGCCACCCCGGCCGGCTGAGTCTGTAATGAAGCGAGCGGTTTCAAGTGTTTAATAAGGCGAACTGACCAACGGCTACAGCCGATCGTTTTATTGCTCTTAAAACTACACTGCAAAGCATATTAAAATGAGTTATAAGGAACCAGCAGACTTCTATAGCACTTTAGATGGAGTATATCAAGAAAATTTCGAAGAAATGCTTGTAATGCGCAGGAGAGATTTGGGTACCAGATTAACGCCAGTAGCTAAGATTAAGTTTCAAAAATTGCCTTATGATTTCACAGAAAATTTCGAACTGCCCCACACATTTAACAGAGAAAAAGACATTGCAGATAAATATTTCTGTCAACACGTAATGAAGAAGCACCCAGAACAGTCTTACAGAAAATTTCAGTCCACAGGTTTAATGCGATATGTCAGGTGCAATCGACCACAAATTGAAAGGATTTTAACCAACTGTTTTATTTTATCATCTTTTACTTCTGATGTATGAAAAGATTAACTTGTTTGTGAACTACAAAAACGTCTTTTTATTTAAAAACCTATATTTTATTGCATGGCCCTCACTACCCGACTTTTTCTTTACATCTAGAATTGTAAGCCTTAGAAAATCTTTTGTTACTATTTAACGTTTTGATTAGAAATCTTTTTTACCTTTTACCTCAAAGCAAAAGTTCAAGTAAGAATTTTTTGAGTTACACCTTATTTCAAAACAACAACAAACGTTTGATAGCAATTTTGGCTAAATGGCTCACAACAGCTGCCGTTTCATTATATTTCTCAAAATGAAACATTTTTCATAATTGACGTATTTATTTACTTGGGTATTATGTTTTCGTACTTCTGGCATTAAGTATGGATTTTTGATTGGTTTTAAAAGGTGCTACATTAAAATTTATATTTAAAACATTAACAATTACTCTTTTATTTAAATTTGTTGGAGCTCTCTCTCTCTCTCTCTCTCTCTCTCTCTCTCTCTCTCTCTCTCTCTCTCTCTCTCTCTCCCTCCCCCCCTCACTGATTGGCACCTGTCACCAGTGATTCTCTTTCGGTAAATGTTGAGGCAATGTGAACAGAAAGTATACAAGGAATGTGTTTTTGCTTTTTGGTGGCTTAATCAGTCGTTTTTTAACCCTTGGGTACATGAGCGGCTGGACTCGCAAAAATGCATGAGTGTTCTCTAGGCCTCTTACATCCGCGGAAAAAAAACCAAACGCAATTTATTAAAGCAATACTACCAAATCATGAAAGTTTTGGTGACATATAATGAATAACAAAGTATTTATTGTTGTACTGTGGTATTTTTTGTAAATCAAATACAATCTCTTAACTTACATTGTATATTTTCTGAGATTAGATATCAACTTTTGAAGTTTACTAGACTCGAACCTGAAGATCTGCTTACACATACAAAAAAAATCTTTACAGTTAATTCAGTATGTTATTTTCCAATATTTTTCGTGTATCTGGTGCATGTTTGACCATTTTTTCTGTCTAATCGATGTGGGCACATGTAATTTCTTTTTGGCGATCTTCCAGTTTCCACAATCTTTGGCTGTTAGTGAGTATCTCAACAACGTGCCGTGGTTTGTAGAACTTTATTTTGAGGTCTGTATTGTTGAGTCTCTTCTCCATGTGATCATGTATCATTAATTGCCCTAATTCTTTGAGGAAAATCGTTTTATCAACACTGCCTCCCTAGTAGTTAGAATGCCGTGAAAAGAAACACAGGAAATTTATGGCTGTCACACCCATGACGTTATCCATAAAACAGATGGCCTACTTCTGACTCTCTCTTGCCTTCTAGTCAAGAGAATCAACTCCTGCTTTAATTTTATTATAGAAAAAACGTGCGTATAGCATTGTTTGGCGGGAGGTGGCCGCCTGGCGCAACTCTTTTTATTTGGCACCACTTCCGCGACTTGCACATCGATTATAATGAAACTATGATGAGAAGAAAACATCCACTCAGTCCCCAGCTGAGAAAATTGCCAATCCGACCAGGGACCGAACAGTGGTCCCACAATCGAGCAATGATAACCACAAGATCACGAGCTGCTGCTTGTTTAGAGAATAAAACTGTCTCTGGCTTCTTACTACTGGCTTAGTCTACTGTGGCGCTTTAGTGCAGAGAACTTAGCAATATGACACTTTTGTCCGTTTTGGTCACTTAACATAAAATTGTGAAATTGTCTTTGAAACTAAATGATGAGGATGAATCTCCTCTGAACTTTGAAGCCATCATTTCTCGTGAAATTTCCTTTTGCCTTTCTCATAAAGTTCCAATGCTGCAATCTTTTCCTGCAATAGTTCAGCAAATAACGGTGCATGGGTGAAAAATTTATGTCTTTCAATATTTGTTGAGGTTTGTTGCAGTGTCGATGTCAGTATCTTTATTCTAGTAGATGTAACACTGCTCTGTTTTGTCTGATTAGGGACGTATCTAGTATGAACTAAACCATCTCTGACGTATGAAATCAAACAACCATTAAGCCAAAATATTTTGAGTCCACATTTCCCCGGTTTTCTGAGAATACAATGAATAAACTTGCAAAGGTCTTTGAAGGGGACGCATTGTTCATCAGTAGTCAAAGTTTCATCGAGATGCATGGCCAATTTTTTGTGAAAGATTCCCAAATATTTCGAATTGGTACCATGTTGCCAATGCTGTTTCGAGTACACTGGAGATGTTTCTCTGGGAAGGCCTTGACATCCTCCATACAACCCCACTCTCTCCCAATGCGTTTTCCATGTTTTTGGATGCCTAAAGAAGGCCTGAGTACATTCATGGTTCTATAGGCAACCGTGAACATCTTTCCACGAAGACATTGGTTCAAATGGCTCTGAGCACTATGCGACTTAACTTCTGAGGTCATCAGTCACCTAGAACTTAGAACTAATTAAACCTAACTAACCTAAGGACATCACACACATCCATGCCCGAGGCAGGATTCGAACCTGCGACCGTAGGTCCAGACTGTAGCGCCTAGAATGGCACGGCCACTCCGGCCTGCCCATGAAGACACTGACCATCTTGTTTCACACTGGGATAAAAGTGATAACAGTTACAGCGATTACTTTTGAGATGACGAACAGTTTACTTACTTCTCTTCCACCTGTCTCGTTTTCCGTTATATGAAACTGCTGGACAATGAGCATTATCTTGGTACCTACCTACTACACCGCTGCAGCCACTGGAAACCAGATTATGAAAAGGAATTTACTCTAGCATGTGATGCTAGCAACCATCCAATGGGTTGTGTTCTCAGTCCAGGAGTGCAGGGTAATGAGCATCCAGTGCTTAAGCTTCACATCAGCTGAATAAGGTTGAAAGAGATCACTTTACCATTGAGAATGAGATGGTAATCTTTATGTAAGTTGTGGAATACTTCCGATAGTATCAGTATGGGAAAAAAAATTAAGATACTGATAGATCATGCAGCATGTAAGTAGTTGTTAGGTTTGTAGAAACCATCAAGTTAATTAATACAATGAGCATTAAACATAAGTGACTTTGAGTTTGAAGTGTTTCACAACTCAGTAGGAAGCATGGCGATGTAGATGGGCTTAGCAGAAAGACTGGTGTAACACAGACACCGGGTCATAGCCTCAAGGAACGGCAAAGGACGCAAGTTGAATTTGCTGACTGCAAGTTATTCAGAAGACAAAGATGCAGTTTGTCATTCACAATAGTGTTTTACATAGAACAACAAAATCGGTCCCACTTGTGACAGTGCCTGCAGCTTTATGGGAGGAAGTATTAAACGTAGTGCATAACCGTTTATTATCTTGGTACAGAGGTCATAGAACCACAGATCGGAGAGTGAGCCGTATTGGTGGAGGACTTGGAAGTAAGGCATAGATCAATATGTGAAAAACTGTGTGTTATGTGCACATTTGACCACTATAGACATTTTCTTCCTGTTTGTCGGAATCATCGCTATTTCGACTCAAAATGTGAACATGGCAGTACATGGAATGATAAATAACTGGCTACAGACGTTCGGTGTTCCAGAGAAGATAATCACGTGTCAGACCTGATGAAGTAGTTACGTCATATATTATAGATTTGCAAGCTGAGAATGAGCCCGTTACACCCACAGCTTCAGAGAATGATGGAAAATTTTCATTAGATAGCTAGTAAGATGTTGAGCTATTACACTGACATCCATGATAATGACTGGGACAGTTTCTTATTGTGCGTGGAAAATTCATGATACCATGGGTCTGACGCCATACGAGTTGGTGTATGGAAGGAACATGCGTTCGTCGTTTGGGATAAACAAGCTGAAATTGGGGAAGGATGGGCAACCTTTAACGAATTTCGCTAAGGCGAAGTTGTGTAGAAGCGAATGCAAAAATGTAACACCAAAGTCCTTGAATGCAAGAAAGAACAGTACAAAGTAATAGTAAATTATCAGGATATCATAGAGGTCAATGGGTGATGTTGACGAGCCCATATACCTGGAAGGGTAAGATAAAAACGTTTGCCACTTGGTACCAGGGTCCACACCAAGTTCTCAAAATCACGTGGCTGGTGAATGTCCAGTTATGGTTACCTATACATAATATTATTGTGCACATGGGGCACCTTTGTCCATTTAAAAGTGTGCTGGATTTGTTGCGACAGTTAATGACACCACTCCCTAAGTAGGAGGAAGGGGGTAAGAAGAATCTGGTATTGGAAGCACTCACTCAAACCTCTCACTAAATTCCATACGCATTGAGGCCATGCGCCTAGAACACTGCAATAAGGCGTGTTTTACAAGTGTATTGGTGGTATTACGTTAGCGAATGGTGTCAGGTAACATAACTAGAGTATTGTACATAGCTGATAGTGTGTATCACAGACACCGGTTCTTCCAAAGATTATCAAGCATTAAGCCTCTCCTACAAACATGCAGGAACAACTGTGCTAAGCAGTGGATTTGACACTGCATACGTTATGACATAGTAAGAAAGGGTGGTTGGATTCAGGAGACAGATTGTTGGAAGCAATATTCCCAACCATGAATATGACGATATACAGGGGCTGAATGATAGTCCGGAACAATTGAGAGAAATTGCAGATGATAATAGGGATCTAACAGAGTGGAGCAACATATACCCTGCTGAACAACATTCAGATGTTACTGTAGTGGAATATTCGTAGCCAGTGCCTTAGGCAGAGTTGCTGAGATTTGAGCCGGACGTCGACCTGCCAGTTCAGATATTCAGCAGAAGCAGCAGCTTCCGTACTGCTGGTTCCACATGCGAACGACTTCGGATATTCCCCCGACTACTTAGAGGCAACAGATGAACCTCGGTCAACAGCATCTGTTCCATACATTTCCGTGGTCACACATTAATGCATTTTCTTCTGCAAAATCAGCACTGGACAGCTTCATTTAAACACATGGCCCAGCTGAGTAAATGATTGGCAAGGCAATAGCAGGCACAAGCACCTGTCATGTGACAGATGTCGCCATGAGTTGTACGAAGGAAACCTCGGAGCTAATGTCATAATTATGCCGCCGCCACATTTGCAGTCACCGGGCCATGATCCAAAATTCTGCATGACCACTCACCAACGTGTCTGCCGCCATCTCATGGCCTGGACACGAACGGGTAACACACCGACCCGTACCGCTGGTGGCCAACACCGCCGCTTGACGCAGCACTGCAGGCAATGCCCCAGGGTTCATCTCCCTGGGTGGCCCTGCCTACTGTCTCATCACTGCGATCCTGAGCCACAATGCAAAGACGCTTCCCTGTCTGTCGGAGTCATCACAGCTTCAAGTCGGGCCTTGAGTGCCGTGTCTGCTCAGCACTCGGCGCGTCAGCTATACCAAGTCAGAGTGCCGCTTCGGGGGCATTGTGTGTGTATGCCCCAGGCTATCTGCTTTGCCTGCCGCACCGACTGAGTATATTACACGATAACACAAATTGCACCAGAGATGAAGGAGCACCTGAATGACTGGTCAGGTTTAATGGATTAATAAAGAACTGTTTATGTTCACCAAACTGTTCGTCTGCAGCTTCCCACAACGTTACATCCAAACCATCAAAACAACCCAGGATGCTTCAGGTGGCAGTCGAGACCGTCCTGACACATACCAAATGGCTAACACGAACTATTGCGGTCATTTGTATCCTTGGCCGCTACATCAAGAAAGCTATCAGCAGGGCTGATAGGTTACATGAAACGGCCACAGTGCGGTGAAACGGAGTCTAAAAATTGTACAGATCCGGAGAGGTTTGCTGGACAGCAAGACAGCTGTAGCAAGACTCTTGCCATCACTAGCTGATAATATAGTGGCTACACGAGTGGAGGCAGCCGAGCTGCAGGAGCCCGTGGTCAGCTGAGCCCTACGCTGTTACCTCCTC
Organism: Schistocerca nitens; assembly: GCF_023898315.1. Lineage (NCBI taxonomy): Eukaryota > Metazoa > Arthropoda > Insecta > Orthoptera > Acrididae > Schistocerca > Schistocerca nitens. The sequence continues at coordinate 476,604,446 of NC_064619.1, read as the reverse complement.
AACAATTTCAGGTTAGCCTAAGAAAGGCGCAGAAAGAACTGTCAGGTGCTTTACAGTTCATTGCGACATCAGACGAAACAATCTTACCGGTGTTTCATCTTATCGCAATGGTAGGAATTGACACCCACTATGTACAGCTTTATGCTTGTCCAATTCTCAGTAGTGAGTACCAAATCACTATACGAATCTTTTACAATCCATCCCTACCCCGTGAAATGGGAGGCTTTGGTGATGAGAAAGTGCAAATTAGAATGAGAGAGGTAATGCTAATTTCCGAGGAAGGGAAGAGTCATGCGTTAATGCTAGTGGATGAACCTTGTCAGACATAGCGGGTTTGATATGTCCGACCTGAGTTTTCCAAAACACGAGACGAAGGCTTAACTATAATAAGCAGGTTCACATGGGTGTGAGTTACGATAGTCATGCAGAAATGAAAAGGCCTGCACAGGAGAGACCATTTTGAAAAGCTGCGTCAAACCAGTTTTCAGACTGAAGACCACAACAACATAGGCAAACAAAGTTGTGCACGGCACTAAATTTAGAAATACAATGAACCTTCATTATTGGGCTACCGAATGTTAAGTCAGCCCCGATAGCTGAGTAGTCAGTGCGGCGGTCTCTCACGCCAAGGGGCCCGGGTTCGCTTCCCGGCTGGGTCGGAGCTTTTTCTCCGCTAAGGAACTGGGTTTCGTGTTGTCCTCATTATCATTTCATCATCATCAGTGGAAGGCAATGGGAAACCACCACTGGAATCACTTCTCTAGACGCTCAAGCGGTGGACCTCTCTGACGCGACTTCCCCCATGACAAAGTCAAAAAAAAAAAAAAAAGTTAGCTGTTATCACAACTATCATCAGCCGAGCTTGGGAGGGACATGTGTGAGGATAATGTGCTGTGCTGAGTATAAATACCTCTTATAACATATCCTGCGGCGAGGGCTGTGAATAAATTGACCTTTACCTTTCCAGTTTCATTACTAATTCACATATTTGACCCCGAAAACTCTACCTAAAAACCTAATAAGCAATCGAACTTCTTTTTATTTGAGAGAGAAACGAGTAAGTCACATCACGTTTCCCTCACTTGTGACTGCCTAGTGAAAACATGTGTGGTACAGTACAGTTATAAATACGATGAACTAAGCGAACAGTATGGTTAAAACTGGCATGTACAATCTAGCATTACTTTAGTACTACACCAGTTCAGTGTGAATGTAATGACTGCTTCCTATTACAATAAACGTACTTATACAGAAAGAACAATGTAGACAGGAAGCAAAATCTAGATCCCCAAAAGTCACTGCAACCATGGCCGAAAATGTGGTTTCTCCAGTATAGTTTTATACATTTTGACGCGGTTCCATGCGCAGAAAACATTTTCGTTAACATACTTTGACCCCGGAAGCCTACAGAATTATATCAACAATGTCCGAATTACTGAATTACGACCAACAGACCGTTTTGAACTAATACTGAAAATGTACTCAACCAAAACGTCATAGTTACACGTACTGCTTGAAAGAACATTAGAAACAGGGCAATAATGTACCTAACAGAACTCGCAACAGAGCTAGAACAACGCGGACACGACGCAGGCACCTACACACCTGAACAGTAACATAAAACAAAATACATTTATTTAAATACACTTCCAGAATACGTTGTAGTTTGGATCGGTTTATTGGTAAAGACTTGCAAAAATTACACCTGCAAAAGTTACACCTGCAAAAGTTCCATGATGTGGTTGCCGTCGCTGTGGAAATAGCTAAGCATAGCGTGTGTTAATGTGAGCTATCACTGCCAGAAAAACCAATCTGAGGCAGAAAGGAGGAGAACGGAATGCCAGCTTGAGGTCAAACAATAAAGTGGGCGTCAGTGTTGTCAACAGCAAGCACCGTGAGTGAATGGAACAGGTTTGTTTCCAAACAAGACACACAGAGCAGTCTGCCGACACATGCACTGTTGTTCAGATAATTTCACTATCGTACCGATAACAAGATAAAAGTGAGTAATAAATCAAACGAAATGCAATTAAATTGAATCAAATGCTTGTAGCTCCGCCACAAGTTACATTGAAAAGTATAGGACAGAAATTAGCTTCTCTAATGTCCGTCCTATGTGGTGTATTTTCCCGTTGTTGCGTCGCTCATACTGCCGCTGAGATCACTGCAGGGGCATTTTTGTACTTGGGCTATCGCTTGTATTTATCACACTTACGGATGGTTTGAAAATGGACACAGGTGTCAGAAACAAGTCACAATTAAGAAATAAAAAGAAATACTTCTCAGTGTAACTTATGACGGAGCTACAACCATTCATTTCAAGTATAAAACAAGTTGTGGTTCTATTTTTCACCTGCTGCGTGCTAAAAGCTCGTAAAAGTGCAATTACTACACCCATGCTCATAAGTTAATGATAATTCTGATACATGGTGAAACAACGCTCTGGTGGGCGGTTTGCGGTTTTAAATCACCTCGGGCTATGACCATGCGGTGCATTTGACTTGCGGTCGTCGCACGGTGGCGCTGGCAGCAGTCTACACACGCAGAGGTCTGTTGGTGCATGCCAGAGTACGGTGCAGCGAGTAAGTGTGCAGAGGTTTTCAGACGTGCTAATGGTGACTGGGTGTTGAAAATGGCTCAAAGAACACACATTGATGACGTTATGAGGGGTAGATTACTAGGGCGACTGGAGGCTGGTCAGACACAGTAGGTCGTAGCACGGGCCCTCCGTGTGCCACAAAGTGTGATCTCAAGATTATGGCAATGATTCCAGCAGACAGGAAACGTGTCTAGGCGCTACAATACGGGACGTCCACAGTGGACAACACCGCAAGAAGACATATCTCACCATAAGTGCCCGCAGACGACCACAGAGTACTGCAGGTAGCCTTGCCCGGATCCTTACCGCAGCCACTGGAACAGTTGTCTCCAGACACACAGTCTACAGACGACTGAACAGACATGGTTTATTCGCTCGGCGACCTGCTAGGTGTATTCCACTGACCCCTGGTCACAGGAGAGCCCGTAAAGCCTGGTGTCAAGAACACAGTACATAGTCATTGGAACAGTGGTCCCAGGTTATGTTCACGGACGAGTCCAGGTATAGTCTGAATAGTGATTATGGCTGGGTTTTCATCTGGCGTGAACCAGGAACCAGATACCAACCCCTTAATCTCCTTGAAAGGGACCTGTACGGAGGTCGTGGTTTGATGGTGTGGGGTGGAATTATGATTGGTGCACGTACACCCCTGCATCTCTTTGACAGAGGAACTGTAACAGGTCAGGTGTATCGGGACGTCATTTTGTACCAGTATGTCCGCATTTTCAGGGATGCAATGGGCCCCACCTTCCTCCTGATGGATGATAACGCACGGCGCCACCGAGCTGCCATCGTGGAGGAGTACTTTGAAACAGAAGATATCAGGCGAATGGAGTGGCCTGCCTGTTCTCCAGACCTAAACCCCATCGAGAACGCCTGAGATGCTCTCAGTCGACGTATCGCTGCATGTCTTCATACCCCTACGACACTTCAAGAGCTCCGACAGGCACTGGTGTAAGAATGGGAATACCCCAGCAGCTGCTCGACCACCTAATCCAGAGTATGCCAAACAGTTGTGCGGCCTGTGTACGGGTGCATGGTGATCATATCCCATATTGATGTCGGGGTACATGCGCAGCAAACAGTGGCGTTTTGTAGCACATGTGTTTCGGGACGGTTTACTCAATTTATGACCAATACCGTGGACTTACAGATCTGTGCCGTGTGTGTTCCCTATGTGCCTATGCTACTAGCGCCAGTTGTGAGTAGTGCCACGTTGTGTGGCACCACATTCTGCAATTATCCGTGATTTATGAGCATGAGTGTATATAACAAGACACCGGAGACCACGGGTCCCTTACACCGAAACACACTGAATATATTGATTATATTTGAATTTTAAACTGTAATACTAACGTGAAAGGATTAACTAGGGAAACTTAAATTTCTGAACTTTGATGTCATCTGGACAAAAAGATAGATTTTTATCTTTATCAATTTACGATGTTGTGTTATATATCTAGGGTATGGAGAGCAGGCTTATCCCAGGTAACACGTAATTGGTCAGTGATAGGCTCCACAAAAGTAATTAGAGTTTTACATCTTATACATTCAGGTCAGAAAATCATATACTGGTCCATGCATGTAGAACTGCGAAGAATACTTTGCTTGGAGGTGGCGTGAAGCTGTGGTAGAGTGGAAATCTTTGGTCTCGTCATCCATGTAACCCCTTTCTATACACGACTCAGACATAGCACCCTTTACCAGATCTGGGCTCTTCTTTCCGGATCATCATACGGTAACATGCTACGGAGTCTTGTGAGTCGCTATTCTAGGCTATAGACACAAATAAGTCACCCAAGGCTATGTTCCAAGTACCTGCACTAGGCTGACCAGTGTCCACATTTATTGCTTCCAGGCTAGCCTATGGTAACAATTAAAAATGTACAAAATAGCTGACGCCATAGGCTTTTCGGAAGAAAAAGTATGACAAAATTTGTGTGAAGAGATAACACGTGGAACTGGAATATGGGTGCCGAATTTGTTGAATGATGACCGAAAGCAAACTTTTTTCTCACTAATGTTTGGACAGTTTTGAAAAGAATCCAACCGATTTTGTACACAGTTTTGTTACTGCGGTTGACCAAAGGCTACGCCAATAGGGCTACTCCCGCCAGACAGCTATCTGCTGAACCACTTGTTTACACAGCCAACTCTGTTACCGCGTAACGACATCTTGAACCATTACTGGCGCCCTTCTTGTTGTCTAGATCCATGAGCCGGTCTGTTGTTGGTATAGAGTAGTACGAGCCCGACATCAGAGCAAGTTCTGCTGAACAGTGATCCGTCACACTACTCGCTTCCGCTGCTAAAGCACTGTCTGCATAACAACTTCCCGATCACATATCTGTAGCTGTCTTGTGGTCCGAGTCCATCTGCTGATTCGTCGTCGGTAGGAGGCCGGATGAGGCTGTCGGCAGAGAAGGCTCTACTGGACGGCGAACCGCCACGCGCTTTGCTTCTTCGCAACGGTCCACATGGTAAGGCATCTCAGCGTTGAATGGATGACCAAGCGTATTTCAACTGAAGCAAACGTAGGAAAAGTGAAAATCAGTCACGGATCAGATTTCAACATCTCGCACGACATTTTGAACATGGAAGAGGTCGCCGTCCTACTGGTTTCACGACTATTCACACAGATTCAAAATTCCCTCCGAACCGAGACAGCATCAGAAATGTTGCAGCTTTGTCGAGCCAACCCAGTTGGCCTTTTTAGTCGCCTAATCACTTTGGACGACTGCTGCACGTACTGGGTGTATCACTACGATCCCAAGACAAACGATGAAGTCAAGCAGTAGAATCGCGTGGGTTCTCTAACACCGAAAAAGCTGAAAATTGCATCATCACGGGGAACGGAGTTTTTGGGACTGCCATAGTGTATTGTTAAAGGATTATTCTTGTAAGAGGCAGACTGTCCCAGGCACATGCTACCGTAGCCTATTACAGGAGGCTGTCAAGACTAAGCGTTGTGGGAATCTCTCCAAAGGGATGTTTTTGCTCCACGAAAACGTGCCAGCTCATTCCGAAGAAGGTCACACTCTCACATTCTGCTGCTTTGGGCTAACAGATTTTGACTCAACTACGCCTCCCCCTCCCCCTCCCCCTCCCCAAACCCACCGCAATATTCTCCTGATGTGCCACCCAGTGGCTTCTTCCTTTTTTCCACGATGACGAAATCATCGCACAGCAGGCTGGTTCAAATGGCTCTGAGCACTATGGGACTTAACTTCTGTGGTCATCAGTCCCCTAGAACTTAGAACTACTTAAACCTAACTAACCTAAGGACATCACACACATCCATGCCCGAGGCAGGATTCGAACCTGCGACCGTAGCAGTCGCGCGGTTCCGGACTGAGCGCCTCAACCACGAGACCACCGCGGCCGGCCGCACAGCAGGCATCTCCACAATAACAACTAGGCGATTTTGTGGGTGGAAAGTTTCCTGAGCATCTAAAATACAGACTTCTACACCTATCAGAACACCCGACCCTTCAAAAGTGAATGTCAATTTCTGAATGTATCTCCAAACCTGATTTTTCTCAAATTGTTTAATTTTCCATTGGGTAAACACTGTTCCAACGCTACTAAGATGAAGTTATTACATCTGTCCATTGAATATGAGTATTTCTCAGTATTATTGTCGTGTTCTTCTACTGTAGACGTGTAATAATCAAGATCCTCGTAGGAAAGTATTTTCGCTGAGAATCTTTCTCGCTATGGCCGCACAGCATTGCATAATACGATCCTGTCGGTGACAGAATCATCACGCCATACATTAATTTAGTGAGTTGCTATGTTTCAAAGATGCCATTAGTTCGTTGTCCTGCGAATGACACAGGTTTGATAAGCCGCTAGCGTCTAACACGAAGCAGATTATTATCACATTAACATGATTAGTACGCCCACGCGCATGTGATTCCCAAGAGATCCTTCTTTTAAACTCGACGTTTACATTGCCTGCCAGCCATTCTTGCCGCTTACAGCTGACGGCCGAATGTATTGTTTCATTCATTTACTTACTGCCTTACATCATGAGGCCCAACTCGTAGTGTGAAATAACGTACCTCATTAAAGTTAAAATGAAATTTATTACAACTGATGAATTATCTCCAATTTAATTACAATAGGAAAATTACAGTTACAGAAAACCTACTAAACTAAAACTTCACCAGAAAAATTAACAAAATAAAAATATTCCTATGACTCGGTCTCAATACAACTTATTATAATTTGATGAAAGAAAAATAACAAATGAAAAGAAAGAAAGGCAGAAGAAAACGAAGACATTGGTGTTCCCATTGCGGCGTTAGTACACGGCAGTGTTAGAATAAACATCAAGTCTACCTTTTCTCACGTCAGACTACATTGTCTGTAATTGTTTTACACTCAGCCACTGAAAAACTGACCGTTGACAACCTTGGCGTGCACATTAGCAGTTACACTGAAGAGCCAGAGAAACTGGTACACGAGCCTGATATCGCATAGGGTTCCCGCGAGCACGCAGAAGCGCCGCAACACGACGTGGTATGGACTCGACTAATGTCTGAAGTAATGCTGGAGGGAACTGACACCATGAATCCTGCAGGGCTGTCCATAAATCCGTAAGAGTACGAGGGAATAGAGATCTCTTCTGAACAGCACATTCCAAGACATCCCAGATATGCTCAATAATGTTCATGTCTGGGGAGTTTGGTGATCAGCGGGAGTATTTGAACTCAGAACAGTGTTCCTGGAGACACTCTATAGCAATTCTGGACGTGAGGGATGTCGCATTGTCCTGCTGGTATTGCGCAAGTCCTTCGGAATGCACAATGGACATGAATGGATGCAGGTGATCAGACAGGATGCTTACGTACCTGTCAGAGTCGTATCTAGACGTATCAGGGATCACATATCACTCCAACTTCACACGCTCCACACCATTGCAGAGCCTCCACAAGCTTGAACATTTCCCTGCTGACATGAGATTGTCTCCATACCCGTGCACGTCCATGCGCTCGATACAATTTGAAACGAGACTCGTCCGACCAGGCAACATGTTTCCAGTCATCAACAGTCCAATGTCGGTGTTGACGGTCCCAGGCGAAGCGTAATAAAGCTTTGTGTCGCGCAGTCATCAATGGTACACAAGTGGGCCTTCCGCTCCGAAAGCTCATATCGATAATGTTTCGTTGACTGGTTCGCACGGTGACACTTGTTGACGGCCCAGCACTGAAATCTGTAGCAATTTGTGGAAGGATTGCACTTCTGTTATGTTGAACGATTCTCTTCAGTCGTCGTTGGTCCCGTTCTTGTAGGATCTTTTTCCAGCTGCAGAGATGTTGGAGATGTGATGTTTTCCCTGATTCATGATATCACGCTAAACTCGTGAAATGGTCGTACTGGAAAATCCCCACTTCATCGTTACCTCGGATATGCTGTGTCCATCGCCCGTGCGCCGACTATACCATCACATTCAAACTCACTTAAATCTTAATAAGCAGCCATTTTAGCAGCAGTAACCGATCTAACAACTGCGCCAGACGCGTGTTGTCTTATACAAGCGTTGCCGACCGCAGCGACGTAATCTGCCTGACCGTATTCTGCCTGTTTACATATATCTGTATTTTTATACGCATGCCTATACCAGTTTCTTTGGCACGTCAGTGTATAAGTTTCATTTCTGCTACTACTTTGGTTATGTTTTATTTAATATAATTGAGGAAGCAACATCTTGGGTTCTCTTTTTTAGGTAGCGGTTACCGTTGTGATCTACCAGGTTGACTTTAACAGGTGTGGGCACGAATGGTGTTACGGTTGTAGTGACAGTCTGTTGTTAAGACGGTAGGCACATTGAGTTTCTATGATTTGCTTGTCTCTTATTTCTTTTCCTTCTTCTTCTTCTTCTTCTGCGTTACGATCTCTGTAGAACCATGGGTATCGTATCAGAAGCTGCATTTTCTTCTTCTCCTCCCAGATCCTCTTCATAGTGTCTTTTTCTTTCTCCCGCTCTTTCTCAGAGATCTTTTGTATCCTTTTCCCTTGTCTGCTCTTCTGGTGACCGTAGGCGTCCTCAAGTGGGGAAAGAGGGGGCACTTGGCCCACACTCCTGGAATCTGGAGTCCAAAGCTTTTGTTCAGTACAGAATCCTCCTACATTACGTGCTTCTCTGATTTTCTTTCAGTTCCACTTTGATCCCAGGTCGGACCAATCCTTCCTGAATTCAACAGCCCACTTGGTTCCTGTCTTTTTTCTTGTTCACCTCTTGTTTCCCGAACTCATTTAGTCATTCTGCTCCTTCATTCCAACCACATGTACCCAGAATCTTTCTCTTATGTCTCCTGATATTATTCTCACGCTCCGGTACAGTCCTTCCCTGGGTTCTCACATTCATCTCTCGTCGCCTCTTTTAGAGCTCAGTATTTCCTCACTATTTTTCTTCTTCTTCTTCTTCTAATTATTGTACACGATATCTTCCTAGTGTTATCGTCTCAGGCACATACAACACCTGCCTCAACACATGCCTCATCATTCTCATCTAGTGTCTCATCTTTGGGTCTGTAGGCATACTTTTTTCATTGAATGTATATTCATATTGTCTTTTGTATCGGTTGGTAGGACATGTTTTGAGGCATCAAGGGATCACAAATTTAGCATTGGAGGGCAGCGTGGAGGGTAAAAATCGTAGAGGGAGACCAAGAGATCAATACACTAAGAAGATTCAGAAGGATGTAGGTTGCAGTAGGTACTGGGAGATGAAGCAGCTTGCACGGGATAGAGTGGCGTGGAGAGCTGCATCAAACCAGTCTCAGGACTGAAGACCACAACAACAACAACAACAACAATACTGTGACACTGCCAGATTGTGAAGTTATAAGCTTTATTTTCTCACATGACACCTTGAATGAGCGAAGAAACAGAAGTTGACGTATGACGTCGTAGGATGGAGGGAGGTAGGAACGATAAATGCTGCTACACAGCTCGACTTATCGCGGGAAATTGCGCCAATTGAATCATCTTGTTTTCTGATTGGCTGTTGTAATAAAAGATGGAAGGACTACAGTTTGGCCTGCGCGTCAAAACTCATATTTTCGTTTATTAATCACTGCTAAATTAAAATTCAGATTTTGTTCATAATAATACACTGAAGAGCCAAAGAAACTGATGCGCCTGCATACTGTCGTGTAGGGCCCCCACGAGCACGCAGAAGTGTCACAACACGACGTGACCTGGACTCACATAAGGTCTGAAGCAAAGCTGGAGGGAACTGACACCACGAATGCAGCAGGGCTGTCCATAAATCCTCTCGATACAATTTGAAACGAGACTCGTCCGACCAGGCTACGTGTTTCCAGTCATCAACAGTCCAATGTCAGTGTAGACGGAACCAGGTGATGTGTAAAGCTTTTTGTCATGCAGTCATCAAGAGTACACTAGTGGGCCTTCGGCTCCAAAAGCCCATATCGATGATGTTTCGTTGAATGGTTCGCTCACTGCACTTGTTGATAGCCCAGAATTGAAATCTGCTGCTGTTTGCTGAAGCGTTGCACTTCTGTCACGTTGAACGATTTTTTCTGGCCGCAGCGATGTGGGAGATTTGATGTGTTACCGTATTCCTGATATTCACGGTACACTCGTGAAATGGTCGTACGGGAAAATCCCCACTTCACCGCTACCTGGGAGACGCTGTGTCCCATCGCTCGTGTGCGGGACGTTCAAACTCCCTTAAATCTTGATAATCCGCCATTGTAGCAGCAGTCCGGAACCGCGGGACTGCTACGGTCGCAGGTTCGAATCCTGCCTCGGGCATGGGTGTGTGTGTGATGTCCTTAGGTTAGTTAGGTTTAAGTAGTTCTAAGTTCTAGGGGACTTATGACCTAAGATGTTGAGTCCCATAGTGCTCAGAGCCATTTGAACCATTGTAGCAGCAGTAACCGATCAAACAACTGCGCCAGACACTTATTGTCTTATATAGGCGTTGCCAACCGCAGCGCCGAATCCTGCCTGTTTACATATCTCTGTATTTGAATGCACGTGCTTATACCAGTTTCTCTGGCGCTTCAGCGTATCAGAGAACCTCTTAGTACTGAGCTATCACTGCATAAACAAAACATCATTCATTATAAATTCTCAGTTCAGTGTTGGTTGCGGGGCTAAACAGTTAAGCTGGATAGAGTGCAGCGCGCATCTAAGATAACTCATCTGTGAACACTGTAAAATGCAGCTGAATTTAGGAAAATGTAATTTAGCTTGTAAAATGTTAATAATATTTGCTCTTCTGTTGGAAAGTGAAGAAGAATTGCAGTTTGAATAATAAGAGTGATTAGAATGATTCCTATAGGTGTACGTATAACCATGCAGCATTATTGTTCAGTTTGCTGTTTTATCTGAAGACAAAAAGCAAATAAAAAGTAACTGGCATCCCTTTAAACTATTTATTTCGTTTTTTCAGTAAGAGAGAACCGTAGCCTGCTTCCTGGTAGTTGCAGTAAGGCTTCACACTAAAAGCAGTGGCCACAAGGTATACATGCTGCCCTTACGTGCTGAGACGACGTCACTTAAAGACGCCAGATTTGTGGGCATTTCAGAAGTTCTGTGATCTGCTTCGATGCAGCAAGGCAAATCTAGGCTCCTTACAGGTGCTGCTACTCGAACAAATGGAGACAGTTACGTGCCACCTGTAATAACACAGAGATGGGAATCGCACACACACTGATGACGAACTCTGTACTCATATTCAGTTGTGATTCACTGATTTGTTGGACCACTGTAATTACTAAGCTTATCCTACATTCCTGAACGTTGTAGTACCCACGGGAAATGGCCAAGTCTCGTTAGTTGGAAAAATAACAAATGGAAACTTAGTTTTATAGAAAAGTTTTAAGACAAACCCCAACAGTTGATGGCTACTACGTTTATATAATGTATTTTAAACGGTGATTATGTGGATGATATGTACTAGACAGAGTCAACGGCTCCCACACTGTCTATAGATAACGTGATTTTACGTACAGTATATTCTGAAGAAGGCGGTTTTAAAACCTTCGCAACCGTGGTCAAGGTTTAATTAACGTCTGTTTTGCAACTGCGTGGCTGTTACAACTAATCCACTGAACATCTTGCATGCATCGTTGCTGAAGCGCAGGCATATCCAAATCTAATGGTGTTTGTCATTTTGGAACTTATTCCAAGCCTTACCTTTTGTAGTAAGGGAACTTTACCAATGTAGTCAGGTCAAGGCTCCCTCTCACTTAGGTCAGACCACTATCTTCCTTCTTCCCGAATCCTTTCGCCCAGTCTCAAGCAACACTCACTTTTGGGATGCAACAGAAAAAGCTAATCCTGTCGTACGATCCCAAGCAACACATAAGTCTGGGACGTGACAACATTCTCTTTCTTGATCGAACGTAAAGAACACGATGAATGAATAAGCGCAATACTCCACATCTGTACTTCCACTTGGTCCAGACGACATTTGGCGCTGTCGTGGCAACCAGTGGTCCAATAGGATATGGACGTCGGGCAAGTGAGCCCATACCCGGGTGGAAGGGGGGGGGGGGGGGCTCGTCCCCCCCTCACCACCACCACAACCTGGCTCTCAGGGAAAGAAAAACATACCGGGTGATCAAAAAGTCAGTATAAATTAGAAAACTTAATAAACCATGGAATAATGTAGATAGAGAGGTAAAAATTGACACACATGCTTGGAATGACATGGGGTTTTATTAGAACCACCCCATACTGCTAGACGCGTGAAAGATCTCTTGCGCGCGTCGTTTGGTGATGATCGTGTGCTCAGCCGCCACTTCCGTCATGCTTGGCCTCTCAGGTCCCCAGACCTCAGTCCGTGCGATTATTGGCTTTGGGGTTACCTGAGGTCGCAAGTGTATCGTGATCGACCGACATATCTAGGGATGCTGAAAGACAACATCCGACGCCAATGCCTCACCAGAACTCCAGACATCCTTTACAGTGCTGTTCACAACATTATTCCTCGACTACAGCTATTGTTGAGGAATGATGCTGGACATATTGAGCATTTCCCGTAAAGAACATCATCTTTGCTTTGTCTTACTTTGTTATGCTAATTATTGCTATTCTGATCAGATGAAGCGCCATCTGTCGGACATTTTTTGAACTTTTGTATTTCTTTGGTTCTAATAAAACTCCATGTCATTCCAAGCATGTGTGTCAATTTGTACCTCTCTATCTACATTATTCCGTGATTTAGTCACTCTTCAAATTTATACTGACTTTTTGATCTCCCAGTATATACTGTAGCTGGGTGTCTTCTTTCAAGAAAATTATTTAAAGGCCGGAATTACGCAGGTTTTGAACAGGATCGGAACCGAAAGTTTTTTACGGCTACTTACAAGCCGCCATTCGGCTTCCAGATTATTAAGAATACTTCATCCCCTCCTCTCGGAGGTTGCCACCTCTTCCCGCCCCCGCCCCCCCCCCCCCCCCCCCCCTGACAAGCCATTGTATGGACACTCTCGCCGACGGGTCACCTGTCCCTGATACCGTTTCCGTAGTGCTGCAGCTTTGTGACATGCGGAAATAACGAGGAAGAACGAAATAAAGGGACAAGGGGAATGTATTTTAGGAGAAGAAGAAGTAACAAAAGAAGAAGAAGGGGTCTGATTCGAGGGCTCTAAAGTGGAAAAATGATGGAGACGTATGCAACTAAATAATGAGAAGATTCGGAATGAGCTGTGGTGAGCATTTTTTCGTTCGGTACGGTTTTACATTGATCGGTAATGAAATAGTGAAAAAGAAATTCTGTTATTGTTGCAAGCAATGCGTCTTTTGACTGTGCGTTGCGTGACGTTTTCCATTGTTTTCAGTTTTCTTCTGTAGTAGTAAGTGGATGGACAAATTAGTGGCAGTTAGTCTTATCTCTTAGCAGAAACTTGCGCAGCGGAACACTCACTAAGCAGCTCTCGCCCCCATCAGGTAATGACGAGACTAGTAATACATTATCCATTTTTATTTATTTAACTTGCACCCTAAATGTAAGAAATAACAAGAAAAATGGCTCCATTTTATAGCTAGATTATGGACCATCAACAAAGAAGAATAAATCTAAAAAACAATGTCCATATTTTGAATTTTATGATTACTGAAATATGTATTTTTTGACCAAACAAACATTGTTTTCTGCCTTTTTTCACAAATTTTATTATTAACGTTACTGCGCAACCTGGGTTTTGGATTGTATGCCCATTTTCAAGCACATTACTGACTCCCAAAGTTGATAATGCACAGATAAACATGATGGTAAAGCAAAGGTGATCATCTCAATTTCTTAAAGTATCAATCCATAGCTTTATGTAAATTTATGACCATTTTTAACAAATTAAATACATAATTACACAATTCAGCAATTACACTAACATGACAAGACTGAAGTTATGCATCAGCCAAGAACTTTTTATGTACCAATGGACTGAGGCCCAAAGTTTTGCTTCTATCCTGGGGTTGTGACCTCATCTAAAAGAGGTGAATAACTGAATTGCGTTTGCTCGTTTAATAATAGGTGTGGGGATGTACACATCTGTCTTTTAATTTCTAAAATTTCTAATTGGTTGAGTTTAGCCTCCTTTTTCTCTGTGTGTAAGACTTGTACATCTATTACGTATTTGTGGTTATTGTTCAGTCAATATTCCACAAAGGCTAAATCAGGCTTATTCAATCTCCAGCTTCTGTGATGTTCTTTAAGCTTGGTGCAAATTTGACCCCCCCCCCCCCCCCCCCCCGTCTCTCCAATGTAGCAAGACTGACACTCATGGCATGCGATTTTATAAACCCCACTTTTTGTGGTGGCTGGTTGTTTGTCGATATTTTCACAACCTCAAATAAATGACAACTTCTCTGTGGATGAAGAGCCATGACATACCACTACCGCTGCAACGGACGATGTGGCCAGGGCAAAGATAACACCATATGAACACACCAGCTGCTACCATGATGACGGCGTCCTCGCTACACAGACTAGAGGGCGCCTGACATACGCTTTGTAATCCATGGCAATGGCGTCCTCACCACAAGGAATAGAGGGCGTAATAGTCATTCCATATTATCCGCTTTAGTAGATTGACTCAAATGTTTTCGAAGTAAATGTACGAATAGATATATTATAATACAAGACGACACCAGTTTTTGTGTGTCACAAATTGTTTTACTTTATATTATGGCACATAATGTAATATACTTTTACGAATTTTTTTAGTTGACTACGGAACGTTTGTTATTACTTTATAATTAACACTATAATTGTAACTCTTTTTAAATGGAATGGTTCCGTATTCTGTTATTTACTGTCACTTAAATTTATGTTAAACCAAGGTGACTAGTAATTACACATAATAAACTGTATTAAATGCCGTTGAACGCCGCCGCTGGGGGCGTTTCCGTCTATTCACGTGATTTCAGTACGCTGTTTAAGCCCATACGAAGGGTTAGTCTCGCATAGTTTCCTGTCGTTATGTAGACAGGAGTAACACCACCAGCAGTCGACCAATGGGTAACATATTTTAAATTTACGTAATTTTAGCTGTTGTATAATAGAGTCTCTCTGACGGATATCTATAATTTCACAGTGTATACGCCCAGAAGACGACCCCACCGTCGGGTTGAAACCGGTTGGCGGTATAATAATAATAAAAAAATGCGATTAAGACTGTGTCTGAATAATTGATTAATCATACTAATCGTTGCTTTATCTCCACAACCATGGCGTTCAAAAAAATAATAGCATTGTTATCGAAGCACAATCAACTGTGACATATCGAATTTTCCCGGCAGTAGCTAGATGTTTTAACTGAAATGACGAGACGAAACATTAATTTCTTCCTTCCCAGGACTCCAACCCGGCACCTGTCGCTGTTATATTCTAGAGAAAACGAACGTTAAATATGGATTTGTTACACCAGCAGCGACATGTGAGCAAGTTTGAACTAGAAATAGTATGGCGAAGAGTTCACTGCTGACTGGGAATCGAACCCCACTCATATCGTTGTTGACTGCACACAAAGAGATGTCAACTACCTAATTTTTCTGCACCAGCAGCTTGGAATAACATCCTTGAACTTACAGTGATGTCGCAAATAGTTCTGTCTCACTGGGAGTCGAAAACGTCAGATATCGTTAGTGTTGACAATGAATGAAAATACATTAAAATCAAAGTTATTGTCCACCAGCAGATAGTTGTTATCACGCTAGAGCTTGATAATACATAATGAAAACTTTAGTGCCGGGCCAGGATTCGAACCCATTCACTCGCAATATGTGGAGATGTTGAGGAATCTGCAGTTTTGAACAAACAACAAATTGTAGTGGAGGTGTATTGTCACGAAGGGATCAAATACCGCGTTAAGGGCGGTCTGAGTTGAATTCCCAGTTCAGAACCAATTTTATCGACATACAGAAGCCCAAATAAATGATGAAATAAGTGTCCTGTGACACTACATAGCGTTTGTTTGGTCACTAGAAATTAATATCTAGTATAAGAATGGTTATTGGTGATAAGAATTTCTACATTTCGCCACTTCTGACTATTGTGGTTCAACCTAATCTCTACTTGGTAGAGATGGAATTATGTTTAATGTGAATTTCAGACCACAGTGCCATTATACCGCCTTCATCTGGCGTAGCCAGAAGAGAACAGAATCTGTCTCTCCCTATCAAAAACCATCAGCAGAAGTCGGAATCGAACCCACACCATAAGTATAGGAACCTATCATCACTCCAACAGACCACCAAATTCTCTTCTCTGTGACTCATTTTCCTATCGTTACGCCGTTGCGCCACACTGGGTTAGAATTCTGACACACCGGCTCCCTGTAGTGGTTTGCAGCATGTTCAGTACATTTATTTACTTTGTTGACTGAGTCGCGATGAACTAGCTGCCTCGGCTACCCACTGCATACAGTCGACTCTACTTTTGTAATAACCGATATAAAATCAGAACTGCCAACAGTGTAGGATGCAGAAATTTAAATAGGAAGTGTTCCTTTCCACTTGAGATACTCTAATGCTTTATCTGTTTGTAGGGAACTTCGTGCAAAGCAAAAGAAAAGCTGTAACAGTTGCTTCTCATAAGTCTAGATCCAGCCATATGCATTATCTCACAGCACTGTGGAATGCGGAAGTTCTGGAGGAACTGTTGTTGACTTCTGTAGCTGTGTGTCAGCTAGTCGCATGTGGAAAAAGGGTTAACTTCTGCGACATTTTGTTCTTTTCAGATTTAATGGACAGCCACACCGCAGACGCATCTCGAAACTTTTGTATTATGTATGGGGAGAGCGCATCGTGCCAAAATACGTCAGAAAAGTATATTCTACATTAACTGTCGTGCGGTAGTGGTATTTTGTTCTTCTTCAAACCTTGTTTGACAGCTTTAACTCAGAACAAGTTTTCTACATGCATGTACTCAATAAATTGCATGTGCATTGTCACACTCCTGCAGATAACATAAGAGAATTCCCATATATCGTTGATGATTAATTTCTCTCTCATGTTTTAACAACACTAAAAGAAACCCTAGGAAAATGGTGTACTGTATTGTAGGAAATGAAATAAAACTGCCCACAATAACCATACGATGAATGTCAGTTTTATTAAAACAGTGTATTTGTACTTAAGCGCACCTCTATCGGCACGAATTAGTAAAATACTACTCACATTTCGATTGGGTCTGTTTTTAGTAGGTATGCTGTGTCATGCTCAAGAGGTATGCAAATGTGGCATTTCATAAATAATTTTTATGTATTCATAAAAAAATCAAAATTTGCTTGTCAGCAGCGAAAAAAGGCTTTACCTCTTGTGCAGCACTGTAAGTTTTCCACCATTGCACTATGAGCCGTAAGTATTTTCCTGCGATTTCCTTAGCTATGTTTGACCTGACTGCTTTTAGCTCTTTCACACAAGGGATAAAAATGTTGCAGACAGTGAAACCGGAACCGCGAACGATAACAGACACTATTACAGGTCAACACGTTACCATAGAGCTAACAGAGAGGCATGTGTCTGGCCTTCCTCTTACGAGGCCAATAGCGGCGAGAACTCGTAAACCGCTATTTAAAGGACGAGATTAGTTGAGATTTCCATGCGCAACGACTTTCCTGGGCTGTCAACCATAAACTTACAATCTTTTATTACACCTCAAGCGATAACTCAGATTATTCAATGGAAATAACAGGAAAAATCAAGTGAACTTTGAAGCTTAATTCTGTGCACACCAGGAAGTAGCTCGTGGGTCACAGAGTTGCCAAACATACCTTGCCTTGTTACAAAATCTCAGTTGCAGTACCAGCAGGAAGAAGACGAACTGATGTGTTCCTACAGCAGACTGGGAAGTGTCCGTCTCAAACACGTGGCTGCCACGGCCTGGAATACGTAATGCGTCTGATTCGCGTTTCTGTAACTAGTTCTAGTGTCTGGAGCGTAGATACTAATAATACTCAGAACTGACTGCAAACTAAGCATCATAAACCAGTTTCCCTCATAGTTGTTTTTATATCTATTTTGTAAGTGTACTCATACTTCTAAAACTCATTCACGGACGTTTTTGTGCCTGGCCGATAGTCGAGCACAACAAACAAATAAAAATAAAAAAAGAATGTGTGTGTGTGTGTGTGTGTGTGTGTGTGTGTGTGTGTGTGTGTGTTCCTGACGAGCCATGAAGGGTCATGAATTCTACATCTACATCTACATCCATACTCCGCAAGCCACCTAACGGTGCGTGGCCGAAATTATCGCCAATATAAGTAACCAAATCTAAACTTGAAAATAGAAGACGACAGTTTTTGTAATAAACTGGTACTCCGATCAGGTCCATTCAGAAGTAACAAAGTGTGCATGCATTTAAAGATGAAGTGCATGAAGTGAAGTTCTGTGACGGAGGTCCGAATCCAACACGTAATCGGATTGTTAACTAAGTAAAATCAAATGTTACGTATCGGTTTTTCTAACCAACTGCTAGATGTTTGAATCTAAAATAAGGATACAAATTTTTGTGCCTGAGCGGCAATCGAATGGCACACCTACAGTCCTTCTTTATCATCCACGAATAAGTGTCAATTGCTTACTTACCAACAGTAAGATGTTTGTGTGTTTGACCAGAAATAACGACACCTATTGCGATTGTTGGCAACATGAACAAACATTAAAAATGCATGTTAATTTTCACTAGCAGGCCGGTGTGCACGTGATAGGGCTAGAAATGAAATTATGAATATTTTTGTACTGGAGCAGGTTTCGGACCCACATACTTACCTTTGGAGGAGCCTTGGAGAAGATTGCAGTCTAGGGGAAAGGAACAAAATGATTGAACTACACTGTTCTGAGAGATGCAGATCCTCGAAAGAGGAGATACGAATTCGAATCACAGTCTAGCACCAAATTTTTCAACGTCTTTTCTTCAATCAAGTACAAGTAAAATAAGAGCCCTGTTCCTTTAAATGGCTATCGGTTCATCAAATAAACTGAAAATTTCTAATATAAGTAAGTTTACTGGCGACAGTATTTCTATTTACCACGACTTCCGGCTGTATCATTTCCCAACGTAAACCAGCTCTGCTCAGGTGGAAATGAAGGAACATGATGTTTAATGTGGGTTCTGATTTTTAACGTCTCTCTTGAGGATACCAGAAGTAAAGTAAATCAGTTTGTGCCTCTTAAATGTAAATGCCTGTACCCACATATTGCAATTGTGATAGTTCGCTCCAACAGACCATTGTGGCCACATTTCCCAGTCCCAGGAGTGTGCTGTAACAGATGATGTGCTTAGCTTACAAAATCGGTCACGGTGGAAAAAATGCTAGTCTATTAAATAGTTAAGTAGAATCAAGCTTCTGACATGGAGATTATGCTATTCTCATGTCAGCAGACTCTTCTAGGTGTCACAGCCTCGATGCGAAGCCATTTTGAAATTTTCACTAATTTAGCAAATTTCTTAGTTCGGGAAAATCCCCTGTGAAGTGTGAAGTTACCGCATAATTCAATTATAACCGTCATTATTACTATCATTTTCTTCATACCACTGCTGGAACACAGGTGCTTGAAGGTCAATTAATGCCTTTTGGTCATGATAGAAATAGTTGCCCAAGAACAGGTTATTTTCCTGTCTACGGAATGCTTTCCATGTTAATATCAAACATCGTACATTACGTTAAAACTAAAGTAATTGATGAAGACTTTACTTGATAACAACAACGCGCTGCCTTTCTTCATTTACTTGCGCTTAGAAATGGCTGTCGAATGCTGCCAAACCAAAAGCCAAGCGAACTTACTGCCTTCCGATATACGTCGCTGTCAGTTCTTCCATATGATATGGTCGACGTGACCTGTTTCAAGTTGTGTATGGCAGAGAATGTTTTAGAAAATCTGTTGTTTTCCTTTGCAATAAACAGTAACATTTTCATACTAAGCTATCCAAGTTCAAAGTTTTCGCAATATTAGTTCAAATTTAATATTCGCTTCTATAATGTAGGAAAGTAATTCCCAGTTGCAAAACCCGTATCTGACTCATTGACTTTCCACTTAGTCGCTGACCATAAATCCTTACTCAGAGTGACACCAGTTTAAGTAATGTGATGTAGCGACGACTATTCGCCAGTGCTCTTTCTCACCGAAAAATAAGCAGTTCACTCATTGGACTCCATAAGTATACTTTAACAGTAATTTCTGTGTGTATACCATGTATACTGATTGTAGAATTTAGTGGTTCTCTTTCTTCCACTTTTGTATAAAATATGCCTGACCTAAACGTGCCCTTTACCATTACAGGCGCGAGGCAGTGCAACATCATTGATTTGATTGACTGATTTTAACAGGGGAGCTAAAACAGCTTAGGTCTGACCCGCCACTGCCCGCACCGAAACCAGGTTTATTGTGCGGTATCGCTTCCTGTATATCTAGTAAAGCAAACCAGTGGCTTTAAACAGTGCAAGGAGTTCCTCTACCGGTTTTTGTTAGACACAATTTCTTCAGGTCTAGTTGTCCCAAAGATTCTGTATCTTTTACTCTCCAATGCCATGCATTCGAAGATTAGGTGTGATGAAGTTTCTTCACCCTCATCACAGATCCTACATTTAGGGTCCTCTTCGGTTATACCCATTGTGTGTAGGTGTTTTTTGAAATTCCCATGGCCAGTCGTTAGCCCAGTCATGAGTTTGATCTCTTTGCTGTTCAATCCCAGGATTACAGAGCTTCTTTTAAAACATGGCTTGGGTATCATTACCTTACCATGTTTTTGTTTATGGACCTTGGTCCAATATCCTAAGTGCTGTTTTCTAAGCAAGTTCCGTAGTTCTTATTTGATCAGAGCCTTCGTGATTGTCAGGACAGGTTCCGGTACAATAAATGGAGTTGTTGCCCCCATCCTAGCCAATCTATCGGCTTGTTCATTGCCAGAGATCCCTGAGTGGCCAGGAACCCACACTAGGTTCACCCTATTGCTTCCCCCTAGCTCCACCATAGTCCTGTGGCAATCTGCAACAATCTTAGATCTTGTTGCAGGAGCTGCCAATGATTTCAGAGCTGTCTGGCTGCCTGAATAGATGTAGATGCTACGGTAAATGTAGCAACTATGCATATTCTCCTCCACACATGCCCTGATTGCAGTAATTTCAGCTTGGAATACAGAGGCCCGCTTCCCTAGAGAGATGATGCTCTCCAGTCTTGGCTGAACCCCATACAATCCTGCCCCAACGCATTGATCTGTTTTCGACCCATCGGTGAACCAAACGATGTCCCCCGTACCGTGTCGAACTGTTTTTTCCCACTGCTCCCTACTTCCAATTATCAAATTGTAAAGCTTGTCGAAGCAGTTGGGAATTATTATATAGTCGGTAGGCATTTCTTCAGTCATTCCTATATTTACTTCACTTAGTGTGTGATTCTGAATATCGGAATCAGACCTAGTTTTTGCCAGTTTTAAGTCTGTGTGCCCCAGCTGTTGCCTCCATCTTCACCCAAAGGTGAAGTGGAGGCATATCCAGCATGGCTTCCATTCCAGCTGTTGGTGTGGTGCTGATTCCGCCCGTTATGGCTAAGCAGGCCAATCTCCGCCCTTAGTAAGCTCCTTAGCAGCAACCCGCTGTTCTACCTTCTTCCATCACACCACGGCCCGATAGGAAATCCTAGGTCTAACCACTGTAGTGTATATCCAGTGCATACCCCTGGGGCTTAGGCCCCAGTTCTTGCCAAAAGCCCTCCTAGTACTAATTAAAGTACTTCTTGCCGTAGAGCAGATGCTCTTAATATGAGGGGTCCAAGTTAGCTTCTCATCCAAGGTTACCCCTAGATATTTCACTATCCCCTTCATGGATAGTTTCATCGAAAAGCTTTATATTCCAACTTGCATGCTGAATATGTCTCTTCGTAAATGGCGAGCTACTTCCTGGTGTGCACAAAATTAAGCCTCAGAGTTCACTTGGTTTTTCCTGTCATTTCCATTGAATAATCTGAGTTATTATCGCTTGGAGTGTAACAAAAGATTGTAAATGTACGGTTTTCAGCCCAGGAAAGTAGTTGCAAGTGGAAATCGCAACTAATCTCGTCCTTTAAATAGCGGTTTACGAGTTCTAACCACTATTGGCCTCGTAAGGGGAACCTAAAATGCATATCACTTTTCTAGCTCTGAGGTAACGTGCTGACCTGTAAAATGAGCCTGTTCTGGTTTGCGGTTCCTGTCTCGCTGACTGCAACATTTTACCCCTTCTGTGAAAGAGCTAAAAGCAGTCAGGTCAAACATCCATAAGGAAATCGCAAGAAAATTGTGCAATGGTGGAAAACTTACAGTGCTGCACAACAGGTAAAGCCTTTTTTCGCTGCTGACAAGCAAATTTTGGGTTTCTAGGAATACATAACTTTATTTATGAAATGCCACATTTGCATACCTCTTGAGCATGACACAGCATACCAATTAAAACAGACCCAATCGAAATGTGAGTAGTATTTTACTAATTCGTGCCTATAGAGCCACGCTTGTGTACAGATACTCAGTTTCATTTAATTTCTTACAATACAGTACACCATTTTCGAAAGGTTTCTTTTAGTGTTGTTAAAACATGAGAGAGAAATTAATCATCAATGATATATGGGAATTCTCTTATGTTATCTGCAGGAGTGTGACAATGCACATGCAGTTTATTGAGTACATGCATGTAGAAAACTTGTTCTGAGTTAAAGCTGTCAAACAAGGTTTGAAGAAGAACAAAATACTACTACCGCACGACAGCTAATGTAGAATGTACTTTTCTGACGTATTTTGGCACGATGCGCTCTCCCCATACATAATACAAAAGTTTCAAGATGCATCTGCTGCCTGGCCGTCAATTAAACCTGAAAAGAACAAAATGTCGCTGAAGTTAGCCCTTTTTCCACATGCGACTAGCTGACACACAGCTACAGAAGTCAACAACAGTTCCTCCAGAACTTCCGCATTCCACAGTGCTGTGAGATAATGCATATGGCCGGATCTAGACTTACGAGAAGCAACTGTTACAGCTTTTCTTTTGCTTTGCACGAAGTTCCCTACAAACAGATAAAGCATTAGAGTAGCTCAAGTGGAAAGGAACACTTCCTATTTAAATTTCTGCATCCTACACTGTTGGCAGTTCTGATTTTATATCGGTTATTACAAAAGTAGAGTCGACTGTATGCAGTGGGTAGCCGAGGCAGCTAGTTCATCGCGACTCAGTCAACAAAGTAAATAAATGTACTGAACATGCTGCAAACCACTACAGGGAGCCGGTGTGTCAGAATTCTAACCCAGTGTGGCGCAACGGCGTAACGATAGGAAAATGAGTCACAGAGAAGAGAATTTGGTGGTCTGTTGGAGTGATGATAGGTTCCTATACTTATGGTGTGGGTTCGATTCCGACTCCTGCTGATGGTTTTTGAAAGGGTGAGACAGATTCTGTTCTCTTCTGGCTACGCCAGATGAAGGCGGTATAATGACACTGTGGTCTGAAATTCACATTAAACATAATATTCCATCTCTACCAAGTAGAGATTAGGTTTAACCACAATAAAGTCGGAAGTGGCGAAATGTAGAATCTTTTATCACCAATAACCATTCTTATACTAGACATTAATTTCTAGTGACCAAACAAACTCTATGCAGTGTCACAGGACACTTATTCCATCATTTATTTGGACTTCTGTATGTCGATAAAATTGGTTCTGAACTGGGAATGCAACTCAAACCGCCCTTAACGCGGAATTTGATCCCTTCGTGACAATACACCTCCACTACAATTTGTTGTTTGTTCAAAACTGCAGATTCCTCAACATCTCCACATATTGCGAGTGAATGGGTTCGAATCCTGGCCCGGCACTAAAGTTTTCATTATGTATTGTCAAGCTCTAGCGTGATAACACCTATCTGCTGGTGGACAATAACTTTGATTTTAATGTATTTTCATTCATTGTCAACACTAACGATATCTGTGTTTTTGACTCCCAGTGAGACAGAACTATTTGCGACATCACTGTAAGTTCAAGGATGTTATTCCAAGCTGCTGGTGGAGAAAAATTAGGTAGCTGACGTCTCTTTGTGTGCAGTCAACAACGATATGAGTGGGGTTCGATTCCCAGTCAGCACTGAACTCTTCGTTATACTATTTCTAGTTCAAACATGCTCACATGTGGCTGCTGGTGTAACAAATCCATATTTAACGTTCGTTTTCTCTAGAATATAACAGCGACAGGTGCCGGGTTGGAGTTCTGGGAAGGAAGAAATTAATGTTTCGTCTCGTCATTTCAGTTAAAACATCTAGCTACTGCCGAGAAAATCCAATATGTCACAGTTGATTGTGCTTCGATAACAATCAGATTTGGTTCTGGGTTCGAATCCCTATCCAACACAAAGCTTTACCTCAAGGCATATCAAGTAAGTTACTTGTGAAGAAACAATATTTAACATCTCTCGTAGTTCGTTAACAGGGACAATAGATGCTGGGTAGGAATTCGCGTCCGTTAAAAATGTTTACGTTATGTAATTTAAAGTTGACATTTGTTAACTGCTACTGTCTAAAATCGAGGTATATCACTCTCTGCATGCCTAGTCAGGGATGACTGTTAGTTTCCGTCACACATGAAATTTTTGCTTACTCTACATGACCTGGGTTTGAATTCGTATTCAGAAGGAGACGGTTCGTCGTGTCATTTGAAGTTCATACAAATTCTGAAATAGCTGCTCGTGAATAACTTAAATTTTTAATGTCATTTTGTGTTAAATAATAAGTACGGTATGTTACTTTGAAGAGGAAATCATGGATATGACGAACTTAGTAGTGCATTACCTATGTGACGTAATAATGAGAGTGGTAACATTCCATGTATGTCATTTATTGTAATAAATGTAAGCTTACAAGCCTTCAGGACAGTCTTATTTGATAAGGTGTTCCCTGATGTTTGTAGTATCGTGCTATTACTTTACATCTTGAGTCATTATGATACAGAGCAGTGTTTCCTAGTGGTGACTTGTTGGAACCATTTTCAATAGTCAAACGACTGTACCGAGGAGCGATTAGAGGACCTGCTAGAAAGCTGCGTTATGCAGGTTGCATGTGAATCAGGCGAAATGCAAAACAGGTCGTTCGAATAGTTTGCGCACGACTGTATATTTAGTGGTGTGTATATATGGATACTCTCTGATAAATGTGTTGCAAATAGCCGATACTAAAGACATAATAAATTAAAATGACGTACCTGATGCTGGTTTGTAAGATAAAAATTCTTTATGTGGACTGTATGGCATGCAGAGCGAGGAAAATTTTTCATAATAACGTCATGAGAGTGCGACCCTCAGGAGTCGCAGATCGAAAGGTCGACTACACATCTAACACCTCAAGAGATTCGTTTAATGGATGTTAATCACTTTCGTAACTCTGGGCTGGTACAGAACGAAGAAGAAGGAGACGAATGTATGTGGAGTACTTGTGCGTGATTTTCTACTTTTGAGGCAGTATTGAAAGACAATGAGTGTATTGGTTGAGACGTAGGACGAGTTTCCATTGCAAGGACCATTTGCGTGTTGTAGTTAATATTTGATGCCTGTAGTGAGATGCACTGAGCGCTGAACCAATGTGGATTGTTAGTGTAAAATACAGCGATAGTATGAGGCACCTAGCTGCTGTGTAATAACTTGCCACCTCAGGTAAAGGTATGTGAGATCCAGAAACTGAAGACGCAAAACTTGTTTCACTATTTTGTATCTACTGTTCACAGGGGATGCAACTGTCATACGGTGGAAGCCCACCTTTGTCATGTTAAAAGAGTTTTACAGCAATACGAATACCAACCTTGGATGCAATGGTTTGGCGAGGAACACTATAATTTGAAAAATAGCATTATGAATTATTATAGTACCAACATTCTGCAAATTTACCATTGCGTGTTTCAGAAAACTGTTACGAGATGCCGATTTAAGAGAATGCTTTTACTCAAAGACAATAAACAAAAGAAAACATCAGAAGAGAGAGAGAGTAGGAGAGGGAGAGGTAAAAGAGGAAGGCCCATCATGATAAACAGGTAGTATGTAGATGCCAATTACTATCTCAGTGCTTAGCTGTATGGCGCACCAGTAACTTATATATCTTGAATGCAAAAAATACGTGCACGACATTCCATTTAGCATTCGTGGATGCCTCAGAAAGCTCACCTAATTTGACATCTTTCTTCCAGTGAACCTCATCGGGAAGAGTTATAACAGTTTAATTAATATAGAGGCAGTATTATATTTTGCTCGTTAAATGTTTTCTTTCATTTTTTAAGATGTCCTGAAGGCTAAGGCTGGATGTTTCAATTTTAAAGGCCCTGAATTCCAGTCACGTATGCAAAGTAACGGACACTTCATTTTTCTCATTTTTGAGTATGAGGCCAAAGGGCCATATTTTGTAGTCGCATTAAACAAGATAATTCTATGTAATGGTTTTACATAAATTTTATTTGTCAAATGTTCTCAAGTACTGCTGCTTCAGGGTTTTACAAGTAATATGAGGCACATGACCTGCACGCAAACATGACACAGATGTTCTGAACAGAGAAACACACACACACACACACACACACGCTAGAGACCAGTAAAGTGATGCGACCTTGACAGACTGACATACCATGAAGGCTGCACACTGCAGAGCGACTTGTGTCCAGTAAACACAGTCGTTGTCACCTACGCTGCGCCGGCCGGAGTGGCCGAGAGGTTCTAGGCGCTACAGTCTGGAACCGCGCGACCGCTACGGTCGCAGGTTCGAAACCTGCCTCGGACATGGGTGTGTGTAATGTCCTTAGGTTAGTTAGGTTTAAGTAGTTCTAAGTTCTAGGGGACTGATGACCAAAGAAGTTAAGTCCCATAGCGCTCAGAGCCATTTGAACCTACGCTGCCTGGAGAGAGCCACGTATCTGTCGGCTTCTGCCTGCTGCTACTTGAGGTGGCAGCTCACCCCTTTATGACTTGTTCCTTGCCACGAGTGGCAGCTCACTCCACTCGACTTGAGACCCCATTGCACCGCAAATGCATAGAGCTTGCTCCACTCATTTACGACAGCCTCATCCCAGCCATCTGTCAGACAACGAGGTTATGCTGCAGTGGTCGTCCAACATATGGCTGTAATTATAACTGAGTGAATGATTTGCTATTGCTATATGATGACTGTGAATGGAGTAATTAATTGTAGATGGATTTGAGTATCTGTGGATTGTGACAACAAGCCACCCATGTGTGTGAGGCCATCAACACACCGCCTACATTCATGAATATTCGCAGAACGTTCAGATTCTGTGTAATATTGTGCGCCTGGTGTTCTTCTTCTTATTATATGTATCCTGAAATAAATTTACCGGTTCACCAATACATAAAAACGAATGTGAGGAGGCTTGTAGACAAGTGCACTTGTGTATTTTCTTGTAGTTTACTTTGGAGCCAGCTTTACCCTTATAATCCAAGGCATGATATTCATCACACGATGAGTACGTGAAACGAAAAGCAAAAATGGTACCCATGTCCCAGTTAAAATGTCCTTGACGAACTTGTACTACAGGTGAAGCTCAGCACAATTTGTCCGCAGCTCATGGTGCAGTGGTTAGCGTTGCTGCCTCTGGATCACGAATCCCGAATTGGATTCCCACCAAGATTGGGGGTTTTCTCTGTCTGGGGACTGAGTGTTTGTGTTTTGCTCATCATTCCATCGTCACCATCATCATTCGTGACAGTGGCTGGCTTGGATTGTGTAGAAATTTGACTGTGTAAAAATTGGGACTTTGTAAGGGCGCTGATGACCTAGCAGCTGAGCGCTCCACAAACCAAACACCAAAATCATCAGCACAATTTCATCAGCATCCATTTTATTCACAATGAGAAGGTGATGTTACACAGCAGTTTATCCCTACACTCTTACGAAGCGTTTAATGTCATATGCACATCCTCATGGTCAGTGTAGTCGACCCTTTAATGCTGCCTAATAACTAAAGATGATATTTAGTATAGCCAGTGACTGCACAGCTAATTTAACTCTTCTCTTACATTCCTTTATAACAGTTAAGGCAGTCATTTTCTGCAGTAATGGCGAGCTTTTTGTAGGTGGCTCACAGTAAGGGAGATTATGTGAAGGATCAAGCAGAGTAATAAATTCGTTCAGTGCTGAAAACTGCCTTTGAAAGCACGTAAATAATGCAGAATTCGCGTGGTCCCAACTCCCCTCGACGGGTGACTGAGGGGCGGCTATCTGCGTAAAAGACAGTCTTGCTTGAGGCAATGGGAGGATTCCTTTCAGGAAAGATTGAAACCTAAGACAGCTCCAGCTATCAGAGAAGGTAGACCGTCAGTACAACCGTTTGTCTCAGCAGACGTGCAAAGCAGGAATGTTAAGTTTAAAACACTTGTAACCAATTTTCTGACTGGACAGCACGTTCTTTCTTGTGTGTACCTAGGTGTAAGTCTATCAATTCGTCAGCTTCAGAATCCTGTCAGGGACTGGGAGAAGTTTTCTATCTTCCTCCCGACACCTTGGAATTATTGATTAATGATAATAAAATCCGCAGGAGTAAGAGTTCGCTTAACTTATGTACAAAACCATAACTTAACGGAACAGCGATTTTCCTACACTTGTACAAAATGACTAGTTGCAGGTGGTTAAAATAGATAACACTTATTGCTAGCAGAACAAAGAATAAATACTTGTGGACAGGCGGCTGAGAAGAAAATACTTGCTGCCAGATAACACTTGCACCCATATAGATGTTTCCATTGTAGCTCCGAGTGCAGAGGTCACGCCAGACTCAACTGTTATCACCGCTGCCTACTGCATTCATGCTGTATGAGAGTGGTAAGAATGAGCTTTCAATAGAATCACCAAGTTGATTGTAGTTAACTTCCATGAGGGCCTAACGGCACAATTTTACAATTTTAACATTCATACATACAGTTGCTTGTGTCACGCACTTTAATGATCCTGCTGCTGTTCGTTCTTATTTTCGAGGTTTCTTGCTTTTAACCACATCCCATTCTTGCACTATACACGACTTATTCTCGTGATTATACATTTACTGTGCTCACTCACCTGACACAAAGATAGATTTCAAGAATACAATCCTTCGTTCTTTCATTAAATGTTCACTTGCTTATCTCAGTGAAACATATGTTGATGCTTCATGATAATAAACTTTCAGTCTTACAGAGACTGCTCTGTCCTTTACGGATAAAAATCCCCCTCTCAGTAATATACGCATGTGTAGTATGGTACGTATAGAAGCACAACAGTATTTTTATTTACTTTCTTGATTGAATGAAATTTATTTCTATTTGGAAAAGATATAATATGAAATATGTTATCTGGCTTTAAAATGTAAAATCATAAAAATGATACCAGTTAAAATGTAGCGGAATAGAGTGAAAAACGACCATCTTTGTCAAATTAACATTCGTGGTTTTACCGACATCCTTCGCTAGCCAATTTCCTCTTCATCGTTCCTCCTTACTGTAAATGTATTGGTGCAGATAATTGTCTATTTTACACCACTAATGAGTTTATTTTTATTATTTGTTAACGTTAATCTGTCTGTTATATTACTAACAATTTAACAAGGGGAAAAGTGGGTGAGTGTTGTATAAACCTCAGGACACGCAGTTAAATTTTCATATATTTCTTGGATATTATCTAATGCACAACAAAGTTATATTATTTTATCCGTATTTTCATAAAATAAGGATATTTATTTAGTGTAATTTTATTCATTTGCTCTGAGGGGCAAGTGTCGGTTGGTTTGAGTATATATTTCGTTTATCACTCAAAAGTATTTAATAACGTTACCCAAGGATACAAAGGAAATCTATGTCATGTACACATGTACCGATAAAGCTGTTCAAAATGGTTCAAATGGCTCTGACCATTATGGGACTTAACATCTGAGGTCATCAGTCCCCTAGAACTTAGAACTACTTAAACCTAACTAACCTAAGGACAACACACACATCCATGCCCGAGGCAGGATTCGAACCTGCGACTGTAGCGGTCGCGCGGTTCCAGACTGAAGCGCCTAGAACCGCTTGGCCACACCCGCCAGCGATAAATCTGTCATCAATCCGAAAAGTGGTTCGAAATCCACAGTAATTTTCTAGCCATGGTCCCGTTGCTTTCTGCGACTTCTCAACTCATTTATCCAGTCTGTTGTGAGCGTCCCTGCAGTTTTACAGGGAATACGAGTCATAATTCGACTTCGCATTACTAAAATTATCAAATAATTGTCGAACGTGAAAGAACAGTTACGTGTAATAAAGTCTTTGCACCAATCCCGGATTGGTAATTGGACCGTCGTGATTTGTAATCTGACACTTACCCACTGTACCGCCGAGCAAATTGGAAATCATAATATTTACACTTTTATTAGTTATTGAAACAGACCATCGCACATTAATGAAGTTAAAAACTCTTGTGTATTTTTCAAAATGAAATATTGAAAGTATTTTATGATGAGACTGAAGCACTTCACTGCAGGCAATTTACAGTAGAACGTCTGCTTTGAAAGGATAAGCTGGAGATAGGACGATAAGCTTAGGGTCGCTATAGTGAGGGAGCAGGAGAATTTGGGCTTGACAATCCGTAACATTTTGCTATATACCACTGTGGTAGACACGTAGGCTTTTATGTTCTTATCCAATTACTGTTACGATTTGCATCAGCTGTGTGGGCCACTTACGGTTTTTAATAATTTCTTAGTCTGAAAGGTTCAAAATCCTTCGTTACGTGACGAAGCAGTAATTCTACTGAGGTTGGGCGAATGCGGCTAATGATCGACTATTCACATTTTAGAAGTTCTCTAGAAAGGAGCCTTACCTTATTTCCACCTTTCCTTACTTAACTGAATTTGCTTTGGAGTTAATAATCTCTGCACAGAGTGTTTCAGATGAAAACACATTCCTTTTTCTTCGTTGGCTTTTCACGATTACTTCGTTATATTTGCCCGGCGTCTTATTGCAGTTGGAAAGATCTACACATCTATGTACATATTGTCTACATTTAGCAGTTGCATAGCATTTGCTGCAGCAGTCGACGTAGATATTTCCGTGATGCCCTCACTAGTTCACATATCCCTGTTAAGCATTTAGGACTGCTGTGGCAGTGGTGCTGCGTTACATAAGCTGGAAGAGATTACAAAATTATCTTAACTGCGTGTCGACACCTCTCTCATCTTATTCTTCTCCCCTTGCCATGCGTCGACGGAAGGTCGAATTGGCATTTGGTTCCCCTTGTTCGTAGTAGATAGTCAAATGAGTTACTACAAAAAGCGGAAAACTGTCACAACACGACCAACCATTTGAAATGACGAATCTTTCCTAAAAGTATATTTGTTACATCTCTCAGTTTCTGGCGGTTGCTATACACAGTCGGTTAATCCCGGTTGTGGAATGAGGCTGGAATTGTCGCCCGATGATGTCCCATACTGCTCGACTGGAAACAGATCCGGCTGGCCAAAGCAACATGTGGACATTTTGTAGAGCACTTTGGGTTACAACAGCGGTATGTGGCAGAGCGTTATCGTGTTGGATAACACAGGCCGGAATGCTGTTCATGACTGGCGTACAGTATTGCAGTCAAGGTTCATGGGATGACCACAAGAGTGTTCGTGCTCTCATACGAAATCGCACCCCAGACCGCAATATTGCAATAGGAATATCGAGCTTTTCGGACCCCTACTACACTGTCTCATTCTTACTGGTTGTAGAGCTGAGAAAGGTCTCTTGACTAACATCAACTCACCTCGTTTAATCTCAAAGGTAACTATCGCTCACGAAATTTTCAGTGTTTATTTAAAACAAACGTGATTTCCATTCTCATAGTGGCGCTACCTTTCTCCGTCAGTGTATGCGGAATAAAAGTACCTATTTCTCATGTGATCAGTCTCATGGACAAATCTTCCATTTTCATGACGGAGAGATTCAGCGAAAGATATAGGAAGTTAATACACCAGAAAATGTGTTTGTGGTATTACAAAAACGGACATAGAAAGAGGGTGACTGTTCGCTGCTCTGGGTGAATTAATTTATGAGCGCGTGAAAACATTTCAACATATTACGTGAATTCAGGATCGAGGACACGTGCGTGCGACGTTCTTTCTAAGCGATGCTATAATCTGAAAAGCTGCAACATATATTTAACTTATTCAAAGTTTTATTTCAGTGGTCGTTTAACCATTTCTGTCGTCGTTCCTACAAAATTTTGTGCTCTGTTGTCTCTATGTTGGTCATAGGGTATGCTAACAATAATGCTACGTCACCTAAACCGTCGAGGACCGTTGCCTAGCAATTACTTCCGTATTCTCTCGAATACTAGAAGTGCCTATCCGATTTAGCTGCTTGAGTTATTGAGTGAAAGAAGCTTCAGCTTTGATTCAAGTGTCGTAGAGTGAATTTTGTGTTTCGAGAACAACTATCGAATCATTTTAAAGTTCTTGGGGAGCTATAGAAGCTTTGAGCGAAGCGAACACCCAGCTTCAGAACCGAGGAGCTTTGTACCTGCAAGAGGTATGAGCTATTCGCGTATCTGTCAATTATTTATTCACCTTCCGGAATCATCTGTAGTTAGAATATCGTAGAAGCTTTTAATTGTCTGCATACTTAGTGGAGAAATACTAGCAGATTGAAGCATGTGGTAGAGTGTGATGTGATTACAGAACCTGATGTTACTAACAGTGTATCACGTTAAACACCATTTTGTTTCAATTTTTCATGGAGGTTCAAATATTAAGTGCTTGTTTTTCAGACAGATTTCTATACTTCCTATTTGGCGTAGTTCATGCACTTTCATTTTGTGTTCTCAAACTAATTTCGTAGTTCCTCAATGGCAAACGTGTCAAGCGCATTGGCCTTTTCCACCCGTTTGCCTTGACCCATGACATCCTATGTGACGTCATGTATTTATGTTGAATTGGATGTAAGTGGACTGTTATTAAAAGTTAGCCTGTAGTTGTGTTACTTACTAGTGTAATCTGTGATGTCTGTAAACTATGCTGTTATTCCAAATACGTCGTGACATACGAGGGTTTTGGTTTGGATGGAACCTGAGACCATAGATTAAACTGCTGAGAAGAAACCAGTAACGATTATATTTTTATTCTGTTTTCTGACAAATATTTGTCTGTTTCTTTCTGCATATCGCACGATTTCCTAGAGTAAGGGTGGGCGGGACCTTCAGAGCATAAGATAAATTTTTGTGAGTGATTATCATTTGATTCTTATACTTATTTAGCTGAATTTTTAATGTGGGAAGTTCGTCGAGAGTGAGGTTAGCCCTAACGATATTGCGTTGCTGGTGGTAATGTTAGTGATAATTTTTTAATTTACTAATATCTGGCTGTTTTTCGAATGTGACTCTTTGAGACGCTGCTCTTATGAAATCCACTATTCCAAAGAGGCTCAATTTGTTTTTACCGCTCGCTCACTCTCGCGCTGCATATTTTTATTTTATTTGTGATTTGTAGTATTTATTTAGCTGAATTGGATCGATGTTTTGGTATTTATTGGTGAATTATTTTTTTTTTCGGTTATTGAGCTGTTTATTTCCGTTTGTAGTGTGATTCCAGTTTTTTGTACTTGTTTCCTTTCGGTTTATTCTAAGGGAACTTGTGTATATAATTTTTCGATTAAGTTAATGTGGTGTGGGTGTTGTTTTGTATCTCTCTCCTAAGTTTAGGAATAGAGTTCACACGAAATATGATAACAACTGTCCATGTGTATGTCTTTTTTTCTTGTTCGCTTTATTCCGGAGAAATTCATGTGCGTCATCCTTGCATATTGAGATTTGTGTGTGTGTGTGTGTGTGTGTGTGTGTGTGTTTGGGGGGGGGGGTCCTGATTGTATATACTGCGATGCCATTTGTGTGTTTTTTTTATATTTTTAGGTTTATCACAGGAAAGTTCCTATGCGATAATTTTCGATTATGTCGTTTTGTGGAGCTGTGTGTGATATCGCTGTCTTCCTTTGAGCTACAGGTCAAGCGAAGAATTCGATTCCCGTTCTGCCATTTTAGCAGTTTTTTTTTATTTTTATGTTAGAGACATTTGTAGGGAATCTGTTATCGCTGTCTGTTAAAGCTATATAGGTACGGCGTACTCTGCGATTAGGCTTGTTTTTTATGTTTTCGTTTGTATCATTCCGAAGAATGTGTGTGTGTGTGTGTGTGTGTGTGTGGGTGTGTGTGCGTGCGTGCGTGTACGCTATTTTCCAGTTATGTTGTTTTGTGGAAGTGTCTAGTACCACTGTCTTCATTTCATCTGTATTGGTCAAGTGAATTATTCGATCCAATTTTGTGTTTACTATATATTTTCGTTCGGTTTATTCTAGAGTTCTTAAATGTTCTTAGGTTTAGTAACCTTTTTTGTATGTCCCCATCCACAACTCTCCCATTCCTGCGATTGTCCCGATAATTTCATTTGATATGGTGATCAAATAGTTCCCATGGGTTTTTGATTGTTAAGAAGTGCGTTGCACAATACACAACGGTATATTTTAACAGAAACGATCGGTTTCGGTCTAGGACCAGACCATCATCGTGTCCAAAAACCATCTCAGCTATCCGTCTGAGTAAATGGAATAACTGTTTCAGATGTACATTGTTCCGTCATTGATACTAACTGTACATTCATAACATTAAGTCCATTTAACCTCGACAACGTTTTTTCCCAGTATACCGTATATATAGATAATATCAATGACGGAGCTTTGTACATCTGCTAACTGCTGTTCCAGTTAAACAAACGCATAGGAGAGATGGTTTTTGAACCCGATGATTTTCTGGTTCTAGACCGAAATCGATCGTCTGTAAAAAAAAATATGCCGTTACAGCTGTGTGCTGCATATGGCAGTTCTTAACATTCATTAAAGCTGTATAGCACCACCTACACAAAATGTTTTATGTTTGTTTTTTATGGTAATGGTCCATATTTCTGTAACCGTCTTGAAGAATGTCATTGGGCTCTTATTAAATGGTATCTGTGGTTGTCGTAGTATCTCGTGTAAACTATCAACTTTTCTCCAAATATGAGTCGTGGGTCAGAGCAGACGGATAGAATTGTAGCAAGCTCTGTTCCATGCAGTTGCTGAGATTCACTACGACAACGATGTTAGCGATATTTCTCGCTTGTCGATTACACATACATAGTGTCTGTAGTCATAACAGGGTCATGCTGCTGGAATTTTCTTGCGTCTGTGAAAACGAACACATTTTGGAAACTGATGCCAACTGTTTGGTGTCATACTGAGCTAACCTTCCACCGTAATTAAGAGCTTGGAGTATTTTTAATTGGTAAATTCTTTGTGAATTTATTAGTTATTCGGGCGTTTTCATCCTTCAGACACTGCTGTATATCTTTCAATAGCAAGGCATTATTATTTCGTCTGAGATATATCTAAATTACTAAAAATTTTACTGCAGTGCTTGTTTACCTATTGATATCGACGTTCCTATAAAAGAATGTGCTCTGTATTTGCTGGGATTGCTATTAGTGGGGGTGATACTTAATGTTGATCACAGGGAATGCTAACAACAATGCCATGTCACCTAAACCGTCGAGGACCGTTGCCTAGCAATTACTTCCGTATTCTCTAGAGTACTAGAAGTGCCTATACGAATTCGTTCTGTGAGTTATTCAGTGAAAGAAGCTTCAGCTTTGATTCAAGTGCTGTAGCGTCGAACTTTGTGTTTCAGGAACAACTAAGGTAACTTTTTAAAGTTCTTGCGGAGCTTTAGAAGCTTTGAAGTAAGCTAACGCCCAGTTTCAGAGGCGAGGTGCATTGTACCCGCAAGAGGTATGAGCCATTCACTTAAATGTAACCTATTTATTTACCATACAAAGCCATCTGTAGTTAGAATATCGTACAAGTATTTAAACGACTGCGAATTTAGTGGAGAAGCACTGGCAAGTTATAGTTTTACGACGGACCGTGTTATGATTCCGGAACACGTAATTAGTACAGTGTAACATGTGAAAGACCACTTTGTCTTAATTTGTCATACAGGTTCATCATTTTACTGAGTTTCTGACGAAGTTCACTTACGTTTGTCATACCTTCACAGTTTAATCACCTAGTTTCACAATGATAAGTGTCACCAACCTCCTTGCTTCTCAATAGTACATGCATGTTGGCTGTGATCATTGCACAGTCGTGCCGCTGGAAATTTCTTCCGTCTGTGATGAAGAAGAAGACGCGAAGAAGACGCTTTGGAAACTGATGGCAGCTGTGTACAGTAACATTTAGTCGAGCTGGCTCTGTGGCAATAGAGTTTTCGTCTCCTGTTGCTTCAGGAAATTGAATTAATATCTTGGAATGTAGTTAGCAGTTAAATCCATTGGGAGTTGATTATCTATTCAGGTTTTTTCATTAGATACTGCTGGATACCTCAAAGTCGCAAAATACCATTGTTTTGTGGTACAGCTACTGGCGTTGCTGTTTAATGATGTTCACAGGATATGCTAAGACCGATGCTATGTTACCTAAACCGTAGAGAACCGTTGCCTAGCAATTACTTGCGTATTCACCCGAGCACTTGAAATAACGATAAGAATCCGCCGTGTGAGATACTGAATTAAAAAGGTTCCAGTTTTGTATCATATATTGTATTGTTACACTTCGTGTTTCGAGTTCAAATAACGAAACATTTTAAAGTTGTTGAGGACTTCTAGAAGCTTTGAACGAAGCTAACGCCCAGCTTCTGAAGCGAGGTGCAGTGTATCCGGGAGAGGTACGAGCTACTGACGTAAGCGTCTTCTGTTTACTTACCGTATAGAATCAGATGCAGTTTCAATATCGCATAAGCTTATAAATGACAGGATGTGTAGCGAAGTACTGGAACACTGAAACGTTACGACGTAGTGTGATGCGGTTTCGCGGTAT
This sequence comes from Schistocerca nitens, assembly GCF_023898315.1. Taxonomy (NCBI): domain Eukaryota; kingdom Metazoa; phylum Arthropoda; class Insecta; order Orthoptera; family Acrididae; genus Schistocerca; species Schistocerca nitens. The sequence continues at coordinate 476,567,469 of NC_064619.1, read as the reverse complement.
GTAAAATGGAAAAAGAAACAGTTCCATTCACATTTCAACACATTGTTTCAATACGTCATGCAGCTACGAAGGTTACGAGAGAGCGTGGCTTATAGGGACAGATCTCTTTGCTAAGGTTTTCACAATTTTAGTTGCTGGAATCGTCTGTTCTTTACTTATTATTTAATTTGAGAACGAGAGCGACGTCACCTATCTCTGTCACCAAATCTGTTATATTCTACCTTCTGTGAAAAAGAAGGCAATACGTAAACAAGTTCCAGCTGCGTGCAGTCATAATGTGTTGACATGGCACCATACCAAATATATTTTCTCTTTCTGTTACTCAAAGAAATTAAATTAATACCCTTAAACATCGTTAAATGTTAATTCCGTTGGGAGTTTATAAGGTGTACTGGCGTTTTCTTAATTCAAATGTCGCTGGTTAAATTTCAATCGTAAATATGGTTGTTACGTCGTACGTATTGTTGAATAGTTTACATGGCACTGAAGAGCGATTCTAGGCTTAGTGTTGAACTTAGGTTGTTGATGACTCTCCCAAAAAGAAGGAAAGGCGCAGCTTGGTGAGAATACACTGACTCAGACAACGGGTATTTGTAAAAATAGTAATCTCCTCCGCCACTGCGGAGAGATTTGGGATTTAAACCACCACACTGTTGCATAGATTATTTACTAGTAACTTCATATCATCAACAAGATGTTCCCTTAAGTACTCACTAATTAAATTACTGATCCTGCCTCACGGTGCCATATTGAACGAACGGATGGTAGTAACCAAATCGCGTCCTAATGTCTGTCCAAATGCGAAGTTTAAATAACTATACTTGGTGTATATCTGAACCTAGTGTAGCGATGCGCTGTCTTGCTAATAGTACTGTCTGTCTGTCTGTCTAATAGTGATAGCCTTAAATAACTGCTATCGAAACAAATTTATTCATTTCAGAATAAATGTACCTCGTAATGATCACACCTTTGGCTGTCATCGAAGAACTAGTGTTAATTCATCCGTTAGGAATTAGTTAAAGGGAATTAAAATAATGAATTCCTCACCAGTCATAAATGGATAATATTTTTCAAGTAAATCAATGATATTTAATCGATCTGGATGTTACAGATACTTTGTAACACTGACAGCTCTTATTATTACAGAAGTTAAATTTAAAGACATGACATCACGGTCTCAAGTTTTTCCTTGCGATAAACTTGTGAGACATCAAAATAAGATTTACTCGTGGACACGGTATGGTCATATCTAATGTGCTGCCCGTTATCGTTGCAGCGATGTTCCGACGAATCAAGGCGTTTTTCTCCCGGTATTTGGGAGGGGAGAAAGACGAAGGTCTGCGAATGGACAAGACCTTGGTCGCTGCTCGAGGTAGCTTTGAGGTGAGCCACGTCACGTTGCATTACTGATATCATAATAATCAAAGCACTAAAGTTTTAGAGCTACTTCATTGTCGATAGGTTGGTCGAAAGGTATTACAGACTCACGATTTACTGTAAATGAATCTGCGGTTCGCTATAGACATCTCATGTGACAATTCATTATGAATAATACGTCTAAGACAGGAACCTCTATTACACTATTGACTGACGGCTGTGTGTTGGTGTCCGTGCAAGAAAGCAGTACGTTTATGGGAAGAGTGAGGTTCAATGTGCTGAAACAGTAAAAACTCAACAAAGAATTAAAATGTAAAAAATGTTTACAAACCTTACTTACACACACGCACACACACAAACACACACACACACACACACACACACACACAATTACAAAAATTATATTTAATACCATTTCGATACCTGATAATGAAAGTGATGACAGACCGCCAAGTCACACTCAACAGATAGGCTTCACTGGCTGCAGATATGGAGGGATCATTGTCAGTTTTTGTGACCGTATCTAAAATACAACCACAGATGAACGTTACTGGCGAATGGATGGATTTCTTTATCACTTCAACAGAGGATAAAAAGGTCAATGGTGACGCTGTAGCTTGAGTAATTCCTCTGTAGCCCTCTGTGGTTGCCGGCCGGAGTGGCCGTGCGGTTCTAGGCGCTACAGTCGCAGGTTCGAATCCTGCCTCGGGCATGGATGTGTGTGATGTCCTTAGGTTAGTTAAGTTTAATTAGTTCTAAGTTCTAGGCGACTGATGACCTCAGAAGTTAAGTCGCATAGTGCTCAGAGCCATTTGAACCAGCCTCTGTCGTTCCAGCTTAACAGTTCGTCCATAGCATAATGGTAGCTACAGCCAAAAAATGTATACTCACTATCACTATGTACAGGCCCATACATTCTTCATAAGTGCTACACTTCGTAACTCCTGTACATATTAAGAAGTATCGCTATATCTGAATTATAAAAGTAATCTATATGATAAAACTAATATGTTCTTTTCCAACAGGAGCGTCAGTTTACACTTGACGCGTTCTTTCTCGAGCTGCTGCAGAAACGGCTGCAGGAAGAAGAAGAAATCCGTGTTGCTCCGGTGAGTGTAAATTAGTTCAGTATAGGGAATAATGACATTAGGTTTAAACGTGTACTATACGTTTTATGTTCAGATCAATACTCTCTTACGAAGGTGACAGTAGTTAGTGCCTTGCTTCGGGTGTTTTGCCGAGTTGTTAGGATTTGTGCAAAATGCTTCGCTGACCGTGACTGGAGTTCAAACGGCTCTGAGCACTATGGGACTTAACATCAATGGTCATCAGTCCCCTAGAACTTAGAACTACTTAAACCTAACTAACCTAAGGACAGCACACAACACCCAGCCATCACGAGGCAGAGAAAATCCCTGACCCCGCCGTGACTGGAGTGCAGCGAGCTTTGCCGTTATGTGCACTCGATCCCTGGACTCCATCTAGTCAGGAAATGTCATACGATCTGAAGGACACAGATCGATCGGTCGTTGAAATATTCTGCATACAACAGGAACAACAGCTCGGCACAACTCCCAGAAGTACTTCAATAACCAATCGCGGAAACAAAAACTTGTACATCATGGGACATTAGTATTTGTTTAGTATTATTACTTGGTAAGACATGGACTGAGTAGTGATAATACTTGAATATTAAAATCGATCATTGTATAAATATTATCAATAAATGTAGCTAGCAAAATTATTGATAAATGTAGCACTTCGTAAAAAGCGGCCATGTTAGAATCTAGTACCTGTTCTGTTTTACTCCACATGTTGGATATCAGAAAAGGAATAAGTTCTTTTCTAACAGGGGCGTCAGTTTACGCTTGACGCGTTTCTTGAGGAGCTACTGCAGAGACGTCTGCAGTGAGAAGAGGAAAGCCGCACTGCTACGGTGAGTGAAACTTCGATCTGCAGATTTTAGTTTCTAAGTGTATTTTCCTGGTTTCATGGCCACATTGTAACTCCCTTCAGAGCGGTAACCTCCGTTTGCGTTATTTTTCCGACTATACAATTGTACGTTTTTAATATCACTGAAATGCTGTCAGCTTAGGTACAGGGACAAGCCTACAAATTGCAAAAGTCTATGGTCGAATAGTAAATTCTGTCGCACTGAGCTGTGGTTGGTATCACGATGCTTGCAATACTATTCTCCTATAACGGTTTTGAATTGTGAGCGGATACGCAGCCTTTTTCGACAGGCTATTATTTCGCCCTACTATTGCTAGGTTCTACGTAATCTTAAGAATGAACGGCACAATAGGCTTTTCTACCCTTTCACAGTATGGAGGGAGTTTCAGAAACCATTCTTATCTCCTCCCGTCCATGAAAGAGTTATCAAGTTTTCAGTATAGTTTCACGTATTTTCGTTCTGTTCTATTATACTGCATCAAGGTTTACTTTTCTGTCATATAATTATCCATGACACCCTCGGAATTTCTATTCAACATTTTGGGAACTTGTTTTAAGAAACTTTACGTTTCTGGCCTAAGTGCATATACCCACAGTCTCAGTTGCGTTGGTTGCTTTATGCGTAGAACGTAGTTCAATTTAATGGCCAGTATAATGACAGAAATATTCTCATACTTGTGACAGCCACCTGCCATCATGATACAATGATCAGAAGTAACTGTAGTACTCCATGAACAGGATAGAGGCAAACAGTCATTGCTGGTAGTTCTCACATTTAAAAACTTATTTTTAATACTTAACAATCTTGAGTTGATGAGCAGGGGAGACGGAAACATCCCTTCACTATACCCGTGTCTGGGACGATAAGCAATTTATAAAATATATTCTCATTGCACTCTTTTACTACACTTGTGCCAATAGTTATAAACTAGTAACTCCATTTCGTGTATATTTCACAGTCTCAACAATAGCGATACAGAAATCGACCCTATATTAGCCTCGGATCCTACAATAATTTTGCAGTTTTCTTTACATATATCACCCCACCATAATGTGATCACGTTTTTAATTCTGAAATTTAAATCTGTCGACAGGTCACTCCAGTGGCTTCTCTGCCAACCCACGGAGGCTCAACACTCCGCACCATGCAACTCTTCATAACCACCAAGAGTTGTGCTGCCTGTTGGGGGTGCCGCCGTCAACTCGGCGCCTGGAGAAGAGTCACTCCAGTGGCCTCACGGCCAACCCACGGAGGCTCAACACTCCTCACCATGCAGCTCTTCATAGCCACCAAGCGTTATGCTGCCTGCTGGGGGCGCCGCCGTCAACTCGGCGCGTGGAGAAGGCCGTCTGGGTGCTAAACTATTCGACCACGATACCGTGGCCAATACCAGCTGAATCCAAAGTTCCCGATTCAATAAAATTTTGGCTTAATGGGATAATATAGTCTCGTTATTTATTTTAGTTCTAGTGCGGTGGCATTATGGTAACACATGGTCTCGCATATATTGACAATGGTACAAGTCAATAATTCGTCCATCAACATCTATGATTTTGGTGGTTTCTTCAAGTAGATTGCCGGCCGGAGTGGCCGAGCGGTTCTAGGCGCTACAATCTGGAACCGCGCGGCTGCTACGGCGCAGGTTCGAATCCTGCCTCGGGCATGGATGTGTGTGATGTCCTTAGGTTAGTTAGGTTTAAGTAGCTCTACGTTCTAGGGGATTGATGACCTAGGAAGTTAAGTCCCATAGTGCTCAGAGCCATTTGAACCATTTTTTAAGTAGATTAAGGAAACCGCAAGGATGTTTCCCTCGTAATTCGACTCGTACGATTTTCTCCACAATACGAGCTCCGTTTGTTAATACCTCTTCTTCGACGGACGTGAAGTCGGAATAATTCCTACATCTTTTCTTTATTGAGTAAGAAAATCATTTGAGCTACTTTCACGTCTTACTCTTAAAAAAAAACTACTATATAGCTGTTGCTGACTGCCCTTTCGTTAATTGTTGCTTTTATAAAAATATATGGGAAGAGTGACGTGAAATTCTTTTAACAATGCTGTGCTTTTAATTGCTTTATCATCGTTACCTTTTTTAGCAAAATAAAATGATGGAAGTATTATTGTTCTGAATCTGGCCTACAATTTAAAGAACGATTTTTTAGTAACTGCAACTCATGCTAAGTATCAATATATCTTTCCTACTTCGTAATTATTCAAAGTTGAAATTAATGTCCTATGGTCACTGATGTTACAGTTCGTACGATCGTTCACAAATACAAGTTTGCAGTGGATTTTATTTCTTACTAAAATGCTATTTCATACCACGGCTAGCCCAAGAACATGAGACTCTCATTAAAGAAAATTACGTATTCACTATAAAATTTAGCCAGATCAGAACGGAGCACAGCAAGTTTCCTATCAGATTCTTTAGGTACATAAAATTATTTGCACTGAAAATTATATCCTATCAGCAGCCCGCGTCAACCTGCAACACATCATAAAATCTGCTGATCTTCACTGCCAACCTGGGAGCTAAAAGAAATAATATTATTTTTTACTATTATTTTACCGCTTCCTTGCGGTATACTCGACTATATTGTAAGTCGTTTAAATACGCCGCGGCAGCGGCTCTTCTTTCTCCACACAGCTCAGCTCCACAGATAATATTTTTATATTGCTGAAAAATATCTTAACAGGATGGGATAATAGGCAGGCACACTTTAACATTTAAGTAATACAAGTTTTCATTTAAACAACTCTATTTAAACATTTAAATATCTTAATAATTACAGACCTGTGTACATTCACGCGCAATGGCGTCCAATTCACAATCTCGACAAAAGAATGCTAACTTCGCGCTCTCTGCGACAACAACAGGAGATCTTTCTCTCACAGCTTTCAGATTAAGAAGAACAGAGACATTGCTTTACATCATGCCTTATATACAAATTCATTTGGTGATCTTTGTACAACATTTATCTTCTGTGTCGGTCTTATTACTCGCCGACACAGACGTTCTCAAAAATAAAAAATAAAGAAAATAATACATAATTTTACATAATGACACAATATGACACATCAAATATTTTAATTATTACATAATATATTGTCTTTGTTTATTACAAGACGTTACACTACATTCTTTTAAAAAAAGCTATTGTAATACTGGTGCACCAATACAAGCATTTAGAACCCACTGTACTTGCCTTTCAAAATTTGCTAAGTAAGTTCATCAGCAAATTCATTCTAACTAATAACTCTTAAAAGAAAAATGTGACTAAAAGATCTCTGGATCTATGGATAACAAGTCAGTGCCTGTCATCCCGACGGTTACTTATTAACTAAGTGCGCCACATGTAATATAACCCTAAACTATGAAGAAACTACACCATAATCAACATCTGACGTCGTCAGTATACATTGTTATCGGAACTCGGTTAGTTTGTTCTCATTAATGACCCCATACTCGTTCCTACAAAACTATATGGGTGCGAAATAGAAGGTACGTTGACACACTAAGCAACTGGTCATAAAAGTAGCATTTGCAACTAGGAAACATAAGCTAAAGCACTCTTAGTGTAATCCAACTAATGCTGCATTTCATTGTACTCGATCGTACGAACAATAATTGGTTAGCATAGTGATGCAACTACAAACAAGTAAACGAAGCATTTGTGCTACAAACGCATGGCTCGGCCGTAAGACCTATACACAATACACAGAGCGTGCGTGACCATTACGGCTTATAGCGCGGACGTCGCTTCTTATTACGTACCCTTTCCCCTGTGATTTCAAATACTTTGCCTTTCACTTTGAGCACTGTATTAGCGTCAGAGAAGGAACGTCTGTAGCAGGAGGCTCATTTTTACTTTTTCTTTCCATTTCCCCGAAAGTAATGAGTTGGTGCACGTCTCACAGAAAATTGCAAATATCAAATGAGGTGGGGAAATGAATATGCAATAGATTTCCGCAAGCTCAGTGAATAAGTGGATCAATGTTAATCACAAGGGAGTTGCACGTTCGATTTATTAACATTGACCCATGTACCTTTTCCCATATTCTAATTAAAAATATTGATCAAAATATTTCATTCCATGATCCAAAAGCAAAAGAGGAAAGAAACAAAAACATTGATCTACACAGTTCCTCCCATGACTTAATTAAAAAACATTGATCCACTTACTGAGTGTGCTCACACAGATCGATTGCGTAGCAATAGGAAGCACAGAAATATTTAACTACATTTTCTTGTGTATCATGAGTTGTGACGCTGTCCTTGGTTTGCAGATACTAGCACAGTTTCAATAGCTACCACCCAAATAAGGAGCAAATAAATTTATAATCCACTTTTGCGGCAATGTTTCGCCCTTTCTTACGAAAGTATTACTTCGAAACACGTTGTCTGCCTGCTGGTCTCCCATTGGCTGTGTAACATGAACAGCTGACACGCCTTCTTTTGCTCTCATAGTGCATCACGCCAAGCACTGACAACATTCCTGTTTGAAACATGTAAGTACGGCACTGGCCCTATTCTAAAACTTTTCCTGAAACATCAGTCGACGTATATAACTCAACTGAAAAACTGGTTACCAGTACAAAGAGCAGAAAGTGATACCAATACAGAAAGCCAAAAATTGATGGCAATACATGTGGCCAAAAGTCAATGAAATTGACGGAACGCGGTAACAAGAAAAACATTTGGTATTACCACACATTCCGATTCCACACGTCTACGTTGATCTATGACGTTATATCGGGGTTATAAAGTGTACTTCATTTATTATGACAGCCACAGATTTAATAGACTTCTAGCGTACTTCAAGATTACTACCACATGATAGACCATTATGGTCGCAAACGAACATAAGAAAGATGCGAAATATTTCAGTCACCTAATGAAATGAAACTAATGAGACAACCATGGAAATTAAGGAGTTCTAGGAAGGACAAACTAAAAATGCTACAATAAGACTAACATCGCTCCAAGACAGTCACATAATCGAAAAATAGCTCTCAAGAATTCCTCCAGAATAAACCCAATCAAAAAGAATAAGAAAAAACAACTGGAATAGAATGTATTTCTAGACCTGTATAGCTCAAACGAAGACAGTGATACCACGCCCCCTCCCTCCCCCGCCCACGCCAAAGAAGGAAATCCATTATGATCAGTACAGACACAGACAAATACAAACCATACTACAAACAACAAATTATTTAAACACAACTCCAAGGCAAAACTTCACACAAACACACAACTTTCACTCTAGAAAACCAAACTGTGAACTAAAAGCAACAGTTCAAAATCCAGAAACAATTAGAGAACCAGTAACTACTGAAGAATCGTTCTCATTCAACTGCACCTTTACTATAAACCGAATCACAAACCTAAACGTCCACCACAAAGATTCAGCAACCGCCTACTACACGTCTCTCACAAAAAAAATCTATTTCGAATGTGCCGCGTCTGCACGACGTCACATTCGAAAAAGAAAATCTTTAATAATCAAGATTATAAATACGATCACTACTTGTTTCTCTCGTAACAAACTAAGCTGTGTTCCTAGGTTCGTACCTAACATCTTGTAATGACACGTTCCTATGCAGAGACATACAATATCTTAAAAGCTGCGCCAAAGATAAATTGAGAGGCATGTATATTGTAATCTTTGTAAAGTTCACATTGGACTCTCTTTTGTTTGATACTCCAAGGAGCTAAGGGACATTTTTTTTTTCTTCGATGGTTGCCTTGTGGATGATGGACGTGATTTTTGGAGTGTGCGGAAAGGCAGCAATAGGGTTAGTAATTATGGTTTGTGCGACGAGCAGAGCAAGTCTTATTGGGAATAAAAAATAGTGAGAAGTATCGAAGTGTTACGAAAATCATTTAAAGCAACGTAGCATAGTATTGCTTGGTTTCCACCGTCTTCGTGAAGTGAACCGATGCCGACTCATGATGGTACACACGGTCAACAAAGAGAAGGATATCGATGGCGACTAATGCATTAATATTGTGGCAGAAGGACTAATTCTACGTCTAAGGTGAGAACTCTGATTAAATTAAGAAGGACGTGGAACTTAAAATATAAACTGTTTTTTATTAATTTCGCCACACTGGCGACTGTGACAGGACAGTGCTGGTGGAACAAAGAGTAAGTGCTTCATTGTGGTACTACAAATGAACTTATACTAATTACTGTTTCTCTGTTACATGACGCACATGGAAAATGACGAATATGGTGAAACAATATTAACTGTATAAACGGATGGCACAATAACCAGAAGGAACAAGGACAAGGATTTACAAACCTAACGTAATCGTGAGTGACGCAGCTCAGCCGTAATTAAGGTAGGAAAGCGCAAACGCATGCAGTGGCTGCACCTGGCTTAGCTCCACTTAAAGCAGAACCTTTTCCTTTAGACATTAAAGTTCTGGTAGTGTTTGTGGCAACACACAATTACACTTTGATAATTACTTTTTTATGTTCAACAATCGCAGAATTAGAAGACGTAGTGCGCCATCTTGTAAATTTCCGACGCGATACAAATAACAATCGCGAGATATTTTTATTAATTCAACTGCGAGAGAGTTTAAAGATTTAGATTCAGTAAAGTACAGATAAAAACAATATCTTCATAATGGAATCGGAGAATTTTAATTTGACAAATGTTCATGAACACGTCACCGATTCTGAAAATAGTGACGTAAATGATGACGCAATTAGTTTTTCAGCACAACATAATGTAGAAGTAAATACAATTCAATTGCACTCCACAGGGATTAACAATAACGAACCACTTGCAAATGAAACCTTGTGCACAGTCGATGAAGCATCGATTACCAGATCAGATGAAAATATTTCGCGTGAAATCAGTGAACCTAGCCCGGTTTCGATTCAATCAGACCGTGGCAGAGAAACAATGGCAACAAATAATGACATAAATACAAACATACAAGCTTCGTCAGTTACGCTTGAGGCATTATATAGTCTGATGTCAAACGTGAGCGAGCAATTATCTGATTTAAAGATCAGTCACAACACAGCGAACACAAAACTGGCGAATCTGGAAATCAGCCACAACACAACGAACACAAAACTGGCGAACATGCACAGACATTTCGATCAACGCTTAAATAAACTCACCAATGAAATCGATCAAAAGATCGAAGACAAAGTCATCAAAACCGTCAATAGTGTATACAATGTATTGGCGAATGACCTAGAAAAGAAATTCTCAGATCTTACAAACAAACAGGAACAGGAACTGTCAGAAATAGTAGAAACACACAATCAAACACAAACCGTACAAAAAGAAATACATGAAAACGTACAGGCTATTCAATTAAATTTAACAAGAGTACAGTCCGCATGTGAAGAAATACCTGACCAGGTTAATAAAGTTAACGAAGTCGGTTTTCTGAAACAGGAGACTCGACGTATCAACGCGGACATTATCAAAATAAATGAAACTTAAAAAAACGGTAATGTAAATGAATCAATAACTGACCGGGAAACAAAACTTTTTGAAAAATTAGGTAATGAAATCAAAGTAGCCGAGGACAGAATACGCAAGGAAATTGCTGGTAGACTGAATGTTTCAAATGACTTGCCTACGTCAAGCAGCAGGCAGCGCGACACTTATTCGCCCGTGCCGGATTATGATGTCAATAACGCAGAGCATCAGGCGCACAGTCCGGCGTATGTGCACGCACCGGCACAGGCAAACAATGGCTATTCGCCAAACGCGGTGCTGCAACAGGCAGTAGGCGTGTCGCCTTGCATCTCGACGATTCTAGTCGATGAGAGCCTGTTGAAACATAGACAGTTTCCAGTTTTCTCCACAGAATCCAGAAAAACTCATCCAGTCGTATTCGTAAGAGCATTTAAAAATGTCTTACCAAGAAACTGGACTGAGGCACAGAAGATTAGATATGTAGTAGGCTTCACACAAGGCGACGCACTTTTGTGGGCCACAGACATGGCTGAACAGTGCGTCACCTACGAACAATTTGAACGGGCTTTCTTGGAGAAATATTGGTCTGCTGGGGTCCAAGAAAGACTGCGACGTGAGGTATTCAACCCACAACCGTTCAACCTAAAAAACGGCGGGTTGAGAAAGTATTTCGAAAAGTACTTGAATAAGACGCGCTATTGGAACAATCCAATACCGCACGTAGATGTTCTCAAAATTCTGAAAAACAGACTACCCGCGAACTTACGCGAAAAATTGGTAACCATACCGGAGAACGACCTTGAATACTTTCTTTCCGTGCTTGACTCAATTGATCTAATATACGAAGAAGAGACGAGCACAAGTAATCGGAATGAACAATCCGGAACCAATCAAAACAACGGTAACGGATATCATTTTAATGGCAGTGGACAAAACCCACACAGTTGGCATCCGTATGCGACAAGGCCAAATAATGGAACCTGGAATTACGGAAATCGGAGGAATTCGGCGCCACAGAGACGGGAAGACCGAAGGTATAGTACAGATTACGGTCCACGCCGGTATGGAAATGATAGAAATCACGTGAATGATTGGTCAGGCCCGCGTGATGAAAGGCGGCACACACATGAAAATTACAATAGTTACAGTAATAGGAATGACAGACCAAGGAGGAATAGCGACGGCCGGTCGCAAGAAAATGTTGCACGCAGCGGTCCGGAAACTAATTGGCGACAGAATAACCACTCAGTACACTTCGTAGAGGTAACGGACAGTAATGAAGCAACGCCGTTGTCTCCCCCGGTAAACAACAATCGGTCGTAATGAGCTCCCACCGGCCGACCGATTTGACAACAGGGGGCACAAACAAGCACACATTACATCTTGAACAATTATTTTTAAGATATGATCAGGATGCTACCGTAGAAGATGATCTATGTGAAGAAGAGGTGAAAGCACCGGACAAGGTAAGTGACCTCGTGCAGGCTGTAATACCAGCAAAGATAGGAACTATAATTACCAACGTAATTTTAGATACAGGCGCATCTACGAATATTATTTCTAACAGTTTATTTAAAGAAGTTTCGAAAGCATTAAAAGTACCAGTGTTGCCAACGGAAAAATGTAAAATCTTGACAGCTGTAGGTAACAAGTCAAAAAGTATTAAGTGGCAGACGCAAATACCTGTTACCATTAGCGATGTCACGATAAACTGTACCTTCTTAATCGTTGACAAATTAATCGTCAATTGTATTTTAGGTATGGAAGTTTTCCGGCAGCATAAAGTAAACATCGACATAGGCAGTGGACTTTGCTATTTCCGAGTGGGCAGTCGTAGTGTGAAGGTCAATCTTGTAAAGTCAACAATAGATCGTAATGGCCAAGTACAGGAACAAGCTGAAGTAAAATTAGTTCACCCACAAGTGTTATTGATAGATATTCCTTTCCCCGAACAATTAGACACGGAAATAATTAACGAACAAGCCGCCCACGAGAAGATAGGAAAATCCACTTGTCTTTCAGAGACTCAACAAAATGAACTAGCAGATCTTATTTATGAATACCGAGACATTTTTAGAAAACAGCCGACAATAATCAAAAATTACGAATACAAAATGGAAGTCTACCCACATAAAACGTACTGCCATAAATCATATGCGATACCAGGGGCAAAGAAGGAAGCTGTTCGCAAAGAAATAGATAGAATGGTTCTGTGGAAGGTGATAGAATCTTCACATTCACCGTACTGCAGTCCCATCCTAGCTGTTAGCAAACCTGACGGATCAGTCAGATTAGTACTTGATGCGAGGGAAATTAATAAGATCATCGTACCAATACGCACTAGGCCGGAGAACTTAGATGAGCAATTGCTTAAATTTCATGGAGTGAAGTATTTAACATCCGTTGACATGAAGGCTTCGTATTGGCAAATAGCCCTACACAAGGATAGCAGAAAATATACTGCGTTCATTCATGCTGGCAGAAGCTATCAATTCCAAGTACTGCCATTTGGACTCAACGTGAGTGCTGGGGTGTTTATAGAGGCTTTAGACAGAGTATTGGGTCCAGAACTGATTAGCAAAGTGACGTTGTATGTAGACGATCTCTTGATAGCCACGGAGACCTGGCAAGAGCATGTAGAACTGGTACACAAAGTGTTCCAAAAGTTCCGAGAATATGACGTCACAGCAAATTTTAAGAAGTCCGAATTCGGAAGGGATCAAATAAAATTTTTAGGCCACATTATTTCACCAGGTGGAATTTTACCAGATCAGAAAAAGCTTGATGCCATAGAATATTTCCCCTCACCACAAACACGTAAACAATTGAAAGCTTTTCTGGGGCTCACGTCATTTTTTCGAAAATTCGTGCCCAAACAGTTACTGAATAGTGATTCCCTACTCAACCTTTTAAGGAAAAACCACACATGGTTGTGGACAGAAAAATGTGAGGAAGATTTCGTAAAAATCAAGCAAGCACTCATAAACGCACCCATTCTGAAGCATCCTAACATGAACTACCACTTTTGTTTGAGCACGGACGCCTCATGTCAGGGATTAGGCTCTTGTCTGTTCCAATTAGTAAATGACAATGGAGAACAGAAAGTAAACATAATTAGTTTTGCCAGTAGAACGTTAACGGAATGTGAAAGAGCCTATTCGGCAACTGAACTTGAAGCGTTAGCTGTAGTGTGGGCTTTCCGCAAGTTCCAGTACTATCTCTGGGGAAGGCATACACGAGTGTTTTGTGACCATCAAGCATTATCGTTTTTACTCACATGCAAATTGTTGCACAAACGGATTGCACGTTGGTGTTTATTCCTCCAGGAATTTGATTTCGAGATAGTTTATATCAAGGGTGAACAGAATGTAATTGCCGACGCATTATCGCGCTTGCCACAAGGTTTGAGCGAGTTCAATGAATTGATCGAACAGACTTCCGATTTTAGAGTTTTTCTGATGCATGACGGCACATTTCAACCATATTACAGAAAGATGTGTAAAGACATGAGCAAACTACAAAAGGAAGACAATAGATGGAGACAAGTTATGCAAAAACTGCAGGCAGATGACAATAGTACATTGAAACAATATTACACAGTGTCAAACGATGTTCTTTTCTACAGGCGCAATACACAATCCAACACCTGGTGTGTCTGCATCCCGGAAGAATACATAGACAATTTGATAAGACACACACATAGAGTATGGGGGCACTATGGGGTATCAAAATGTACAGCGAAAATATCAACGTATTGTTACTTCCCGAACCTCAGACGCAGAATTGAACAAATAATAAAAAAGTGTACGATATGTCAGAAGGTTAAACCTCTTAATAGATCTTGTTTGGACGTATTACACCCTATCATTCCAACTAGACCAAGAGAACTAGTTTCCGTGGACGCAGCAGGACCATATCCACGAGCTAGGGGAGGAGTCAGATATGTGATCGCATTTTATGATGTCTTCACAAAGTACTTAAAAATGTATGCTATAAAAGCAGTACTGTCGGGATCAATAATCAAACGCATGATAGAAGACTACATACCACTAGTGGGAAAACCGAAAATTGTATTAACTGATAATGCAACAAACTTCACTAGTAATAAATGGAAAACATTTCTCGAATCTCAAAACATAAAACATATATTGGTATCCAAATTTCACCCAGAATCGAGCCCAGTTGAGAGAAATTTTAAAGAATTTAATCGCTTTATAAGAACTTATACACCAAATAAACAGACAAAGTGGGTGGAATACATAGCCCCCTTTCAGCATATTGTAAATAATTTAATTCATACTTCAACAGGCTTTACACCTACAGAGTTAATGTTTCAAGGCACAGAACTTGACGAATGGGCTAAACCTTTACTTAAATTAGCCACAAAGCAAATAAACCTAGATGAAAAGGTACGTCAAGCATTACTACAGATGGAAGAACAAGCAGAAATAAGGAGAAAGCAGTTCAACAAAAAGATAAGAAAGGTTACAGAATTTAACATTGGACAGGAAGTACTATTACGTACCCACCCAAAATCCTCTAAAATTAAGGCATTAAACAAAAAGTGGCAGTTGTTGTATGATGGCCCTTTCATTATAATAGACAAACCTCACCCAGGATGTTATCTGTTAGGTAACACACGAACGGGCAAGGTGAAAGGGTTATACCCCCACAAGGACATCAAGGAATTTTTCCAGTAAAGGTTATATGTTATTTTAGCAAAATTGAAATTGTACAACCTTGGATCACATAGTAAAATTGCTGGAAACGTGTGAACAACTGGGGGCATATGCCAGCTTAAAAACGCATATTTAACCAAACCCAATGAAACATATGTTACTGTGAGTCTTAACACTATAAAATAAACCATACGGTACTTTTGTAGTCTAACTCAGTTATTTAAGAGAGGGGAACAAAGACAAATTAGCGCGAAGGTCAGAGTTTGTTCGCGTGAGACGAGCAACAAACCACACGTCGAAGTTGCAATCCAACGCTCAGCGAATGAGCACGTGATAGCTGCATGTCAAGACGAGGTCATTGGCCGCGCTGTAGGCAGCGAGCCGGGGAGAAATCTTCCCCCTTCCCGGTCCGATCAGCTGAGTGTATACAAAGCGCGAAGGCGCATGCGCGGTCAAGTCCAGGCGTCACGTGACTCTATTACACGATGGTGGCTATCACGAATAATGTTCATCAACAATGCAGAGTTTTCCCCGCACCTACAGTCCAGTCGTGGTACGTAAGCGCGCATGTGCGGAACGTTTAAAAGTTTTGAGACCACTCTTACTATGAGACACGGTGATGAAAGACATTCAAAAAACAAGAAAGGAAAGGGTACACAAGTCTTGTAAATAGTAACTTAGAAAATTTAATTATAAGCTGGTACTACTTAATAAAAGTGAACATACAAGGACATACTGGTCATGGACGGTATTGTAATATTATATTATACTGAGTAAACAGTCTTAGCTTGTACAAATAAATAAAACAGATAGATAACCGGAAGAAAGGCTATGTACACGCGAGAACAACACACAACCACATATAGGGAAAAAGCAGCAAAGAGGAGAGAAAAGAGATAACGCATGCATTTACATTACACAGTAGCGAGCGATTTTCAGAATGAATAACAAGGCAAACGCGTTAAATTTTGTGACTAAGGAAAAGAATGACAAGCTTTAAAATAGGAAAATAATAAACAGATCTATGCAGCGTGAGTAATGAACGGAATCGCTCTCGAAACAAATACCTAGGGTTTATAGAGAGAGAGACACACATTAACGTTAGGAAACACCTGAAGCACTCAGCAAACAACTTTGTAGAATATATAAGCTATACACGAGGTTACATGTACGAAAGCTAAAGTGTAAAGGAGGAAAATATGGAATGATTGCGCATTAATGGACCGTAAGGCTGTTATGTATGTAAGAAGAAATATTTAGTTGTAAGTATTATTAGTATGAAGGGACGATGCTCAGCACACCCTGAAGTATTTTGGAATATTGAAGGAATGGTGCAGGGTACCGAAAAAGGGCCCCACCAGCAAAGTGTATATTGTAGTGGTAGATATTTTTTTGTGTATAAACGTATGTATGAATGTGTGGAAGACGAAAGAAGCTCTGTACATGTACGGAACCTAAACAACATAGAAGTTTTTAAGGAAAATTAAACTCTAAGACAACCTCGTATAAGCATGTATACCTAACGTCAAGAAACAACTTAATTAAAACCGTAAGACTCTACGAGTTTCCGAGAAAATACGAAATACCTGATACCCAGTGCAACAGTAGCGATTCTTTACTCATGTATGCAGAAGGAAGACATGAATTACTTTACACACTTGAAACATGAAATGATAAATCATGTCAAAATTATATCTTTCATACATATCACGATTTACAGTCACAAAGAATGAAAATGATATCGCCGCTGTACGAGAAACAGGTAAGAAGTGTGATCGACGACCTGTAAGCAAAACAGAATTTCATGCTGCACTGAAGCTATGAAAGTCGGGTTATTCGTGTACATAGATTTTCATGACAACCGATGCATTAAAATACCTGTACTTTTTCTCCCATGATAACACAAGACGCCTATAAGCGCACTTTAACTGAAAATGATACACGCACACAAGGGCGTGCCGCTATTATGAAACACTGTACATATTAATAATAGCTACACCCTGAACTTCAAGATTGTATGTTTATATGTCCATGTTAATGTAGGAAGTTTTATTAAGGTTAATGATTTACAAGCACACCAGAATACACCAAAAACACTGTACATATTAGGGTGATGCGGCATATAAAAGATTATTTCGTGCATTTTCAGATTTTATACGCAAAAAACCGTAGCATACACGTAGTCGTTGCCACTACCCTAAGTAGAAGGTAGAAAATTCCCTTCCCAAGCTTCAGTGGAGCGGCTACAGGTGTATTCTCTGCATGCTGATGCATGTCGTTGCGTATGAAGAAGACGTAACGGAGGTAAACCTTAACTTACACTCGAGTTCAAGAAGGAAAACAAAGGACTTGTTCCTTCTAACAGATTAATGGAAAAGGGTGTGTGTGTCAGTAAAATCCAAGACGAAGAAGCCACTTCGAGTGGTCAAAAATTTTTCAATGTTCGTCGATAGTTTTTTCCTGTAATTAATGTAACCAATGTATTATATATGTATTTGTTATTCAATTGTATGTGATGTATTTTGTATTTCATGCCAAGTCCCGTGACTTACAATTTTGTGAATACTTATGTACATTGACCTGAAGTATTGAGGGAATGAATCTCGGTACAATAGGTAAAAGGGGTTAATGCGAAAAAAAAAAAAGTGAAGTGAAAGGAAAGTTTCGATCGCAATACTCGCGGTTAAAGTGGTGTGTATAGAAATTAAAACTGTGCAAAGTAGTGCTACGTTGCAAGTGTCAGCGAGCCTAAACAAGTGACATCGAAAATTGAAGCTTGTATTGTCAAACGACCCATGGCGTCACAATAAGAAAAGACAATGCCAAACAAGTTTGACATGGTACGCTTCTTACCAGGAGCTGCATCGACGGGGTCGTCCTCCGCCTCGCACATAGTGTGGTGTGTTCTTCGGGGCACATATTCCAATGTACCTCGTCGTATCCAGTCTAAGTACTGGAAGGAACTACAAAAAGCACATGCATACTGAGGTTCGGAAGTCTCGACGGTACATGCATGTCGGTGCATATTCAGTGCACAGGCGCGCGCATTCAACCAACGTCGCCCGATAACGGACGACCAAACAATCAGGCGCGCGTATCGCCCGCCCATATTCAACACGGGCTAGCGAACAAAGCTCGTCGCCCCAGAATAAATACAGAAAGCAATACAAGGACTTAATTTTCACCTCTCATGAGGGAGGAAACATTTGTATGTAACGTTGTATTCATTGTATATTTTATTGTACGAACTTTACTACATGATGTCATTTTCTCAGTATTAACCAGAACTTTGTATATTAGGATTAAGGTTTGAAAACATTAGCATAAGTATACAAAAAAAAAAAAAACTGACACACACTCAGAATTACCAAAGAATTCACAGTGCCATGAAAATGAGATAATAAAAGTGAAGTTTGTAAGTAAAAGAACCCCAAACCTATCAGTTGCAAGGTCGACTACTGTATCCTGTCAATAAAATAAAATTTTCTAGTGACAGTATACAGTAGGGGGGCAGTTGTAATGACACGTTCCTATGCAGAGACATACAATATCTTAAAAGCTGCGCCAAAGATAAATTGAGAGGCATGTATATTGTAATCTTTGTAAAGTTCACATTGGACTCTCTTTTGTTTGATACTCCAAGGAGCTAAGGGACATTTTTTTTTTTCTTCGATGGTTGCCTTGTGGATGATGGACGTGATTTTTGGAGTGTGCGGAAAGGCAGCAATAGGGTTAGTAATTATGGTTTGTGCGACGAGCAGAGCAAGTCTTATTGGGAATAAAAAATAGTGAGAAGTATCGAAGTGTTACGAAAATCATTTAAAGCAACGTAGCATAGTATTGCTTGGTTTCCACCGTCTTCGTGAAGTGAACCGATGCCGACTCATGATGGTTCACACGGTCAACAAAGAGAAGGATATCGATGGCGACTAATGCATTAATATTGTGGCAGAAGGACTAATTCTACGTCTAAGGTGAGAACTCTGATTAAATTAAGAAGGACGTGGAACTTAAAATATAAACTGTTTTTTATTAATTTCGCCACAATCTCCATCAACAAACGTGCCAGATTAAAAAAAGAACTAATTATTTGTGGGAAGCATGGTAAAAAAACATCACAAATCGTTTCTCTCGCAACAATTTAAGCCCTGCCCTTCGTTTCCTGCCTAGCCTTACTTTCGGAACTCGTGCCACATACGGAAAGAAACAGCCAGACATTTGGGGATTGCCGCATGGTCTGATTCCACCAGTCTGCATTGATCCATGACATCTTCTTTGGGATAAACAGCGTATAAAGTTTACACTAGTCACGAAGGCCAAACCGCTCACATCCTTCGCATCCTAAATTCAAGACGTCACACAGAACGTCACTGGTCTAAGCAATGGACAAAACGCGGTATCGAAAACTTGGCTTCACCAACACAGCGAAACTTAAAACAGCAAAATCAATTAGAGGGGAGTTGCACGTCCTAAGCTGGACTTGGAAATGGCGAATTACTTTATTCCATCGCTCGTTACCGTCTTAGCAGCTGTCCAACACAGGTAAGTCTGGTACACCCTCATAGATCACTTTCAGTTATTGATGTCACGTGTTTTACACTTACGTTAAAATAGCCAATTATTATTTAGAATTAAATTTCTGCAGACATACGCATTTCGTAATCATCGAAGTATCACTTTTCCTTAGGAAGATGCATTTACAAGTAATTCCAAGTACACATATGTTGTTAATCATTGCTTACTCTCGTTACTAACATAATAATAATAAGGTCAAAGATAATGTTTAAGCTCTGGCTGATTGGGAGTGTAAGCAGAGTCACAGTCGAACATATACAGTCGCGCCACTCCACTTCTTTTCTGTTGCCAACCGGGATTGCAGCGCGCAAACTGGCCAGGAAGTTACACTGTAGAGTTCGCCGAGATTTTGTAAAAGCGAAAGTTACTCTTAACTTTTTATATTGGTCTGTAGAATGGTTTTTACAAACAGAAGCGTCTGCACCGCAACAAATTGCAGTGATAAGAAGAAGAAAGCAGTATAGTTGCAATTTTTTTAAGTTTCTTATCAACCTTAGTAGGTGTGAATCGCTATGTCACAGAACTGTTTATTTACGACTTTCTGCTAACCTAAAGATATTTACTTGAGAATGTGGTGTTCCTTAACAACCGAAAAAGTGCTAGTAAACAGCAGCAGACCTGACCTTTTGCAGGAAGGCGTCGTATATTTGCTCAAAAACGTAAGTTTTTTTCGCTACACTTCCAGTCAAATCAGTGAATATGGAACGAAGGGAACCAGTATGGAATGCAATACCTATATTATTTTATGTAGCGGACAAGCTAACACAACTGTAGCCGGAGAAAAAACCCACATGGATGTGTTAATAAAAGAAAAATTAGCAATAAAACTATTTCCCAACACAATAGAAACCAATTGTTGCTGCATCTGAGACACAAATGGCAAGAATCATCAACACATCCGCTTTTGCAACTAAATTAATTACATTTACAAAGAAAATTATGTGTTAAAAAGTCGATGAAGTGTAAGACTGTGCAAAACATTAGGTTCCATAAAATATTGTTACGTGTCAAGAAAAAGTGTCTGGCATATTACGAACAGGCAAAAAAAATATTATTCTCATGCATGAAATGTGTGTTTGTACGGCCTTGTTTTCAGTGGAGTAAGCTACAATTATATACATATTCGTAAGTATTTCTTTATAATTATGTTGTAGCTTATGTCACTGAATCAAGGAGATTCGGTCGTTTTTACATGTATCTCATAATCATAATAATTTAATAATTATCTAGCTAATTAACCATAAAAATGATGAAAAACGAACTGTAATTTTACCGTTGCTTTATTTCCTCTTGGGGCCCTGGAGTTGCACAAACATTTCTCAGCAATCAGTGTAGTGACTGTACATGTTAGACTGTGGTAGAGTGAAGCGTCTCATCATTTTCAATTAACTAAACTTGTGGATTCGATAACGTGCCCATACCCTCAGAATTTGCAACGCTCTCTATGAACCCAATTCAAATTACAAGCATGGCATAAGCCAACACTACTAGCACGCCTAAACAAAACAAACCCTCGCTCCGCACACGTATGTTCGCCACGCCAGTACATCACAGCTCAAACCCGACGGGCGATATCGAAGTCTCAAGCTGAGCCAATTACTCTGCTGTCGTATTGCCTGCATTCTATCTTTTCTACGGCAAATCATTGTACTAGTCAAGCTAAAGCGAAAATTCTGTAGCTCAGCACCGCAATGACTTTGATGACTGCTGCGTGTCGACGGAAGGTTCTGTCCTGAAACAACCCTATTCTTTGCAGTTCACGCATTTTTTTCTTTCAGACCGTTGTAGGCAGATATCTCCCTTGCTTTTGATTGTTTGAAGATAAAGGTTAAAAATGGCTCTGAGCACTATGGGACTTAACTTCTGAGATCATCAGTCCCCTAGAACTTAGAACTACTTAAACCTAACTAACCTAAGGACAACACACACATCCATGCCCGAGGTAGGATTCGAACCTGCGACCGTAGCGGTCGCGCGGTTCCAGACTGTAGCGCCTAGAACCGCTCGGCCACTCCGGCCGGCGAAGATAAAGGATATCATGTAATGAGAACAATGTGTCCCGGTGAAATTCATAGGGCGGGGCGTACAATTTTCCCATTCCCGTACTTATCGCTTCGATCTACATGTTGCGGAAAGGCTCTGTACGAATAATTTTGTTTCTGAATTCAACGTACACCGCTTAACTCCGAATTTTTGAGCCTGTTTTGCTTCATGTTGCTCCCTCTCACACAATTTCTAATGTTACCAACTTACCAACAAGTAAAGAATTCGAGAAGCAGTAAACCAATTTAACTTTTCTAGTCTTATATAATCTTTCTGTTTCAATATAAGCTTCCCCACTGGATGAATTTCTTACAACGGCGCAGAGCGGTGAGAACTTACATATCGGTAGGAACCAAGGGATATCTTGACTGCATGTAAATTTTTAGCCGTAGCATGTAAATCTATTTTTTCTTAATCAGAGAACCCTGTTTAATAAAGCATGAAAGCCAATGCAAGTTATCTTGTGCTCGGTCGCATGTGATCGCTGGTGAGACACAGAAAGGATGTCTAGTCTTTTGTTAGTTACTTCTTCTGTTATCTGTTCTGGAATAGAGTCGAGGGGGATCCTTGTGCGTCACACTGGCCGCTCTAATTTAATCTCTTTAATTTTATAAAAAGTCAACTGCGTACTGCAGGGCGCATACTCGCGCATACTAGTAATTATATAAGGAAATTTCCACTGCGCACGGTCGAGATACCGACGTGCGGATAATCAACATATCACTAGTGATTAATATTGTATTCCCAATGTAAGTAGCATAGTGCACTTCAATAATTATAGTTATGATTACCGCTATTGTGATTTCATTATTTGTTTAATCCATGATACTAAAATTTCAACATTATATGTAAACTGTATTTGCAGTATTTATCTCATTTTAGCTCAGAAATAACGGGCCCACGGACCTCCTTCTTACGGCGACGAAATTATCAAAGCATATGTCCGATGCCACCTTATCATGGTTTAAATATATTCACTGATCTTTAAATATTTTCATCCATCTCAATTCAGTTCAACAAAAATTATAAAAGAAAAGAAACCAAAATGATATAAATAATCATATGTACATCCCTACATTGGCGACACGTTGGCCAGGACGTTATTTATGAGCTAATAATTTTTTTTTTTTTTGTTTCATGTTTCATCGCAAACATTACTCTGAGCAATCACCAAGAAGGAATAGAAAGAATATTAAATCCAGAAAGCATAATGGAAAATCTGGTCAGGCTGTGACAACAATCACCACAACAGAGAATGTAGAACAGACTTATCGTATCTGTCGCATTTGACTCTGGCGCAATCTTTCATTAAGTCGCTATATATATGGTGAAGTTTTGCAAAAGTAAAAAAAAAAAGAAGTGATTTTTGCTACTGAGTGTGATTTTTTTTTCTAAATTTTATTCAGATTTTCCAAGTACGCCATAATTATTGCAATATGGCCGATATACAGGTTAGTAGAGACAACATAGCGTGTAGATACATCGTCAATAATATATCAACTCTATGCATAGTTTGAATAACAGTTACATACGAGCTAAACATTGTAGATACTCATTTGCTGTAGAGACGAGTTTAAAAATATTTCACGCATATACTTTACTGAATTTTCAAAAAATCTTATTACATTTTTGCTATTGATATGGTCACGACTCGTAGTATGGCATATTGAATGGATAACATAAACAGTTTGCCTACTGCAAGTTCCGTATCCAATGAAGAAGCACAACATCAAATTACGCTTGCTCAAAACACTAATGCTCAAACAAGCGAAACAGTAAATGAAATCTAGCCGTAGCAACAGACAGTAACATAGAGTCGCAAGATATGGAAACAATCACAAGCAGTAAATTCTCACGATTTACCGGGGTCAGATAATGTTCAAAGTAATTTATCAATGCAGTCATGCAACAATGTTAGCAGATGAATACAAGTTTACAGAACAATGACAAACAGTTTACGGAAAAATTTCAGGAAATAAACAGAAAACTTGACGGTAATGACGCTAAATTAACCAAAGTTGGTACTGACTTAAACAAAAGGAGCGATGAAATGGCCACGAAGTTTTCAAAACTAACAGTTTTAGCAAAACATAATGAAACCAAAATCAATGTCCTTGAAACCAATGTCAAACAGTTCAGTAGCACGTGTGACACCGTGACGACAAAAGTAGAAAAGTGTGTCACTGCTCATGATGACATCACGAAGCGTGTCACACAAGTAGAGGCAGATTTAGAAACCATGACAATGACAACTGACCAGACAATCAAATTAGAGACAGACAGACGTTTTTCTAAAATTAATGAAGAATTTCATGAGTGGATCGACAGAAAAGACAAACATCTTGACGAATCCATTAGGACAAACCTACCGTCAGTAGTCAAACAGACTGTAGATGAATATGTTGTAACGAAAGCGAGCAAAGTACCTGATGCCGCACACACAAGAATATGTGTAAACAAACGTGTACACGATGTTGACAGTACAGACAATTCAGATTACAGTGATAGTTACATTCAAACACACAACCGACATAATTTGTCGAGACGTAACAGACATAAAAGAGAAACTTATTCAGACTACTCAGACAGATGTAAATACAGAAAAGTAGAACAAACCCGAAATTTCGGAAATTATTCTGACCCACAGTCTTCTTGTCCTGAAATGTATCAGAGACGAAGGACGAGAAGAGGAAACATAGATCAATCTGACAGACAGCAAGAAAGTTTTATAAAACACCGAACCTTCCAACCTTTTGCTTCAGACAAGAAAACCATTCACTCTGTAATTTTCATGAAAGTTTTCAAAGACACATTTCCTCGCACGTGGGGTGATCGGAGGAAAATTAATTTTGCAGTATCTTATATTCAAGGAAACGCAGCTATTTGGGCCTAATGAGGTAGGCAGATGCCAAACTTTTCAGCAATTCGAAAATGCTTTCCTGTCAAAATTCTGGTCACATACCGTGCAGGAAAGAATAAGGAGACAGATCGTAGAACCCGAACCATTTAATCCAAGGTATGGAAATCTTAGACGTTACTTTGAGAAGTATATAAATATGACGCATTTCTTGTCAGAACCTGTCGCGTCTAGAGATCTGCTCCGTGCGTTGAAAGCACGCTTACCGTTCTATATCAAAGAGAAATTCTTACATATCCCGGACTACGACATAGAATATTTTCTCCAGTCTCTAGATACTGTTGATCTGTTATTTGAAGATCAGCGTAGCAGCCGACACGACAACAAACAATACGACAGTCGTAATTCCAACCAAAACAAGCAGTATAGCCAACCTCATCAATACACACCACCTACCGTAGCATATGTTGCGCCGCAATTTGCCCCTGCAGCTAATGCAAATTATGCTGGCAACAGTGTACCTATATGCAACCACCCATCTTGAACACTAACCCCACATTTTCGCCTAGCGACAATGGCTACAAGCGCAGGCGGAACAATAAACAAAACAGCAATTATGAAAATGGCCAAACTGGCAAAATAACCGACAAAATTTTAATTACAACGGTAACCAAAACCAACAGGGGGAGGTTTGGTACAGTAATAACCCAAACTACGGAATGCAATATCCATCATATCCGCAGCCTCAGAATGTAAACAACGGCGCATGGAAACATTAAACTCAATCACAGCCACCGCCGCAAAGGAATTACAGCAATGCAGTACAGAACACAACACAACAGACCCCTAATGCAACTTTCACACAGCAGCGAGGAAGGAATGCGGGTGACTGGAATAGACAGTACCCGAATGTAAACATAATAGAGGTAGACAATAACCCACCTACACCAAGACAGACTGACGGAACACAAGACAGTCATTTAAACTAATGACAGCCATTACTAGACCCCAAGTTGTGGCTGAGGAATACCATGGGGGCGACTTTGATTTACAAGAATTATTTAAGACTGACACAGTAAGTACTGAACAAGAAAAAGTAAGAAGTACTTACAAACATAAACCTGTGTTATTCTTAAGTTATAATTACGGTCAAAATTTATCAGATGAACTCACTGAAAATGATGACAATATTTGCCGTTCATCACACAAAATAGTAGTACTTGCTTCCACTAAAGCAAAAGTAGGAGGTATAACTACAAGTCTCACATTAGATACTGGTGCAGCTGTAAGCGTATTATCTACGAATTTTTACAATTTAATGCAAGAACATGGACAAGTGGATGTGTTTCCAGTGCAAGGATGCAACATACTGATTGCTGTAGGTAACAAGCCTATTAGTACACTCCTGGAAATTGAAATAAGAACACCGTGAATTCATTGTCCCAGGAAGGGGAAACTTTATTGACACATTCCTGGGGTCAGATACATCACATGATCACACTGACAGAACCACAGGCACATAGACACAGGCAACAGAGCATGCACAATGTCAGCACTAGTACAGTGTATATCCACCTTTCGCAGCAATGCAGGCTGCTATTCTCCCATGGAGACGATCGTAGAGATGCTGGATGTAGTCCTGTGGAACGGCTTGCCATGCCATTTCCACCTGGCGCCTCAGTTGGACCAGCGTTCGTGCTGGACGTGCAGACCGCGTGAGACGACGCTTCATCCAGTCCCAAACATGCTCAATGGGGGACAGATCCGGAGATCTTGCTGGCCAGGGTAGTTGACTTACACCTTCTAGAGCACGTTGGGTGGCACGGGATACATGCGGACGTGCATTGTCCTGTTGGAACAGCAAGTTCCCTTGCCGGTCTAGGAATGGTAGAACGATGGGTTCGATGACGGTTTGGATGTACCGTGCACTGTTCAGTGTCCCCTCGACGATCACCAGTGGTGTACGGCCAGTGTAGGAGATCGCTCCCCACACCATGATGCCGGGTGTTGGCCCTGTGTGCCTCGGTCGTATGCAGTCCTGATTGTGGCGCTCACCTGCACGGCGCCAAACACGCATACGACCATCATTGGCACCAAGGCAGAAGCGACTCTCATCGCTGAAGACGACACGTCTCCATTCGTCCCTCCATTCACGCCTGTCGCGACACCACTGGAGGCGGGCTGCACGATGTTGGGGCGTGAGCGGAAGACGGCCTAACGGTGTGCGGGACCGTAGCCCAGCTTCATGGAGACGGTTGCGAATGGTCCTCGCCGATACCCCAGGAGCAACAGTGTCCCTAATTTGCTGGGAAGTGGCGGTGCGGTCCCCTACGGCACTGCGTAGGATCCTACGGTCTTGGCGTGCATCCGTGCGTCGCTGCGGTCCGGTCCCAGGTCGACGGGCACGTGCACCTTCCGCCGACCACTGGCGACAACATCGATGTACTGTGGAGACCTCACGCCCCACGTGTTGAGCAATTCGGCGGTACGTCCACCCGGCCTCCCGCATGCCCACTATACGCCCTCGCTCAAAGTCCGTCAACTGCACATACGGTTCACGTCCACGCTGTCGCGGCATGCTACCAGTGTTAAAGACTGTGATGGAGCTCCGTATGCCACGGCAAACTGGCTGACACTGACGGCGGCGGTGCACAAATGCTGCGCAGCTAGCGCCATTCGACGGCCAACACCGCGGTTCCTGGTGTGTCCGCTGTGCCGTGCGTGTGATCATTGCTTGTACAGCCCTCTCGCAGTGTCCGGAGCAAGTATGGTGGGTCTGACACACCGGTGTCAATGTGTTCTTTTTTCCATTTCCAGGAGTGTATTAAGAAGCAAGTTTATATACCAGTTCAAGTAGAGAATGGATCGATCAATTGGGCATTCTTAGTTGTACGTAATTTAATATGTCATGCTATACTGGGACTGGATTCCTTATGTGAAACCGAGCGAGGTGGCGCAGTGGTTAGCACACTGGACTCGCATTCGGGAGGACGACGGTTCAATCCCGCGTCCGGCCATCCTGATTTAGGTTTTCCGTGATTTCCCTAAATCGCTCCTGGCAAATGCCGGGATGGTTCCTTTGAAAGGGCACGGCCGACTTTCTTCCCTAATCCGATGAGACCGATGACCTCGCTGTTTGGTCTCTTCCCCCAAACAACCCAACCCCAACCCTCTTGTGTGAAAAGGACGCTATAACTGACTTTTCTGCACAAACATGTAGTTTTAAGGATTTTGGCAAATCAGTACAGCATACACTTAGAAACTAGAGAAGTAACCCATGATAAACACTGTCCAGGATACAAGTTACAGATAATACATGAACATGATAATACAGAGACATGCACACCAGTACCTAAGCAAGACATGTTGAGACAAATACAATTATACAGAGTAAGGTACAGCAATCATCGGCCTTATCTGAGGATGAACGAAGTGAACTAGCAGAACTATTTCATAGATATGCCAGTGTTTTCTCAAATAGACCAGGAGTAATTAACACATATTCTTATAACATTGAAGTGAAGCCTCATACAGTATTCTACCACAAATCATATAGTGTACCACACTCACAGAAAGCAGCAGTTTGTAAAGAGTTAAAACAGATGCTGGAGTGGAATATTATTGGGCCCAGCACATCTTCATATTGCAGCCCACTATTAGTTGTAAGGAAAGCTAATGGTAGCATTAAACTTGTGTTAGATGCTAGGGCAATAAACCAGATTATACTAACTGTTAGAACTAAACCTGAGAACCTGTCTAGATGCAAGATATTTTAGTTCCTTAGATTTGGTCAAGTGTAGAAAATACACAACTTTTTCGTTTAATGGAAAGAGTTATCAATTTTGTGCACAGCTTTTTGGCTTGAATATCAGCTCTGGTGTTTTCATCTCAGCCATAGAGACGGTACTGAATGAAGAGTTAAAACATTCTGTCACACACTACGTGGATGATCTTTTGATAGCCACCCACACATGGGAAGAACATTCATACATTCTTAACAAGCTATTAAACAGATTTACGGAATGTGATGTTACAGTGAATCTATCTAAGTCTAAGTTTGCTTGTGAACAAATAAAATTTCTAGGGCATATAATAAATGCACAAGGCATAAGGCCAGATCCCATGAAGCTGGATGCACTGAAGAATCTCCCAGCACCCAGAACAAAGAAACAACTAAGGTCACTAATTGGGTTCTTCTCATTTTTTAGACAATTTTTACCTCACCCACTTCTAAACAACCCACATCTACTCAAACTACTTAAGAAAATCCAGACTTGGCATTGGAGTAAGGAGTGCCAGAGTGCCAGGAAGGCTTTGAGAAAATTCAACATGCACTAATGAATGCAGACATATTATGCCACCCAGATTTTAGCTCAGAATTCTGTTTAGCTTGTGATGCTTCCAACTATGGTTTAGGAGCATGTCTTTTCCAAGTTGTAAATAAAGATGGTAAGGAAGAAGTTAGAATTATAGGATTTGCTAGCAGAACTTTGACCGAATGTGAAAGATCTTACACAACTACAGAACCAGAAACATTAGCCATAGTCTGGGGCTTCAAGAAATTTAGCTATTATATATTTGGCAAGCACACAAGGGTATACACAGATCATCATGCGTTAACATTTCTTCTATCATGTAAATTATTACACCCCAGATTAGCCAGGTGGGCGATTTCCCTTCAAGGATACCCATCTGAAATAATTCACATTAAAGGTACAGATAATATCATAGCAGACACACTATCACGACTTCCACAAGGATTAAGTACGGATACAACAGAACCAGAGAACCTCCATGATTACAGAATTTTGCTAATGCAGAATAGCAATTATAGTCAGTGTTACAAAGACTTGTGTACAAACATGGAAACACTACAGATGGCAGACCCTCACTGGTCAAAAATTAGGAAAGTTATCACAGATCAGCCTCAGCACACACTGTATAGTAGATATAAACTAGATAGAGGAGTATTATTTTACAGAAGACACATTTTGAGTAAAAACTGGTATATGAAGGATATAGTATTTGGCATGCACATTTTATCTTTGGTCATTATGGATCTAAGAAACGTTTTTCTAAATTAAGCTCATACTGTTACTTCACAAACATGAGAAGAAAAGTGCAAAACACACATAAAAATTGTACCATATGTCAGAAAGCAAAAGCAAGTAACCAGTCACACAGAACAGAACTAAATTCAATACTGCCTATCAAACCATTGGAAATAATTAGTACTGACATATCTGGACCTCATCCTACAAGCTCTGGAGGATCAAGATATATACTTTTTTATGATGATTTTAGCAAACATGTAAAAATATTTGCACTGAAATCTGCAACAGCAAATGCCATTATCAGGCGATTTAAGAACGATTACATAACACATGTAGGAAAACCTGTTAAAGTCCTATCAGACAATGCCACATACTATACAGTATTTCGTTGGAGGAAATTTTTATCCGACAACAACATACAACCCATATACATTAGTAAATTTGCACCACAAGGTAACACAGCAGAAAGAGTATTAAGGGAACTCAATCAGTTTATCAGGACTTACATACCAAATAAGCAAACCAAATGGGTAAGCCTACTGAACTCATTTGAGGAGGTGCACAATAATCTAAACATATATGACACTACCTATACACCTATGGAAATCATGTTTAACATAGCAGAAAGAAATGAATGGAGTAATCCAATACCGAAGTTGAAACACGAAGAAATCCCGCTAGAAGACAAGCTAAGAGAAGTCTACATTACATTGGAAAGAGAAAGTAAGATAAGGAAAGGCCACTATGGTAAACAAACTAAGAAAAGACTAAACTACAAGCAAGGTGAACTTGTACTTTTGCGTACTCACCAGAAATCCTCAGCTCTGATGCATAGGAATGCTAAGTGGAGACTTGTCTACGACGGTCCATACATAATCCACGGGATACCGCATCCAGGAGCGTACTTACTAAAAAACAGGAGAGATGACAAGATTATAGGATTATATCCGCATAAAGACATTAAAAAGTGCAACACAGAATAGGTACATGTAAATAGTAGTTTTAAGGGAATACACTGAATAATGACAGGCAGAGGATACTAATATTAATTAATATTTATGTACCTGACTGAAGAAAGAAGACATGATTGCAGAACGCTGATGCTGAATATTATCGTCATTAAGATAGAAGGTAAGTGATATTATTTGTTATTAAGTATATATGATTGTGCAAGGCACATCTATTAAAGAAGTTTGCAGTACGATGTGTAGATTGTGCCACCGATTCACACGCACGCCTGCGGAACAAATAGAAATTCTTGAGCACAGCGATTTGAAACAAAAACACACGACACTGAGTGACGCGAACACAGTGGCCAATTAATTGCATGGTTATCTTAGGTTATGATTTACTGAATAAATTTGCTTTTCGTTACGCGGTAACATTTGTGTTTAATAAGCGCCTCAGGGCCCAGTGCTCTAGTTATGATGTATTTTGTCTTATATTCTCTATTTTTAGGTGAATTTAAACTTGTATATATTTGTTGAATTTTTGATTTGCAAACAATTCTTTCCATACCTTGTTGACAAAGGATACTTATTTCATTATGTTATTTAGTTGTAAAAACTAGATCACAACAGAAGGAGAAATGTGAATAATATTGTACATGTCTAACATGAAACCCTCACATGAATGAGTGAGAAATATAGTTGTAATTGTATTCTTAATTTTGTTTCCATGTCAAAGTATTGATCTATACCTGTAAATAAGGACAAGAGTGTAGAAAAGGACCAGAATATATAAATGTCCACAAATTGAAACTTTTGTCAAACACAATGTGATCAGTGTGTTTACGTGTGAAGTTATTCGCGTGTATGAAGTGCGTTGTTAGGTCTTGTGTGTGAATGCGAACAATGACAACGACGAGATACGGTGAAATTTGCAGTCCAAACGACTCTGAACGAAGACATTATGCCAATTATGTTTGACGACGAACGCAAGCTGTCGCGAACAATTATCGTCGGAGTGCGCCCGCACTCACTAACAACATGAGAAACTATGTAATGCCATGCAAGCGACCGGAGGAGGAACTTATGGAACACTTCAAAATGCTAATAATTCAACGTATGACGAACACTAACCTTAGAACATTGGAAACCAAATTACTAAACTGTGACGTCGGAAGTGATTTCCATGCCTTCTCCGGGACTAAACACTTGTGGCACACCTGAAGTTACGTACTTCAATTCTTACGTACGACCGGATCTGTGAACGACAAAATAGTCAATCAAACGACAAAAATGAACCCTTTCCTTCGTTAAAAGCGAGGAAAAGGTGCACTGTGATGAACTTTAACGGACAATACAAACCTGTATCACATCTGCAATAACACCGACAAATGGACTTTGACCGCTGACGTCAATTGACGGCACGAGAACCTAACGGATGCAAGAAATGAATAAATTATAAACTATACCAGTACAATGAACATTGAAAACCAATTGAAAATATTTTCTTTTCAAAGTGATGAAGTACTTATCTGCAAGGAACTTTGGTATGCAGTCATATGAACGTTATCACGACGAGGTACATCCGAGAATGTACGCGCGGCAACAGAGACTCAAACCGGCAACTATGCGAGACGGAGTATCTAGCAACGATCGCGGCGCGGTAGCAACCTACAGTGAAGCGCATGCGCGCGGACTACAATAACAGACTATGGTCAACAAAGGTACATAATCCGGCAACTTAAAGACCGGCTAAGAACTTGATTTGTCAAAACGTAAATAAATGCAATCATAATGTATCTGTATATGTTGTTATGTTTAAGAAATTGTATGAGTATTTATTATTTATTATTTTTTTTTATTTTTGCCATCCCACTTGAGAAAGTTGCTTGTCGAAAGATGTGATCTTTTGCCTCGCAACTCTGCGGGCGGTTTAAAGGCACATTTTTAGCCATAGCATGTAAATCTATTTTTTCTTAATCAGAGAACCCTGTTTAATAAAGCATGAAAGCCAATGCAAGTTATCTTGTGCTCGGTCGCATGTGATCGCTGGTGAGACACAGAAAGGATGTCTAGTCTTTTGTTAATTACTTCTTCTGTTATCTGTTCTGGAATAGAGTTGAGGGAGAGCCTCGCGCGATAGACTGGCCGCTCTAATTTAAACTCTTTAATTTTATAAAAAGTCACTGCGTACTGCAGGGCGCATACTCGCGCATACTAGTAATTATATAAGGAAATTTCCACTGCGCACGGACGAAATACCGACGTGCGGATAATCAACATATCACTAGTGATTAATATTGTATTCCCAATGTAAGTAGCATAGTGCACTTCAGTAATTATAGTTATGATTACCGCTATTGTGATTTCATTATTTGTTTAATCCATGATCCTAAAATTTCAATATTATATGTAAACTGTATTTGCAGTATTTATCTCATTTTAGCTCAGAAAGAACGTGGCCCACGAACCTCCTTCTTACGGCGACGAAATTATCAAAGCATATGTCCGATGCCACCTTATCATGGTTTAAATATATTCACTGATTTTTAAATATTTCCATCCATCTCAATTCAGTTCAACAAAAATTATAAAAAAAAGAAACCAAAATAATATAAATAATCATATATATATATATATATATATATATATATATATATATATATATATATATATATATATATATATATATATATATATATATATATAATTTACAACGGGAACACCTTCAGTCGACGAGTTAGGTAAAGACGATAGTTCTTCTTCTAACAGCAGTCTATCGCAGGTCGCTGGAACAATGAAAGGTACTATTCGACTGAAAAAAGGGCAGGTTAATCTGGTTTTCAAGAAAACAGACATAACTGTAGGCCTATGATCACTGACGTTATTTCGTCGTAGAATTGTGGGGCCTGTTTTACGGTCACGCGTTACGTTCATCTTGTGCATCAGGAATCCCTTCTATAGAAAGCAATATGGATTCCGCAAACATAGATTCAGAGACATTCAACTCGCTATGATAGTCCGTGAGATCCAGAGCGCCGAAGAGTGCGGTGCCCAGGTGAACGCCGTGTCGCTCGCCTTCGGTACAGCCCAGCACTGTACTTCAGTGAAGAAAGTAGAGCTTGTCGAGTAGCGGAGCAGAAGCCTGGTTGCAGCACGTGATGGCAAATATATCTCCAAACGTATAGCTTAAAGTCCAAGGGAGCTCTACAGGGCCGTTACTGTTTGCTTTACACTAGGTGTAATGGGTGTGGAAGTCCAGATATTGCTATTGGTAACTGTGGACGGTGTGCTGAAAGGCATTACATCAGTACATACATCATTTACAGATTAGTAATTATAGTTTATAATAGTAAAAGGCAAGATCGCTCGATGTGAAATAGTTTATTTCATCACAAGACTCTACAATAAGTAGCTGTCATCCTGAGATTCTCAGATCTCCCAGAAATATAATTATACATGATTCAGTCGACGTTCTGGGAACACGCTCAATTACAATAACAGTTTCGCATTTGTTTGTATAATACATAAAACAAACCGATATATAGCTTTATTATTATAATTGGAGAAATGTCGCAGTATATCGATGACACAATTTGTAATTATGTTTCTGGGACATCTGAGGATCGGAGGATGACTTGGAGAAATTTCGCAGTATATCGATGACACGATTTGTAATTATGTTTCTGGGACATCTGAGGATCGGAGGATGACGGATGGATGCTGTCAAAAACTGGTCTTGAAATAAACTATTTCGAATCAAACGATCCTAGCTTCCAATATTATAAATTACAAAATCAGATCTCCCCAAAAACATGCGTCAATTATATAATAACTATCGAAGGGACATTTAATAAGTAATGCAATACATTCTATCTGAAAACAATTTTTCTATCCTTGATCTCAACACACCATATTATTCTTCCCTCTTTTGGCTACAAAAATCATAGTGTTCAACATAATTTCTTTCAGTATGGTGGCCTCATGCCACCTCATTGGAAGGGCCTATATACACGCGTGGTACCACAGCCAACGTCTTCCTGCATCAGTAACCCCCCATCATCCACATACTGCTTCACGCAGAGTGCCAGAGTGCATCCTACATTGAGCCAAACAGATGGAATTTGGAAGGTACAAGATCTGCGCTGGAGGTCGGTGAGGAGAAACAATGAAGGTGTTGTGAATTCTAATTGGTTGGCGGCCATTTTGAGTTCTTGTAATGTTACGGAGAAGGAGAATAGCGTTTGCATTTTAGTGGCGATGAACATCCTGATGTTGTTTCTTCGATTTCCTGATGATCGCACAATACAGTTCAGAGTTGAACGTTGCAAAATGAGGGAAGACATCAAACAGAATAAGCGCTTCAGGGTGCCAGAAGACCATTGCCCTGACTTTACCCACTGCGGGTGCTGCTTTGAACTTTTTCTTCGGAAGAGAGGTGATGTACCGCACCCCCCTCCCCCCCCCCCCCAATGGGTTCCTGGTTTGTTTCCGGAGGGAATGGTAGGAGCTTCGCCGTGATAGTCTCATAACGGTCAATCAGCTCTGCAGAGATGGTCTTCATTGATCTTTATGATTTTCTGTTTCGCAGTGAGGCAATTGGTGGCGCCATACTGGTGGATCAGAGTTTCAGCACCACCAACAGAGGCGTCCAGTTGTGTAGCGAGGCGTTTGATTGTGCTCTGTCAATCTCCTCGAATGAGAGTGTCCACCCATGCCAGCAACGCAACAGTAACGGCTGTGTGCTTCTAGCCGGCTAGTGGGAGATCGGACATTGTTGCGATGATGACAGCCGACATGCCCAGCGACTCACCACGCTTTTGTTCACTGGCAGGTCTCCATAGACATCTGTAAGCAATGCCCTGACATCCAATAAAATAAAACTCACTGACAGTTTACTGCTTGAAATGCACCTACTTTATGCACACTGTTTTGATGGCTGCTTATACCTCTGCGACCTATAGGAAGTACACTAAACTATAGGGGCGGGAGTGGTAATATTCCACAATGTTCCACAATAAATTCTGCATTTTTTTAAAGGAAACTGGCTGTAAAAAATGTGTTGCATTGCTTGCTGAACGCTCCTCGTTGATATTACAAGTTGTTTGTTTCGAGGCTCCTTAGTACCGCCAAATATAGGTGGCAAGAGCGAGCCATTAATGTCTATTTCCCCCTGGGTAGCAGGTCAGGTGTTAAAGTGTGGACGTATGGACGCAAATCGAGTTATCTATGTGGCTGGCGATGTCCGTTTGGTGGTGCAGTTACTGCAAGCAGAAAACGTCAGGTTGTAAAGTTTGTTACGTCTTTGTGGAAAGACTGTGTGATGCAGAGAAACTCTGATCCACCAGTTGGGATACTCGAAGGTGAGGCGCCACCAATTGCCTCACTGCCAAACAGAATACCATAAAGATCAATGAAGACCATCTGTGCAGAATTGTTTGACCGTTATGAGAGAAACACAGGTGAATCTCCTTGCATTCGATCCGGAAACAACTCACAAGTTGATGTGTGGACATATTAAAGTATCATATACACTACTGGCCATTAAAATTGCAACACCAAGAAGAAATGCAGATGATAAACGGGTATTCATTGGACAAATATATTATATTTTATATTACATTTTCACGCAATTTGGGTGCATAGGTCCTGAGAAATCAGTACCCAGAACAACCACCTCTGGCCGTAAAAACGGCCTTGATACGCCTGGGCATTGAGTCAAACAGAGCTTGGATGGTGTGCACAGGTACAGCTGCCCATGCAGCTTCAACACGATACCACAGTTCATCAAGAGTAGTGACTGGCGTATTGTGACGAGCCAGTTGCTCGGCCACCATTGAGACGTTTTCAATTGGTGAGAGATCTGGAGAATGTGCTGGCCAGGGCTGCAGTCGAACATTTTCTGTATCCAGAAAGGCCCGTACAGGACCTGCAACATGCAGTCGTGCATTATCCTGCTGAAATGTAGGGTTTCGCAGGGATCGAATAA
The DNA here is from genome assembly GCF_023898315.1 of Schistocerca nitens. NCBI lineage: Eukaryota > Metazoa > Arthropoda > Insecta > Orthoptera > Acrididae > Schistocerca > Schistocerca nitens. Next base: position 476,530,542 of record NC_064619.1, on the reverse strand, counting down.
AGGGTAGAGCCACGGGTCGTGACACATCTGAAATGTAGTGTCCACTGTTCAAAGCGCCGTCAATGCGAACAAGAGGTGACCGAGACGTGTAACCAATGGCACCCCATACCATCACGCCGGGTGATGCGCCAGTATGGCGATGACGAATACACGCTTCCAATGTGCGTTCACCGCGATGTCGTCAAACACAGATGCGACCATCATGATGCTGTAAATAGAACCTGGATTCATCCGAAAAAATGACGTTTTGCCATTCGTGCACCCAGGTTCGTCGTTGAGTACACCATCGCAGGCGCTCCTGTCTGTGATGCAGCGTCAAGGGTAACCGCAGTCATACTCTCCGAGCTGATAGTCCATGCTGCTGCAAACGTCGTCGAATTGTTGTTGTTTTGCAAACGTCCCCATCTGTTGACTCAGGGATCGAGGCGTGGCTGCACGATCCGTTACAGCCATGCCAATAAGATGCCTGTCATCTCGACTGCTAGTGATACGAGGCCGCTGGGATCCAGCACGGCGTTCCGTATTACCCTCCTGAACCCAGCGATTCGTTATTCTGCTAACAGTCATTGGATCTGTGGTGTCACCGCTAGACACCACACTTGCTAGGTGGTAACTTAAATCGGCCGCGGTCCTGTAGTACATGTCGGACCCGCGTGTCGCCACTGTGGGATCGCAAACCTAGCGCCACCACAAGGCAGGTCTCGAGAGACTGAGGAGACCTCGTCCCCAGTTGTACGGACAACATAGCTAGCGATTGGACGTGCTAAGCCTTGCTCTCATTTGCCGAGAGATAGACAGTAGAATAGCCCTCTGCTAAGTTAAATGGCGACCACCTAGCAAGGCGCCATTTGTATCAGTGCCAATAGCTTACGAGTATGCAGGAGAGATGTATTCCAACAAGAGAATAAAGTTAAGTATTAAAAAAGCTACGTATTTTTCTTTAGTGCATTTATAAGTCTCATGTTCCAGACTTCACGCCCGTCTGCGTTAGCCTTGCGTGCCCTATCGGCTACAGCATTGTGTCTGGGCTGTATGGTCTAGACACAACATTATTGGCGACGAGAAAAAGAGTTTGTATTAATTCGTTTGTGTCATGGCTTCGCCACAATCTCCGGATGTACTGTCCGAATTTTTTCGCTTGCAGAATCAGCAGTCGCAGGCGTTATTGGATGCCCTGGGACAGCTCGTCCAGGGTCAACGTGTGCTGCAACACGATGCGGCAGCCGCCGCTTCATCGCTACCGCAGCCACAGCACGCCATTGCACCGCCCTTCCGTCATTTTGACTCATCCTTGGAGTCCTGGCCGGAATGGTCCCGCCAGTTCAGCTTTCATCTAGCCACCTACAGAATTCAAGGTAATGAGCGGCAGCCGTTTTTGCTTTCTTGTGTCGGTGTGTGCACCTACCGTGTGATAGTGAAGTTGTTTCCCCGGCGCGACGTAGCAACTCTGTCCTACGAAGAAATTTTGTCGGCGTTAGATGCCTATTTCAAAGAAACAGTAAATGTTGTTGCAAAACGGTATACGTTCTTTCGTACAAAACGTACGGCCGGTCAGACTAATAGGGAGTGGGTTGCGACATTGCAAGGACTTACTAGGGAGTGTGCGTTTGAATGTGAATGTGGCCTCCCTTATTCAGATACTATGGTGCGTGATGCAATTGCACAGAACGTTTCAGATGTTCGCATACGGGAACAGATTTTGAAACTAGTAAATCCCTCCCTTCAACAAGTGATAGACATATTGGATAGGCAAGACACACTTGAGTCTGCTCAGGGCTCATTTGAAACTTCGCCAGCAGTGTGTCACATTAACCGGCCCGCCGGGCCCACTGCACGGGACGCTACGCGGCCCTCGCGCCCGTCACAGCAGCGGCAGCCTACCTTGCAAACACGTGCGCCGCGTAAGCAAGCAACTGTAGTGAAATCATGCCCGCGGTGTGCAGCTAGACATTCGCGTGAAAATTGCCCGTCACGCCAAGCTATTTGCCTTTACTGTCAAAAGAAAGGACATGTTCAAAGTGTTTGCCAGAAAAAGCTTAGATCAGACAATCACAATAATTCCAGGCCCTTTGCTTCGCGCCGGAATCGAACCCAGGACAATCAGGCTCGTGGACCTTCGCCCATGGACATTCATGTAGTTCATTCCCACCCGTCCAGTGACACTTTAGCTAACGGTGACTGTGTTCGTCCCACAAACAGTGTGCGTCGACGTCGACGAACATCCCGTGAAGTCGCAAGTGCTTCTGTACCTGTATCAGTTCAAATTGCACGTGACAGTCGCTCTTGTCGTCAGCAGGGCAATAAACTTTTTGTGGACTTAGACTTTGAAGGCAAAGTGATACCATTCCAGCTCGATAACGGAGCTGCAGTTTCATTGCTCAATCACGACGCGTACAAACAACTGGGCAAACCGCCATTGCGTGCCGCAAATGTTAAGTTACATAGTTACTCAGGACAGCATATACCTGTGTTAGGACAGTGCAGCCTTCTTGCCACATACAAGGGACAGACAAAACTTGTATCATTTTACGTTCTTCGTTCTACTTCTGCAGTGAACTTGTTTGGTTTAGATTTGTTTCAATTGTTTAATTTGTCTATAGTAAATCAGGTCCTATCAGTGAATCAGACTGTGCCTTCCGCCAGTGTTTCTAGTCTTTGTGAAGAATTTGCAGACATTTTTGCACCGGGCCTTGGTTGCGCTAAGGACTATGAAGCGCATTTGGCACTGAAAGAAAACGCACAACCGAAATTTTTCAGAGCGCGCAATGTTCCCCACGCATTGCGTTTGAGGTCGCCAGAACATTAGCCGATTTAGAATCTCAAGGTGTAATTGAACGTGTGCAGGCTTCTCTCTGGGCCTCACCCTTAGTAATTTTGCCAAAACCTTCCGGTAAACTGAGACTTTGTGTGGACTTCAAGGCAACAGTGAATCCACAACTTGTGACTGCCACTTTTCCTTTGCCCCGCCCGGAAGATCTTTTTGACAAACTGTGCCCGGGAAAATATTTTTCCAAATTGGACCTAGCAGATGCGTACTTGCAAATACCTGTGGACGCAGAATCCCAGCGCGTCTTGGTGGTAAACACGCATCTTGGCTTGTATCGCTTCAAAAGACTGCCATTCGGGTGTGCATCCGCCCCTGCTTTGTTTCAGCAATATTTACAAACTGTGTGTGCGTCGGTCCCTACTGCTGCGAACTATCTGGACGATATTGTGATCTCAGGAAAGACAGAAGCCGAACATTTGCAAAATCTCCGAACATTATTTCAGGTCTTGCGTCAGAATGGTCTTCGCTTGAGGAAGGATAAATGTGTGTTTTTTGCTCGTGACTTACCCTACCTGGGGCATGTCATAAATGCCCAAGGTATACATCCGAGTCCAGAGCACCTCCGTGCCATACAGGATTTACCTGCACCGCGGAACTTGAAACAGCTACAGAGTGTGTTGGGTAAAATTAATTATTATGCAAAGTTTGTGCCGCGCGCTTCTTCCATTTCAGCTCCGCTTCATCGCTTACGCCGTAAAGGTGTTCCGTTCGTCTGGACGACGGAATGCGAACGCGCCTTTCGCCAGTTGAAATAGGCGTTACTTTCAAATACTTGCCTTACGCCATTCGATCCCCAGAAACCCCTTTTGTTGATGGTAGATGCATCGGATTTCGGGATCGGTGCTGTGCTTGCGCACAAAGATGGCTCGCATGATCGCCCTATTGCCTTTGCGTCCAAATTGCTCTCATCTGCGCAAAGAAATTATTCCCAGATAGAGAAAGAAGCTTTAGCTCTCGTGTTTGGTGTTACAAAGTTTCATGATTTCTTGTATGGTCGTCACTTTACAATCATCACGGACCACAAACCGTTGACATCGCTTTTTCATCCGACCAAGCCTGTACCTCCACGTACAGCGCAGAAATTCATTCGCTGGTCACTTTTTCTCTCGCAGTACCGCTACGATATCTTGTATCGGTCCACTGCTAAGCACGGAAACGCTGATGCGTTGTCCCGTTTGCCTGTTGCTGCGGATAAAGCATTCGATTCTTCCGAACTTGCTTGCATGTTTATTGATTCGGAAACCGATGGCGTGGTCGAATTGTTTCCGATTGATTTTCGTCGTGTAGCTACAGCCACAGCTGCTGACCCTGTCCTTGCTACTGTTTTGCGTTTTGTTGCTACGCAATGGCCCTTGTCCAAGTCACGGATCGAGGATCCTTTGGTTCGTCGTTTTTTTGCTCACAAGGAGAGACTTTTTGTCCGACGTGGTGTTTTGTTGTTGCGTTCCGATAATGATCAGTCCAGAGTCGTGGTCCCACGTTCGTTACAGTCCTCTGTCTTAAAGCTTCTTCACCAAGGACATTGGGGTATAGTGCGTACGAAACAACTTGCTCGTCAGCACTGTACTTGGTTCGGAATCGATGCTGCGATTACGAATATGTGCTCCTCTTGCGTGGCGTGTGCCGAACAGCAATCCGCACCGCCGCGGCAATTCTTTGCCTGGCCGAAAGCCACTTCCCCTTGGCAACGCTTGCACATCGATTTTGCTGGTCCATTCTGGAATGCTCGATGGTTGGTTGTGGTCGATGCTTTCAGTAATTTTCCTTTTGTTGTCCGGATGTCTTCCACGACGTCTTCTGCCACAATCCAAGCCTTGTCTGCTATCTTTTGCATTGAAGGTCTTCCGCAGACTATTGTTTCCGACAATGGCCCACAATTCATGTCCGCAGAATTTCAGTCCTTCTGCAAGGCCAATGGTATTCAACATCTGACATCCGCGCCGTTTTCGCCTCAGTCAAACGGTGCCGCTGAACGATTGGTCCGGACTTTCAAGTCACAGATGTTGAAATTGAAAGAGTCGCATTCTCGGGAGGACGCTTTGTTGCTCTTTTTGTCTTCGTATCGCTCTCAGCCCCGCGATGGTCGCTCGCCGGCTGAATTGCTCCATGGTCGTTCTCATCGCACCTTGATGTCTTTGCTGCATCCGCCACATCAGGTTCCTGTGCAGCGGCAGACTCCTGCTTTTGCTCCTGGCGACGTTGTCTATTATCGCACCTATCGCGGTTCACGGCGTTGGCTCGCAGGGCGCATTCTTCGCTGCCTCGGCCGCGCGATGTATTTGGTTTTGGGGGCCTCTGGTGAGGTGCGTCGGCATCTCAATCAGCTGCGCCTCTGTCGTCGCCTGGGTTCTGCCGCTCCCCGTCTGCTTTCAGCGACGGAGCCGTCCGGTCAGCGCCTTGGGGACCCATCTACTGGCTCGTCTCATCCCCAGGTGTTACCGACGCTGCCTTCCCTTTTGCCTCATGGCGTCGCGCCGCCGCCGCAGCCGCCGCCGGCGCCGCCCGCAGTGGACGCTTCGCTGCAACCGCCCGGCGCCTCCCAGGGTCACGCGCCGCCGCTCGCTTCCCGTGACCAGCCGTCCTCCGCCATGGACCTCTTGCCCGCTCCGGACCAGATGTCGTCATCGCGCGTCGGATTCCCCGACGCAATGGAGGTCGACCCTTCGGCCCCTCCTGTCTCATTACGTGCGCATACACCGCATGTTGACGTGCACCCTGGACTAGGTTTTCAGGCGTTTCCTAGCTCCCCTCGGACCGAATGGCCGGGTGCGGGTGGCACAGCCTCGCCTGTTGTTAGGCTCCCCACCTCATCGCATACGTCAACATGCGGTCCTCCCCACGGCGGGCGGAAGCCTTATCTCACGACCGTTCGCCGATTTGCGGGGGAGGAATGTGGTGTCACCGCTAGACACCACACTTGCTAGGTGGTAACTTAAATCGGCCGCGGTCCTGTAGTACATGTCGGACCCGCGTGTCGCCACTGTGGGATCGCAAACCTAGCGCCACCACAAGGCAGATCTCGAGAGACTGAGGAGACCTCGTCCCCAGTTGTACGGACAACATAGCTAGCGATTGGACGTGCTAAGCCTTGCTCTCATTTGCCGAGAGATAGACAGTAGAATAGCCCTCTGCTAAGTTAAATGGCGACCACCTAGCAAGGCGCCATTTGTATCAGTGCCAATAGCTTACGAGTATGCAGGAGAGATGTATTCCAACAAGAGAATAAAGTTAAGTATTAAAAAAGCTACGTATTTTTCTTTAGTGCATTTATAAGTCTCATGTTCCAGACTTCACGCCCGTCTGCGTTAGCCTTGCGTGCCCTATCGGCTACAGCATTGTGTCTGGGCTGTATGGTCTAGACACAACAGGATCTCGACCAAAGCGAGTAGCAATGTCGCGATACGATAAACTGCAATCGCCATAGGCTACAATCTGACCTTTATCAAAGTCGGAAACGTAATGGTACGCATTTCTCCTCCTTATACCAGGCATCACAACAACGTTTCACTAGACAACGCCGGTCAACTGCTGTTTGTGTATGACAAATCGGTTGGAGGTGTCGCAACCGTCGCCAACCTTGTGTGAATGCTCTGAAAAGCTAATCATTTGCATATCACAGCATCTTCTTCCTGTCGGTTAAATTACGCGTCTGTTGCATGTCATTTTCGTGGTGTAGCAATGTTAATTGTCAGTGGTGTATAAAATTATCTGGCCTTACACCTGTTACACCCTGCGTATAAATGGTGTAGTCGAAAATGACGAAAGTTCTACGAGTCTGTTTGCAGACGACACTGGTTGTCTACGGAAAGGCTGCAACTCCAAGAAAATTTAATTAATGCAGGAAGACCTGCCAAGGATTGAAAAAAAATGGTTCAAATGGCTCTGAGCACTATGAGACTTAACATCTGTGGTCATCAGTCCCCTAGAACTTAGAACTACTTAAACCTAACTAACCTAAGGACATCACACACACCCATGCCCGAGGCAGGATTCGAACCTGGGACCGTAGCCAAGGATTGAAGATTGGTGTAACTGACTCTGATCACACAGAAATGTAATGCGTAATTCCAGATATCCATTACTTTTCTATTGCAGAACTGGCGATAAATTACTGGATAAAGGAATACTAAAACACCTGAGAACAGCGAGCAGATGACAAGCTGAGGTCTTTGGAACAACCTGAAGAGAACGTTAGCTCATCAGTGAAAGAAGTGGCTTTCAAAACATTATAATGATCATTTCCTGTTTGACGCTCATCAGTATTGGTTCAAATGGCTCTGAGCACTATGGGACTCAACTGCTGAGGTTATTAGTCCCCTAGAACTTAGAACTAGTTAAACCTAACTCACCTAAGGACATCACAAACATCCATGCCCAAGGCAGGATTCGAACCTGCGACCGTAGCGGTCTTGCGGTCATCAGTATTCGAAATGGCTCTAAGCACTATGGGACTTGACATCTGAGGTCAACAGTCCCCTAGACTTGGAATTACTTAAACCTAACCAACCTAAGGACATCACAGACATCCATGCCCGATGCAGGATTCGAACCTGCGACCGTCGCAGCCGAGTGGTTCCGGATTGAAGCGCCTAGAGCCTCTCGACTACAACGGCCGGCCAACAATGTTCAGTCACTACCAGTTGCTAGAAAAGAGAAAGAAGATGCAGTGAAGAGCAGAGCGTTTTGTTTGCAAGCGCGAGATCTAACTGAAATACTTAGCAAACTGAAGTGACAGACATTATAAAAGAGTCGTTGTGTGTCACAGAGAGGTTTTCTGTTGAAATTCTGAGAGCGTACATTCGAAGAATAGTCGTGCGCCATATATTTTTTCAGGTAGAAGCGTCACAAAAATACGAAAAATTTAGAGTAATTAGGTTTGCCGAAAGGCGTTCTTCCCATGCACCATTCGAGAATGGAACAAAGTAACATCCGCCACACGCGATTATGTGGCTTACAGAGTATAGATGTAGCGGTGCATGGTTCGTTCAAGTTTCTTTGAATTTCCCACGTTACCCAAAGAGCAGACAAATGGCCAGATGACGTGGGCTCAGAACGCCATTGGCAAGTAGCTTGACTAGTCCAATGATTTGCCGTAGAAAAGGTAGAATGCAGGCAATATTTGAGCATAGTAATTGGCTCAGCTTGAGACTTCGACATCGCCCGTCGGGTTTGAGCTATGATGTACTGGCGTGGCGTATGACATACGTGTGCGGAGCGAGGGTTTGTTTTGTTAAGGCGTGCAAGTAGTGTTGGCTCATGCCATGCTTGTAATTTGAATTGGGTTCATACAGAGCGTTGCAAATTCTGAGGGTATGGGCACGTTACTGAATCCACAAGTTTAGTTAACAGAAAATGAAGCGTAAGCTTCACTCTACCACAGTCTAACATATACAGTCACGACACTCACTGCTGATAAAATTGGTTACCATTTGAGAGTTTGTGCAACTCTAGCTCCCCAAGAGGAAACAAAGCAATAGCAAAATTACAATTCGTTTTTAATCATTCTTCTGGTTAATTAGCTAGATAATTATTAAATTATTATGAAACGACCGAATCTCCTTGATTCCGTGACATAAGCTGCAACATAATTATGAAGAAATACTTTCGAATATGTGTATAATTGTAGCTTACTCCACTGAAAACAAGACCATACAAACACACATTTCATGCATGAGAATAATATTTTTTTTCTCTTTTCGTAATATGTGTAACGTCTCTTAGCAAAAGACATATTATGTAATAAAGAGAAAACATTTTGTGTCATGTTTCGTTCAAGTTTCTTTGAATTTCCCACGTTACCCAAAGAGCAGACAAATGGCCAGATGACGTGGGCTCAGAACGCCACTGGCAAGTAGCTTGACTAGTCCAATGATTTGCCGTAGAAAAGGTAGAATGCAGGCAATATTTGAGCATAGTAATTGGCTCAGCTTGAGACTTCGATATCGCCCGTCGGGTTTGAGCTGTGATGTACTGGCGTGGAGTATGACATACGTGTGCGGAGCGAGGGTTTGTTTTGTTAAGGCGTGCAAGTAGTGTTGGCTCATGCCATGCTTGTAATTTGAATTGGGTTCATACAGAGCGTTGCAAATTCTGAGGGTATGGGCACGTTACTGAATCCACAAGTTTAGTTAACAGAAAATGAAGCGTAAGCTTCACTCTACCACAGTCTAACATATACAGTCACGACACTCACTGCTGATAAAATTGGTTACCATTTGAGAGTTTGTGCAACTCTAGCTCCCCAAGAGGAAACAAAGCAATAGCAAAATTACAGTTCGTTTTTAATCATTCTTCTGGTTAATTAGCTAGATAATTATTAAATTATTATGAAACGACCGAATCTCCTTGATTCCGTGACATAAGCTGCAACATAATTATGAAGAAATACTTTCGAATATGTGTATGATTGTAGCTTACTCCACTGAAAACAAGACCATACAAACACACATTTCATGCATGAGAATAATTTTTTTTTTTCTCTTTTCGTAATATGTGTAACGTCTCTTAGCAAAAGACATATTATGTAATAAAGAGAAAACATTTTGTGTCATGTTTTGTTCTTGTATAAAATTATGTACTGTTTTTTTTATTTATTTTAGATAATATCTGTGTCGGCAAGTAGGCCTACTGAAACCGTCACAGACGATAAATATCAAACAAAGATGAGAATATGTGACTAGTATAAATAATACAGAACGAACATTAATTTCTCTGTCGTCTTCTTGGAGTTGCGTGAGTAGGATAGCCTGTGACGTTATATTGTACGCTAGCGTAGCATTCTTTTGACAAGTTTGTAAGAGGAACACCATTAAGTAAAGTTTTGGAAAGGTGTGTAATTAATTGAAATGTTTAAATGTTTTGAATAGAGTTACTTAGTGAAACTTTGCATTATGATTTGTAATAAGCTTGCCTTGTTTTTTATCCCATCCCTTTAAGACATTTTCAGTTATTTAAATATTATTCGTGGTGCAGAGCTGCGCTACGAACGAACGAGCCGTTGCCGCGGCGCATTCAGATTGCATTAAATGAAATCTATCAAATGGTTCAAATGGCTCTGAACACTATGGGACTCAACTGCTGTGGTTATCAGTCCCCTAGAACTTAGAACTACTTAAACCTAACTAACCTAAGAACATCACACACATCCATGCCCGAGGCAGGATTCGAACCTGCGACCGTAGCAGTCCCACGATTCCGGACTGCGCGCCTAGAACCGCTGAAATCTATTATACCGCAAAGAAGCGGGCAGGTAATAGTGAAGTAAAATTATTTCCTTCAGCTTTCGGAATTGCAGAGCAGAGCAGCCGATTTTATGATGTGTTTTACAAGTTGATGCGGGCTGCTGATAATATATTACTAACAGTGCAAAAAGATAATTTACTTTCATAACATAAAAGAAATCTTGCTGTGCGTAGTTCTGGTCTGGCAACCTTATAGTAAAAAAAACATCTTTTTTCTCCGATAATAGTCTCATGTTCTCGTGTTAGTCGTGGTACTTATTGTTGTTTTACTGTTAACAAAAATCCACTGCAACATTATGATGTTGAACAATCATTGCGTACTGTAACATCAGTATTGATAACGAAGTAATTTTCATTAACCTTTTCAATAACTATAAAGTAAGGAAGATATGTTGAACTTTATGGCGAGTTACAGTAACGAAAAATGTTCCTTTAATAGAAAGCCAGATCCAGAACAATAAGAACATAATATATTTTGTTTTGTTCAAAAATTAATGATCCAAAGAAAGGCATAGCACAGCATCACTAAAAGGTATTTCGGGTCTCTTTTCGTAGTAACATATTTTATCTCATACATTAGTTGTTACGCGAGTAATAGTAAAACAAAACAAATAGAAAAGAGACGAAGCGAAACTGGCGCCCAACGTGGGGCCCGAATTTGCAGTGGCCACGAAAATAATAACTGTTTTATGTGTTTTCTTTCATTGTCTATTGTTATATACATGTATGTATTTAGTGATAAATGTATGTATGTGTGATTAATACCATGTATTAATGAATGTACAAACATTCTTTCATGAAAAAACGCACCACTGCAAGCGAGTCAGAGGAAACGATCCTGAGAGTACTGAGAAACTGTAACGACTACATAATCCGGGGGCAGCCGAACCCCGAAATCAGATAAACTAAAGGTAAGACTACAGCGTAGTTGTCCTGTTTGTAGAACCTTAACTCCAGTGAACTGATCTCATATCGCTAGTGGTGTGCGTAGTTTGACGTTAGTGTTTATGACAGGGCAAAGTTGAGTGTAGTTAGTAATTTTTAGTGTGCAGTGTATTGTAGATAAATTAACATATTTTGTGTGCATGTGACAAAACTGTCAGATCTTGTGTTCGAGTAGGTAATTTATGAATATGGTTAAATTGCGTATTCAACGTCCGAGCAATATGGATACTGAGGAACAGCCATTAGTTAGTGCAGGAAATGTAGAAACGGGTGCATTAAGCAGTACAAGTACTCTCTTTGAGGATATACCATGCGAAAATGTGGGGGCAGAAGCACAGGAAGTGGTGCCACCGTCCACCAGTGCTCAAGGAGATGTAGATAAAGAAATTGCACCACCCCCAGAAAAGCAGGAACCAGAGAGTGGTAATCTGCCTGGTGGGTATTCACTTCAGGCGATATTAGAGCGCGTGCTGGATTACCAGTAAAAATTTGCGCAACAACAAGCTGAAAAGGACGAAAAAATTGAGATCTTTCTCGCACAGCAAGCTGAGCGATCGCCAGATAGAGGAAAAGTTTCTTGCCCAGCAGGCTGAGCGGGATAGCCAGCAAGCTGAGCGGGACCAGCAACTTGTGCAATCGTTAGAAATTATGAAAAAAGAGATTGCCTGTATGAAACAGAATTATGAGTCGATACCTAAGGCTGTGCAGGAGTTGACTGTACAGGTCAACAACCTGCAAGTAGCAAACACTAACATTGTAGATGAGATAGGTGCTTAGCCAACCGATTAGAAAAGCTAGAAATAGATTCCACACAGCTTGTAGAGCAGAAGAACAAGCGACTAAACTTGAAACCGAATTCAACCCTTGGCTAGAAGCAAAGGAGAGCGAGATCGACAAAAATATTAATTCTAAGGTACAAGCAGCCATGGCAGATAGAGATTCCGAATCGTTCAGTACCGCAGTAAATAGTCAAGTACAGAACGACGTGCAAACCATCAAACAAATACTCAGTGAGGATATTCCGCAGTGGCAAGTGAATATTAGCAAACGGATATCCGACTTGGAAAAGGGTTTAGCACAGAGCAGCAAACATCTTGAACATGAAACTATGTCGCCAACAGCCAATGTTTCTGGCAACGCACAAACTTATACGCGACGCAACAATGTTGAATCTTTAGGCGATAATGCGAAGAGCTGTAGCTTCGGTTCGGAGCACACAGCCTATGTCCCAGGAGCAAACCAGTATAGTCCAAAAATATTGGTTGAAGAAAGTTTGATAAAAAATAGGCAGTTCCAAACGTTTACTACTGAACGGAAGTCAGTACACCCAGTAGTATTCATAAAAAGCTTTAAAAATATCTTGCCTAGTGTGTGGAACGAAGCACAGAAAATTCAATACGTAATGTCATACATTCAGGGTGATGCAGCGTTGTGGGCTACGGAAGTAGCAGACAGCTGCATGACGTATGAACAGTTCGAAAGGGCGTTTTTGTCGAAATACTAGTCGCCTTGTATACAAGAGCGGCTAAGAAAAGAAGTATAAAATCCCGAACCGTACTCACCCCGTCTTGGGAATCTGAGACGGTATTTCGAGAAGTATATAAACATAACGCCGCTTGGTATCAGCCCAGGCAACAAAAAACTAGAGGCGATCCGAGAATTTCCGAGCCCCCGAATTAAGAGACAATTGAAAGCGTTCATTGGACTTAGTCTTTTTTCAGAAGGTTTGTACCCAATCAGTTGTTAAATGACGAGTCATTGCTAAATCTACTGCGAAAAAATGTGCAGTGGGTTTGGACTGACAAATGTCAGCAAGATTTCGAAGCAATTAAAACCGCCCTGCTGAATGAAAATATTTTGCAGCACCCGGACCTGTCAAAAAATTTTTGTCTTGCGACGGACTCGTGTTCCTATGGCTTGGGAGCGTGCATGTTCCAGTGGGAGGAAGGCAACGACCCGGCAACAATAAAGATTATCGGCTTTGCCAGTAGGACTCTAACTAGCTGCGAGAGAGCCTACTCGGCAACCGAACTGGAAGCGCTCGCCGTAGTCTGGGCTGTAAAAAAGTTTAATTACTATCTATATGGGAAGGAGATTAAAGTGTATAGTGACCACCAGGCGTTAAGTTTTTTGATGTCATGCAAACTATTCCATACCCGACTAAGGAGATGGATGCTTACCTTACAAGAATACCGAATAAAGATTATGTACGTAAAAGGCCAAGATAACATAGTAGCGGATGCTTTGTCGCGACTGCCGGTAGGATTACCGGAGTTAGCAGAAATGGTAGAACAATCCGCCGAGTATAAAGTGCTTTTAGTACGAGACAATGCGTACAGGAAGGATTTTCTATATATATGTAAAAATATGTCTGATCTACAGAGATCAGATCCGATGTGGGCAAAAATCATTAGTACTATTGAAAATGATGCCAACAATAGAGATGAGCAAGGTTTTAAAATTGTGGACAATCTTTTGTACCATAGACTTAGCACGAAAGAAGACTGCTGGGCAGTATGCATACCTAACCAGTCCGTCAAAGTCATAATATGGCACACGCACTTGGCATGGGGCCATGCAGGGATCGGGAAGTGCACAGAACTCATGGCGAGATACTGCTACTTTCCCCGAATGAAACACCAAATTCAGGTAACAGGTAGGACTTGCGCTATATGCCAGAAAGCAAAACACTATAATAGGTCCACAAGATTTGAACTTCATCCCATAGTTCCACTCCGGCCGCTTCAATTAGTATCTTTGGATGTAGCAGGTCCCTATCCCATGGCCAGGGGAGGTATGAAATATATACTGGCAATGTGCGATATTTTTTTCCAAATACTTGGCAATTTATTGTATAAAATCAGCTACTGCCAAAACCAGTCAGACGGATCAATCAAGAATACTTGCCTCAAGTGGGGAAACCTGAAGCCATAACAACTGACAATGCCACTTATTTCACGGGTCGCACTTGGAAAAATTATCTACAGGAACAAGGTATACAGCATATTCTGGTGTCCCGGTTCCATCCAGAAGCAAGTTTAGTCGAAAGAACATTCAGAGAGTTGAATAAGTTCCTTAGAATTTATATTGGCAACCGACACACAAAATGGCCTGAGTTGGTACCTAAATTTGTGGAAATACACAATTTAACACCCACTCAAGTACAGGATACCACCGGTAGAGATATTTAAAGGGGTTGATGAGACACAGAGTGAATGGCTCACGCCTTTCCCGAGACTACCAGCCAGGGCAGAAACAAGAGAGGAAAAGATAAAAAAGGTATGGGACAACCTAACCAGCTGTGCCGCAAAGAGAAAAAAGAAGTACGACCGAGGTGTAACTAACAAACAGAAATACAATGTAGGGGACATGGTGCTTATTCGTAACCACCCCAAATCCTCAGCCACCCTAAAGCAAAATAGTAAGTGGCAATTGATATATTCAGGGCCCTTTGAAGTAATAAAGGTGTCACACGAATGTAGCTATTTGTTAGCACATCCCCAGACGGGGAATATAAAAGGATTGTATCCACGTAAAGGTGTAAAATTATTTATTCAATGACCTATCAGATGTAAATAGTAGTAGTTATGAGAAGATTTCAGTTGTGTTTTAGAGTATAAGTATGTTAACTTTAAGAAATAATTTGTGTGTATTTAAAATTGTGAGGAAGCAAAACATAAATAACTAAGCATAGCATGAAAGTAGAATCAGTAAACTGAGCAATAGCATGCAAGTTGAAGACTTTGTTTACTGACAATTAGTGTCATTAAAATGCTATATGCTCATCAAGCAATGAACAATCTTTTTGTTGATAAAATAATGATTAATTTCTTGAATCATTTTTCATTTGTAGTAAGTAAGTACAATTAATGATGAGATCTCATATAGTAATGTAACAGGTGTAATTGTGTTAGAATTAAGGAACCCTGAGAGAGAGTCTCTACTGGACGAAAATTGACTTTGTAGTACGAAACAATTATGTGATGTAACGTTTACTACCAATAGTGATCTGAGAACGACACTGGAGCAGAATTCAATCAAAGACAAACCCGTTCCGTGTAACCTACGCTTTGTATGTATCGATGCTTCAATTGAAGCCCGTGTACTTGGTACACGTCCTTGAATATTAATTACGCGGTACGCGAATCAAGTCAATCAACGTGGGAACTACACTGTAGTCCTGTACGACAGATCATTAAAAAAAATACTAATACTAAATGAAGTATTTATTGAGCAATATGCCCAAGTCCAGCTGTCATGCACATGGTAAAATCTGTTTGCTACATGGGTGATAACCTGGCAAGCTACACCGAAAAAGGAAAAGAAAGCTATGTACCAAAAATCACACACCTTTAAATAATTACAAAAAAACCATATATGCATAGTAATAATACTAAAAGTGTGTAATGACCTGGTAAACACAATGGACTCAATGTAGATGAGAGTGATTATGCTAAGAACAGTTGATACGCATTAAAAATAAACTGTGTGCATAAACAATCTAGGAAAGGACGGAATATTGTGTGTAATAGGGACAGAAAATAACTGTTGTATCTGCACCAATATATACGTCGGTATAAGTCAAGTATTTGAGTGACTACCTGTCGTAGTGCAGTGCTCAACGAACAATAATTTACTGTGTGTAAAAACGGTAATTAGTGATCCGTTCGGAGTCGATTTAAACAAACATCGCTCGACGGAAACATTTAGTGTGTGTGAACCGAAACATTTTCGAGTGTTGAGAGACGCTATGGCAGCGTATCGACCGTGAGAACAAGTGAAAGTGTGTAGTACAACGTGCGTGTGACGAACCCTGAATACCAGTGTCACAATGCGATTCACTTGTGAAGCCACAAGAAACCCGTTATAACGCCAAAACATCCTGTGCAGCCGGCCGCGGTGGTCTCGCGGTTCTAGGCGCGCAGTACGGAACCGTGCGACTGCTACGGTCGCAGGTTCGAATCCTGCCTCGGGCATGGATGTGTGTGATGTTCTTAGGTTAGTTAGGTTTAAGTAGTTCTAAGTTCTAGGGGACTGATAACCACAACAGTTGAGTCCCATAGTGCTCAGAGCCATTTGAATCATCCTGTGCATACCAGCGAAACGACGGCTTACTGAACAATAAACGCTTTTAACCAAGTTGAATTAACCAAGTTGAATTTTCTTCCACAGCTAATAATCTGTATCCTTAAAGACAGTACACCGTTGTGGAATATTTGTTTCATGCGTTATGACGGGGAGCCATGCGGAGAAGCAGAGACGGGTGCCGTGCCGCCAGCCAGCCGGTCGCGGGAAACAACTGCAACACGCCGACATTGGTGAATGGTTCGGCGCGGTTCGCGACTGCGCGGGCGCCACCCCAGCACGCCGTCGCTGTTACGGCGAGCAGGTCGTCGACCCCAGCGGTCGTTGGCACACCGCATTCCAGACGACGCTACGCAACAATTGCTTCGCACCGCCCGCTCCGTACAACATTGTCGACATTCAACCGAAAATTACCAACTACGCTGTTAATGTACTAACATGAAAATGATTTATAGGACACGAAATTTCGTGAAAAATAGTTTTTCTTTAGTTTATTGTGTATAAACTCAAAACATTCACTTGTTCGACGATATATGTTATATGTTTTCGTCATATTAGTGAAGCAAACTGACACGAATGCCATACCATGGTAGAACATTTGTCGTGAGTAAGTGTAGAGACAATCCATTACACTACTGTAACACTATTTAATGATTGACTTTTAGTGTGACACAGAACACAAATATTACCACGAATGTGAAAGAGAGTAAAAGGTACATTTTCAACAAGGGGACTAAAAGTTTAACATTTTATCATAAATAACCTTCGTTATCTGTGAACATTTGATAAATGCCAACCGTTTTTTATGAACAATCAGACTGCGTATTACGACAAACCAGGCGAGATGACCATGGCTCCGGCGCAGTTTTCCCAGGTTTTCTGACCGCACATAGCCCGAATGGGGGAGCCAGAAAACTGTAATGACCCTGGGACTAGGTTTACGGTCACCTCGCAAAGTGTGAGAAAACCATAAAGAGTGTGATTAAAACTATAGTGCAAAATAGCAAACAAGTGAAGAGTCCAAATAAGGTGACAAACAATGACAAAACGGACGTTAGTGGCAGCATATTGCCGAACATTCTTAACGTTAGTCAATTGCTGCCAGGGGGCATTGTAACGTCTCTTAGCAAAGGGCATATTATGTAATAAAGAGAAAACATTGTGTGTCACGTTTTGTTCTTGTATAAAATTATGTACTGTTTTTTTTATTTATTTTAGATAATATCTCTGTCGGCAAGTACTGAAACCGTCACAGACGATAAATATCAAACAAAGATGAGAATATGTGACTAGTATAAATAATACAGAACGAACATTAATTTCTCTGTCGTCTTCTTGGAGTTACGTGAGTAGGATAGCCTGTGACGTTATATTGTACGCTAGCGTAGCATTCTTTTGTCAAGTTTGTAAGAGGGATGCCATTAAGTAAAGTTTTGGAAAGCTGTGTAATTAATTGAATTGTTTAAATGTTTTGAATAGAGTTACTTAGTGACACCTTGCATTATGATTTGTAATAAGCTTGCCTTGTATTTTATCCCATCCCTTTAAGACATTTTCAGTTATTTAAATATTATTCGTGGTGCAGAGCTGCGCTACGAACGAACGAGCCGTTGCCGCGGCGCATTCAGATTGCATTAAATGAAATCTATCATACCGCAAAGAAGCGGGCAGGTAATAGTGAAGTAAAATTATTTCCTTCAGCTTTCGGAATTGCAGAGCAGAGCAGCAGATTTTATGATGTGTTTTACAGGTTGATGCGGGCTGCTGATAATATATTACTAACAGTGCAAAAAGATAATTTACTTTCATAACATAAAAGAAATCTTGCTGTGCGTAGTTCTGGTCTGACAACCTAATAGTAAAAACATATTTTTTCTCCGATAATAGTCTCATGTTCTCGTGTTAGTCGTGGTACTTATTGTTGTTTTACTGTTAACAAAAATCCACTGCAACATTATGATGTTGAACAATCATTGCGTACTGTAACATCAGTATTGATAACGAAGTAATTTTCATTAACCTTTTCAATAACTATAAAGTAAGGAAGATATGTTGAACTTTATGGCGAGTTACAGTAACGAAAAAATGTTCCTTTATTAGAAAGCCAGATCCAGAACAATAAGAACATAATATATTTTGTTTTGTTGAAAATTAATGATCCAAAGAAAGGCATAGCACAGCATCACTAAAAGGTATTTCGAGTCTCTTTTTGTAGCAACATATTTTATCTCATACATTAGTTGTTACGCGAGTAATAGTAAAACAAAACAAATAGAAAAGAGACGAAGCGAAATATGCCAGAACCTAATGTTTTGCACAGTATTACACTTCATCGACTTTTTAACACATAATTTTCTTTGTAAATGTAATTACTTTAGTCGCAAAAGCGGATGTGCTGATGATTCTTGCCATTTGTCTCAGATGCAGCAACAATTGTGCAATTGGTTTCTTCTGTTTTGGGAAATAGTCTTATTGCTAATTTTTCTTTTATTAACACATCCGTGTGGGTTTTTTCTCCAGTTACAGTTGTGTTAGCTTGTCCGCTACATAAAATAATATAGGTATTGCATTCCATACTGGTTCCCCTCGTTCCATATTCACTGATTTGACTGGAAGTGTAGCGAAAAAAACTTACGTTTTTGAGCAAATATACGACGCCTTCCTGCAAAAGGTCAGGTCTGCTGCTTTTTACTAGCACTTTTTCGGTTCTTAAGGAACACCACATTCTCAAGTAAATATCTTCAGGTTAGCAGAAAGTCGTAAATAAACAGTTCTATGTCATAGCGATTCACACCTACTAGGGTTGATAAGAAATTTTAAAAAAATGGCAAATATACTGCTTTCTTCTTCTTATCACTGCAATTTGTTGCGGTGCAGACGCTTCTGTTTGTAAAAACCATTCTACAGACCAATATAAAAAGTTAAGAGTAACTTTCGCTTTTACAAAATCTCGGCGAACTCTACAGTGTAACTTCCTGGCCGGTTTGCGCGCTGCAATCGCGGTTGGCAACAGAAAAGAAGTGGAGTGGCGCGGCTGTATATGTTCGACTGTGACTCTGCTTACACTCCGAATCAGCCAGATCTTAAACATTATCTTTGATCTTATTATTATTATGTTAGTAACGAGAGTAAGCAATGATTAACAACATATGTGTACTTGTAATTACTTGTAAATGCCTCTTCCTGTCGAAATTTATTCTTCTCAATTTATTTAATGAACATTAATCATAATACCACTCAAATAAGGAAAAGTGATACTTCGATGATTACGTAATGCGTATGTCTGCAGAAATTTAATTCTAAATAATAATTGGCTATTTTAACGTAAGTGTAAAACACGTGACATCAATAACTGAAAGTGATCTATAAGGGTTTACCAGACTTATCTGTGTTGGACAGCTGATAAGCCGGTAAAGAGCGATAGAATAAAGTAATTCGCCATTTCCAAGTCCAGATTAGGACGTGCAACTCCCCTCTAATTGATTTTGCTGTTTTAAATTGCGCTGTGTTGGTGAAGCCATGTTTTCGATACTGCGTTTTGTCCATTACCTAGACCAGTGACGTTCTGAGTGACGTCTTGAGTTTAGGATGCGAAGAATGTGAGCAATTTTGCCTTTGTGACTGGTGTAAACTGTATACGCTGTTTATCCCAAAGAAGTCATGGATCAATGCAGACTGGTCGAATCAGACCATGCGGCAATCCCCAAATGTCTGGCTGTTTCTTTCCGTATGTGGCACGAGTTCCGAGGGTAAGGCTAGGCAGGAAGCGAAGGGCAGGGCTTAAATTGTTGCGAGAGAAACGGTTTGTGATGTTTTTTTACCATGCTTCCCACAAATAATTAGTTCTTTTTTTAATCTGGCACGTTTGTTGATGGAGATGTTAGGTACGAACCTAGGAACACAGCTTAGTTTGTTACGAGAGAAGCAAGTAGTGATCGTATTTATAATCTTGATTATTAAAGATTTTCTTTTTCGAATGTGACGTCGTGCAGATGGCCACATTCGAAATAGATTATTTTTTTGTAAGAGACGTGTTGTAGGCGGTTGCTGAATCTTTGTGGTGGACGTTTAGGTTTGTGATTCGGTTTATAGTAAAGGTGCAGTTGAATGAGAACGATTCTTCAGTAGTTACTAGTTCTCTAATTGTTTCTGGAGGGAGGGGCGGGGGTGGTACACTGTCTTCGTTTGAGCTATATAGGTCTAGAAATTCATTCTATTCCAATTGCTTCTTTCTTATTCTTTTTTGTTGGGTTTATTCTGGAGGAATTCGTGAGAGCTATTTTTCGATTATGTGACCCTCTTGCAGCGATGTTAGTCTTATTGTAGTATTTTTAGTTAGTCCCGTCTAGAACTCCTTAATTCCCATGGTTGTCTCATTAGTTTCATTTCATTAAGTGACTGAAATAGTTCGCATCTTTCTTATGTTCGTTTGCGACCATAATGGTCTATTTTGTGGTAGTAATCTTGAAGTACGCTAGAAGTCTATTAAATCTGTGGCTGTCTTAATAAATGAAGTACACTTTATAACCCCGATATAACGTTATAGATCAACGTAGACGTGTGGTATCGGAACGTGTGGTAATCCCAAATGTTTTTCTTGTTACCGCGTTCCGTCAATTTCACTGACTTTTGGCCACATGTATTGCCATCAATTTTTAGCTTTCTGTATTGGTATCACTTTCTGCTCTTTTTACTGGTAACTAGTTTTTCAGTTGAGTTATATACGTCGACTGATGTTTCAGGAAAAGTTTTAGAATAGGGCCAGTGCCGTACTTACATGTTTCAAACAGGAATGTTGTCAGTGCTTGGCGTGATGCACTATGAGAGCAAAAGAAGGCGTGTCAGCTGTTCATGTTACACAGCCAATGGGAGACCAGCAGGCAGACAACGTGTTTCGAAGTAATACTTTCGTAAGAAAGGGCGAAACATTGCCGCAAAAGTGGATTATAAATTTATTTGCTCCTTATTTGGGTGGTAGCTATTGAAACTGTGCTAGTATCTGCAAACCAAGGACAGCGTCACAACTCATGATACACAAGAAAATGTAGTTAAATATTTCTGTGCTTCCTATTGCTACGCAATCGATCTGTGTGAGCACACTCAGTAAGTGGATCAATGTTTTTTAATTAAGTCATGGGAGGAACTGTGTAGATCAATGTTTTTGTTTCTTTCCTCTTTTGCTTTTGGATCATGGAATGAAATATTTTGATCAATATTTTTAATTAGAATATGGGAAAAGGTACGTGGGTCAATGTTAATAAATCGAACGTGCAACTCCCTTGTGATTAACATTGATCCACTTATTCACTGAGCTTGCGGAAATCTATTGCATATTCATTTCCCCACCTCATTTGATATTTGCAATTTTCTGTGAGACGTGCACCAACTCATTACTTTCGGGGAAATGGAAAGAAAAAGTAAAAATGAGCCTCCTGCTACAGACGTTCCTTCTCTGACGCTAATACAGTGCTCAAAGTGATAGGCAAAGTATTTGAAATCACAGGGGAAAGGGTACGTAATAAGAAGCGACGTCCGCGCTATAAGCCGTAATGGTCACGCACGCTCTGTGTATTGTGTATAGGTCTTACGGCCGAGCCATGCGTTTGTAGCACAAATGCTTCGTTTACTTGTTTGTAGTTGCATCACTATGCTAACCAATTATTGTTCGTACGATCGAGTACAATGAAATGCAGCATTAGTTGGATTACACTAAGAGTGCTTTAGCTTATGTTTCCTAGTTGCAAATGCTACTTTTATGACCAGTTGCTTAGTGTGTCAACGTACCTTCTATTTCGCACCCATATAGTTTTGTAGGAACGAGTATGGGGTCATTAATGAGAACAAACTAACCGAGTTCCGATAACAATGTATACTGACGACGTCAGATGTTGATTATGGTGTAGTTTCTTCATAGTTTAGGGTTATATTACATGTGGCGCACTTAGTTAATAAGTAACAGTCGGGATGACACGCAATGACTTGTTATCCATAGATCCAGAGATATTTTAGTCACATTTTTCTTTTAAGAGTTATTAGTTAGTATGAATTTGCTGATGAACTTACTTAGCAAATTTTGAAAGGCAAGTACAGTAGGTTCTAAATGCTTGTATTGGTGCACCAGTATTACAATAGCTTTTTTTAAAAAAAAATATAGCTCCAATGATTTTCTTACTCAATAAAGAAAAGATGTAGGAATTATTCCGACCTAACGTCCGTCGAAGAAGAGGTAGTAACAAACGGAGCTCGTATTGTGGAGAAAATCGTACGAGTCGAATTACGAGGGAAACATCCTTGCGGTTTCCTTAATCTACTTAAAAAATGGTTCAAATGGCTCTGAGCACTATGGGACCTAACTTCCTAGGTCATCAATCCCCTAGAACTTAGAGCTACTTAAACCTAACTAACCTAAGGACATCACACACATCCATGCCCGAGGCAGGATTCGAACCTGCGACCGTAGCAGCCGCGCGGTTCCAGACTGTAGCGCCTAGAACCGCTCGACCACTCCGGCCGGCAGTCTACTTAAAGAAACCATCAAAATCATAGATGTTGATGGACGAATTATTGACTTGTACCATTGTCAATATATGCGAGACCATGTGTTACCATAATGCCACCGCACTAGAACTAAAATAAATAACGAGACTATATTATCCCATTAAGCCAAAATTTTATTGAATCGGGAACTTTGGATTCAGCTGGTATTGGCCACGGTATCGTGGTCGAATAGTTTAGCACCCAGACGGCCTTCTCCACGCGCCGAGTTGACGGCGGCGCCCCCAGCAGGCAGCATAACGCTTGGTGGCTATGAAGAGCTGCATGGTGAGGAGTGTTGAGCCTCCGTGGGTTGGCCGTGAGGCCACTGGAGTGACTCTTCTCCAGGCGCCGAGTTGACGGCGGCGCCCCCAACAGGCAGCACAACTCTTGGTGGTTATGAAGAGTTGCATGGTGCGGAGTGTTGAGCCTCCGTGGGTTGGCAGAGAAGCCACTGGAGTGACCTGTCGACAGATTTAAATTTCAGAATTAAAAACGTGATCACATTATGGTGGGGTGATATATGTAAAGAAAACTGCAAAATTATTGTAGGATCCGAGGCTAATATAGGGTCGATTTCTGTATCGCTATTGTTGAGACTGTAAAATATACACGAAATGGAGTTACTAGTTTATAACTATTGGCACAACTGTAGTAAAACAGTGCAATGACATTATATTTCATAAATTGTTTTGCGTCCCAGATGGAAGTATAGTGAAGGGATGTTTCTCTCTCCCTTACTCATCAACTCAAGATTGCTAAGTATTATAAATAAGTTTTTAAATGTGAGAACTACCAGCAATGACTGTTTGCCTCTATCCTGTTCAGGGAGTACTTCAGTTCCTTCTGACCATTGTATCATGATGGCAGGTGGCTGTCACAAGTATGAGAATATTTCTGTCCTTATACTGACCATTAAATTGAACTACGTTCTACGCATAAAGAAACCAAGGCAACTGAGACTATGGGTATATTCCCTTATGTCAGAAACGTAGAGTTTCTTAAAACAAGTTCCCAAAATGTTGAATTCAAATTCCGAGGGTGTCATGGATAATTATATGACAGAAAAGTAAACCTTGATGTAGTATAATAGAACAGAACCTAAAGACGAGCATACGTTGATCAACGTGAAACTATACTGAAAACTTGATAACTCTTTCATGGACGGGAGGAGATAAGAATGGTTTCTGAAACTCCCTCCATACTGTGAAAGGGTAGAAAAGCCTATTGTGCCGTTCATTCTTAAGATTACGTCGAACCTAGCAAAAGTAGGGCGAAATAATTGACTGTCTAAAAAGGCTGCGTATTCGCTCACAATTCAAAACCGTTATAGAAGAATAGTATTGCAAGCATCGTGATAACCACCCACAGCTCAGTACAACAGAATTTACGGTTCGACCATAGACTTTTGCATTTTGTAGGCTAGTCTCTGTACCTAAGCTGACAGCATTTCAGTTATATTAAAAACGTTTGTAGGGACGGAAAAATAACTCAAACGCAGGTTACCATTCTGAAGGGAGTTGCGATGTGGCCATGAAACCAGGAATACATTTAGAAACTAAAATCTGCAGATCGAAGTTTCACTCACCGTAGCAGTGTAGCTTTCCTCTTCTCACTGCAGACGTCTCTGCAGTAGCTCCTCAAAAAATGCGTCAAGCGTAAAATGACGCTCCTGTTGGAAAAGAACTTATTACTTTTCTGGTATCCAACATGTGGCGTAATACAGAACAGGTACTAGATTCTAACATGGCCGCTTCTTACGATGTGCTACATTTATCAATAATTTTGCTAGATACATTTATTGATAATATTTATACAATGATCGATTTTAATATTCAAGTATTATCACTATCCAGTCCATGTCTGACCAACTAATAATGCTAAACAAATACTAATGTCCCATGATGTACAAGTTTTTTGTTTGCGCGATTGTATATTGAAGTACTTCTGGGAGTTATGCCGAGTTGTTGTTCCCGTTGTATGCAGAATATTTCAACGACCGATCGAGCCGTGTCCTTCAGGTCGTATGACATTCCCTGATTAGATGAAGTCCAGGGATCGAGTGCACATAACGGCAAAGTTCGCTGCACTCCAGTCACGGTCAGCGAAGCATTTTGCACAAATCCTAACAACTCGGCAAAACACCCGAAGCAAGGCACTAACTACTGTCACCTTCGTAAGAGAGTATTGATCTGAACATAAAACGAATAGTACACGTTTAAACCTAATGTCATTATTCCCTATACTGAACTAATTTACACTCACCGGAGCAACACGGATTTCTTCTTCTTCCTGCAGCCGTTTCTGCAGCAGCTCGAGAAAGAACGCGTCAAGTGTAAACTGACGCTCCTGTTGGAAAAGAACATATTAGTTTTATCATATAGATTACTTTTATAATTCAGATTTAGCGATGCTTCTTAATATGTACAGGAGTTACGAAGTGTAGCACTTATTAAGAATGTATGGGCCTGTACATAGTGATAGTGAGTATACATTTTTTGGCTGTAGCTACCATTATGCTATGGACGAACTGTTAAGCTGGAACGACAGAGGCTGGTTCAAATGGCTCTGAGCACTATGCGACTTAACTTCTGAGGTCATCAGTCGCCTAGAACTTAGAACTAATTAAACTTAACTAACCGAAGGACATCACACACATCCATGCCCGAGGCAGGATTCGAACCTGCGACCGGAGCGGTCGCTTGGCTCCATACTTTAGCGCCTAGTACCGCACGGCCACTCCGGCCTGCAACGACAGAGGGTTACAGAGGAATTACCCAAGGTACAGCGTCGCCATTGACCTTTTTATTCTCTGTTGAAGTGATAAAGAAATACATCCATTCGCCAGTAACGTTCATCTGTGGCTGTATTTTAGATACGGTCACGAAAACTGACAATGATCTCTCCATATCTGCAGCCAGTGCAGCCTATCTATTGAGCGTGACTTGGCGGTCGGTCAGTACCGTTGGGGCTTCAGAGGCTCATTCAGACGTAATAAGTTTTTTAGGTGGTACTTTAGATCATTCTACTAAACTAGTAAAACGCAATCACATTTATTATCAGGTATCGAAATGGTATTAAATATAATTTTTGTAATTATGTGTGTGTGTGTGTGTGTGTGTGTTTGTGTGTGTGTATGTGCGCGTGTGTAAGTAAGGTTTGTAGACATTGTTTACATTTAAATTCTTTGTTGAGTTTTTACTGTTTTAGCACATTGAACCTCACTCTTCCCATAAACGTACTGCTTTCTTGCACGGACATCTACACACAGTCGTCAGTCAATAGTGTAATAGAGGTTCCTGTCTTAGACGTATTATTCATAATGAATTGTCACATGAGATGTTTATAGCGAACCGCAGATTCATTTACAGTAAATCCTGAGTCTGTAATACCTTTAGACCAGCCTATCGACAATGAAGTAGCTCTAAAACTTTAGTGCTTTGCTTATTATGATATCAGTAATGCAACGTGACGTGGCTCACCTCAAAGCTACCTCGAGCAGCGACCAAGGTCTTGTCCAGTCGCAGACTTTCGTCTTTCTCCCCTCCCACACACCGGGAGAAAAACGCCTTGATTCGTCGGAACATCGCTGCAACGATAACGGGCAGCACGTTAGATACGACCATACCGTGTCCACGAGTAAATCTTATTTTGATGTCTCACAAGTGTATCGCAAGGAAAAACTTGAGACCGTGATGTCATGTCTTTAAATTTAACTTCTGTAATAATAAGAGCTGTCAGTGTTACAAAGTATCTGTAACATCCAGATCGATTAAATATCATTGATTTACTTGGAAAATATTATCCATTTATGACTGGTGAGGAATTCATTATTTTAATTCCCTTTTACTAATTCCCAACGGATGAATTAAAATAGCACTAGTTCTTCGATGGCAGCCAAAAGTGTGTTCATTACGAGGTACATTTATTCTGAAATGAATAATTTTGTTTCGATAGCAGTTATTTAAGGCTATCACTATTAGACAGACAGACAGTACTATTAGCAAGACAGCGCATCGCTACACTAGTTTCAGATATACACCAAGTATAGTTATTTAAACGCTGCATTTGGACAGACATTAGGCCGTGATTTGGTTACTACCATCCGTTCGTTCAATATGGCACCATGAGGCAGGATCGGTAATTTAATTGGTCAGTACTTAAGGGAACATCTTGTTGGTGATATGAAGTTACTAGTATATAATCAATGGAACAGTGTGGTGGTTTAAATCCCAAATCTCTCCGCAGTGTCTTAGGAGATTACGAATTTTACAAATACCCGTTGTCTGAGTCAGCGTATTCTCACCAAGCTGCGCCTTTCCTTCTTTTTGGCAGAGTTATCAACAACCTAAGTTCAATACTAAACCTAGAATCACTCTTCAGCGCCATGTAAACCATTCAACAACACGTACGACGTAACAACCATATTTACGATTGAAATTTAACCAGCGACATTTGAATTAAGAAAACGCCAGTACACCTTATAAACTCCCAACGGAATTAACATTTAACGATGTTTAAGGGTATTAATTTAATTTCTTTGAGTAACAGAAAGAGAAAATATATTTGGTATGATGCCATGTCAACACATTATGACTGCACGCAGCTGGAACTTGTTTACGTATTGCCTTCTTTTTCACAGAAGGTAGAATATAACAGATTTGGTGACAGAGATAGGTGACGTCGCTCTCGTTCTCAAATTATATAATAAGTAAAGCACAGACGATTCCAGCAACTAAAATTGTGAAAACCTTAGCAAAGAGATCTGTCCCTATAAGCCACGCTCTCTCGTAACCTTCGTAGCTGCATGACGTATTGAAACAATGTGTTGAAATGTGAATGGAACTGTTTCTTTTTCCATTTTACATACCGCGAAACCGCATCACACTACGTCGTAACGTTTCAGTGTTCCAGTACTTCGCTACACATCCTGTCATTTATAAGCTTATGCGATATTGAAACTGCATCTGATTCTATACGGTAAGTAAACAGAAGACGCTTACGTCAGTAGTTCGTACCTCTCCCGGATACACTGCACCTCGCTTCAGAAGCTGGGCGTTAGCTTCGTTCAAAGCTTCTAGAAGTCCTCAACAACTTTAAAATGTTTCGTTATTTGAACTCGAAACACGAAGTGTAACAATACAATATATGATTCAAAACTGGAACCTTTTTAATTCAATAATTCACACGACGGATTCTTATCGTTATTTCAAGTGCTCGGGTGAATACGCAAGTAATTGCTAGGCAACGGTTCTCTACGGTTTAGGTAACATAGCATCGGTGTTAGCATATCCTGTGAACAACATTAAACAGCAACGCCAGTAGCTGCAGATCTCTACACTGTTTAGCAACGTCCATAGGAATGGGTAAATTTTAAGTAAATCATTGTATGCACCACAAAACAATGGTATTTTGCGACTTTAAGGTATCCAGCAGTATCTAATGAAAAAACCTGAATAGATAATCAACTCCCAATGGATTTAACTGCTAACTACATTCCAAGATATTAATTCAATTTCCTGAAGCAACAGGAGACGAAAACTCTATTGCCACAGAGCCAGCTCGACTAAATGTTACTCTACACATCTGCCATCAGTTTCCAAAGCGTCTTCTTCTTCATCACAGACGGAAGAAATTTCCAGCGGCACGACTGTGCAATGATCACAGCCAACATGCATGTACTATTGAGAAGCAAGGAGGTTGGTGACACTTATCATTGTGAAACCAAGTGATTAAACTGTGAAGGTATGACAAACGTAAGTGAACTTCGTCAGAAACTCAGTAAAGTGATGAACCCGTATGAAAAATTAAGACAAAGTGATCTTTCACATGTTACACTCTACGAATTACGTGTTCGGGAATCATAACACGGTCCGTCGTAAAACTTCAACTTGCCAGTGCTTCTCCATTAAATTCGCAGACGTTTAAATACTTGTACGATATTCTAACTGCAGATGGCTTTGTATGGTAAATAAATAGGTTACATTTGAGTGAAATGCTCATACCTCTTGCGGGTACAATGCACCTCGCCTCTGAAACTGGGCGTTAGCTTACTTCAAAGCTTCTAAAGCTCCGCAAGAACTTTAAAAAGTTACCTTAGTTGTTCCTGAAACACAAAGTTCGACGCTACAGCACTTGAATCAAAGCTGAAGCTTCTTTCACTGAATAACTCACAGAACGAATTCGTATAGGCACTTCTAGTACTCAAGAGAATACGGAAGTAATTGCTAGGCAACGGTCCTCGACGGTTTAGGTGACATAGCATTGTTGTTTGCATTCCCTGTGATCAACATTAAATATCACCCTCACGAATAGCAATCCCAGCAAATACAGAGCACATTATTTTATAGGAACGTCGACATCAATAGGTAAACAAGCACTGCAGTAAAATTTTTACTAATTTAGATATATCTCAGACTAAATAATAATGCCTTTCTATTCAAAGATATACAGCAGTTTCTAAAGGATGAAAACGCCCGAATAACTAATAAATTCACAAAGAATTTACCAATTAAAAATACTCCAAGCTCTTAATTACGGTGGAAGGTTAGCTCAGTATGACACCAAACAGTTGGCATCAGTTTCCAAAATGTGTTCGTTTTCACAGACGCAAGAAAATTCCAGCAGCATGACCCTGTTATGGGTCAACAGCAAGGTCCGATCTTACTCGTCGGCTTTGACCCGTGACGTAAGCGTGTTGTGGTGTGTGACGTCATTACGGCGCGGAAAACCTAATACATGGTTTGATGTACTCTTGTTTAAAGAACATGTATACGTAATATGAAGCAATTTGATGAACATATTGATCTGTAGCGTAGCCCACTTGAGGTTAGGTTGGGAGTTTTTTTTTTTTTGGAATGCGGCCGCGGCAGCGGCCGCCTATGATTCGAAAATATTGATTTGACACTAATGAAGCCTGTGGGGGGATGGAGGGGGCACTGCAGACTCCCCCCACCGCATAACGACATATTTAGTTTCTCCCCATCCAAAAACCCCCAATTTCCCACGCTTGTCCCGTTACAGTCATTAGGCTTTTTGTGAAACTTGTGTATTTCAGTGTTTACAATACGTATTCGATGTTTTTATATCCGCCATATTGGAATTGTTGTTTATGGTCGTTTCCGCGGTATTTGTGACGTCATGGGTCAAAGCCGACGGGTAAGATCGGACGCTTCTGTATTTCCCCTGTTATGACTACAGACACTATGTATGTGTAATCGACAAGCGAGAAATATCGCTAACATCGTTGTCGTAGTGAATCTCAGCAACTGCATGGAACAGAGCTTGCTACAATTCTATCCGTCTGCTCTGACCCACGACTCATATTTGGAGAAAAGTTGATAGTTTACACGAGATACTACGACAACCACAGATACCATTTAATAAGAGCCCAATGACATTCTTCAAGACGGTTACAGAAATATGGACCATTACCATCAAAAACAAACATAAAACATTTTGTGTAGGTGGTGCTATACAGCTTTTATCCATGTTAAGAACTGCCATATGCAGCACACAGCTGTAACGGCATATTTTATTACAGACGATCGATTTCGGTCTAGAACGAGAAAATCATCGGGTCCAAAAACCATCTCTCCTAAGCGTTTGTTTAATTGGAACAGCAGTTAGCAGATGTACAAAGCTCCATCATTGATATTATCTATACATACGGTATACTGGGAAAAAACGTTGTCGAGGTTAAATGGACGTAATGTTATGAATGTACAGTTAGTATCAATGACGGAACAATGTACATCTGAAACAGTTATTCCATTTACTCAGACGGATAGCTGAGATGGTTTTTGGACACGATGATGGTCTGGTCCTAGACCGAAATCGATCGTTTCTGTTAAAATATACCGTTTTGTATTGTACAACGCACTTCTTAACAAACAAAAACCCATGAGAACTATTTGAATCACCATATCAAATGAAATTATCGGGACAATCGCAGGAATGGGAGAGTTGTGGATGGGGACATACAAAAAAGGTTACTAAACCTAAGAACATTTAAGAACTCTAGAATAAACCGAACGAAAATATATAGTAAACACAAAATTGGATCGAATAATTCGCTTGACCATTACAGATGAAATGAAGACAGTGGTACTAGACACTTCCACAAAACAACATACTGGAAAATAGCGTACACGCACGCACGCACACACACACACACACACACACACACACACACACACACACACATTATTCGGAATGATACAAACGAAAACATAAAAAACAAGCATAATCGCAGAGTACGCCGTACCTATATAGCTTTAACAGACAGCGATAACAGATTCCCTACAAATGTCTCTAACATAAAAATAAAAAAAAACTGCTAAAATGGCAGAACGGGAATCGAATTCTTCGCTTGACCTGTAGCTCAAAGGAAGACAGCGATATCACACACAGCTCCACAAAACGACATAATCGACAATTATCGCATAGGAACTTTTCTGTGATAAACCTAAAAATATAAAAAAACAGACAAATGGCATCGCAGTATATACACTCCTGGAAATGGAAAAAAGAACACATTGACACCGTTGTGTCAGACCCACCATACTTGCTCCGGACACTGCGGGAGGGCTGTACAAGCAATGATCACACGCACGGCACAGCGGACACACCAGGACCCGCGGTGTTGGCCGTCGAATGGCGCTAGCTGCGCAGCATTTGTGCACCGCCGCCGTCAGTGTCAGCCAGTTTGCCGTGGCATACGGAGCTCCATCGCAGTCTTTAACACTGGTAGCATGCCGCGACAGCGTGGACGTGAACCGTATGTGCAGTTGACGGACTTTGAGCGAGGGCGTATAGTGGGCATGCGGGAGGCCGGGTGGACGTACCGCCGAATTGCTCAACACGTGGGGCGTGAGGTCTCCACAGTACATCGATGTTGTCGCCAGTGGTCGGCGGAAGGTGCACGTGCCCGTCGACCTGGGACCGGACCGCAGCGACGCACGGATGCACGCCAAGACCGTAGGATCCTACGCAGTGCCGTAGGGGACCGCACCGCCACTTCCCAGCAAATTAGGGACACTGTTGCTCCTGGGGTATCGGCGAGGACTATTCGCAACCGTCTCCATGAAGCTGGGCTACGGTCCCGCACACCGTTAGGCCGTCTTCCGCTCACGCCCCAACATCGTGCAGCCCGCCTCCAGTGGTGTCGCGACAGGCGTGAATGGAGGGACGAATGGAGACGTGTCGTCTTCAGCGATGAGAGTCGCTTCTGCCTTGGTGCCAATGATGGTCGTATGCGTGTTTGGCGTCGTGCAGGTGAGCGCCACAATCAGGACTGCATACGACCGAGGCACACAGGGCCAACACCCGGCATCATGGTGTGGGGAGCGATCTCCTACACTGGCCGTACACCACTGGTGATCGTCGAGGGGACACTGAATAGTGCACGGTACATCCAAACCGTCATCGAACCCATCGTTCTACCATTCCTAGACCGGCAAGGGAACTTGCTGTTCCAACAGGACAATGCACGTCCGCATGTATCCCGTGCCACCCAACGTGCTCTAGAAGGTGTAAGTCAACTACCCTGGCCAGCAAGATCTCCGGATCTGTCCCCCATTGAGCATGTTTGGGACTGGATGAAGCGTCGTCTCACGCGGTCTGCACGTCCAGCACGAACGCTGGTCCAACTGAGGCGCCAGGTGGAAATGGCATGGCAAGCCGTTCCACAGGACTACATCCAGCATCTCTACGATCGTCTCCATGGGAGAATAGCAGCCTGCATTGCTGCGAAAGTTGGATATACACTGTACTAGTGCCGACATTGTGCATGCTCTGTTGCCTGTGTCTATGTGCCTGTGGTTCTGTCAGTGTGATCATGTGATGTATCTGACCCCAGGAATGTGTCAATAAAGTTTCCCCTTCCTGGGACAATGAATTCACGGTGTTCTTATTTCAATTTCCAGGAGTGTACAAACAAGACCCCCCCCCCCCCCAAACACTCACTCTCACACACACACACACAAACACACACACACACACACAAATCTCATTATGCAAGGATGACGCACATGAATTTCTCCGGAATAAAGCGAACAAGAAAAAAAGACATACACATGGACAGTTGTTATATTTCGTGTGAACTCTATTCCTAATCTGAGGAGGGAGACACAAGACAACATCCACATAACATTAACTTAATCGAAAAATTATATACACAATTTCCTTTAGATTAAACCGAAAGGAAACAAGTACAAAAAACTGGAATCACACTACAAAAGGAAATAAACAGCTCAAAAACCGAAAAAAAAATTCACCAATAAATACCAAAACAGCTATCCAATTCAGCTAAATAAATACTACAAACCACAAATAAAATAAAAATATGCAGCGCGAGAGTGAGCGAGCGGTAAAAACAAATTGAGCATCTTTGGAACAGTGGATTTCATAACAGCAGCGTCTCAAAGAGTCACATTCGAAAAACGGCCAGATATTTGTAAATTAAAAAATTATCACTAACATTACCATCAGCAATGCAATATCGTTAGGGCTAACCTCACTCTCGACGAACTTCCCACATTAAAAAGTCAGCTAAATAAGTATAAGAATCAAATGATAATCACCCACAAAAATTTAATTTATGCTCTGAAGGTCCCGCCCACCCTTACTCTAGGAAATCGTGCGATATGCAGAAAGAAACAGAGAAATATTTGTCAGAAAACAGAATAAAAATATAATCGTTACTGGTTTCTCCTCAGCAGCTTAATCTATGGTCTCAGTTTCCACCCAAACCAAAACCCTCGTACGTCACGACATATTCGGAATAACAGCACAGTTTACAGACATCACAGATTACACTGGTAAGTAACACAACCACATGCTAACTTTTAATAACAGTCCGTTTACATCCAATTCAACATAGTCATGACGTCACATAGGATGTCATGGGTCAAAGCAAACGGGTGGAAAAGGCCAATGCGCTTGACACGTTTGCCATTGAGGAACTAAGAAATTAGTTTGAGAACACAAAATGAAAGTGCATGAACTACACCAAATAGAAAGTATGGAAATCTGTCTGAAAAAGCAAGCACTTAATATCTGAACCTCCATGAAAAATTGAAACAAAATGGTGTTTCACGTGATATACTGTTAGTAACATAAGGTTCTGTAATCACATCACACTCTACCACATGCTTCAATCTGCTAGTATTTCTCCGCTAAGTACACAGACAATTAAAAGCTTCTACGATATTCTAACTACAGATGATTCCGAAAGGTGAATAAATAATTGACAGATACGCGAATAGCTCATACCCCTTGCAGGTACAATGCTCCTCGGTTCTGAAGCTGGGTGTTCGCTTCGCTCAAAGCTTCTATAGCTCCCAAAGAACTTTAAAATGTTTCGATAGTTGTTCTCGAAACACAAAATTCACTCTACGACACTTGAATCAAAGCTGAAGCTTCTTTCACTCAATAACTCAAGCAGCGAAATCGGATAGGCACTTCTAGTATTCGAGAGAATACGGAAGTAATTGCTAGGCAACGGTCCTCGACGGTTTAGGTGACATAGCATTATTGTTAGCATACCCTATGACCAACATAGAGACAACAGAGCAGAAAATTTTGTAGGAACGACGACAGAAATGGTTAAACGACCACTGAAATAAAACTTTGAATAAGTTAAATATATGTTGCAGCTTTTCAGATTATAGCATCGCTTAGAAAGAACGTCGCACGCTCGTATCCTCGATCCGGCATTCACGTAATATGTTGAAATGTTTTCACGCGCTCATAAATTAATTCACTCAGAGCAGCGAACAGTCACCCTTTTTCTATGTCCGTTTGTGTAATACCACAAACACATTTTCTGGTGTATTAACTTCCTATATCTTTCGCTGAATCTCTTCGTCATGAAAATGGAAGATTTGTCCATGAGACGGATCACGTGAGAAATAGGTACTTTTATTCCGCATAAACTGACGGAAAAAAGTTGAAACAACCCAGTAGCGACACTACGAGAATGGAAATCACGTTTGTTTTAAATAAACACTGAAAATTTCGTGAGCGATAGTTACCTTTGAGATTAAACGAGGTGAGTTGATGTTAGTCAAGAGACATTTATCAGCTCTACAACCAGTAAGAATGAGACAGTGTAGTAGGGGTCCGAAAAGCTCGATATTCCTATTGCAATATTGCGGTCTGGGTTGCGATTTCGTATGAGAGCACGAACACTCTTGTGGTCACCCCATGAACCTTGACTGCAATACTGTACGCCAGTCATGAACAGCACTCCGGCCTGTGTTATCCAACACGATAACGCTCTGTCACATACCGCTGTTGTAACCCAAAGTACTCTACAAAATGTCTACATGTTGCTTTGGCCAGCCAGATCTATTTCCAGTCGAGCAGTATGGGACATCATCGGGCGACAACTCCAGCCTCATTCCACAACCAGAATTAACCGACTGTGTATTGGCCGACCAATAACAACCAGTACCAATAGCAATAGCAATCGCCAGAAACTGAGAGATGTTACAAACATAATTTTAGGAAAGATTAGTCATTTCAAATGGTTGGTCGTGTTGTGACAGTTTTCCGCTTTTTGTAGTAACTCATTTGACTACGAACAAGGGGAACCAATTGCCAATACGACCTTCCGTCGGCGTAACTATTCTTCCACTTTCGACAATTATTTGTTAATTTTAGTAACGCGAAGTCGAATTATGATTCGTATTCCCTGTAAAACTGCAGGGTCGCTCACAACAGACTGGATAAATGAGTTGATAAGTCGCAGAAAGCAACGGGACCATGGCTAGAAAATTACTGTGTATTTCGAACCACTTTTCAGATTGATGACAGCTTTATCGCTGGCGGGTGTGGTCAAGCGGTTCTAGGCGCTTCAGTCTGGAACCGCGAGACCGCTACACTCGCAGGTTCGAATCCTGCCTCGGGCATGGATGTGTGTGTTGTTCTTACAGGGTGTTTCAAAAATGACCGGTATATTTGAAACGCCAATACAAACTAAACGAGCAGCGATAGAAATACACCCTTTGTTGCAATATGCTTGGGACAACAGTACATTTTCAGGCGGACAAACTTTCGAAATTACGGTAGTTACAATTGTCAACAACAGATGGCGCTGCGGTCTGGGAAACTCTATAGTACGATATTTTCCACATATCCACCATGCGTAGCAATAATATGGCGTAGTCTCTGAATGAAATTACCCGAAACCATCGACAACGTGTCTGGCGGAATGGCTTCGCATGCAGATGAGATGTACTGCTTCAGTTGCTCAATTGTTTCTGGATTCTGGCGGTACACCTGGTCTTTCACTTGTCCCCACAGAAAGAAGTCACAGGGGTTCATGTCTGGCGAATAGGGAGGCCAATCCACGCCGCCTCCTGTATGTTTCGGATAGCCCAAAGCAATCACACGATCATCGAAATATTCATTCAGGAAATTAAAGACGTCGGCCGTGCGATGGTGCCGGGCACCATCTTGCATAAACCACGAGGTGTTCGCAGTGTCGTCTAAGGCAGTTTGTACCGCCACAAATTCACGAAGAATGTCCAGATAGCGAGATGCAGTAGTCGTTTCGGATCTGAAAAATGGGCCAATGATTCCTTTGGAAGAAATGGCGGCCCAGACCAGTACTTTTTGAGGATGCAGGGACGATGGGACTGCAACATGGGGCTTTTCGGTTCCCCATATGCGCCAGTTCTGTTTATTGACGAAGCCGTCCAGGTAAAAATAAGCTTCGTCAGTAAACCAAATGCTGCCCACATGCATATCGCCGTCATCAATCCTGTGCACTATATCGTTAGCGAATGTCTCTCGTGCAGCAATGGTAGCGGCGCTGAGGGGTTGCCGCGTTTGAATTTTGTATGGATAGAGGTGTCAACTCTGGCGCATGAGACGATACGTGGACGTTGGCGTCATTTGGACCGCAGCTGCAACACGGCGAACGGAAACCCGAGGCCGCTGTTGGATCACCTGCTGCACTAGCTGCGCGTTGCCCTCTGTGGTTGCTGTACGCGGTCGCCCTACCTTTCCAGCACGTTCATCCGTCACGTTCCCAGTCCGTTGAAATTTTTCAAACAGATCCTTTATTGTATCGCTTTTCGGTCCTTTGGTTACATTAAACCTCCGTTGAAAACTTCGTCTTGTTGCAACAGCACTGTGTTCTAGGCGGTGGAATTCCAACACCAGAAAAATCCTCTGTTCTAAGGAATAAACCATGTTGTCCACAGCACACTTGCACGTTGTGAACAGCACACGCTTACAGCAGAAAGACGACGTACAGAATGGCGCACCCACAGACTGCGTTGTCTTCTATATCTTTCACATCACTTGCAGCGCCATCTGTTGTTGAAAATTGTAACTACTGTAATTTCGAAAGTTTGTCCGCCTGAAAATGTACTGTTGTCCCAAGCATATTGCAACAAACGGTGTATTTCTATCGCTGCTCGTTTAGTTTTTATTGCCGTTTCAAATATACCGGTCATTTTTGAAACACGCTGTAGGTTAGTTAGGTTTAAGTAGTTCTAAGTTCTAGGGGACTGATGACCTCAGATGTTAAGTCCCATAATGGTCAGAGCCATTTGAACCATTTTGAACAGCCTTATCGGTACATGTGTACATGACATAGATTTCCTTTGTATCCTTGGGTAACGTTATTAAATACTTTTGAGTGATAAACGAAATATATACTCCCACCAACCGACACTTGCCCCTCAGAGCAAATGAATAAAATTGCACTAAATAAATATCCTTATTTTCTGAAAATACGGATAAAATAATATAACTTTGTTGTGCATTAGATAATATCCAAGAAATATATGAAAATTTAAATGCGTGTCCTGAGGTTTATACAACACTCACCCACTTTTCCCCTTGTTAAATTGTTAGTAATATAACAGACAGATTAACGTTAACAAATAATAAAAATAAACTCATTACTGGTGTAAAATAGACAATTATCTGCACCAATACATTTACAGTAAGGAGGAACGACGAAGAGGAAAGTGGCGAGCGAAGGATGTCGGTAAAACCACGAATATTAATTTGACAAAGATGGTCGTTTTTCACTCTATTCCGCTACATTTTAACTGGTATCATTTTTATGATTTTACATTTTAAAGCCAGATAACATATTTCATATTATATCTTTTCCATATAGAAATAAATTTCATTTAATCAAGAAAGTAAATAAAAAATACTATTGTGCTTCTATAGGTACCACACTACACATGCGTATATTACTGAGAGGGGGATTTTTATCCGTAAAGGACAGAGCAGTCTCTGTAAGACAGAAAGTTTATTATCATGAAGCATCAACATATGTTTCACTGAGATAAGCAAGTGAACATTTGATGAAAGAACGAAGGATTGTATTCTTGAAATCTATCTTTGTGTCAGGTGAGTGAACACAGTAAATGTATAATCACGAGAATAAGTCGTGTATAGTGCAAGAATGGGATGTGGTTAAAAGCAAGAAACCGCGAAAATAACTAACAGCAGCAGAATCATTGAAGTGCGTGACACAATCAACTGTATGTATGAATGTTAAAATTGTAAAATTGTGCAGTTAGGCCCTCATGGAAGTTAACTACAATCAACTTTTTGATTGTATTGAAAGCTCATTCTTACCACTCTCATACAGCCTGAATGCAGTAGTCAGCGGTGATAACAGTTGAGTGTGGCTTGACCTCTGCACTCGGAGCTACAATGGAAACATCCATATGGGTGCAAGTGTTATCTGGCAGCAAGTATTTTCTTCTCAGCCGCCTGTCCACAAGTATTTATTCTTCGTTCTGCTAGCAATAAGTGTTATCTATTTTAACCACCGGCAACTGGAAAATCGCTTTTCCGTTAAGTTATGATTTTGTGCATAAGTTAAATGAACTCTTACTCCTGCGGATTTTATTATCATTAATCAATAATTCCAAGGTGTCGGGAGGAAGATAGAAAACTTCTCCCAGTCCCTGACAGGATTCTGAAGCTGACGAATTGATAGACTTACACGTAGGTACCCACAAGAAAGAACGTGCTGTCCAGTCAGAAAATGGTTACAAGTGTTTTAAACTAACATTCCTGCTTTGCACGTCTGCTGAGTCAAACGGTTGTACTGACGGTCTACCTTCTCTGCTAGCTGGAGCTGTCTTAGGTTTCAATCTTTCCTGAAAGAAATCCTCCCAGTGCCTCAAGCAAGACTGTCTTTTACGCAGATAGCCGCCCCTCAGTCGCCCGTCGAGGGGAGTTGGGACCAAGCGAATTCTGCATTCTTTACCTGCTTTCAAGGGTAGTTTTCAGCACTGAATGAATTTATTACTCTGCTTGATCCTTCACATAATCTCCCTTATTGTGAGTCACCTACAAAAAGCTCGACATTACTGCAGAAAATGACTGCCTTAACAGTTATAAAAGGAATGTAAGAGAAGAGTTAAATTAGCTGTGCAGTCTCTGGCTATACTAAATATCATCTGCAGTAATCTGCAGTTATTAGGCAGCACTAAAGGGTCGACTACATTGACCATGAGGATGTGCATATGACATTAAACGCTTCGTAAGAGTTTAGGGATAAACTGCTGTGTAACATCACCTTCTCATTGTGAATAAAATGGATGCTGATGAAATTGTGCTGATGATTTTGGTGTTTGGTTTGTGGGGCGCGCAGCTGCTAGGTCATCAGCGCCCTTACAAAGTCCCAATTTTTACACAGTCAAATTTCTACACAATCCAAGCCAGCCACTGTCACGAATGATGATGGTGACGATGGAATGATGAGAAAAACACAAACACTCAGTCCCCAGACATAGAAAACCCCCAATCTGGGTGGGAATCCAATCCGGGATTCGTGATCCAGAGGCAGCAACGCTAACCACTGCACCATGAGCTGCGGACAAATTGTGCTGAGCTTCACCTGTAGCACAAGTTCGTCAAGGACATTTTAAATGGGACATGGGTACCATTTTTGCTTTTCGTTTCACGTACTCATCGTGTGATGAATATCATGCCTTGGATTATAAGGGTAAAGCTGGCTTCAAAGTAAACAACAAGAAAACACACAAGTGCACTTGTCTACAACATTCGTTTTTATGTATTGGTGAACCGGTAAATTTATTTCAGGATACATATAATAAGAAGAAGAACACCAGGCGCACAATATTACACAGAATCTGAACGTTCTGAGAATACTCATGAATGAAGGCAGTGCATTGATGGCCTCACACACATGGGTGGCTTGTTGTCACAATCCACAGATACTCAAATCCATCTACAATTAATTACTCCATTCACAGTCATCATATAGCAATAGCAAATCATTCACTCAGTTATAACCACAGCCATAGGTTGGACGACCTCTGAAGTATAACCTCGTTGTCTGACAGTTGGTTGGCACGAGGCTGTCGTAAAAGGGTCGAGCAAGCCATAAGCATCTGCAGTGCAGTGGGGTCTCAAGTCGAGTGGAGTGTGCTGCCACTCGTGCAAGGAACCAGTCACAAAGGGGTGAGCTGCT
This sequence comes from Schistocerca nitens, assembly GCF_023898315.1. Lineage (NCBI taxonomy): Eukaryota > Metazoa > Arthropoda > Insecta > Orthoptera > Acrididae > Schistocerca > Schistocerca nitens. The sequence continues at coordinate 476,490,428 of NC_064619.1, read as the reverse complement.
ACCTCAAGTAGCAGCAGGCAGATGCCGACAGATACGTGGCTCTCTCCAGGCAGTGTAGGTGACAAAGGCTGTGTTTACTGGACACAAGTCGCTCTGCAGGGTGCAGCCTCCATGGTATGTCAGTCTGTCAAGGTCGCATCACTTTACTGGTCTCGAGCGTGTGTGTGTGTGTTTTTCTCTGTTCAGAACATCTGTGTCATGTTTGCGTGCAGGTCGTGTGCCTCATATTACTTGTAAAACCCTGAAGCAGCAGTACTTGAGAACATTTGACAAATAAAATTTATGTAAAACCATTACATAGAATTATCTTGTTTCATGCGACTACCAAATATGGCCCTTTGGCCTCATATTCGAAAATAAGAAACCGAGCGAAGTGGCGCAGTGGTTAGACACTGGACTCGCATTCGGGAGGACGACGGTTCAATCCCGCGTCCGGCCATCCTGATTTAGGTTTTCCGTGGTTTCCCTAAATCGCTCCAGGCAAATGCCGGGATGGTTCCTTTCAAAGGGCACGGCCGACTTCCTTCCCCGTCCTTCCCTAATCCGATGAGACCGATGACCTCGCTGTCTGGTCTCCTTCCCCAAAACAGCCAACCAACCATCAAAAATAAGAAAAATGAAGTGTCCATTACTTTACAAACGTGTCTGGAATTCAGAGCCTTTAAAAATGAAACATCTAGCCTTAGCCTTCTGGACCTCTTAAAAAATGAAAGAAAACATTTAACGAGCAAAATATAATATTGGCTCTAAATTAATTAAACTAATATAACTCTTACCGATGAGGTTCACTGGAAGGAATATGACAAATTAGGGGAGCTCTCTGAGGTAGCCACGGATGGTAAACGGAATTTCGTGCACGTATTTTGTGCATTTAAGACATATAAATTACTGGCGCGCCATACAGCTAAGCAGTGAGGTAGTAGGCCTACTTTGCATTTACATATTACCTGTTTATCATGATGGCCCTTCCTCTTTCTGTCTCTCCGTCTCCTTCTCTCTCACTCTCTCTCTCTCTCTCTCTATCTCTCTCCTGATGCTTTCTTTTGTTTATTGTCTTAGAGTAAAAGTATTCTCTTAAATCGGCATCTCGTACCAGTTTTCTCAAACACACAATGGTACAAGTGCAGAACGTTGATACTATAAAAATGCATAAGGCTTTATCATGATATTCATTACAAAATATTTCCTTATTGTAGTTACCGGCCGGCCGGAGTGGCCGAGCGGTTCTAGGCGCTTCAGTCTGGAACCGCGTGACCGCTACGGTCGCAGGTTCGAATCCTGCCTCGGGCATGGATGTGTGCGATGTCCTTAGGTTGGTTAGGTTTAAGTAGTTCTAAGTTCTAGGGGAGTGATGGCCTTAGAAGTTAAGTCCCATAGTACTCAGAGCCATTTAACCATTTTTTTGTAGTTACCGTACCTGTATTTGTGAGCTCAAGTTACCTCCATTTTTCACATTATAGTGTTCCTCGCCAAACATTGCATCCAAGGGTGGTATTCGTATTGCTGTAAAACTCATTTAACATCACAAAGGTGGGCTTCCACCGGATGACCGTTGCATCCCCTATGAACAGTAGATACAAAATAGTGAAACAAGTTTCGCTTCTTCACATTCTTGATCTCACGTAACATCACTTGAGGTGGCAAGTTATTACACAGCAGGTTGGTGCCTCATACTACCGGTGTACACTCCTGGAAATGGAAAAAAGAACACATTGACACCGGTGTGTCAGACCCACCATACTTGCTCCGGACACTGCGAGAGGGCTGTACAAGCAATGATCACACGCACGGCACAGCGGACACACCAGGAACCGCGGTGTTGGCCGTCGAATGGCGCTAGCTGCGCAGCATTTGTGCACCGCCGCCGTCAGTGTCAGCCAGTTTGCCGTGGCATACGGAGCTCCATCGCAGTCTTTAACACTGGTAGCATGCCGCGACAGCGTGGACGTGAACCGTATGTACAGTTGACGGACTTTGAGCGAGGGCGTATAGTGGGCATGCGGGAGGCCGGGTGGACGTACCGCCGAATTGCTCAACACGCGGGGCGTGAGGTCTCCACAGTACATCGATGTTGTCGCCAGTGGTCGGCGGAAGGTGCACGTGCCCGTCGACCTGGGACCGGACCGCAGCGACGCACGGATGCACGCCAAGACCGTAGGATCCTACGCAGTGCCGTAGGGGACCGCACCGCCACTTCCCAGCAAATTAGGGACACTGTTGCTCCTGGGGTATCGGCGAGGACCATTCGCAACCGTCTCCATGAAGCTGGGCTACGGTCCCGCACACCGTTAGGCCGTCTTCCGCTCACGCCCCAACATCGTGCAGCCCGCCTCCAGTGGTGTCGCGACAGGCGTGAATGGAGTGACGAATGGAGACGTGTCGTCTTCAGCGATGAGAGTCGCTTCTGCCTTGGTGCCAATGATAGTCGTATGCGTGTTTGGCGCCGTGCAGGTGAGCGCCACAATCAGGACTGCATACGACCGAGGCACACAGGGCCAACACCCGGCATCATGGTGTGGGGAGCGATCTCCTACACTGGCCGTACACCACTGGTGATCGTCGAGGGGACACTGAATAGTGCACGGCACATCCAAACCGTCATCGAACCCATCGTTCTACCATTCCTAGACCGGAAAGAGAACTTGCTGTTCCAACAGGACAATGCACGTCCGCATGTATCCCGTGCCACCCAACGTGCTCTAGAAGGTGTAAGTCAACTACACTGGCCAGCAAGATCTCCGGATCTGTCCCCCATTGAGCATGTTTGGGACTAGATGAAGCGTCGTCTCACGCGGTCTGCACGTCCAGCACGAACGCTGGTCCAGCTGAGGCGCCAGGTGGAAATGGCATGGCAAGCCGTTCCACAGGACTACATCCAGCATCTCTACGATCGTCTCCATGGGAGAATAGCAGCCTGCATTGCTGCGAAAGGTGGATATACACTGTACTAGTGCCGACATTGTGCATGCTCTGTTGCCTGTGTCTATGTGCCTGTGGTTCTGTCAGTGTGATCATGTGATGTATCTGACCCCAGGAATGTGTCAATAAAGTTTCTCCTTCCTGGGACAATGAATTCACGGTGTTCTTATTTCAATTTCCAGGAGTGTATTTTACATTAACAATCCACAATGGTTCAGCGCCCAGTGCATCTCACTACTGGCATCAAATATTAACTATAACACGCAAATCGTCCTTGCAAGGCAAACTCACCATCACAACCAATACACTCATTGTCTTTCAATACTGCCTCGAAAGTAGAAAATCACGCACAAGTACTCCACATACATTCGTCTCCTTCTTCTTCGTTCTGCACCAGCCCACAGTTACGAAAGTGGTTAACATCCATTAAACGAATCTCTTGAGGTGTTAGATTTGTAGTCGAGCCAAGACTGGAGAGCATCATCTCTCTAGGGCAACGGGCCTCTGTATTCCAAGCTGAAATTACTGCAATTAGGGCATGTGTGGAGGAGAATATGCATAGTTGCTACAATGACCGTAGCATCTACATCTATTCAGGCAGCCAGACTGCCCTGAAATCATTGGCAGCTCCTGCAAGAAGACATAAGATTGTTGCAGATTGCCACAGGACTATGGTGGAGCTATGGGGAAGCAATAGGGTGAACCAAGTGTGGGTTGCTGGCCACTCAGGGATCTCTGGCAATGAACAAGCTGATAGATTGGCTAGGATGGGGGCAACAACTCCATTTATTGTACCGGAACCTGTCCTGATAATCACCAAGGCTATGATCAAATAAGAACTATGGAACTGGCTTAGGAAACAGCACTTAGGATATTGGACCAAGGTCCATAAACAAAAACATGGTAAGGTAATGATACCCAAGCCATGTTTTAAAAGAAGCTCTGTAATCCTGGGATTGAACAGCAAAGAGATCAAACTCATGACTGCACTAATAACCGGCCATGGGAATTTCAAAAAACACCTACACACAATGGGTATAACGGAAGAGGACCCTAAATGTAGGATCTGTGATGAGGGTAAAGAAACTTCATCACATCTAATCTTCGAATGCATGGCATTGGAGAGTAAAAGATACAGAATCTTTGGGACAGCTAGACCTGAAGAAATTGTGTCTAATAAAAACTGGTAGAGGAACTCCCTGCACTGTTTAAAGCCACTGGTTTGCTTTACTAGATATACAGGGAGCGATACCGCACAATAAACCTGGTTTCGATGCGGGCAGTGGCGGGTCAGACCTAAGCTGTTTAGCTCGCCTGTTAAAATCAATCAATCACATCAATGTTGTTGCACTGTCTCGGGCCTGTAATGATAAAGGGCACGTTTAGGTCAGGCATATTTTATACAGAAGTGGAAGAAAGAGAACCACTAAATTCTACTATCAGTATGCATTGGATACACACAGAAATTACTGTAACAGTATACTTATGGAGTCCAATGAGTGAACTGCTTATTTTCCGGTGAGAAAGAGCACTGGTGAATAGTCGTCGCTACATCAAGTTACTTAAACTGGTGTCACTCTGAGTAAGGATTTATGATCAACGACTAAGTGGAAAGTCAATGAATCAGATATGGGTTTTGCATCTGGGAAATACTTTCCTACATTATAGAAGCGAATATTAAATTTGAACTAATATTGCGAAAATTTTGAACTTGGATAGCTTAGCACGAAAATGTTACTGTTTATTACAAAGGAAAACAACAGATTTTCTAAAACATTCTCTGTCATACACAACTTGAAACAGGTCACGTCGACCATATCATATGGAAGAACTGACAGCGACGTATATCGGAAGGCAGTAAGATCCCTTGGCTTTTGGTTTGGCAGTATTCGACAGCCATTTCTAAGCGCAAGTAAATGAAGAAAGGCAGCGCGTTTTTGTTATCAAGTAAAGTCTTCATCAATTACTTTAGTTTTAATGTAATCTACGAGTAATTGCTGATGTTTGAAATTAACATGGAAAGCATTCCGTAGACAGGAAAAGAACCTGTTCTTGGGCAACTATTTCTATAATGACCAAAAGGAATTAATTGACCTTCAATCACATGTGTTCCAGCAATGGTATGAAGAAAATGATAGTAATAATGACGGTAATAATCGAATTATGCGGTAACTTCACACTTCACAGGGGATTTTCTCGAACTAAGAAATTTGCTAAATTAGTGAAAATTTCAAAATGGCTTCGCATCGAGGCTATGATACCTAGAAGAGTCTTTACATCCTGCTGACATGAGAATAGCATAATCTCCGTGTCAGAAGCTTGCTTCTACTTAACTATTTAATAGACTAGCATTTTTTCCACCGTGAGTGATTTTGTAAGCTAAGCACATCATCTGTTACAGCACACTCCTGGGACTGGGAAATGTGGCCACAATGGTCTGTTGGAACGAACTATCACAGATGCAATACGTTGGTACAGGCATCAGGCATTTACATTTAAGAGGCACAAACAGATTTACTTTACCTCTAGTAACCTCAAGAGAGACGTTAAAATTCAGAACCCGCATTAAACATCATGTTCCTTCATTTCCACCTGAGCAGAGCCGGTTTACGTTGGGAAATGATAGGCGGAAGTCGTGGTAAACAGTAATACTGTCGCCAGTAAATTTACTTATATTTGAAAATTTTAGTTTGTTTGATGAACCGATAGCCATTTAAAGGAACAGGGCTCTTATTTTACTTGTACTTGATTGAAGAAAAGACGTTGAAAAATTTGGTGCTGGACTGTGATTCGAATTCGTATCTCCTCTTTCGAGGATCTGAATCTCTCTGAACAGTGTAGTTCAATCATTTTGTTCCTTTTCCCCAAGACTGCAATCTTCTCTAGGTCTCCTCCAAAGGTAAATATGTGGGTCCGAATCCTGCTCCAGTACAAAAATATTCATAACTTTGTTTCTAGCCCTATCACGTGCACACCGGCCTGCTAGTGAAAATTAACATGCATTTTTAACGTCTGTTCATGTGTTGCCAACAATCGCAATAGGTGTCGTTATTTCTGGTCAAACTAACAAACATCTTACTGTTGGTGAGTAAACAATTGATACTTATTCGTGGATGATAAAGAAGGACTGTAGGTGTGCCGTTCGATTGTCGCTCAGGCACAAAAACTTGTATCCTTATTTTAGATTGAAACATCTAGCAGCTGGTTAGAAAAACCGATACGTAACATTTGATTTTACTTAGTTAACAATCCGATTACGCGTTGGATTCGTACCTCCGTCACAGAACTTCACTTCATGCACTTCATCTTTAAATGCATGCACACTTTGTTACTTCTGAATGGAGGTGTATCAGACATCTTTCGAGGTAAGGTAACAGGGACGAAAGGGTCTTGATAGGAGTCCCAGTTTATTACAAAAACTGTCGCTTTTATTTTCAAGGTTAGATTTGGTTACTTATATTAGCGATAATTTCGCTAATTCATGACTCTTCGTTTCTAGTCAGGAATATAATTAGACTGGATTAGATCTAATTAGATAAATACTTGTTCCATAGATCACGAATAAGACATTTCGTAATGATGTGGAACGCGTCTTTTTAATGTAAGTTTTCTTTACATACCCTGACTCAATTTCTTTACAACAATTTTTTACTCTCTACATCTCATTTTATTTTATTTCCCTCCCCCCCCCCCCCCTCTCTCTCTCTCTCTCTCTCTCTCTCTCTCTCACACACACACACACACACACACACATTCTTTTTTATTTTTATTTGTTTGTTGTGCTCGACTATCGGCCAGGACCAAAAACGTCCATGAATGAGTTTCAGAGTTTTGAGTACACTTACAAAATAGATATAAAAACAACTATGAGGGAAACTGATTTGTGATGCTTAGTTTGCAGTCAGTTCTGAGTGTTATGAGTAACTACGCTCCAGTTACTAAACCTAGTTACGGAAATGCGAATCAGAAGCATTACGTATTCCAGGCCGTGGCAGCCTCATGTTTGAGATGCCAGCTATGGTCACTTCCCAGTCCGCTGTAGGAACACATCAGTTCGTCTTCTTCCTGCTGGTACTGTAACTGAGATTTTGTAACAAGGCAAGGTATGTTTGGCAACTCTGTGATCCACGAGCTACTTCCTAGTGTGCACAGAATTAAGCCTCAAAGTTCACTGGATTTTTCCTGTTATTTCCATTGAATAATCTGAGTTATTATCGTTTGAGGTGTAATAAAAGATTGTAAGTTTATGGTTGACAGCCGAGGAAAGTCGTTGCGCATGGAAATCTCAACTAATCTCGTCCTTTAAATAGCGGTTTACGAGTTCTCGCCGCTATTGGCCTCGTAAGAGAAAGGCAAGACACATGCCTCTCTGTTAGCTCTGTGGCAACGTGTTGACCTCTAATAGTGTCTGTTATCGTTCGCAGTTCCGGTTTCACTGTCAACAACATTTTTATCCCTTGTGTGAAAGAGCTAAAAGCAGTCAGGTCAAACATCGATAAGGAAATCGCAGGATAATACTTTCGGCTTATAGTGCAATGGTGGAAAACTTGCGGTGCTGCACATCAGGTAAGGCCTTTTTTCGCTGCTGACAAGCAAATTTTGGGTTTCTAGGAATACATAACTTAATTTATGAAATGCCACATTTGCATACCTCTTGAGCACGACACAGCATACCAATTAAAAACAGACCCAATCGAAATGTGAGTAGTATTTTACTAATTCGTGCCGATAGAGGCGCGCTTGAGTACAGATACTCTGTTTTGATAAAACTGACTTTCATCGTACGGTTGTCGCGGGTAGTTTTATTTCATTTCTTACAAAACAGTGCACCATTTTCGTAAGGTTTCTTTTAGTGTTTTTAAAACATGAGAGAGAAATTAAACATCAACGATATATGGGAATTCTCTTATGTTATCTGCAGGAGTCTGACAATCCACATGCAGTTTATTGAGTACATGCATGTACAAAACTTGTTCTGAGTTAAAGCTGTCAAACAAGGTTTGAAGAAGAATAAAATGCCACTACCACACGACAGCTAATGTAGAAAACACTTTTCTGACGTATTTTGGCACGATGCGCTCTCCCCATACATAATACGAAAGTTTCGAGATGCATCTGCCGTGTGGCTGTCCATTAAATCTGAAAACAACAAAATGTCGCAGAAGTTAACCCTTTTTCCACATGCGACTAGCTGACATGCAGCTACAGAAGTCAACAACAGTTCCTCCAGAACTTCCGCATTCCACAGTGCTGTGAGATAATGCATATGGCCGGATCTAGACTTATGAGAAGCAACAGTTACAGCTTTTCTTTTGCTTTGCACGAAGTTCTCTACAAACAGACAAAGCAATAGAGTAGCTCAAGTGGAAATGAACACTTCCTATTTAAATTTCTGCATCCTACACTGTTGGCAGTTCTGTGTGGGTGGCAGTTACGTGATTTTATTTCGGTGATTACAAAAGTAGAGTCGACTGTATGCAGTGGGTAGCCGAGGCAGCTAGTTCATGGCTATTTGGTCAACCAAGTAAATGAACGTACTGAACATGCTGAAAACCACTACAGAGAGCCTGTGTGTCAGAATTCTCACCCTGTGTGGTGCAACGGTTTTACGATAGAAAAATTAATCACAGAAAAGAGGATTTTGTCTGTTTGTTTGATGATACGTTCCTATACTTATAGTGTGGGTTCGATTCCTAATTCTGCCGATGATTTTTGATAGAGAGAGACAGATTCTGTTCTCTTCCGGCTACGCCAAGTGAAGAAGGTATAATGGCATTGTGGTCTGAAATCCATATTAAACATGATATTCCTTCTCTACCAAGTACATGTTAATAAAGTCAGGGGTGGCGACATGTAGAAACTGTCACCAGTAACCTTTCTTATACTAGTTATTTATTTCTAGTGACGAAACAAACACTATGTAGGGTCACAGGACACTTATTCCATCATTTATTTGGGCATCTGTATGTCGATAAAATTGGTTCTGAACTGGGAATGCAACTCAGACCGCCCTTAACGCGGAATTTGATCCCTTTGTGACAATACACCTCCACTACAATTTGTTGTTTGTTCAAAATTGCAGATTCCCCAACATCTCCACATATTGCACGTGACTGGGTTCGAATTGTGTATTATCAAGCTCTTTCATGAGAACATCTATCTGCTGGTTGACAATAATTTTGATTTTTAATGTATTTTCATTCGTTGTCAACACTAATGATGTCTGACGTTTTTGACTCCCAGTGAGACACAGAACTATTTGGGAGATCACTGTAAGTTCAAGGATGTTATTCCAAGCTGCTGGTGGAGAAAAATTAGGTAGCTGACATCTCTTTGTGTGTAGTCAACAACGATATGAGTATGGTTCGATTCCCAGTCAGCACTGAACTCTTCGTCATACTATTTCTATTTCAAACATGCTCACATGTCGCCGCTGGTGTAACAAACCCATATTTAACGTTCGTTTTCTCTAGAATGTAACAGCGATAGGTGCCGGGTTGGAGTCCTGGGAAGGAAGAAATTAATGTTTCGTCTCGTCATTTCAGTCAAAACATCTAGCTACTGCCGAGAAAATCCAGTATGTCACAGCTGATTATGATTCGATAACAATCAGATTTGGTTCTGGGTTCGAATCCCTGTCCAACACAAAGCTTTACCTCAAGGCATATCAAGCAAGTTACTTGTGAAGAAGCAATATTTAACATCTCTCGTAGTTCGTTAACAGGGACAATAGATGCTGGGTAGGAATTCGCGTCCGTTAAAAATGTTTACGTTATGTAATCGAGGTATATCACTCTCTGCATGCCTAGTCAGGAATGACTGTTAGTTTCCATCACTCATGAAATTTTTGCTTAGTCTACATGACCTGGGTTTGAATCCATATTCAGAACGAGACGGTTCGTCGTGTCATTTGAAGTTCAATCATATTCTGAACTAGCTGCTCGTGAATAACTGAAATTTTTAATGTCATTTTGTGTTAAATAATAAGTACGGTATGTTACTTTGAAGAGGAAATCGTGGATATGACGAACTTACTAGGTGCATTACCTATCTGACGTAATAATGAGAGTGGTGACATCCCAGGTATGTCATTTATTGTAATATGTGTGAGCTTACAAGCCTGAAGGACGGTCTTATGTGATAAGGTGTTCCCTGATGTTTGTAGTATCGTGCTATTACTTTACATCTCGAGTTATTACGATACAGGGCAGTGTGTCCTAGTGGTGACTTGTTGGAACCATTTTCAATAGTCAAACGACTGTACCGAGGAGCGATTAGAGGACCTGCTAGACAGCTGCGTTATGTCGGTTGCATGCGAATCAGGCGAAATGCAATCAGGTCGTTCGGAGACTTTTGAGCATGACTGTACATAGTTAAATTCAGAATGTACGAATGGAAAAAGAACATTAAATCAGTAGACTAATCCCTTGGAAATGTGGATAGCGGATCTGGAATGTGATTCAAGTGAATACGTATCTGGAAATAACACTTATATTTGCGGGAGTCGTACTGAGAATGCCGAAAATTAGCGGATAGAGGTGGAAAAAGCTATAGAATGATATGCGCCTGCATCTACTGTCAGAGCTGAAAGAATTTTGAACGTCTAAATGCCAACAGAATGAAGCTTGAAATTACTGAACGTCGTTATAAATGATTTTTCTTCCGCTACAGTTCGCTTTGCTGTCGCAGCACACTCATAATCCACAAGTGGCGGCAGACGTGGCTGCAAAACCAGCCATTGGCTCGCTGACAGCAACTCCTCTCCGTGTGCGACTACGTTCAACTCGGGCAGATGAGAGCTTCTCATCCCAGAGGAGCCTGGAGAATCGTCTAGAGGCGAAGTCTGCCCGTGGAGAAGCCTGCCAGAGTCTGCCCATCAAGACCCCAACGGAAGAAATGGCTGTCTGCAGAACGCTTCCGACGGGAAAAACTCGATGCTCTGCGTTTTTCGTCTTCGCGTAATTTGTGATTGGCTGAGTAATAATTCTTGTGAATGCCGACCAGAAAGAAGTTATATTACAAGACGCTCGTCTCCCTCCCTTACTCGCGGTTTAGGTGGGTAGCCTCGTGCTCCAAAAGTTATCCTGACTACTTCCTCTATCATTACTTTCGTGCACTGGCCAACCTGGAAGAACCTCTGTAAGCACAGTCGCCCTCCTTATTCCCACTTCTAAATTATGTACGCGAACCGATGGTAGGCATTTTTACACTTCTTGAACTATTTGGTTTTGTGTCGGTGTGCCACGATCTTCAAAGGCGCTCTAATTTTTTGTTTCCATTGCACTTGCTAAGATGTTACGTTAACAGCCTGCGTTCTTCACGAATTTTGACTGCCTGCTGTTTCTATTCACAATGGCAGTTCTTCTGGGAATCCGATGCTAAGTGCCATGCATTCCGTGACCATACAGCTCACTAAAACGTCCTCTGTTGTACCCGCACACCCTAGAGATGTAATCTGCATTGGATGAAGTTGGACGGTCGGCGCCAGGTTGGCCTCCTTTCAGAATACAACCTGATCCGACACTATACCTGTCTGCGGATCCCTTTCCTTGGCGGTGGGCAGCTGTTCTTCGAGTGGGAATCAGGGACTGACTCTCTGCTGTTTATGGCCCTACCGCGCTTCCCTCATTCTCCGTAGAATCCTCCTTGCTTCCACAGTGGCTTCTCATTTAGCTCTTGTACTGATTCACATTTCATTATCAAATGGGTATTAATTTATTCTGATTTGACTATTTCTTATGGTTTTTACGTAAGTTACAGACCAGGCTAAAAAAAAGAAAGAATAAAAGGTCGTGTAATGTGTTGCCGGATGGGGGCAATCACCTTACTGCCCTATGGCACATGCTTCATTGATCGTTGTACGCATTAGGTACAATATTAGTCACATTAAGTTGGACTTCCCATTGTCAGAAAAATGCGCTAACTAAAGAGTTAAATCTAAGGGTCCTTGCATTTCACCAATAGATTTCTGTCAACTGTCAAATCAATTGGTCGCTTATTCCTCTCCCCACTTTCCATACCGCATGATCCCCACCATGACCGATTCATAGAAGTGATGAAAAAATCACTGTTGACTTCTCAAGTGACGCACAGCAACTTATAGTAAAATAAGGCTTTTAATTTGTGCACGTGACGAGTTCCCGAAATTCAGCTATAAGATCTGGAATCGTGTAATCCATTACGGTGATAAATATTTTATGTCAGTAACAACTCTGAAGCTATGTGGCCCCGTAAGATTCTTCTCTACGAGAACAGAGCAGGTGCTGGCATATCGGCTTCGAAAGAAATATAATTTTTGGACGGCCAGGGTGGCTGAGTGGTTCTAGGCGCTACAGTCTGGATCCGCGAGACCGCTACGGTCGCAGGTTCGAATCCTGCCTTGGGCATGGATGTGTGTAATGTCCTTAGGTTAGTTAGGTTTAAGTAGTTCTAAGTTCTAGGGGACTGATGACCACAGCAGTTAAGTCCCATAGTGCTCAGAGCCATTTGAACCATTTTTTTTTGTCATTTTTGTTGCTCACAGTAATTGTTTATGGTTACACTTTACAGACCACATGAAAGATTCTGGAAGATGTTGGAAATTTTGATAAGCTACAGGATTCTAGATAAGGCGATTCTCGTAAAGTTTTCAAACAGATGAAACATTGTTTGTTGGCAGCATTCTTAAGCGTCTTCTGTCACACGTCTTATCGATACACTTGTAGGCGAGTGTCTACAGTGAGAAATACCGCCACGCGTTTAATTGGTGCTACACTGGAGAGCTTATGCGAAAACATTCTGCAATGCATTTCAAATCATAGCATCCACACTGGTCGTCCCCATCATGGCATGTCACGTCATAGCACTGCCAAGGTTTCTTGAGAAGAAACTGTTGACAGCTGACATCACCCATCCATTCTTGATCATGTGACCCCAATGTCATTTCCTCCTGATACACGGCCATGAGCACGTTGTAAAGGACAAGGGGTTATTTTTAGGAAATATGGTGTGGAATTGTGATTTAGTGTGTTTCAGTGCGCGATGCGCCAGCCTCACGGCAGACGGCGGACGAAGGCAGGTCGGCGCGTTCTGCAGGTGACACAGTTTTGCAACGTGCGTCGTTATGTGTGTACGTGCGTGGCAGCCATCAACAACCAGAACGTAGCATTAACAGAATTATGCAGGCGCGGGCCGCGTGTGGCGTAGTTGCGTTAGCCACCTCATCGAGAACATTCCAATAAACAAGGCGCCGCGTAACCGGCGGATTCAGCAGCGGTCTGCACTATTTAAGGGCAACAGTGGTGGGCGTCGGCATCGGTTCGACCGATTGGGCGTTCTCTCGCTGTTATTCCATCGTCATCAGTGACGCTGTCCCAAGGACTTGCCAGCGGAGGGCGTTGCCCACTGCTGCACCGCCGAGTCCCGGCGTCGTCACGAGCTGCAGCGTCTGCAGGAGGTGAGGTAGGCCGGAACTCGTGCTGCTAACCTCCTACCGCCTGCGCAGCTGCTGACCAAGCACAGCGTCGCATTCCCCGGGCAGCGTGCATCAGCATGTCTCCACCACGACACGAGCAGTGGGGCTGAGCTACCGGAAAATGTATTGGAAGAACCAACAATAAAGAGGAAGATTGCTAAAAACAGCCACCTTCTTCTACCCAGCCACACCCTGCAACCCCGACCACATCACCTACTCCGGTCATCCTATTACAACATCTTCGTATTTCATTTCATTGTGGTTTCATGGTTGGTATCAGTTGTTTGTTGTTCATTATATTTATTTGTTATAAAATGTTTTGTTTCATTATTTGTAATGTAAAAATTTATAACTTTATAATAAATGCCAAAAGATTAATTCAAGCAGTGAGGCAGTAGTCTGAATTGCATGACATGAGCATAGTAAAGTATATGCCATCTACTACATTTATAAAGTGGATTTTTATACACACCAGTACCGTATTTGTTATTTTATTGTGAAATGGATTGCAATATGGCTGCAGCTTGAAGTGAAAAAAGTACTGTGGGTAGAAACAGATTGATTAGTAAGTGGAATTTATTTGTATATTGTCAGGCATTTGTAATGTTTCATGAAGAAATGGGATGAAACCTTCAGACACTGTGACTGTGACAAAATGTTTTTTTTCTGAAGTATACATCATGTAATGTATTAGAGTTGTTTGTTTAAATATGTGTTTGTGGCAGGCCTATTTATTGTTAGTAGCTATTTGGATTGTGCGTGAAACGATTTTGAAAGAATCAGTGGTTAATATTTATGTGATTACACAGCTAACCCCAGTACAAATAAGGAACTTGAACTATTAAAAGCCAAATATAAGAAGCAAAAAAATCTATAAGTCTTGAAGGGTAAGGTATTGAGGGAGATATTACTGTCACACAAAAATTACTTTACCTTAAACAAACCAATTTTTGACAGGATGTGATAACAGCTCGTAACACTGTGTTCCTTTTAGTAACTCTGGGTGTAATCTGATGTAACAAATGAAAAAACTGGAACTTCGACTTTCTAAAATATTTATAAAATGCCGATTTCTCTTCCTTGAGCTCCTTATACAGAGTATGAAATCTCCTGTCTGTACCACATGATAATATTTTTCCGACCTATGCTCTTTTTTGCATTGTTTTGCACTTCTGTCGTAGTTCTCTAATACACAAGCTACCACTCCTACCAGCAAACCATTAGAGCCCAATAATGTCATTTTTGTACAAAGATGGACTCCAGCATCCTTATACATGAGCCACCATGTTGTGTATGTGTAGTTATGCTTATCATGTGTAAAAACAGTTGAAAATCATCTTTCAAAGAGCACAGTTCCTGCGAAAAAACAGTAGAGGACCGCTATGCAAGTTGAGATCATGTGACTTAAACTGACTTGACATGCCATGACGTGGTGTAGATTAGATTAGATTAGATTAATACTAGTTCCATGGATCATGAATACGATATTTCGTAATGATGTGGAACGAGTCAAATTTTCCAATACATGACATAATTAAGTTAATTTAACAACATACTTAAGTTAATATAACAACTTTTTTATTTTTTGTGTTTTTTATTTATTTATTTATTTTTTAATTTTTTTATAATTTTTTTTCCTTAATTTATATCTAAAAATTCCTCTATGGAGTAGAAGGAGTTGTCATTCAGAAATTCTTTTAATTTCTTCTTAAATACTTGTTGGTTATCTGTCAGACTTTTGATACTATTTGGTAAGTGACCAAAGACTTTAGTGGCAGTATAATTCACCCCTTTCTGTGCCTAAGTTAGATTTAATCTTGAATAGTGAAGATCATCCTTTCTCCTAGTATTGTAGTAATGCACACTGCTATTACTTTTGAATTGGGTTTGGTTGTTAATAACAAATTTCATAAGAGAGTATATACACTGAGAAGCTACTGTGAATATCCCTAGATCCTTAAATAAATGCTTGCAGGATGATCTTGGGTGGACTCCAGCTATTATTCTGATTACAAGCTTTTGTGCAATAAATACTTTATTCCTCAGTGATGAATTACCCCAAAATATGATGCCATATGAAACCAATGAGTGAAAATAGGCGTAGTAAGCTAATTTACTAAGATGTTTATCATCAAAATTTGCAATGACCCTTATTGCATAAGTAGCTGAACTCAAACGTTTCAGCAGATCATCAATGTGTTTCTTCCAATTTAATCTCTCATCAATGGACACACCTAAAAATTTGGAATATTCTACCTTAGCTATATGCTTCTAATTAAGGTATATATTTATTAATGGTGTCATACCATTCACTGTGCGGAACTGTATGTACTGTGTCTTATCAAAATTCAGTGAGAGTCTGTTTACAAGGAACCACTTAGTAATTTTCTGAAAGACAGTATTGACAATTTCATCAGTTAATTCTTGTTTGTCAGGTGTGATTACTATACTTGTATCATCAGCAAAGAGAACTAACTTTGCCTCTTCATGAATATAGAATGGCAAGTCATTAATATATATTAAGAAGAACAAAGGACCCAAGACTGACCCTTGTGGAACCCCATTCTTGATAGTTCCCCAGTCTGAGGAATGTGCTGATCTTTGCATATTATGAGAACTGCTTATTTCAACTTTCTGCACTCTTCCAGTTAGGTACGAATTAAACCATTTGTGCACTGTCCCACTCATGCCACAATACTTGAGCTTGTCTAGCAGAATTTCATGATTTACTCAATCAAAAGCATTTGAGAGATCACAAAAAATCCCAATGGGTAGTGTTCGGTTATTCAGATCATTCAAAATTTGATTGGTGAAAGCATATATGGCATTTTCTGTTGAAAAACCTCTCTGGAAACCAAGCTGACATTTTGTTAGTACTTCATTTTTACAGATATGAGAAGCTACTCTTGAATACATTACTTTCTCAAAAATTTTGGATAAAGCTGTTAGAAGGGAGATTGGACGGTAATTGTTGACATCAGATCTATCCCCCTTTTTATGCAAAGGTATAACAGTAGCATATTTCAGTCTATCATGGAAAATGCCCTGTTCCAGAGAGCTATTACACAGGTGGCTGAGAATCTCACTTATCTGTTGAGAACAATCTTTTAGTATTTTGCTGGAAGTGCCATCAATTCCATGTGAGTTTTTGCTTTTAAGCAAGTTTATTATTTTCCTAATTTCAGAGGGAGAAGTGGGTGAGATTTCAATTGTATCAAATTGCATAGGTATGGCCTCTTCCATTAACAGCCTAGCATCTTCTAATGAACACCTGGATCCTACTATATCCACAACATTTAGAAAATGATTATTAAAAATATTTTCAACTTCTGACTTTTTGTTCGTAAAGTTTTCATTCAATTTGATGATAATACTGTCTTCCTGTGCTCTTGGTTGACCTGTTTCTCTTTTAATAATATTCCAAATTGTTTTAATTTTATTATCAGAGTTGCTGATTTCAGACATGATACACATATTTCTGGATTTTTTAATAACTTTTCTTAATATAACACAGTAGTTTTTATAATGTTTGATAGTTTCTGGGTCACTACTCTTTCTTGCTGTCAGATACATTTCCCTTTTCCGGTTACAAGATATTTTTATACCCTTAGTAAGCCATGGTTTGTTACAAGGTTTCTTACGAGTATATTTAACTATTTTCTTGGGGAAGCAGTTTTCAAATGCATTTACAAAAATGTCATGAAATAAATTATATTTTAAATTGGCATCAGGTTCACGGTACACCTCATCCCAGTCTAACTGCTGTAGGCTTTCCCTGAAATTTGCAATTGTTAAATCGTTGACTGAATGTACTACTTTGGAGGACTGTTTAGTATTGCTGAATGGAGCTATGTCATATATTGTCACTAGCTGTGCACCATGATCAGAAAGACCATTCTCAACAGGCTGAGCATTTATCTGGTTAAACTTATCTTGGTCTATAAAGAAGTTATCTATCAGTGAGCTGCTAACCTTTACCACCCGAGTAGGAAAATCAATAACGGGTGTCAAATTGAAAGAACCGAGTAATACTTCAAGGTCATTTTTCCTATTACCCTCTTTCAGAGAATCTACATTGAAGTCCCCACAAATAATAATTTGCTTCCCCCTGTCTGACAGATAGCACAACAAGGAGTCCAAATTTTTCAGAAATAGATGGAAATACAGTTACAATTATAAATGTGCCTTTATTTAATTTAAGCTCACAGGCACATGCTTCTATATGTTTCTCTACACAAAACTTTTTTGTTTCTATACTTTTTGCACAATGATAAATTTTGACATGTATGGCAACTCCTCCTTTCTCCATATTTTCTCTCATAACATGTGCAGAGAGCTTATATCCACTTACATTTACCTTATCCATATCAGTAACAATGTGATGCTCAGACAGGCATAGTATATCTATTTCATCCTCAGCTTCTAAATCTTCTAAACAAACCAGAAGCTCATCTATTTTATTCTTTAAACTCCCAATATTTTGATGAAATATACTTACATTATTTTTAATTATACTTTTATGAGAACCTTTCCTTATTCTAACATTTGCAGTACTCTCCTGTCTGAGTTTCTCATTGTGCTTAGACCTAGTTCCTATACCAGTGGTCACATGGTGTTCAGAGAGGCAGATTATGTCAACTGGGTTGGGTGACTTTAATTCATCAATGCAATTACCTAGGACTGAGATACAACTTGGTGAAGATAAAATTTCTGGTGATTGGTGAAAATTTATAATTGACAGCTGTGATTGGTGATCCAATGTGCTAGAATTGTGCTGTTTAATTTCTTTCCTAAACTGAAGATTTGATTCAATCCTGACCTCTCGTAGAATTTGACATCTTTCTGTCTTACCTATCCTAAAAAAGGTGCTGCTCCAACACCTGTAACCATTGGTATTTTGCCATTCATGGCAGTGCCTTCCCCCCTTTAAATTTCCTGCTATTACCCCAGCCAGTTTCCCCTTCCCTTTCCTGTTGAGATGTAGGCTATGCCTGGTATAGTCCCACCTACTGAGAGAATCTACAGGAACCACACCAATATGAGCCCCCGCACCCGACCCAAGCAGACCTTCCAACTCCAAATTAACTCTCCCAACAGAAGAGCTCAAATGAGGCTGGTCATGGCGTCTCAAGACAGATACAAATTCAACATTGGTGTGTCTCGATGCCGACGCAATCTTTACCAGGTCACACTCTATACTGTACCCAGGATCTCTGTCGATGCTGTTCCCTGGCCCTCCCACAATAACCACGGTGTCTTCCCTGGTAAATCCTTTACAGAGTGAACCTAAATCCTCTGTCACCTGATCCAGACTAGCACTTGGTTTGAAAAAATTTGTGACCTGGTATTCTGGTCCTAATTCCTCCTGCAGAAGTTGGCCTACACCTCTGGCATGAGAACTGCCTAACAACAAAACTTTCTTCCTTTTCGATGACTTTCCTACATTCTTTTTCAATTTCCTATTGAAAGTTTGTTGTGTCCTGTCTACACCTACCTCTGCTTGAGGCTCATCAGTTTCTAACTGAAGCAACAGGTCAAACTTATTTTTGACATTCACCACAAAACTGTCAGACTTAGTTCTAGGCCTGTTCCTTCTGCTACCTGTTGCCACTTCCCACCTCTCTTTGCCCTTCTCCCTCCTTAACCTGTCCAGATCTTCCCTAGCCTGATCTAGCTCAGCCTGAAGGGCAGCAATTTTCCCCTCATGTTCCAATATCTTCCTATCTCTGCTGCAAATCCTACATAACCACTGATGAGCCTGATCCACTTTCCCGACACCCACGCCACTGCAGTCCCCCCAGTGAAAAAAACTACTGCATCCATCACACCAAACCCCGGAACTAACAATTCTACGGCAAGTCAGGCACTTCTCACTCATGGCAAAAATAATACTTTAGCTAGAATAAATCAATTAAATTACCGAAAATCAAAAAAAGACGTTACAAGAATTAAGCCTATTCACAAATGTATATAAGCAAGTTTCTGATTTAAAACTCCGCTGTTTTTCTGAGATTTGTATTAAAACAATGAAGGTATACGCTATTTATTATATATTTCACTCGATGGAATGAAAAAAAGGACAATTAAACGAGATACTTTAAGTTTGATTCTCCAAAAACGTTACGAGAATTAGGCCTATAAACAAATGTATATAAGCAAGTTTCTGATATAAAGTTACGCTGTTTTTCTGAAATCTGTATTAAAACAATGAAGTTATTCGCTATTTACGGTAGTTACCTTATTTGTTACCGAGAAACTAGTTAAATTACCGTGAAACAAGAAACAAACACGTTTACAAAATTTAAGCCTAAGCGCGACTTCGCGAAGTTACGATCTTTTCGTGTTTTCTGAAAAAATACGCAAAGAAAAGTCAAACCTTTAACGGCAAGACTAAACGATACACTAATGCACGTATTTAATTTGTTGTCGGCGTTAAACTAAATTATATTCCTGTCTAAATCACTTAAATTTCTGGAAATCGTTTCTGGCGTCACTTACTCGGCGGCCATCTTGGAACCTGAATTCACCAGGGCTTCACAGTGCTGTGATAGCCAGTGTGAATTGGGTTTGAAGTGTATTGCTGCAGGCAAATATCTTCATTTGTTTTCTTTTCGAAAATCTGTATTTCAGACATATAACGAAACCTCTCCAGCAAAGGACGAGCAGATCGACTTGTACACCCATAAACGACGCGAGCTATATTTTTTCATAATAAAACTTTTTCGATTCGAAACAAAACAAGTGAAGGTAATGTTTTGGATTTTGATATCTAAATATTAAACAGATTATACAATGAGTTTAAATTTTAAGTTACTGTGATTTTACCACCTGTGATAAAAATGGAGAATGATTCATATTATGCTACAGGCATTCTTTTGTCACTCTCTTTTCGAAGATGGGGATGATGCCAGAATAGTTAGTTCTAGTTTGTCATTGAAGGTAATAAGACAACTTTTGTTATGTGGTCCATTGTCAGATAACTGCAGTTACAAGATTACATATACAAGCAGTGGCAATTTAACATTACTGTAAGAGAAGAAACGTATTTAATTCAAGTGCACAACTGATTTGATTTTATTTAATTTTATTTTTTATTTGGCTCTGTTGATTGCATATGGCACAAAGGGTCTACAGTAATATAGGAAAAGTCATGTGAAATAATACAAAATTGTGTCAGCATTTTATTTATCATACTAATACCTAATTTCTATGCCCGGCTGGATGCAGACAATATTACAACCAGCATTTTAGTGGTGTGAGCAAATGTGAACCCTTAAAATAGCAGAATGACTGGAAGCACACTTTTATCCCAGTTCCAAAAATAAATAAATTTACATTTTATCAGTTAAATTAAAATACAAAATTGTTATCTTCATGACATAAATAAGTTCAAGTGAGTACTTAATAGTGTAGAATAAACGGTAGTACATATTTTAACCTGTGATATAGATAAATTTAGATTTTATTGTTATAATTTATGTTAGTCTTCATGATATAACTAAAGATTTCCTTTTAATACTATTTTATCTAAAAGGCTTTATCTATTTTTACTCAAAAGAATGTCTTATTACTCTAGAAGTTCACTCATTTTATAAAAAACTTATTCTCTGAGCAATGTTTTTAGTTTTCTTTTGAATACTCATATTTTTTTACTACAAATAGGTGATCTGATGGCCATGTTCCAATTTCAGTTCTTCATTCTTTGTTCTTTTCTTTTCTTCCAGTATGTCTTCATCTCTTCACTATGTTTCTTCTTTCTGTCTTCAGACCATTTTGAACAAGTGTTTTTAGCTACCCTGCATTGGAATTCTTCCCTGAGATGGGATTCTTCCATTTTCAATGCTTTGTCATGAAGTCTTTTCTGTTGTTTACATCTTCTTTTTTTATATTGTTTCTTTCTAAATCCTGTTTTGCTTCGTTGACCCAGTTTGTTATGCATTTTTTACCCAACCAACATTAGAAAATGTTAGTAGTTAATCTACTGTCTTGCATTCAAAATAAATGTTTAAAAAATCATGAGTCTTCTTTTTCTCATTAAGTTTCAAATACTTTCTATATTTTGGTACATTTCAGCATTACTTTGTAGCTTCCAAACTTCTGCTGTATTTTGTGGTTTTAATATTTTCCTCATAATTCTCCTTTCTAGTACTTTTAAAATATCTAAATTCTAGTTTAATACCAATCAATCGCTTGCATATAGGTATTCTGACATCTCTATTGTGTTGTAATGCCATATTTTTCCATTTTAGGATAGGTACTTTTTATTGTAGAGGTCTCTCCCTATTTTATGCAACATTTCCTATATTGCAGATTTTTGCAAAGCATTTTTTTATTATCTCCCCTAGATATTTGAATTTTTTACCCTCTATTTTTATCTACAGTTTGTCTGTCAGGAATTTTGGATTATGCTTAATGTTTGTCAAAAATTTTGTTCTTCTGGATAAATTGTTAAGCCAGTTCCTCTGGCTATCTCATTGTACACCTGTTTTTATTTTGAAAGGCTGCAAAATTTCTCCCATAAATTTTACTTTACAGACTGTATCAGTAAATGTTTTAAGGACTAGGTTTGCCAGTTCAGACTTTACGCCAAATTCTCGAATTATTTGATCTACAGTTTGTCTGTCAACAGAATCAAAAGCATTTTTGAAATCTGGAGACATAACTACAATGTTCTTTTAATTAAGTAATTTGTGGCGAATTGCTGGCTTGAGATTAAGAATTCGTTCTGAGCATGACCTTCCCTTCCTAGAATCACATTGATATTCACCTAAATTACTGTCTTGTGTTGGTTCTACTCTGCTTAATAAAATCTTGGAGAATACTTTGTACGCTACTGGCAGTAAAGAGATTCCTCTGTAGTTATTTACATCTTGTTATTATCTTTTTTGTGGAGTGGATCTATCAAGTCAACTTTCCATTCCTCTGATTTTTTTCTGTTTTCCTTTTTTCTAATGATGAGGAGCTTGTTGCATATTTTTCTTTCTGACTCAGTTATTCCCTTATGAACAGTTACAGAGCCTTGATGGAAATTTTTCCTTTATCTTGTGTTATGCTTGTGAATGTCACAGTTTTTCTGGAATAATTCCTTGCTGCCGGCTATAAACATCAGTGAATATTGATTTGTAACATTAAATATTCTGAAAATCTTAAAGAGGACAGGATGTACTGTTAGAGAACCCACACATTAACCTTACTGCTCGCTTTTGTAGTTTGAAGGTTTTTTTCCGTCCTGTACCATTTCCCCAGAAGATAGTCCTGTAGAGAGTACAGAATGGAAATACGCAAAACATGATGAAAGAAATATTTCTCTGTCAACAAGACGAGAAAGAGCTCTGAGGGCAAAATACACTATGCTAAGTTTCTTGACCTGTCGATCAATTTCCTCTATCATTCTTAGCTGTCTGTCTGTCTAGATGCCAGGAATTTGTATGCAAGCTTTCATAAATTGTTTGGTTTCTGATCTCCATTTCAGGAACTTGGAGTTTTTTATTTTCTGTCTGAAATGGAATAATATTAATTTTTGAAAAATTTTGGTTTAGCCTATTTGCTGTGAACTCTGCATTGCAGAGTTGGGACCCATGATCAGAATATTTGTATAATCTGCAAATATGACTATCTTTGCTCTGTCATTAGTTGTAACTGCTTATATCAGGAAAATTTATATCAGGTAAATCAGTGACCCAAGGATCGAGCGCTGGGGACTCTGTATTTTACGTTTCCCCAGTGTGAGTTTACTGTTACACCACTAAAAGAACTGTTTACTTCCTGGTGTGTAGATAAGATGATAGCCACATCAAAGGTTTGCCTTTGATGCCATAGTGTGGAAGCTTTTTACCAATGTATTATGAGCTACATGGTAAAAAGCTTTAGGAAGGTCACAAACGATTCTATTGTATACCTTCTAAGATGTAATTCACCTAGAGTTTCATCTATTAGGCTAGCCAAACTGTATAGCTGTCAGTAAGCCATTTTGTGTAATCTGGCCATAATCCTGTCATACTCTTATCTCTCAAACACCTCTGATAACACTGACAGCAAAGAGATGGGCCAATAAGTGGAAATGTATTTGATAGATTTCTGGAGCTTCCAGATGATGTTCAGTTAGGCAGAGCATATCAGCAACGGTTTCATCTTTATAAGCTACAGGGTGTCCAGAAAAGGACTCTCTGATTTCAAAATTAAATATCTCGAAAACAAAGATCGATAGAGGAATGCAGTAAACGGTATGTTTATTGTGAAAGCTGTAAGAAGTTTATACAGAAGGTTGAAATAATAGTTACAAAAGCTGCTAACAGATGGCGCTGTAATCCCCATACGTAATGCCTAGTATAAATAGTGATCAGAAGCCCAGAGCGATCAGTTCCACTACTGAAACGTGAAAGGAGGTTAGCGTACCGAAGGAAGAGATTAAAACTATGTACTCCATTGAACAACGCGTTTTTCTGGTGCTAGAGTACCACAGGTTGGAAGAGGTCCTACGGCAACAAGGCGATGTTTTCAAGCACGATTTAATGTTCCCAAAGGACCCGATGCGAAAACCATTCGTACACTCTTCGCAAAATTTCAACGAACAGGCAGCGTAACTGATGATCTAGTGGGGCATGTTGGCCGCAAGCAAACCGCAGTTACGCCTGAAAATATCACCACAGTTTCTGGAATTATTCAGCGAAATCCAATGTCATCCGTCCGTAGAATTGCATCTGAGACTGGTTTGAAGCGTTCCAGCACGCAGAAAATACTGAGAAAGAGCCTACACATGTTTCCATTCAAAATTCAAACTTACCAGGCCATACCCGTACGAGCTGTGCAACAAAGGGTTGCTTTAGCTAATCAGATGCTCACAATGATAGATAGTGAAGATTTGATGTTGGTTGCATCTGGTTTACAGATGAAGCACACTTCCACCTGAATGGATACGTGAATAAGCAGAACTGGCGATTCTGGGGTTCCAAAAAGCCATATTGGTGTGAAGCGAAACCCCTGTATTCTCCTAAAGTCACTGTGTGGGCTGCAGTATGCAGCAGAGGCATTATTGGCCCAGAAACGGTCACTGGTGCACGTTACGTTGCAATTTTGGAACACTTTGTCGCCACACAGCAAGCGTTAGAGGATCGACCAGGTACTGAATGGTTTATGCAAGATGGAGCCCGACCACATCGGACCGAACAAGTGTTTCGCTTTCTTGAGGAATACTTCGAGAATCGAGTCATTGCTTTGGAATATCCCAAATTTACTGGTGCAGGCATGGATTGGCCTCCATATTCGCCGGATTTGACTCCCTGTGACTTTTTTTTGAGGAGCACAGTGAAAGACAAGGTCTACCCGAAGCATCCCATCACGCTGGACGAGCTTGAATCTGCGATCTCTGTGGCATGTGAATCCATTTCGGTTGAGACACTACGAAATGTGATGGCGAATTTCATTCCTCGTTTACGCCACCTCTGTAGTGCCAATGGTGAACATTTTGAAAACATTGTGATGTGATTGTTTGCAAAGATTGTTTTCATACGATTATTTCACTTATGTATGCAGATATGAGCTGTGCAGCGTACAGCGACATCTGTTAGCAGATTTTGTAACTATTATTTCAAACTACTGTATAAACTTCTTACAGTTTTCACAATAAACATACCGTTTACTGCATTCCTCTATCGATCTTTGTTTTCGAAATATTTAATTTTGAAATCAGGGAGCCCTTTTCTGGACACCCTGTATTTGTTGAAGAGAAAGCAGTAGTTCCTCTCCTTTTTTAAAATAAAAAAGCTCCTTGTATTTTGGTGAACTATTTTAAGCTATTCTGATAATCTGCTGTACTTCTGACAGGTTTCTTAATGCTAGGCTTGATATGAGCTAAATTATTATTAAAGAGTACAACATCTACTCTATAACTTTCCCTATCCTCTAGTCTGAAAAAGGCTTTCTTTGAGTGTTAACTTCGACAGGAATATGCTGGAGTGACAAACCATCATTGCTTCTCTTTTTTGTTGTGGAAGACACATTGTTTGTAACTTCTCTTGTATCTGACATGAGAAAATTACATGTAACTGTTTAAGCAATTTTTTTAAGTTATAAACTTTTTCCCAAGGCTACTCTAATGAAGACCATGTGTGATATGGAAGCATCAGCAGATATTGTTGATATCCAGATAATATTTGTAACTGACTGTATCAGTTCGAGAGCTGTTCACTTACAGTGCTGATATCTTTGTTCACACAGGATCAGGGTAGTAAATCATACCAGTGTGGAATGTTTAATATATAACATTTGTATGTCCCAGATAACTCAAGCACTCCTTTAGTTCTTGGCAGGGCACTGAAGTTTCATTCCAGTATGTGTCGTTTGAACCACCAAACAGTACAACAAAGTCCTTTGATAATAACTTACCGATTTCCCCCAAATGAACATACTTTGGTCGTTGAGACAGGGGCACCCCTGGTTTTGCTAAATCCTGTTGCCTTCATAGTTTCTGCCACTTCATTTACCCAAGAAGCCATGTCCCACCTGTGACTACCAGCAAGAATCACAAGCTTTCTCAGGTACTTACAATCTGACTTATGTTGGCACCGTTTTCAGGGAGAGGAACATCAACATGCAGAATTTCTATATCTTCATGTCGGTATGTAGAAACAGCATTGTTCTCGAGAGAGGTTACTGGAACACTTGGCATTAAGATATGTTCAGTGTGACCTACAAAATAACCATTGTCGCAATATATCGACTTTGTTTACAGCGATGACAGATAATCTGTGGCAAAAAATTTCGCTTCGAGCGACAGAATTCACACATAATAAGTGATAAAGAACATTTACTTTCAGTAGTCTCGTAGAGATGACCGAAGCAGCTACAGTTTCCCAGTAGTGTTAGTCTTACATGGCGTGATTTGATTTCCAGATTGAGTACAGTTGAAAACTGTTTAGACTTATGTTGGGAGTACCATATGCTGCCGAAGTACAATACTAGAAATTGTGTGAATTGTTATGAAGAGAACTGCTTCAAACTTGGTAGCGATTGAGAGTGCCCATTACAGTCGTATTGTAGCAAATGTCAGAAAAGAATAAGCACAAGGAAAAACACATGGTTTGATTAAACTGATAATACAGCATCTTGGTTTCCTGCTGGATTAGGGATTATGTACTGGAAAACACATCGTCGGAAACAGGACTGTCGATTAATACTGTTTGTGACTATTATGGTTTCCGTAGAGAAGTTTGACAGCTAATTGTGATTATTGACAGTGGTCCAGTAGGAGGAGTCAACAACATTATGTAAATAGAAGAGTCACATAGAACCACTCGAAAATACGAGGAAGGACGACTTCTCAAGAACGAAACTGAACTGATTAGGGTATTCGGAGGCATGGAAAGACACTCAAGAAAATGTTTCATTGCGAAGATCTATTGCAGAACTAAATAAACGTTAGTGCCTCTTATTAAGAACTGTATCTTGTCCAGCACCAAAGTCATTACAGACTCATGGAAGTCGTACAACACCTTGGAGGAAGAGGGATACACCAAGAGTTTTTAAACCATTTTCTCGAATTCGTGTCTTCTCACTATCCATCTGTGCACACACAGAATATCGAGGGATTATGGAAATCCGTGAAATCATCCATCATAAGAGAAGGACGAATGGGAGACTCAGATGAACTGTATATTTTTCAATACATCTGCTTCCACGATTTGAGCTTACGTGGCATAAAACTTCCCTGTGAGACTTCGTCAGTTTTCTTAAGGGGTGTTGCAAGAGTGCATCTTGGCTATAGAAAAAAAGGAATTCTACTCGCAGCATACATATCATGCGGAATTGTCCTGGACGAATATCGATGACGTGTAAGGTAAGTGAAATTACATTTAATGTCGTCATTGGATTATTTTCATGTATTGTTTTTGCCTTGACAATGCTAATCGACATCCACATCGTTCGTCTTTTGTAGTAGTAGTTTACATCGCTTTAAACAAAATCGATATATTGCTCCGCGACAGTCGCTTGAAATCGTTCTTGAAAATCAGCGGCCTTTTAGTACATCAGTATGCATATTGGACTGCCATGTTTTTGTAAAGCTCTCGTTTCCTTTCAATAAAGAGTCTACCTTTGCACATGAAAAGCTAAATTTGGACTCACACTTCGGACATACAATACCGCCTTTAGCGGTTTTCCGTCAGTTTTTACACATGCCATTACATTTGTTACCCGAATTCCTAGTAACGGTAGCTAATAATAGTTCACTATTTCTTTTATCATCAGATTTACTGTTTAGTTTCTTGAAATTGCCATGTTTATATTTCAAAGCATTAATCTCTTCTAACGGCAAGGCAATGATTTCGTCTTTGCAGTCTTTCGTTATTGTTTTGCCAATACACATTACACCTTTTGCAGCACCATTACTTTCGTTTTGGATTTACATTTACACATGTAAAACGATCCAAATTTTTACAGTTTATGGACTTCTTCTCTCTGAAACTTTTTTGATAATAAAACACGCAATACACACATGAACACGATACACATCAAATCGTTACACGTTAGCACTCTTTTTTTATTCCTGTTGTACTTATTCTGGGAATTAATGTACTCGCAATTTACACTCAGTGCCATCTTCATTTTCTCGGAATAATGCTATTAACCAAGGAAAATAAAAACACTAACTTATGGTACAATAATCTGAAAACTTATTTCATGTCTTCTGTGTGCTATTACTACAAAGGAACCATGCTCACAAAGAATCAAAGAAGTACTTTATTGTTATGATCTTCAACGTTCCTAATAACAGATGTCATGGCACATAACTAAATAATGTGAGAGAGACAAAAAATTAAAAAAGTATTGTTAAATGTTTGTACATCTGACATAAGGTAAAAAAAGGAAAAGGAAGAAAAGAAGGAATACCATACAAACAAAAACATATAAATAAAAACTGTATTTATAGGGAAATACATAGAGCCTGTTTACCATATCCATCGTGGGTTTTTCTGTCAAAGGAAACAATGTCAGAAACAGTTGTATTTTTCTCTGCATTTGAGTTGCCTTTTTCACGTAAAAAAAAGTTATTTAATGTAAATTACGTAATCAGTTCACGTTCCTATTTATATTCAGTGTGGCCATAAACTATTTTCAGTTATTGTGAAACTTAAAACTTTCCTATGTGTGGGAACATAACTAATGGATGAGAAAAACACGCTCCATGTGTGTGTGTGTATTTCCGTTTGCAAATAAATGTCGAAGTTTTCAAAGCTTTTTTTCATTTCTTCACTGCTTGCCTTAAAAAACTGACTAGAGCATCATTAAGTATGTTTCCTTTGGCAATGATAGTTCCGTAATTCCGATGCTATACTCCGACTTTTTGTATAGCGGATGATATGTCATAACTCTGATTTTCACCGCTCGGTACTAGGGCAAACGAATTGACGTCGTGTTGACATTCCGTCTAGTGTGAACACTCTGCCGTACACTATGTTTACATACGTCACGTCTTCCGAAAGATGAAAACCGAATTCCGGGAGCCGTTTTCTGCTGTCTTGTTTACCTGCTAAGCGGATTTGCTAGCTCAGTTGAAGTTTATAAATTATTCAGTACAAACGCTATATCTCTTCTATTAGACGAGGTGTAAACAGCATCAGTCTAATATTTCTACATATCCTTCACTGTAAAAGAAGCCACTTCATCCATATTACCCGAAAATTTTTAGAAACAAGACGAAACCTGACAGCCAAAGCACGTTTCAAAACCGGTTGCGTTTATATGGGAGAGAAATCGATTGCGGAATTAGGAGACCGGCAACCAGAAGCGGATTTCCAGAATCGATTTTGAAGTGTATACATGACCATCCAAAAGCGGTATAGGGATATCTGTTCACGAAAACCGAGCGAGGTAGTGCAGTGGTTAGACACTGGACTCGCTTTCGGGAGGACGACGGTTCAATCTTGCGTCCGGCCATCCTGACTTAGGTTTTCCGTGATTTCCCTAAATCACTCCAGGCAAATGCCGGGATGGTTCCTCTGAAAGGGCACGGGCGACTTCCTTCCCCATCCTTCCCTAATCCGATGGGACCGATGACCTCGCTGTCTGGTCTCCTTCCCCAAACAACCCCCCCCCCCTCCCAGTAACAGGTGCAGGTATTTACGAAATCCTGTTTTGGGAGCATGCCAGATGCCAATGAGTCCACCCTCTGAGGGTGGCGTTCCGTTGACGTCTAGTGTGAATCGACTTTTAATGGGAAACCTATTGATGCGGTATCTGATTTGCCTCCGAATTAACGATTCCATTTTGCGCTCGATATTTTGACCCCTAATTTACCTAGTCGTCTTTTCGGTCCACTCCGTGGCGTCCAGTGTTAATCGATCTTTAGGCTTCTCGTGCTTGTCAACATCAGCAGGTAGTTTCCTCAGTTGGCAGCATTGCTATTCAAATTTCGCGTGGGAAAAATGGAGACAGAAATGCGATCAAAATATGTTATAATTGACAGTGGCTGCACCGTGAAATGGAAGATACCAGGAATATTTATTTGGCATATGCTTTATACGATAGTATTGAAGACAAGAGTGTGAGGTTAGTACTGCATGATGCATGTAGCAAGCCCAGTTATACTGTACCTTCTTGCTTCAGCTACAGCTAGCCTTTTAAAAAGTTTATCTACACATGTAGCTGTGAAGTACTTGACAGGCAACACTTCTTGACGTAGACTATAGTGCGTTAAAAGTTTGCTTGGGTTCTATTAGTGACAGAACGTAGAAGAATGATTGATTGCCCCTCTGTTATCCAAATCTGAGTGTTCGCATTGGATTCGTACATGGGGGAGTGATAACATTCGTTCTTTATTTCTTATTTGGCGCCTAATTGTGGTCGGTTTCACAACTATAACATGTGTTAAATTGTCTTATCACCTCCATTTAAGATGCCTTACCGATAATGAGAGATATATTTGTGGGAGATAGGCCTGCTTCACATGTCACCGAATAACTGACAAGCTGTAGCGCACTTTGCATTAGAATAAAGCTTGTGCTGTACCGTATTGTTAGATTTTCGTTTTTAGTAAAATGCTCCTAAAATGCCGCAATGTAACGGTACCAACTTGAAGTAACATTTGCGCGAGATGTGGCAGTCGGGTGAAGGCAGTGCTTTACGTATGAATCTGTATTTGGTTCCAGTGTCTGCAGTGTGTAAAAGTTTTTTTTTTATTTAATAAAATTGCAGCCAAATAGCCATATACAGTTACTTTGCTTAATATTTTACATTTACATTTTACATTTTTGCATATTCATTTATCGATTTCACTCTTTTACTGCACAGTTCTATGTGATATCGTTCACAGGCTTCGTTACACAGTTCACATACACATGTTGCGGTTGGGTCATGATAAGTTTTGTTCTTGCAGATTAGATGATGAAAGCCGTGAATAGAAAGTCTAGTTACGACATGAATAGAAAGTCTAGTTACGACATGTCGCTGTTCGAAGTTTGGTGCTGTCCATGAGCGGTTCGTCATTGCTTCGGTGCCATAAAACTCCGCCCATATTTTTTCTCGTTTGCCCTCCATGATCTTCAGTTGCTTTCTGGAAGCCCTGGTGTGTGGCATCATATATCGAAGTCTGATGTCTTCAATTAGGAATGTCTCTCTCGTTAGCAGGTACACTAGTCTAGATCTTGTTGTCTTTGAGAGACCTAGTGCTCTTTTTAGATAGGTCGATTTTACCTTTTCTAGTGTTTCTAGATTTTTTTCTGTCAGGTGGTCCCATATAACCTCCATCCCATAGGCCAAGATTGGCAAGATTTTTGTGTTGAATAATTTCATGGCTGTTTCTAGACTGAGTAGGCGGATGTTTTTGATGTCCTGTATTGCTACTATTGCTTGAGCTGAACGTTCTGTTGTATGTTTTGTGAAGCATTTGGCTGTTGGTTGCAATGTCACTCCTAGGTATTTAACGTCTGATGAGATTTTTATTTTTTGTCCTCTGATACTGATTTCCACATTCTTGGGTGTTTTGCCTCCTTTTCTGAAAATTACCATTTCTGTCTTTGTTATGTTTATGTGTAGTTTGTGTTCACTGCACCATCTGTGTATTTTCTCAATGATTCTCTGCAGCTTCTGTATATCTGTTGAACCTACGGCTATGTCGTCAGCGTATGCATATACATACACATCTTCTTCATTTTCTCCAATTCGGAGTACTTCTTCAGTGGCAAGAATGTACAGCAAAGGGCTCATTGGGTCACCCTGTAAGACTCCGTTCGATTGCAGAATGGGGTTCGAAAAAGAGAGGTTGTCTGATATTGTAATTAAGTTGTATTCGAGGATTGATTTGATTATTCTTGCCCATACGCTATCTCCTATTGTGTTTTCCAGTTTTCGGACTATGAGCTCTCTTTCCAATAGGTCGAAGGCTTTGGTAAAGTCTATGAACACTGTGTAGAACATTTGTTTCTTTTGTAGTGCATCATCGATGTTGTTTAGAAGAAGCCTGACTGCCGTAAGTGTTGATCTTCCAGATCTGAAACCCATTTGTCGTTCTGGGAGATGACTGTCCACAGAGGCTTGGATTTTTTGTGTTATTATTTTTGAAAACATCTTGAATTGAGTATTTTCCAGGGCTATGCCTCTGTACTTGTTTGGGTCCATTGGGTCTCCTCTGCCTTTGTAGAGAACTTTTGTCGAGTGTCTCCATTGTGTCGGAATTCTTCCAAGTTCCAGGCATTTGTTAAACAGTTTGGTCCATATGTGTTGGAGGGCCTCTTTTGCATCTTTTATATGTTCGTTATATATATTATCAGGTCCTGCTGCTTTCTTATTCTTCAGTGCTTTTATTACTTCTTTCACATCATCTTCATTTAGGGGATCCCATGTATTGTCTTTTTCCTTAGTTTGATGTTGTTTCTCTTTCTTTGGGGGTGTTTTGAGTCCTCGTTTGTTCAGTATCTTACTGAAGTGGTCTTCCCATTCCTTCAGGTCTATATTTGGTGTATGAGCCATTTTTCTTGGTCTTGCTGCTATGTATGGGTCTTTCTCTGCTTCATCCGCTGCTCTTTTTGCCTCACTTTCTATGTATTCTTTTTTCTTCTCTTCTATTAGTTTTTTGTAGATTCTCCTCTCTTCTGCGTACAGTTTGTATGTTTCCTCGTCATGCTGGTTTCTTAGTCTGTGGAGGATTCTTAGAACAGTGTTCCTTTTGCTGTAGCATTCAGCATCGAACCATCTTTTGGCCATCCTTGTTTTGGGGGTTGTTTGTATCACTGAATTTTTTAGGACGTCTTCTATTTGGTCTGTTGCTTTTTCGAGGTCTCCTTCCTCTATGAAAGTTTCTATTTCTGTTAATTGTTCTTGCTCGTTTGTTAATTTTTCTATATCAATTTTTCTTTGTGTGATTTGGTGGGTCTTTCTTGCTGGCGGTGACATGACGATATTTATTTTTATCTTCATTGGAATGTGCTTTCGTATAGGAGTAATGGAATCATGCCATATTGGTTGAATACTTCCTTCTATGTCTCCTCTTGTTAATGCGATATCAATGGTGCTCTTCCAATTGTGGCATATGTATGTAGATATCTGTCTATCGTTGAGTAGGGTGAAACCATCTTCTTCTAGGGTTTCAACGACTAGTTTTGTTTTATAGTTTTCTGTGTCTATTCTGCAGTTGAGATCGCCTGCAATAATGGTGGGTTTGCTGTCGCATTGTTTGATGAGTGTGACTATTTCGTCAATTATTTCTACAGCATTTGTGTGCGGTTTAAAATAGGCTGCAATTATATTTATGTTTGCCGCTTCTATTAGCATATTATTTTCTTGTTTTATGATTTTTTTGGTGGGCGTCATCCAGGGTTTCAGTAGGATAGATATTCCTCCCATGGGTCGTCCTCTTTCTCCCTTCTTTGCCATTAGGTGATAATTATAGAAATCTTTATGTTGCCAGCTGTCTATCAGGAAGGTTTCTGTTAGAATTGCAAGGTCCGAGTTTTGCAGAATGTCTGTTGGTGCTAGGTTAAGAGCACTTTTTACTCCCTCTGTATTCCACAAGACTGCTTTTATTTCTTGCTCTTCTGGTTTTCTTCTTAGTTTAGTTGAGCTCTGCTCCCTCTTCCATTGATCGTCTTGGGAAATGAAATCGACGTACTTTTATGTTTTCTGCAATATAGCATAAAGCAACTTAAGCAGTGTCTAAAAATATTTAGCCTATATAAATTATTACAATTTTGAACAAATTGGTAGGTAATATTGTGTATATTTGCCCCGGGATTTGTTTTTTGGTTTTACAGAGTAGACTTACAGAAATGATACATACAATAATTTCTATTTCTGTGTACTTTTGTTTGGATTGTAATATATCTTATTTTTTTTCTTAAGCCTTACACACATGGCTACAGTACAAATATACAAGTAATAAAATATTCTTTGTTTACCAACATACTTTCCTGCACTCTCAAATTCTATTTGCACTAAATAATCCTTATTAAGTTAATAAATGTGTTATAATACTGTGCCACCCCCCCCCCCCCCCCCGCCCTCCCTCACCCATAGACTCTTAAGTAGGCACTTTACCACTTGAACACATGAAAATACGACCTTTGTTCACACTTCTGTCTGTGGTAGTCTTCTCAGGCAGTCTGTAGTTCTTCCCATATGAATGGAAATCTGATTTTTTTTTCTTTAGTAATATGCTGTCACTTATTAAGGGAAGTATTGCTCTGTAAGTTTTGTGAGCATTTATGGAAATATCAATGTTAGATTTTGCAAGGCAGTAATTACAAAGAAAAATGTTGCATATGTCTTTGCATCGCCCTAAGTCTATACCACAACTATTCACTCTATGGACAACCACTGTAAACATGCTGCTAAGCCTGTGGCAGTCCCTTCAGTCTGTTCTGAAACCTGACTGTGGAACCGTCAGTGTGTTGCTATGCCCCATGCTCATCTCCCTGTACTCCCTTCAGTCCATCTGGGGAAATGAGTCAGTATCAACCCATATGAGTAAGATGTAAGAATGACAATATTGTGTGCAATAGATCTTGGACACATGATTTTCTTGTAAAACACATTAAATTGTGGCAGGCTGTTGTAGTTGCTGTCTTTCATTATTAACCCCTACACAGAGTTCTCTGAGTAAGCTAATTTTTAATTCTGTAGTAAGCATTACTTATGAAGTATGTTCTGGCTGCATTTATGAACTGATATAATTTTGTGGTCTCTTTTATATATTTGGGGAAGGCAGTATGCAATTTTATTCCCTAATGGAAAATGCTGTTTTGAGTTTGTTTTCCTTGGTAAATGTGGAGTCCAAACTAGCCCTTGTTCTGGGATTATGCGATTGAAATAATAGTTAAATAATTACTAATGTTTTGCCTGATTGGTAAAACAGATTGATAGCTGTATTTGGTATATGCAGTAAGAATACTAAATTTCTGAATAATTACTTATAATGAGGTTGTTTACTACGTGTCATTATTATTCTTATAGCTATTTCCTACAGCTCGAAAACTGTTCATGTTTTGTGTCTTTGATCCTTAGAAAAGCATTCTATATGTAAACTCTGAGTGTTTGTGTTATTATTATTATTATTATTATTATTAGTAGTAGTAGTAGTGGTGGTGGTGGTGGTGGTGGTGGTGGTGGTGGCAGTATAGCACTGATAGGACCCTAAGAGAGTAACTTACTGCTGACATTCTTTTTTCCAGCCTCTTTGCGTGTTCATTCCATGTTGACTGACAATATTCATCCGTATAAGCTATGTGTTTGTTAAACAATCTGTAGGTTAATCACATGTCCTCAGTGCAATAGATATTTTTCCTCTTTGTGCTGAAATGCATGCTGTTTGTTTCCTTTATGTTCAGTGTTAATTTATTACATACGGCGCACTTGTAGACATCCTTGAGGGTTTCATTTACTTTCTCAGCTAAAGTTGCATATTTGGACACCCATCCCCCTGCAATCTTAGTTATGGTGACAGACAGGATTACTGGAAACTGGGATACCACTGGTTTTGACCAATGACATCATCACCATGTGGAAAACTCACAAGCAACACACTACAAAAACAAACAACTCAAAATTGCCAAAAAATAAAATTTCAAAAAATTGCTCAAGACACACCACAACATCCCAATCTCCAGTTCACCTGTATAGTGCAACCCTAGACCAGGATACCAATAAACAGCTGCGCAACTACAAAAACATACATCGTGATCCCCAGTTCACTTTTATAGCTTAAACCTAGAGTAAACATGCACTTAAGGTGTCAGCAGCTTTTCTGTTGCATATTGCAGTTGCAAAGTGAACATGACAGATGAGGAGGCACGTAGGACAGGTTGGCAGAACCCATGAGAAAATTGTTATTGATAAATATTATAAGTGGATCAATGTTTTTTAATTAAATATTGGCAGATTTACTCAGTTGTTGCACAGGAACATAAGAGTAAAGTTTCAATTTTACGACTTATTCATTTATATGACAATATTGTGCCATTGCGTAATTTCATACACTTCACACCGTGACAACTGTAGCACACTGAATGACTCAGTAACATACCACACAAACGCACCGTCACCACCCAATTAAACTGCTGGAGCATACCACCTCTTCTTACATCAAGCTCTCTACAACATTTCACTTCCACTCTAAAACACACATCGTGGCTCGATGACGTCACTCAACGTATTGCAGCACAGCACAACTACGTCACAGGTCAGAGCAGGTGGATGGCATCGTATAACCAACTACTCCGCAATGAAGCGGACTAAGTCATCTCTTGCTGGTGACCATATGGCACCTGCAGTCTCAAAGAAGGGCAAGAGAGAATATAATGCCGACAGGTATGACCCTAAATCATTTCCCTCCCTCGCTACACCAGGGAGGAATATAGAGCTACAGAACAGAGAGAGCCATGTTCGCCTCAGTTTTTAGTATGTAGCAGAACCAGTTTTTTGTTGAACATCTCTTGAGGGTAAGTTTGGAGAAGTGACAGTGCTGTCAAAGATGCGAAACGATGCAGTCTTGATTCAGACAGCATTCCCAGCCCAATCCCGAGCGTTACTAGCCTGTGACAAGCTGGGCGATATTCTTGTTTCCACCACTCCCCATAAAAGCCTCAGCATGGTCCAGGGGATTATTTTTCATCGTGACCTCCTCTTGCAGTCTGATGACGAGCTCCGTGCCAATTTAGAATGGTGGGGTGTTCATTTCATCGGGGACCCAAAGACAACAGGGTTGCTACCAGTGCCTTCATGTTGGCCTTTGAGGGTGATTCATTGCCTGAACAGGTCAAGGTGACATTAAACCATTCGACCCTCCCCCTATGTGGTGCTTTGAGTGCTGTAAGTTCGGGCGCATGTCTTCCCGCTACACTTCCAGCACCACATGTCGAGACTGCAGACGTCCACTGCACCCAGATTCTCCACGTGCGCCACCTCCCACTTGCATCAACTATGGAGAGCACCACTGCCCCTGCTCACTGATTGCCCAGTACTCCAAAGCAAGCAGAAAGTTACGGAGTAAAAGACCCTGGACCAGTTGACTTACACAGAGGCTAAATGTAAATTCGAAAGATTACACCCCATTCAGTTGATGTTGACATATGCTGCAGCTACGTCACCATTGCCATCCCAAGTGCCAGTGGCTCCTCACTCTGTGCCACGAACAGTGGGCCCTCTGGGCCACCAGAATACATCTGCCCCCTTGGTGGTAGGGGGGAAATCTTCGTCCATTGCTCCCAAGTCACCTACTTCGGGAGCAAGCGCCCCCCCCCTCCCCCCCAATGCAGGGGACATCAGTCACCTCCCCCCCTGCCATGGAAGCAACAGCCTCCTCTGGCTCCTCTCATGTGGAAGGGGTCGCTTGGGGCCCTCTCTTCAAAGGTCTCCACTAATGCCACGGCGGGCACTCGCCAGTGGCCCAGGGAGTCAAAAGCTGCTGGACAAAGAGCTTCGCAGTCTTCCTCTGTGCCTGAAGCTGCTTCAGAAAAATATTCCATTCAAGCCCCTAAAGAGAAGCAAGAGAGCGAGCAAACTAAGTAGTACTCTGCTAAGAAACAGGACCCTCTGGCGGCCCCAACACCACCACTCCCTATCAATTCTGCATCTGAGGATGCAGTGGAAATCTTTGCATCCCCTATGGACCTGGATCTCACTGAGGCCTCATCCACCATAGAAATGGCTACAAATACTCAGTCGGAGGTAGCAGGTGACCCTCAGGCATAACCTGCATCCTTGTGTGTTTCCTGCCTTCCCAGCCTCACGATAATGTCATCCTACAGTGGAATTGTGGCGGTTTTTCCCACTATCTGGCTGAGCTATGGCAACTGTTAAGCATTACACCTGCTTTCTACATTGCCCTCCAGGAAACCTGGTTCCCGGCAATGCGGACCCCTGCCCTCTGTGGCTATAAGGGATATTACGGAAACTGTAGCAACTATAATAGACTGTCTGGTGGAGTTTGTGTCTGTCCTAAACTCAGTCTGTAGTGAAACTGTGCCCCTTCGAACCCCTCTTGAAGCTGTTGCTGTCAGAATAAGGAAAACACAGGAAATAACTGTATGTACTGTATATCTTCCTCCTGATGGTGCAGTACCCCTGAATGTATTAGCTGCACTGATTGATCAACTCCCTATATCTATCCTACTTTTGGGAGATTTTAACACTCATAACCTCTTGTGGGGTGGCACAGTTCTTACTGGTCGTGGCAGAGATGTCGAAAATTTACTGTCACAACTTAACCTCTGCCTCTTAAATACTGGGGCCACCACACATTTCAGTGTGGCACATGGCACATATTTGGCCATTGATCTCTGGGTTTGCAGACCTGGCCTTCTCCCGTCTATCCACTGGAGAGCACTCGACGACCTGAGTGGCAGTGACTACTTTCCCATCTTCCTGTCAGTGCCCTAGCATCAGGCCCACGGACAACTGCTCAGATGGGCTTTAAACAAGGTGGACTGGGAAACTTTCACCTCTGCTATCACCATTGAATCTCCCCCACACGGTAACATCAATGTGGTGTTGACCAGGTAATCACAACAATTGTTTCTGCGGCGGAAAACACGATCCCTCGTTCTTTGGGGTGCCCCCAGCGAAAGACAGGCCCGTGGTGGTTGCCGGAAGTCACTGAGGGAATTAAGGAACGTCGGCAAGGTCTACAGTTGCATAAGCGGACCCTTACCTGGAGCACCTGATCGCCTTTAAAAGGCTCCATGCCCATGTTCGCAGCTTATCAAAAGGCGGAAACAGGAGCGTTGGGAGAGGTAGGTGTCGACCATTGGGTGCCATACGTCACCTTCCCAAGTCTGGACAAAGATCAAGAGTTTTTGAGTACCAGACCTCAACAGTTGTTCCTGGTGTTAACATAAATGGCGTATTATCTACTGATGCAAATGCAATTGTCGAGCACTTTGTCGAGCACTTTGTCGAGCACTTTGTCGAGCACTTTGTCGAGCACTTTGTCGAGCACTTTGTCGAGCACTCTGTCGAGCACTCTGTCGAGCACTCTGTCGAGCACTCTGTCGAGCACTCTGTCGAGCACTCTGTCGAGCACTCTGTCGAGCACTCTGTCGAGCACTCTGTCGAGCACTCTGTCGAGCACTCTGTCGAGCACTCTGTCGAGCACTCTGTCGAGCACTCTGTCGAGCACTCTGTCGAGCACTCTGTCGAGCACTCTGTCGAGCACTCTGTCGAGCACTCTGTCGAGCACTCTGTCGAGCACTCTGTCGAGCACTCTGTCGAGCACTCTGTCGAGCACTCTGTCGAGCACTCTGTCGAGCACTCTGTCGAGCACTCTGTCGAGCACTCTGTCGAGCACTCTGTCGAGCACTCTGTCGAGCACTCTGTCGAGCACTCTGTCGAGCACTCTGTCGAGCACTCTGTCGAGCACTCTGTCGAGCACTCTGTCGAGCACTCTGTCGAGCACTCTGTCGAGCACTCTGTCGAGCACTCTGTCGAGCACTCTGTCGAGCACTCTGTCGAGCACTCTGTCGAGCACTCTGTCGAGCACTCTGTCGAGCACTCTGTCGAGCACTCTGTCGAGCACTCTGTCGAGCACTCTGTCGAGCACTCTGTCGAGCACTCTGTCGAGCACTCTGTCGAGCACTCTGTCGAGCACTCTGTCGAGCACTCTGTCGAGCACTCTGTCGAGCACTCTGTCGAGCACTCTGTCGAGCACTCTGTCGAGCACTCTGTCGAGCACTCTGTCGAGCACTCTGTCGAGCACTCTGTCGAGCACTCTGTCGAGCACTCTGTCGAGCACTCTGTCGAGCACTCTGTCGAGCACTCTGTCGAGCACTCTGTCGAGCACTCTGTCGAGCACTCTGTCGAGCACTCTGTCGAGCACTCTGTCGAGCACTCTGTCGAGCACTCTGTCGAGCACTCTGTCGAGCACTCTGTCGAGCACTCTGTCGAGCACTCTGTCGAGCACTCTGTCGAGCACTCTGTCGAGCACTCTGTCGAGCACTCTGTCGAGCACTCTGTCGAGCACTCTGTCGAGCACTCTGTCGAGCACTCTGTCGAGCACTCTGTCGAGCACTCTGTCGAGCACTCTGTCGAGCACTCTGTCGAGCACTCTGTCGAGCACTCTGTCGAGCACTCTGTCGAGCACTCTGTCGAGCACTCTGTCGAGCACTCTGTCGAGCACTCTGTCGAGCACTCTGTCGAGCACTCTGTCGAGCACTCTGTCGAGCACTCTGTCGAGCACTCTGTCGAGCACTCTGTCGAGCACTCTGTCGAGCACTCTGTCGAGCACTCTGTCGAGCACTCTGTCGAGCACTCTGTCGAGCACTCTGTCGAGCACTCTGTCGAGCACTCTGTCGAGCACTCTGTCGAGCACTCTGTCGAGCACTCTGTCGAGCACTCTGTCGAGCACTCTGTCGAGCACTCTGTCGAGCACTCTGTCGAGCACTCTGTCGAGCACTCTGTCGAGCACTCTGTCGAGCACTCTGTCGAGCACTCTGTCGAGCACTCTGTCGAGCACTCTGTCGAGCACTCTGTCGAGCACTCTGTCGAGCACTCTGTCGAGCACTCTGTCGAGCACTCTGTCGAGCACTCTGTCGAGCACTCTGTCGAGCACTCTGTCGAGCACTCTGTCGAGCACTCTGTCGAGCACTCTGTCGAGCACTCTGTCGAGCACTCTGTCGAGCACTCTGTCGAGCACTCTGTCGAGCACTCTGTCGAGCACTCTGTCGAGCACTCTGTCGAGCACTCTGTCGAGCACTCTGTCGAGCACTCTGTCGAGCACTCTGTCGAGCACTCTGTCGAGCACTCTGTCGAGCACTCTGTCGAGCACTCTGTCGAGCACTCTGTCGAGCACTCTGTCGAGCACTCTGTCGAGCACTCTGTCGAGCACTCTGTCGAGCACTCTGTCGAGCACTCTGTCGAGCACTCTGTCGAGCACTCTGTCGAGCACTCTGTCGAGCACTCTGTCGAGCACTCTGTCGAGCACTCTGTCGAGCACTCTGTCGAGCACTCTGTCGAGCACTCTGTCGAGCACTCTGTCGAGCACTCTGTCGAGCACTCTGTCGAGCACTCTGTCGAGCACTCTGTCGAGCACTCTGTCGAGCACTCTGTCGAGCACTCTGTCGAGCACTCTGTCGAGCACTCTGTCGAGCACTCTGTCGAGCACTCTGTCGAGCACTCTGTCGAGCACTCTGTCGAGCACTCTGTCGAGCACTCTGTCGAGCACTCTGTCGAGCACTCTGTCGAGCACTCTGTCGAGCACTCTGTCGAGCACTCTGTCGAGCACTCTGTCGAGCACTCTGTCGAGCACTCTGTCGAGCACTCTGTCGAGCACTCTGTCGAGCACTCTGTCGAGCACTCTGTCGAGCACTCTGTCGAGCACTCTGTCGAGCACTCTGTCGAGCACTCTGTCGAGCACTCTGTCGAGCACTCTGTATTGTAGAATTACCCCCCAGCCTTTCGCACTCTCAAACGGCGGCTCGAAGGGGGTCCTCTCGTTCACTACACACCACAGTGAAGCCTATAACACCCCATCCACAGTAGGAGTTCCTCAGTGCCCTTGCACATTGCACCAACCCAGCTCCTGGGCCAGATCAGATCCACAGTCAGATGATTAAACATCTCTCGTCTGATTACAAGTAACACCACCTCATGATTTTCAACTGGATCTGGTGCGATGACATCTTTCCGTTGCAGTGACAAGAGAGCACCATCCTACCAGTGCTCCACCCGGTATAAACTTGCTTGATGTGGATAGCTATCGGCCCATCAGCCTCACCAATGTTCTTTGTAAGCTACTGGAATGTATGGTGTGTCGGCAGTTGGGTTGGGTCCTGTCCCGGAGTCACGTGGCCTTCTGGCTCCGTGCCACAGCGGCTTCTGCCTGGGTCGCCCTACCGCTGATAGTCTTGTCCCTCAAGCCTTTTCCAGACGCCAACACCTTGTTGCCGTCATTTTTTATTTACGGAAAGCGTGTGACACCACCTGGCGACATCATATACTTAGTACTTTATATGAATGGGGTATGCGAGGCCTGCTCCCAATATTTATCCAGAATTTCCTGTCGCTTTGTACTTTCTGTATCAAAGTTGGTTCCTGCCATAGTTCCTCCCATATCCAGGAGAATGGGGTTCCACAGGTCTCTGTATTGAGTGTACCTCTATTTTTAGTGGCCATTAACGGTCTACCAGGAGCTAAAGGGCCGTCTGTCTCACCCTCTCTGTATGCAGATGACTTCTGCATTTCGTACTGGTCCACCAGTACTCGTGTTGCTGAGGGGCACCTACAGGGAGCCATCCACAAGGTGCAGTCATGGACTCTAGAACACGGCTTCCAGTTTTCAGCCGTGAAGTCGTGTGTCCTGCACTTTTGTTGGCATTGTACTGTTCATCCAGAACCAGAACTTTACCTTATTGACAATCCCCTCACTGTAGTGGAGACACATCAATTTTTAGGACTGGTTTCCGATGCTCGATTGATGTGGCTTCCTCACCTTTGTCAGCTTAAGCGGAAGTGCTGGCAGCACCTCAATGCCCTTTGCTGCCTGAGCAACACCAAGTGGGGT
Source organism: Schistocerca nitens (assembly GCF_023898315.1). Lineage (NCBI taxonomy): Eukaryota > Metazoa > Arthropoda > Insecta > Orthoptera > Acrididae > Schistocerca > Schistocerca nitens. The sequence goes on along the minus strand of NC_064619.1, from coordinate 476,448,075 downwards.
GCAGATCGCTCTACGCTGTTGCAGCAATACAGAGCCCTTGTTAATCCCGCCTTGGCTATGGGAGTGTGGTTTATGGTTCGGCGGCGCCCTCAGTGTTGCATTTACTAAACCTCTGTGCGTTAGACTAGCGATGCGAGGTTTTAGGATGAGTCAGGTGACCAGCATCCTTGCGGAGGCTGGACTTCCTCAATTGCAGATCAGGCGTGCACAACACAACTGCTGGCCAGTTACATTGCACACGTTCGTGGTTCTCCTGCACAACCAAATTACCGTCTCCTCTTCCCACCCATGGCGGTTCATCTCCTTCATTGGCGGCCCAGATCAGGGCTTACAATTGCAGTTCGCATCTGATCCCTTCTATCTGAACTGGAGTCCTTGCCTTTATCACCTATACTCGAGGTACAATCGCTTACACCTCCATGGTGTACACCTAGGCTGTGGCTTCGCCTGGACCTTTCACATGACCCAAAGGACTTGGTTAATGACGCGGCTCTCCGCTATCACTTCATCTCTATTATTGACATGAAGTGAAGTGATTTACACAGACGGCTCGACGGCTGATGATCACATCTGCTTTGCATATGTACCATGGAGGACATACTGAGCAGCATTCCTTGTCCGATGGGTGTGGTGTTTTCACTACAGAGATTGTGGCTGTATCTTGTGCTCTTGAGCACATCCGCTACTGCCGTGGGGAGTCGTTTCTTCTGTGTACTGACTCCTTGAGTAGCCTACAAGATATCCACCAGTGCTACCCTCGTCATCATTTGGTAGTGACCATCCAGGAGTCCATCTGTGCCCTGGAATGGTCCGGTCGTTCAGTGGTGTTTGTGTGAATCCCAGACAACGTACTTGCTGACAGGCTGTCCAAGCAGGCTACACGGAAACCGCTTATGGAGATCGGCATTTCAATAACTGACCTGTGTGTGTGTGTGTTTTTACATCACCAAGTTTTTCAACTTTGGGAGACGAAATGGCGTAACCTCAGCACGCGCCACAAACTGTTTGACATTAGGGAGACTATGAATGTGTGGCCATCCTCCATGTGGGCTTCTCGCAGGGACTCTGTGGTTCTCTGCCAGCTCCGTGTTGGCCACGCTTGGACGACCCACGTCTGCCTCCTATGCCGTGAAGACCCGCCTCAGTGGTGATGCGGTGCCCAGTTGACAGTGGCCCATATTCTGGTGCACTGTCCCACTTTGACTACCCTGCGACAAAATCTTCAGTTACTGGACTCGTTGCCACTAATTTTATCTGAAAATGCCTCATCGGCTGATTTAGTTTCACGTTTTATTTGTGAGGGTGTGTTTTATCATTTGATCTAAGTTTTAGCGCATGTCCTTTGTCCCTCTGTGTCCTCCGCCCTAGTCCTCTTAGGGTGGAGGTTTTAATGTATTGCAGATTGACTGGCTTCTCCTGTTTGTTCTCATGGTCAGCCAGCCATGGTAATCTCTTTTGTCGTTCTAATCTCTTCTACCTGTTTGTGTTTCTGTGGTTTTCTTCTCCCCTTTTTCCATTTAAGTGTTTGTTACCCTTCTGTTGTTCTTGTGATTTTTTTCCTTTCTCTCCATTTTGTGTTGTCAATTTTGTTTGTTTTATTCTCACCCTTGTGGCCTTTTTTATATTCAGAACAAGGGACCGATGACCTAGCAGTTTGGTCCCTTCCCTCCCTCTTTCAAACCAACCAGCCTTTCCAACTCCTCGCACACCTGTCCCCATTCGGACTATCCTTCTGCACTGCCCAGCTTGCCCATCGTCTTGAGTGTCCGTTCTTTCTGACACCTAATCGAGCGACCATTTCCCATATGCTATCCATTTGCTGACTCCTACCCGATCTGCACGCATGCCTAAATGGCAGCTTTACTCCTCCCTGGTGACCTTCGAGGAACAAGATTTCCCCAGTTGTGATGACCAGGTGAAATATATCACAAACGTTATCCTTACTGCCGCAGAATGTTCCATCCCCTGCGCTCCCTCTCTACCATGTTGTGTCCCAGTCCTTTGGTGGACTGACGCATGCCACGATGCAGTTCACGCATGTACACGTGCTCTCCGTGTTTTTAACTGCCACCCTACGCCGCTGGCAAACTGCATTAATTATAAACAGATGTGTGCAAAGTGTCGTCACATTCTTTGGGATAACAAGAGGTAGCTGGATTTCATTTACTAATTCATTTAACAATACCACACCTTCCTCTGTTGTGTGGACCAACCTCTGATGGCTCTCTGGAGCCAAGATCCGTTCCCCAATTTCCAGCCTGACAGTCACTGACGATGTCGTTGTGGACCCTATTTTTATCTTCAACACTGTGGGCCGCCATCTTGCAGAAGTATAAAGCTCTTCCCACTATCACCCTGCTTTCCTCCATCAGAAACCCACTTCCTGCTGGAATGCCATTTTTCTTTCAGCCATTTACATTCCAGCTGTGGTTTGTCATCTGATTTATCATCCGTTAGAGCGAATGATGCATGGGCTGTTGACCATGTTTTACTTTTTATCCGCCAAAGCAATATGGTGAAAGCCATTTAATTTTAGTTTTGGACCTCCATTTCTGTATGGTTTTAGCATTTTTTCCACATGATGTTTTTAGCTGTCTCCTATTCTGACCGTTGGAACGTTTAGTCATTTAAATCCTCTGTGTTTGTATTCTATAGTTTTGACTTTGGTGTGTGTGACCCCGGTTATTTTTTGTGCCCTAAAGGAAAACAAACAAACAAACCCACAAATTAGGTCTGCTATCTGCTATTCTATAGTGGCTGAGCAAAGACATCGTAATTGCTATTAAGGACTGTCAAAGGGCCTTGCAATGTATCAAGCAATATGAAGCAAATTGCCCTCATCATTTTTAAGTGGCTACATTCAAAGGCTTGCTTTGTAATTGAACACAGTAAGTAGGAATGTTGGAAGCATTAAATTTCATTATAGGGAACGTAATACCTCTTCACGGACTGTGGATCAAACTCCATAGCATACTGGGCAGCCGACGAGCAACAGCTCTCCTTCTTCATGGTGTTAATTCTGTGTGTCAGTTCTTGCCGAATACCTCGTGACTCTCACTACGACAGTCTTGGTGACTGCCTGTTACCCAGGGCATCTTCCAAATGCATGAAGGGGAAGTTGAAGATATCCCTCTGTCCTTTAATCTATGTAATTCTGAATTGTATAATGAATCTTTTACTGACTAGGAACTGCTTCAGGCTCTTGAGTCCTCTCATGATATGGTCCCAAGCCCTGATTTGATTCATAATCAGTGATCCAACATCAGAAAGTGACTCTGGCTCCAGCTACTTGGTCTTAAACAATATTCTGCTGCAATGATTTTTCTCCTTCACAGTGCAGAGATATTGTCATCTTCTCAATCCTTAAATCATGCAAAAACCCAATGTCCATGGGCAGCTCCAACTGATTTCCTTACCATTGTGCTCTGCAAACTGCTTGAAAGGATGGTAGCAAGACAACTATGCTTTTGTCGACCCGTCGGTGATTTCGTTGAGTCGATCCACAACTCTAAACTTTATGAAGTATTGAATTGTTACAGTGATAATATTAATTACTTAACATAATACATTAATTTTAAGAGAACCTGTGAAGTTGTCATTCAGTGGAGTAGGTGACATTTGCCAAAAAAACTTCTTTAATCCTTTTCTGTCATAGAGTTAAATGTTTTGTCTCTGTTGAGGTTGTTCTGGTCCTACTGTTAAAACCATAATTCACACTAGTTTTTTTGTGTCTGGGGAATACTGTTGATTTTCAAAGGTCATTGATAAATCTATCTATTGCGAAGTACTTTTCAATATGTCAAGGTTTTTAAGAGGTCACTCCAGGATGTTAGAACTGATGTCAGATATAATGCATGCAACTAACTTCTGTATTCAGAGAATGCTACTCCTGCAGGTAAAGTTTCTTCAAAAAGTGATTCCAGAACTCATTAGCAAATGAAAGTGCAGAAGAATAAGTAAGCCATTGTTACTGGTATAATTGCAAGTTCACACAGTCAAGAATTACTTTCCTCCCACACATTTGTGCAAAGGATGCCCCAATATCTGTATTCATCAGTCTTAATGTTCTTGAACCATCGTAAGTTAGAATTGTGCAAATTGTGATCTCTGAGTGCTGGATACATTTCTGCAAATCAGTGATCAGGTGATCAAGAGCAATACTGTGTTAAAAAAAAGTAAGTTGTTAATCAGGGGCATCACATTACGAGACATCCCCAGTGTCCTCTGTGTGTCTTTTACATGAAAGATAAAATTTTATAGAGTTCTGAAAACCTAAATTCCCTTGCTTTTCTGGATAATATTTCAACAATAAGACAGTTATTTTACCAAAAAAATTTAAATTCTAACAGTATTTTAATTCTTCTGAATACATTTGACATCTTTCTTCAGTTCAGCTCAAGGTTCTTTTACACTTACAGCAGTAACCAAGTCACATCATACATGAATGCAGCCTGGTGGTGCCTTAGACTCCTATTTCAAAAGGTGCACTCTGTGTCATTTTTAAGACTCAAAAAACCAAAGTGTGGCAGGGATGAAAATGTTTGCTTACATTCTGCTTGAAATCTGCCTCTTCCTGGTCAGGCATGTGGACAGAGTTGATGCTGTTTCACTCATTGGTGAAATTCACTCACTGTTCACTATTGGTAGCTTCTGATATCAATTCTCTTCTTGGGGGTGGGGGTCTCTCTCTCTCTCTCTCTCTCTCTCTCTCTCTCTCTCTCTCTCTCTCTCTCTCTCTCTGTGTGCGTGAGTGCGTGTGTTTGTTTGTTTCAGCATATGTCCCACATACGGATTTTTGAATTTCCTTGTACAGCGCTCTCATTGCATTTGTTCCTTGAAAATGACACATTGTGCACCTGTAGAAATATTGGCATTTGTCAGAGATGTCACCCAGCTTCATTCCCATACATTGTCAAACATTTTATTTGCTGGGAGAAACATCTGATTGTGAATTGTCACTCAGTGTTCTGAAGAAGAAGAAGAAGAAGAAGAAGAAGAAGAAGAAGAAGTAGTAGTAGTAGTAGTAGTAGTAGTAGTAGTTTGAGGAGGAGTAGGCAAAGTTAGCCCAAATAAAGACTCGTTGTGTGGTATTTTGTACTATCAATATCATGAGAAATATTATTCTTTCTTTTGCATAATCAACAAAATATCTGAATTTTAAATTTGTACCTGATCAATACGCTATCCTCAAATTAATGGCACATATTAGGTTAAACAGTATTATTGAAGATGACTGGAATGTAAAAGGTAATCAGTGTTTGCAGTGGTGACTGTCACGTCAATAAACATTATTGAAGTAAACATTGAACCTTCCTCTCTTGAGGCCAGTCTATTGACCAACTATTTAAAATTGGAATTTGGATCATGATTTATCATTGAAACTGAATGTTGTACAAAATGTCCCATGCTAATTCCACATACATATGACAAAAGATGAAAATATGTTTAGAAGAACCATCTGGTTTCATAAATTTTTGCCCTCAGGGGCATTGGTTCACTGAGTACATGCTTTGCGACCCCAGGGTTCTGTAGCTGGGCATTGGTAAGTGCCGCCAATCTCTTATTACCATAAGCCCTGGGCATGCTTCAATGACCAGTGTATGGTGCGGCAGTGGAACATCGTGTGTCGCAGGGAATGTGGATCTTGGCGTGACCACCCAGATTGCGAGGTGTGCTGCGTGCTGATGAGATGCATTACTGTTGAGGTGGAACAGTCGTTAGTGGGCAACCTCTGGGGAATCTGCCGAACCTTAGTTGTATAAGGCTTATTCAGGCACATTGGACTCTGTCTGAGTGGACCCTTGTTTCCCTAGCTGCTCGTGGGACCAAGATGAAACCCTCGAAATCATCTTCTCCTCCTCCCAGTGAGAAGGGTGTACCACCTGGAAGTATTCACACCCAGTCCTCCAAACGAATGAGGGAGGCTAGCCCTCTTGGTATCCTGCATCAGCTGAATTATGATAGCAGGACTCCAGGAGTCATAAATCAAAATGTGTTTTTGATCATTAAGAGGAAAGAGAGGCATTTGAAAAAGTGTCACTCTTCTATATTCATAAAGGCTTGGAAGGACTTGGTGGAAGCCTGAAGTCTATTAAGCGGGTGCGGAATGGTTCCCTCCTGGTTGAGTCTAAGAGGGCAAAGCTGGTGGAACTACTTACGAAGACCGAAAAATTGGATTAATATGATGTAACTCTTGAACTGCATAACTCCCTTAACTTGAGTAAGGGTGTGGTCACGTGTCATGACATGGATATCGACATAGCCGAGCTTAAACAGGAATGGGCATTACGGGGGGTAATGGATGTAGAGCAAAGGATGCGTAGAAATAATGGAGAAATTGAGGAGACTGCCACCTTCATTGTGGTCTTTAATTCTCCGTCGCCTGACTACATCACACCAGGTTTCCTCTGACTCAGGGTTAGGCCTTATGTACCTAACCCTATGCATTACTACAAATGCCAGCGTTTTGGTCACATAACTCTTGAGTTGCGGGGGTGAAGTGACATGTGGGAAATGTGGAAAGGCAGCCCACGAAGCTGGGATTGACTGTTCATCTCCAGCAGTCTGTGTTAACTGCTTTGCGAGTCACCCAGTCTGGAGCTGAGACTGCCCTTTTTTGCAGAGGAACGAAAAATTCAGGAAATAAGTCACCGAGCAGATCCCCTGTGCTGAAGCCAAAAAGGACTATAAAGTGACTAAACCTCCCATCTTTACCACTTTTTATGCTTCCATGGTGCAGAAACCTGTTCCTAAGTTGACGCCTCAACGCAGACGTCGTCCAGTGTACAACCATCCACCACAACACCTGTACTTGCATGTATACATGCCAAGGCAAAACAAGTAAGGATAAAGCAATCCAAACAGCTGCCACAGAAAAGACCAGCAACAGTTCTGTAGTGAATGTCAAAGAGGCACACAACAAGCATAATGCCTCTCAGTGCCCCCTTTCCCCCTCATCCTCAAGGGGACCGGGTGCAGTGAAGGATTCATGACAGTTTGGGTCAAAAGCTGTCCCGAGTGCCATCAGACTTCATTCTTCCACGTCTGACTGATGAGGAGGACATCTTGGAGTTAGATGCCTTGGTTCCAGTCAGCCCCTCCACTCCCCCTCATTCTACAAGTGTTTCATGGAGACTTTTTCTGTCAATCATACACCCTTGAGCTACGAGGCTATGTACTCCACAAAAAGACCACCTGAGAGGAGAAACAGCTAGAGGAGGTGTATCTATTTTCGTCAGTACCGACTACCACTCCTCGCCCCTCTCACTTACAAAGACTTTACAAGCAGTTGCTGTATCACTGCACATGCATCATTTGTTGACAATATGTTCCCTTTACTTGCTCCCACTTGATGCACTTGATGAAGAGGCCCTAACCATCCTTATTACACAGCCCCCCTGCCCCTTCATCCTCTGTGGTGATTTTAATGCACACACTCTGCTTTTGGGGTTCTGCAACTACCTGCCCCAGGGATAGAGCAATTTGAGAGGCTTCTCGTGTCGTCAAGCACATGCTTGCTACATGCGGGGTAGAGCGCTCACTTCTGTACAGCAACTGAGTTGTTCTCTGCCATTAATCTCCCACTTTGCTCTCCAGCTCTTGCTCGCAATGCTCAATGGGAAGTGGTCAGTGACTTGCGCGGAAGTGATCACTTCCCGATCTGGAATCACCTGCCAGATGGGGTGGAACCTGAAATGAAACCACCGCGGTGGGTGCTTGGTAGAGCCGACTGGACACTTTGTAGACAGTTGGCCCAGTTCGAACATTGTGCGAATATCGAAGCATCGGTGGATCATATTACCAAAATGATCCACAACGCCTCTGCAGCATCCATTCCGCACTCCGCGGGACAACAGAAGAGGCAACTTGTCCCTTGGTGGAGTGCCGAATGCCGCTCTGCGCAGGTTAAAGTGTCTTCCAACTGCAGAGAATTTTGCAGCCTTTCAGGTGGCAAGGGTAAAGTGTCACCGAATTATTGGAGAGAGCAAGAAGAGTTCGGGGCAACAGTTCCTGAATGCCATTAAATGTTACACAAAAAGTTCTGTTGTGTGGGAGACCATCACAAGAATTTCTGGGAGAGGAGGGAGGTGCTCCATGGCTGCTATAATGGGGAACGGCACACTCCAAACCAATCTGCGAGACATTGCCCAGGCTATGGCGGCGTATTTTGCCACAGTTACTGCAACAGCCAGTCAGGATTCAGGTTTCCAGTGCCATAGAGCGGTTGCTGAGAGGTGTAGTTTGGACCTCTGGTCCACCCATGATGCAGATTAAAACTGCCCATTTTCCATGTGGGAGCTGGATTCTGCATTATCTGTGGCTTGTGATACATCCTCTGGTCATGACAGGATCCATTACACTATGCTGCAGACCTCGCAAGGCGGAAAAAAAATATCATCCTCGCAATCTTTAATGCCTCTTGGGGGTCGGGTCGCTTTCCTGACTTGTGACCTGTGACAATTTTAATTCCTCTTTTAAAACCTGGGAAAGACTGTACATACCCAAGTAGGTACCATAGTGTTGCTCTGTCTAGCTGCATGGGGAAGACCTTGGAGCGGTTAGTCAGCCACCACCTTGTGTGGATCTTAGAATCCAGGCAACTCCTTAGTCGCTTCCAGTGTGGGTTCAGGAGGTATCGCTCCATCTTTGATAACCGTGTGCTTCTGGAGGTGGCTATACAACAGGCTTTCCTACACCATCACCACCTTCTAGGAATATTTTTTGACATTGACAAGGCCTACAATACTACTTGGAGGCATCTTATCCTGGAGCAGCATCACGAATGGGGTTTTCGTGGTTGTCTTCCCATTTTTATTCAGTCCTTCCTCTCACCACGATATTTTAGATACCGAGTTGGAAATGTCCTGTCTGATCACTTTGAGCAGGAGAACAATATCCCTCAAGGTAGCATTTTAAGTGTGACTGTCTTTGCCATAGCTATTAATAGCATTACATAGTGAAAAGTCATGTCCAGTGTTCTTTGTTTGTGGATGACTTCTGTCTGTTTTGCTCTTCTTCAAGCCTCCCAACGACAACATGTCAGCTGCAAGTAACTCTGCGAAGTTTGGATGAATGGGCACAGAAGAGTTGTGTTAAGTTTTCCACCGAGAAGTCTGTATTCGTTTTAACTGTTCTCATTCCGTTTTAAACTTTCCTGAGTTGAGGATGAGGGACACTGTCCTTGCTTTTAAAGATAATGAGGTTTCTTGGTCTCATATTTGACTCTAAACTATCATTGTTACCACATCTTAAGGACCTGAAAAAACAGTCACTTTAGGCTGTAAGTATTTTAAAATGTCTTAGCTACGGTACACGGAGAGCAGGCAGGACTTGTCTGCTCTTGTTTTACTGGGCTTTTGTGTGATCTCGGCTCGATTATGGGTGCACGGTGTATGGGCCTGAGAGACCCTCTTATTTAAAGATGTTGGATATGGTGCACCATAAAGGAATTTGGTTGGCTACTGGGGCTTTTAGAACAAACACCATACCAAGCCTCTGTGCAGAGGCTGGTGAACTGCCTCTTCACGTCAGGTGACAGCTACTTACGGTGCACCAGGCATATAAAACACTGTAGACACCATACACACCCATCTACCATAACGTTGCTCAGCCTCCACTGGAAAGACTTATTTGTATTCGGCAATAGGCAACGAGGCCCTATGGGATTCATGCACGGGATTGTCTTCTAGAGAGGGGTGTGGCCGGTCTTCATGTTTTACATTGTGGTGGAACAGATTTCCACCTTGGCTTCTCCAGAGGCCCTGACCTATTTTAGACTTGACGAATTTTAAGACAGATCACATGTCAGATTTTACATTTCAGTCTCTGTTTTTTAATATTTTAGACATGCATCATGGTTTCACCATAGTGTACACTGATGCCTCCAAGCAAGGAAATTCTCTTGGCTACTCTATTGTGTTCCCCCACCATTTCACCAGGATTCGCCTTCCTGATGAGTATACCATTTTCTCAGCAGAGCTCCACATGATCCTGGAGGCACTGGAGCATAAGTGTCCTGTTCGGGGCAAATGGTTTCTCATTTCCTCAAATTCCCTTAGTGCCTTACAATTGTTACAGAGCCTGTACCCATAGGAGGAGTTGGTCCGCCTGATGCATGATCAACTGTACTTGTTCCAACAGCAGGGTAAACAGGTGTCATTCTGCTGGGTGCCAGGTCATGTGGGGATATGGGGAAATGAACAAGCTGATCAGGCTGCCAAGGAGGCTTGTAGATGACAGGATGTGGCACAGCGTCCTATTCCCTCGCAGGCTGTCGTTTCTGCACTGCTCAGGAAGTACGTGCAGTTGTGGGATGAGGAATGGCTGGCGGTGAAGGCCAATAAGTTGCAGATGGTGAAGTCAACAACCCGACCGTAGCATTCCTCCTGGCAGTTGCTCAGGTGGGATGAAGTAACCCTCACGCATCTTAGAATTGGCCACTGCCCTCTCATGCATAGCTTTTTACTACAGTGAGGAGATCCCCCGTTTTGTGATACTTGTGGCATGCACGTCTCTATCCACCATATTTTAACGGAGTGCATTTTATATCGTGATGCAAGACCGGAAGCAATTAGTGGTGGGGATCTGTCCTCTATTTTAGCTGAGAAGAGTGTGACAGAGATTTTAAAGTTTTGTGATGTGTATGGAATCTGGCCTAAACTTTTAGGCTGGAGATTTTAGTGTGTTGCAGAGTGGCTGGCTTCTCCTTTTTTTGTCAGCCAGCCATGTCCATCTGCTATATTGTTTTAGCTCTGTATTACACTTTCTTCCTGTGTTGTTAATGTTGTACTACTGATGCAATACTTCATTCCGTGGTTCTGTGTGGGTACGCACATAGTTTTCCAACTTTTGTTACATGTGTTTTACATTCTATTTTATCTTCCTGTTTTGTGTATTTTACGGACACCCCTCAATATGTTTTCACTTGGGCGCTAAAGACATTGCTGTCATGTGCTGCATTCAAACATATCCTTCTGTCCATCATACATTTTTTCTAACTTTTAACATTACTGTTCCAGTCACATTAGACAACTTTTGGAAAACGAGAAGGCTAATCCAAACACACTGCTTCCAGAAAAGGACTTCACTCCTCTTCATTATGTTGTTGGGTGTGATTCACTGTTGTTTGCTGAGGAAGTAACAAAACTATTTCTACAGCATGGAGGTGATCCAAATATCAGGTAAGAATGAGTATAATAGGACAGTATTTGAAGCCTTTTTGTTTTTTACTGTAAAACGAGGATAAGAGTCCATTGTAAATAGTAGACTGTATTTTCTCTATCTGGTAGTCATAGTTAAAATTTTCAACTTGTCTTTCATATATTACTTATTCCGTTTTCTATTTCCATTAGTTACTTGTAAGATGATCTCTGAATACATTATAAGTATTTGAAAACTAGAAATTGCTGTCTTCATTTTTAGTATTCATTGTTTCCTTTTCTTTGTTAACTGATCAGTAGATCACTATTGTTTTAGCTCCAAATGCAGACCGAGCGAGGTGGCGCAGTGGTTAGACACTGGACTCGCATTCGGGAGGACGACGGTTCAACCCCGCGTCCGGCCATCCTGATTTAGGTTTTCCGTGATTTTCCTAAATCGCTCCAGGCAAATGCCGGGATGGTTCCTTTCAAAGGGCACGGCCGACTTCCTTCCCTAATCCGATGAGACCGATGACCTCGCTGTCTGGTCTCCTTCCCCAAAACAACCAACCAACCAAATGCAGAAAAATCAAAGTTTATGCATACGAGGAGGAAAAACCAATGCATAATGTTTGAATACAGTATTAATAGTGTGCTGCTCAACACAGTTATGTCGATTAAATATCTAGACATAATGTTGCAAACGATAGGAAATTGAAAGAGCATTTTAGGATTTTAGTTGTTGTTGTTGTTGTTGTTGTTGTTGTGGTTGTTGTTGTGGTCTTCAGTCCTGAGACTGGTTTGATGCAGCTCTCCGTGCTACTCTATCCTGTCCAAGCTTCTTCATCTCCCAGTACCTACTGCAACCTACATCCTTCTGAATCTGCTTAGTGTATTCATCTTTTGGTCTCCCTCTACGATTTTTACCCTCCACGCTGCCCTCCAATGCTAAATTTGTGATCCCTTGATGAACAAAACATGTCCTACCAACCGATCCCTTCTTCTAGTCAAGTTGTGCCACAAACTTCTCTTCTCCCCAATCCTATTCAATACCTCCTCATTAGTTACGTGATCTACCCACCTTATCTTCAGCATTCTTCTGTAGCACCACATTTCAAAAGCTTCTATTCTCTTCTTGTCCAAACTAGTTATCGTCCATGTTTCACTTCCATACATGGCTACACTCCATACAAATACTTTCAGAAACGAATTCCTGACACTTAAATCTATACTCGACGTTAACAAATTTCTCTTCTTCAGAAACGATTTCCTTGCCATTGCCAGTCTACATTTTATATCCTCTCTACTTCGACCATCATCAGTTATTTTGCTCCCTAAATAGCAAAACTCCTTTACTACTTTAAGTGTCTCATTTCCTAATTTAATTCCCTCAGCATCACCCGATTTAATTTGACTACATTCCATTATCCTCGTTTTGCTTTTGTTGATGTTCATCTTATATCCTCCTTTCAAGACACTGTCCATTCCGTTCAACTGCTCTTCCAAGTCCTTTGCTGTCTCTGACAGAAATACAATGTCATCGGCAAACCTCAAAGTTTTTATTTCTTCTCCATGGATTTTAATACCTACTCCACATTTTTCTTTTGTTTCCTTTACTGCTTGCTCAATATACAAATTGAATAACATCGGGGAGAGGCTACAACCCTGTCTCACTCCTTTCCCAACCACTGCTTCCCTTTCATGCCCCTCAACTCTTATAACTGCCACCTGGTTTCTGTACAAATTGTAAATAGCCTTTCGCTCCCTGTATTTTACCCCTGCCACCTTCAGAATTTGAAAGAGAGTATTCCAGTTAACATTGTCAAAAGCTTTCTCTAAGTCTACAAATGCTAGAAACGTAGGTTTGCTTTTTCTTAATCTTTCTTCTAAGATAAGTCGTAAGATTAGTATTGCCTCACGTGTTCCAACATTTCTACGGAATCCAAACTGATCTTCGCCGAGGTCCGCTTCTACCAGTTTTTCCATTCGTCTGTAAAGAATTCACGTTAGTATTTTGCAGCCATGACTTATTAAACTGATAGTTCGGTAATTTTCACATCTGTCAACACCTGCTTTGTTTGGGATTGGAATTATTATATTCTTCTTGAAGTCTGAGGGTATTTCGCCTGTCTCATACATCTTGCTCACCAGATGGTAGAGTTTTGTCATGACTGGCTCTCCCAAGGCCATCAGTAGTTCTAATGGAATGTTGTCTACTCCCGGGGCTTTGTTTCGACTCGGGTCTTTCAGTGCTCTGTCAAACTCTTCACGCAGTATCTTATCTCCCATTTCGTCTTCATCTACATCCTCTTCCCTTTCCATAATATTGTCCTCAAGTACATCGCCCTTGTATAAACCCTCTATATACTCCTTCCACCTTTCTGCCTTCCCTTCTTTGCTTAGAACTGGGTTGCCATCTGAGCTCTTGATATTCATACAAGTGGTTCTCTTCTCTCCAAAGGTCTCTTTAATTTTCCTGTAGGCAGTATCTATCTTACCCCTAGTGAGACAAGCCTCTACATCCTTACATTTGTCCTCTAGCCATCCCTGCTTAGCCATTTTGCACTTCCTGTCAATCTCATTTTTGAGACGTTTGTATTCCTTTTTGCCTGCTTCATTTACTGCATTTTTATATTTTCTCCTTTCATCAATTAAATTCAATATTTCTTCTGTTACCCAAGGATTTCTACTAGCCCTAGTCTTTTTACCTACTTGATCGTCTGCTGCCTTCACTACTTCATCCCTCAGAGCTACCCATTCTTCTTATACTGTATTTCTTTCCCCCATTCCTGTCAATTGTTCCCTTATGCTCTCCCTGAAACTCTGTACAACCTCTGGTTCTTTCAGTTTATCCAGATCCCATCTCCTTAAATTCCCACCTTTTTGCAGTTTCTTCAGTTTCAATCTGCAGTTCATAACCAATAGATTGTGGTCAGAGTCCACATCTGCCCCTGGAAATGTCTTACGATTTAAAACCTGGTTCCTAAATCTCTGTCTTACCATTATATAATCTATCTGATACCTTTTAGTATCTCCAGGATTCTTCCAGGTATACAACCTTCTTTTATGATTCTTGAACCAAGTGTTAGCTATGATTAAGTCATGCTCTGTGCAAAATTCTACAAGGCGGCTTCCTCTTTCATTTCTTCCCCCCAATCCATATTCACCTACTATGTTTCCTTCTCTCCCTTTTCCTACCGACGAATTCCAGTCACCCATGACTATTAAATTTTCGTCTCCCTTCACTACCTGAATAATTTCTTTTATCTCGTCATACATTTCATCAATTTCTTCATCATCTGCAGAGCTAGTTGGCATATAAACTTGTACTACTGTAGTAGGCATGGGCTTTGTGTCTATCTTGGATTTTAGTAGGGAATGCAAATGGTAGACTTTGGTTTATTGGGAGAATTTTAGGAAAGTGTGGTTTATTTGTAAAGGAGACAGTATTTTAGGAAAGTGTGGTTCATCTGTAAAGGAGACATTATATAGGACACTAATGCAACCCATTCTTCAGTATTGCTGGAGTGTTTGGGATCTGCACCTTCTTGGGTTAAAGGAAGACATCAAAGCAGTTCAGAGATGGGGTCTTAGATTTGTTGCCAGTAGGTTCAAACAACATACAAGTATTGCGGAGGTGCTTTGGGAACTCAAATGGGAGTCACTGGAGGAAAGGCGATGTTCTTTTTGATGAGCACTATTGAGAAAAAAAATTAGGGAATGGGCATCTGAGGCTGACTGCAGAACTATTCTACTGCCACCAATGTACATTTTGCATAAGTACCACGAAAGTAGCAGTGGAAGACCTGAGTCGAAACAAAGCCCCGGGAGTAGACAACATTCCATTGGAACTACTGATGGCCTTGGGAGAGCCAGTCCTGACAAAACTCTACCATCTGGTGAGCAAGATGTATGAGACAGGCAAAATACCCTCAGACTTCAAGAAGGAGAAAAAACCTTGTTTCACAAAGTGCCTAGCACCCAGCGCACGTTGGTCTGTCGATTACTCATATGATTTTCGTGCGCATTCCTGTTGGTTTTTGAATACACTCTGTAAGTTGATTTCTGAATGAATCAAAAGCCGCACGGGGTAGCCGTGTGGTCTAGGGCGACTTGTCACAGTTCACGCAGTGTAGGGCGACTTGTCACAGTTCACGCAGTGTAGGGCGACTTGTCACCGATGACATCTGCAGTTTAGTTTGCTCCCATATATCTACAAACAAAGATGATGTGACTTACCGAACGAAAGCGCTGGCAGGTCTTTACACACACACACACACACACACACACACACACACACACACACACACACACACACACACACACACACACAAAATTCAAGCTTTCGCAACAAACTGTTGCCTCATCAGGAAAGAGGGAAGGAGAGGGAAAGACGAAAGGATGTGGGTTTTAAGGGAGAGTGTAAGGAGTCATTCCAATCCCGGGAGCGGAAAGACTTACCTTAGGGGGAAAAAAGGACGGGTATACACTCGCACGCACACACACATCCATCCGCAAGAGGCAAAGATGATGTTGAATGACAGGTGAGGTATGAATGGCGGCAACTTGAAATTAGCGGAGATTGAGGCCTGGTGGGTAACGGGAAGAGAGGATATATTGAAGAGCAAGTTCCCATCTCCGGAGTTCGGATAGGTTGGTGTTGGTGGGAAGTATCCAGATAACCCGGACGGTGTAACACTGTGCCAAGATGTGCTGGCCGTGCACCAAGGCATGTTTAGCCACAGGGTGATCCTCATTACCAACAAACACTGTCTGCCTGTGTCCATTCATGCGAATGGACAGTTAGGCAGACAGTGTTTGTTGGTAATGAGGATCACCCTGTGGCTAAACATGCCTTGGTGCACGGCCAGCACATCTTGGCACAGTGTTACACCGTCCGGGTTATCTGGATACTTCCCACCAACACCAACCTATCTGAACTCCGGAGATGGGAACTTGCTCTTCAATATATCCTCTCTTCCCGTTACCCACCAGGCCTCAATCTCCGCTAATTTCAAGTTGCCGCCACTCATACCTCACCTGTGATTCAACATCATCTTTGCCTCTTCACTTCTGCCTCGACTGACATCTCTGCCCAAACTCTTTGTCTTTAAATATGTCTGCTTGTGAGATGTCTGCTTGTGTCTGTATATGTGTGGATGGATATGTGTGTGTGTGTGTGTGCGAGTGTATACCCGTCCTTTTTTCCCCCTAAGGTAAGTCTTTCCGCTCCCGGGATTGGAATGACTCCTTACCCTCTCCCCTAAAACCCTATCCTTTCGTCTTTCCCTCTCCTTCCCTCTTTCCTGATGAGGCAACAGTTTGTTGCGAAAGCTTGAATTTTGTGTGTGTGTTTGTGTTTGTTTGTGTGTGTATCGACCTGCCAGCGCTTTCGTTCGGTAAGTCACATCATCTTTGTTTTTAGATATATTTTTCCCACGTGGAATGTTTCCCTCTATTATATATATATATATATATATATATATATATATATATATATATATATATATATATATATATATATATATAATTTTACTTTTGAATGCGTGCATAGTGTACATGATGTCTCTGTCATGGGAATCCTCATCGCATCTAGAAATAAACTTTCCTGCAGGCAAAAGGGGACCGGGCTATACAAGCTGAGCTGAGTAAAGCCGGACGAGTGAACGCCAATCGCTGTCTGGTTATGTTGTTGATTGGGTTTGCGAATGATCAGCGTTGTTATAATTACTAGGGGAATCCGTAAATTCAGACTACCAGAGCCGACATAAATGACTAACAGGAGTAACAGGTAAGAAAGATTACATATTATAATCGTGGTGTATCTAGGAAAATGAAATTTTGTCAGGAAATGTTGGGCCAGATCGCTACACAAGTAAGGGCCAGTTGTACAGTTCCCGTCTAGCAGCCGCTTAAGTTCTATTCCGGAAGTAGCGTGGAAAATGGTTCGTACGAACATAACAACGCCTAACCGGAGAATTATCAGGGATAACTATACCGGAGATTCTGGCAGGGTTAGTGAGGTTAACCGGTGAATAACTTCTGACAACGGCAGGAATAGTTCCAGAATTAGTCATCACCAGATTGTTTGTTAGAACGAGGAAGGAGAACATCACACAAATTAGGGAAGAATATGACACATTTCCAAATTTATATAAAAATCTCGTACTAAAACTTTTCTATCTCATGCTCGAGAAACTGGAGCCTATGAATGAAATGTGAAACTATTTTCTAACATAAAGCTTTTTGCTTGTAGTAGACCTAATAGGCATTTGATACTGGTACTCCGTGAATTATATCGTGTTATAAATATGACCATTGTTGCCAAAACAGTCTCGTTTATTTGGTGTGTGTTAAAATTGCTGCAA
This sequence comes from Schistocerca nitens, assembly GCF_023898315.1. Taxonomy (NCBI): domain Eukaryota; kingdom Metazoa; phylum Arthropoda; class Insecta; order Orthoptera; family Acrididae; genus Schistocerca; species Schistocerca nitens. The sequence goes on along the minus strand of NC_064619.1, from coordinate 476,430,569 downwards.
TATTAGGCAGGCTTATTTCATTTTATCTAGCAGACAGTGACAAAACACACGTAATCAGATCGCCCCCACCACTCTTGGGTACTATTTGTATTAACAGCATTTTCACAATTCGACAACGACATTTCGATTTTTCATGTAGCAAAAAGTTTGACAAACTTTGATGAGGTAATAGATTCTTTCCCAGAAAAGAAAGCACGCCATGTAAAGCTGTAGCAAGATTAGAGAGGAAAAAAAGCTAGGACTTAAGGTCTTTACTTGTTTTATCTATCCTATATTTAATTTTATGTCAAACAAAACAGCAAGTTATTAGCTAACAGGCAATAAAGAGTGCAAATTTTCTGCAGAGTTCTCGTTCACCCGATTACAAATAATCCCACCCAGTATTAATTGCGTGTTTTTTATTTTTATTTACTTATTTTTTTTAAAGAGGGGCAGGATGTCAAACTGATCTACTGAGAGCAGGAGAGGCACCACAGGACATTTTAATTTCCACTGTCCTGAATGTAGTTTGATGGCATCCAGTACAAAATATACACGTTTCAGTTCCACAGAGCGAAATACAGTGATGTGCGATAGAAGAATGCTGTATGAAGAGGGGTGGCACTGCACTCTGGCACACCTAAGACCAAATAACATGTCTTACATTTCCTTGAACATATGTTTTACGTATGAGACTCTTCAGAAAGATGTGTGCTACAAAATGAACATATTTTTGAAAATTCGATTTTTTTTAATTTTTGACGTCTTATCTCAAATGCTCGAGGGAGGGGGGCCAGGGGTGGGGGGGGGGGCTGGGAGGGGAGGGATGGGGGATGCCACTATCTTAGTATTGCCCCGGTTCGGAAATATCGTAGATCCGGGACTGATGCTGCAGAGCAGTGAGAGTTATAGTGGGGAAGTGTGTAGTCTCCACGTGACCTGTGTTTTCATTTAATGATTTTGCTATTTACTCTTCGTTTACTGCTCTCACGTCAAATGAAAATAAAATGGATTTCTGTGGGCGGGAGTTATCAAGTGAACTAAAATACATTCACATAATTACGCAAGGCTAATATACGTTATTAGTTTCAGATTTTATTTCCACTTTTCTGACAGCCATTCATGAATCGCCTTGTAGAACAATGAAGTTATTTTTATCGGTTTGCAAAAGAAATTTGGTTTTTATTAATCTTTTACGCTGAAGCAGTCAATGTGTTTGAAACAGTGTTTAGTTTCACACTATTGACTAATTTCAACTGCTCGCTGCATTTCAAGTGCACTTTTTCATCTTCTAGCACGTGGCATTATGCCCTAATAAAGAATCAAAAATGAGTTAATACAGTACTGGTACTCCAAGAAAATTTACATTCTGAAACCAACAATGAAAAGCTTAATATCAGGTCGAGGCCTACTTCATTGGGAATCTGGACATATGAATGTGCTCTTTAAGTATGCACTTTAAATGTGACATTTTAGTATGGTTCACGAAATTCCGATGCTATTGGAGTATCCTCTGATTTTTTTTTTTTATTTTTTATTTTATTTTTTTTTTCCCCTGTTACGACATACTGTAAGATCTTTTAATGTTTTACACCTACGAACATATGGGCTTCATGCATCATAGCAGTTGCCAAAGCACGGTGGTGCCTGTTATCCGGCACTCTCTGATGACTACTGAAACGAACCTATTTGTAACAGGTCGTGGGAAAATATTGCGAATGGCGAGCCATTTAGAAGAATTTTGAGCCCAGATCAGACATTCATGTCGTTATTATGAAAAAATTGATGTATTGCTACGGGAAGCTCTTTCTCCTCTGCGGCAGTAATTTATTTGTGGAAAACTTTGAGGGCAGGTCACTGGACTCAGTTAAAAAATTTACTGGTATGTTTGTGTGATATATTTTAAAGTGTAACGTGCAAAAAATATCAACATTATATGTGAAAACTTAGCTTCTCCTGCAGCTTATTAACCTTAGAGACCAATATTATATGTGTAAGCTTTGCTTTCCTTGTAGTAACACTATGTATATTAATTTAAAGCATAACTTTTCCTGTTGGTGTATCCGCGCTACTTAACTCTGATGTTGCCGTTAGCTGACTACATCACGTGTCCTGTGGTCTGATTAACCGCTGTCATCGGCTGGCGGGATCACGTTACATGAGCTATGACTGGCTTACAAAAGCGCATCGCAGTCTCGATTACAATGGTTCGGAAAGTAACATGCGATGTTTGGTGGAATACGAATTTATATTTTCGTAATACGAAAATATGCAGCGTACATGTTGCTGCACATCAAAAATCTTTCCAGAGTTTGTTCCCTGAGTTTAGTTTTCTAATGTGCCGGGAAATTCTACACCCGTGTATACAAACATTACCATTCAAAGGACTGATAAGTTTCACAGTTCCAAGGGAAAGTATACTGTCACTTAATAACATGGAAAAAGTATGTTTTCAGCCGGGAGAAAGTGCATTTTTATGCAGGAAAAATCTGGGAATTTTTTTTTCGTTGTCCGCGTATACACTCTGTTATGGAATAATTTGCATTCATCTTAGCCTACCAATAAAGGTCTTTAACATTACTATGAATCAAAGAGACCTGTGACCATTTGTGCCACTCTTCTTCATATACATTCAGTTTCTTCTGTTAGTCCAGTTTTGTATGGGTTCCATACATTTCAGCATGTTCTAAGATGAGAAGCACAAACACTATGTAAACTGTCTTCTTTGTTGACCGACAGTATTTTTCTAGTATCCTGCAAATGAAAACTGCCAGCTGTCTTATCTGTGACTGAGCCTATGTGATATTCATACAAATTGTTAAAAACAGTGTGTTAGCCTTTATCGATCCTGGTAACTCCATTGGCTGTCTGTTAAGTTTTGGGTTGCTATTGTGTGCTTGGTCTCTAATATAAAACATGAAGAAAAGGACCTGCAGCACACTTCTGTGTCACCCCTGAAGCTATTTCTAATTCTATTGACTCTCCGTTCAAGACAACATGCTGCATCTTCCCTACCATGGAATCCTCAATCAGGTCACCAATTTTGTTTCACACTCCATGTGAAAACACTATTGTTGTGGTATGGAGCCAATTTTGTTTCAGAAGTCAAGAAACATTGCTTCCATCATGATTTCTGTGATTCATGACTTACAGGATGTCATGTGAGGTAAGTGAAAGTTGAGTTTCACATGATCGGCGTTTTCAGAATATGTGCTGACTGGCCTGGAGAGTCGACAAGAAATGGATGTCAAGGATATTTGACAATAGTTTTGTGGATAACTTCTGTTACCTTCCTTATATAGGTCTGTTACCTTCCTTATATAGGGTTGTGACCTGTGCTTTTTTTCCCCATCATTAAGCGTATCTTTTTGTTTGAGGGATCTACAGTATACTGTGATTGAAAATGGAGCCAGCTCTGCTGAAAATTCTGTATAGTTTGTGACAGGAATGTACTGGGACCTAGAGCTTCATTTAATTGTAGTGATTAAGTGTTTCTCTCATGGAATTATTAGCCAACTTTCACGTGGTTTGAGTTCTTGAGGGCTGTGTTGACAGATTTTGGCTGGAAAATTGCAATGAAACTCATTATTTAACAAGGATTCTGTCTAAAACCCATTGTTTGTATCTTCTACGTGAAACAAACTTATTAGCAACATGTAGCTCCATGTATATAGATCTGTAAAGCATGCTAACTGCTTGCCAGTCAGATAACTGTGATGTTTCTGTACCTTTTGTTATTATTGTTGCCTATATAGTAATTTACATTGATATTTGCACTTATATATTTTGCTTAATCTCTTTCTGTCGCTGTCTTCTGTAAGTGTTTTGTGTGTTTCATCTGTTTGGTGAGTAGTGATCTTCCCCCTTATACACAGGTGCAATGACTGTGTGTTGATAACTGCTGTCTTGATATAACTATAAATACGACTGATGCTGTCTTAACTATCAGCTACATAACTTTGTATGAGGAGGGGCAAACCTTAAGTTATTTCATCCTTAGATAGTATTTTTTCCAGTTGAAAACACCATGTTTGTTCCATACTTATCTCCAGTTGCCTTTTTTCCTACTGGATATAGACAAAGTAAAGTGCTTGTGGAAAGATCTACCAAGAGCCATTGTCTGGCATGGTGCATCAGCATGCGTGTAGTATGCATCTTTGGTTGCACATTGAATTTTTAGTGTTTATTTTTTCTGTTTCAGTGTGCTGACATTTATTCTGCCACTGTAGTGTTAATAATGGGTGACATCAGGAAGATACAAAAATATAGAGTAAACAACCAAGAATGATATCCTTCCAAGTATATGTTTTAGAGAACAGTGTTAAAAGAATGCTGTCCATCTGACACTGTCGTATACATGCCTTTTTAAGTGCACACCATTTTGAAGGGCATGATGAAAAATGCCTCTGAATTATATATGTGAAAACTCATGAATTTTTTAAAAATAAAACAAAGTTCATTTTCATTCTACATCTCCCTTCTTATTGTCTACACATTTGCAGCCCTCTGCTGCTAGATGGCTATGAATTATAGCATCTAGCATGATATAATGTAACTATTTCAGCGCATGAGAAACAGCATGCTGTAATTGAGCTTCTGATGCAGAGAGTTCGTCCACACATCAAGCACCCTTTTCTTCAGAATGACAATTCCACACCACACAAGTGAGATCAGACATCTGCAACAATCGGATATCGTGGGTTCACTGTCATTGATTATCCTCCATACAGTCTCTACTTTGGCCCCATCAGATTTTATCTGCTTTCAAAACTTGAAGACCTTCGAGGACTTCACTTTGGTAGTGCTAAAATGGGGCAATCGGAGGTGAACTTGTGGCCCTATCAACGAAGTCAAACATTCTACAGTGACTGTCTCAACAAACTGGAATGTTAATTTTATTTAGAAAGCTTTGGGATTTCACATAAATTCATAGCCATTACATTTCAGCATGTTCTTGTAGTATAAGGCGTATCACCTGAATGATTCCACTTTTTGTGACTATATTTAACGTAATATGTTTTTTTTTTCATGATTGTGTGCGACATGTAGTACTGAAAATCAAATTTTTTATTACGTTGTCATTCCTTATATGCTTCTGACATTCACCTGTTCTAATTATGGCTGATGCTTTGATTTCAAATTGAATCTACAAATTTCAGATAATTTAACTTTCTGTGCTTTGGCTTATGGCACCAACTCTTTAGCAAAATTTGTCAGCTTGAATAGGTAAACTTTTGAATGCAATTCCTATGTTTATTGCCCATGGCCCTTCTTAACCCTGACTATTAAGAGTTATCTTGACATTTCTATCTTAACGTTCTCGTTGGTCCCAGAACGGAAGATTTTTTGTTTTAGTTTGTCTTCTATTGCTAATTGAGGGAAAAATTAATTTATGTGGAACATTCTGGTTATTTCTTTTTAGAACTAGGTTTTGAATTCATTGCAGTCCAAGCAATTATATTATTAAATACGCTAAAAAGTGTTATTTGTGATGTTGTGAGTTGTTATTGTAACAAATTTATCTATGGAAAGGACAGGTAACATTATCATTTCTTAATATACAGGAATTCGGATGGGTTGACACCAGTACATGTTGCTGCTGCTTGGGGCCATGCAGATCTGCTGAGGCTTTTGCTTCTGAATGGTGGGGATCCATGGCTTCAGGATAATGAAAGCTGTACTGCATTTCATTATGCTGTCCAAGAGGCTCATTGGAATGTAGCTGAAGTACTTCATCAGTTTCATTTGAAAGATATTTCTCTGCAGCAAGCCAATAACAGCTCCATCGAGAAACCAAAGTATGAGGTAAATCTTGGTAAGTTTGGTAATATTTGTTTGGAATAATCAGATTGCTTGACACAACTTATTAGTTCTGAGTTGATACTGGAGTTGTTCCACTAGTTCCTGCAGATTCCAGAGAAAGGTACAATGTATCACTTAAAGACAACAGCTACACTACAGCCTGTATATAAAATTTTTTTTGAATAAGTTATTGTTGAAAGTTTTAGGTTTTATGTAGAATGAAATAAAAGACAAAAAAGATTGGAAATTCAGCCTGAATGCACCCCGCCCCTGCCTATTGTCCCTTCTACTGCCACTGTCCCTGTCCCTGTCCCTGCCCCTGCCCCTGCCCGCGCCCCCATCTCCACACCCACCCATCTCTTCTTCCTCCTTACGGAACAAAGTTCTAACATTGAATAGGCCTGTGGACTGTCTGTTTGGAGATAGGATGATTGAACCCACGCAGTCCAGATTAAAAGTTCCCATGTTTTCCCAGCACACATTAAGCAGATGCTAAAATACGAGGGCAACCACCATTGGGCTATAAATAAAAGAAAAGTTCATAGAAAAAAATTATTTTATTACCAAAAGTTTTGTACACTTATGATTACTTTTCAACATAATCACCGAAAGGATTGAGAAATTTATCGTACCTGTGAACAAGCTTTGCAATACCCTCTTCAAAAAATGTTGCCGCCAATGATTGCAAATGAGCATTGTTGTTGTTTTTGAAGATCATGTTGGTTTGAAAGTGCTGCCCTCCTAGCCAAGTCTTCAGTTCAGGGATAAGGTGAAAGTTGCTGGGTGCCAGGTCAGGACTGTGCGGCTGATGATCGGAAATGTCCCATTGAAATTGTTCAAGGAGACGTTGGGTTGTGCCAGCAGTGTGTGGGTGAATGTTGTCATGGATCAACACAATTCCTGGTCAGCATTCCTCTTAATTTGCTTTGAATGGTTCTCCACAAACGTCGTAAAGTTTCACAATAAGCAGCTGCATTGATAGTGGTTCTGGGCTGCATAAACTGTAGAAGCAACACACCGTTTTGATCCCAAAACACGCTATCCATAACATTTCTGTTGTTGAATGTTTGTTTGAATTTGTGTGATATGTTTGGTGAATTTGGATGCATCCATTGTTGTGATTGTAATTTTGTTTCCGGTGTGTCATATTCAATCCAAGTTTCATCTCCAGTAACAGTTGTTTTCGAAATGTTCTCTCTTCCATTGTGATTACGGACAAGGTAATTTAAAGCTGACACCATTCGGTACCTTTTGGGCGTCTGTCAACATTTTTGGAACCCAACGAACTAAAAAGTTTTTCGTAGCCTAAATGTTCAGTAATGATAGTGCACGACAGATCTTGAAACTTCTGGAATTTCCATAAACAAAGAAGTTATGGTGAATCTAAGATTTTTCTCTAACCATTCTGTCAACTTGTTCAACAAGGTTGGCTGTAACGACATACTTGCATCCTTGGCTCCCTTCGTCATGCACGTCATTTCAGCCATCTTTAAACTTTCGGCACCATTCACTTACAACACTATCAGTCATGAAGTTATCACCGTACACTCGGCTCATTCTCCGATGAATTTCTCCTGCACTATTCCCTTCAGCTTGCAGAAACTGAATTACACTTTGTAATTCACACTTGGTGGGAGCAACAATGATGGCAGCCATGTTTACATGGCTGTAGTGCAACATAGGCTGATGTCTTGAGGTCGGCAATGGCGGAGTGTGTAGTGCTGGGGGGGGGGGGGAGGGGGGGGTTGTGCAGTAGCTTACAGCGCATGTCCACTTCTGCTGCTCGCGTAGCTTCTATACTAAGCAATCGGAGGTTGAAAAAAAAAAAAAAAAAAAAAAGGCTCTCTTGTTTCCTTTCAAAGGGTTGTGGCTGAATTTCCATTCCTTTCCTTGTTCAGAGAGCTTGTGTTCAGCCTGTAACAACTAAATTGTTGAGGGGACTTCAAGGTCTAATCTTCTACTCTTTCATCTTCCCTCTTGTCCTCCTCCCACTGCTTACTTCCTCCCTTATTCTTCATTCTTTCCCAATACAAATTTGAAGTAGCTCTAGCTGTGTAAAATTAAATCAGCTCTATTCTGAAGAATTTGTTGTATTCATTTACATTGTGCCATTTGTTTATTTTCAGTTACTATTTTACATCTAATAGTTCCTGTCTCTTAAATGCTGTTGCTTTAATTGTTATTAAGTGGAATTAATGAGATAGCATATGTAAGTATTCATTAAGTCAGCAGTTATTAATCCATCACCAACAAATCAAACAGTCATTATGTATTTAATATTGGTTACGTTTTGTGTGTATTTCTTATTATTATTAAACTATATTTGCAACCTGTGACTCCTCATTGTGTATTACAACTCTTTCTTGGCAGGGGAACAGAAATGTATGATTGTATTTTGTCTGAATTTTGGATCATCACATTTTGTCCGGTGACAAATTGGATATCACTGCAATGCGTTTCTCTTCTTACGTCATCACAAGTTTACAATTTCTTTGCAGAATAGTTAGCCATCTTTTGATTAAAATTATGTAGCTGGTGTCTTGTAACAAATAAGCCAGGCAACACAATCAATACAGTTTAAATTGCTGTTTTTGTATACTGTATTGCTTCGTTACTGGCACTGATACTGTAACTGGAGCACCAGTCAGTTTGCAAAATAAACTCAAGGACTTGCTCACAATTTACTAGAAACTGAACTGTTCATGTGTGTGTACACACTTCCTAATAAAACCTCACTGCTCGCATATGTCATTAGCGGAAAAATTCCAGTCTGCAATGAAACTACTCAATGATAAGTGCCTAGCATTACAAAAGGTGAAATCTTCTAAAGTACATTGTGCACTTAGACTAATCAAAGCTACAAACTATTACAGTGCAGTCAGTTGCCACCCAAAATCAATCACTGACTCTATTAGTGTGAAGGATACAGAGCTCCTTTATCTGTCGGTAAACCTGAGATCAAGATTCTCTAGAGCCTTACAGAAGTCATCCAGTCCAGGACACACAGCATCTGCTACACGAAACGTTTTGACTCTTTAAAGCCGTTTCTCACCACTCAACATCAGTTCCCATCTAAATTATGCAATGTCACTATTACACCCTTGTAATTGATCTGCTATTGGCTGTAGCATCCGTAGCTCCCCCATCTTGGCACTCTGTCATAGTGCCATGCAGTAAGTTGCAAATTTGCAAAACTTTGAAGCACTTGGCCAACTTTAACAACTATAATCAAACAAAAGTTATGTACTTCCATGAATGTTTCACCAGATAAAAGAATCTCAGGTTCAATAATGTCTGAATTTGTTGTCTGAACCAAGTACAGGCACAATGCAATTGTTTTGATTTGTGTTCTGATCTCTGCAGCTGTCAGAGGATAATGAAATTTGTTGTATATTTGGTTGAATCTGTTTAATCCATCTCATGATACAGGTACAGATTTCTGAGCTACCTCACTTTCAGTTCAATCCGAGCATAGCAGAATGCATCATTTGTCTAAGAAAGTTCATAGATAGTCAAATTGTTTGCTCATATTTTCAGACTACAGGACATTTAACTGACTTCACTTGGCAGTACTTGCAAGACAGACTGTAAATGAAATGAGTCAAGGATACAGAGCTCTTGCCTGCTTTACATCTTCCATAATCAGTAGCTATTTCTTGATTGCACTCATTTTTCCTTGCAATATGCTCATTATACTCTCTTTCCATTGCTTTCGTTTCTTCATAATTATATGCTTTCTAATGACTCACACATTTTTGACATTGATCCTTTTTAAATTTGCATAAGGCAAGACTGTAGTTCTGATCAAATGGTCTTCTAAAAGTAATTTTGCTGGCTGGTTTGAAGTCCATACATTCTTCCTTATATAGACTGTATATTTTTGATATACTTACAAGGGGAGGCCCCGCTGTTGGAATCACTGATTTATTTCAAACTTTGTACACCTTTAGTAAGTTATTAAAACAACATAAAGTGCAAGTAGCAAGATGCACTACTATAGCAGTTCCAAGAAAATAGCAAGAGAAGTTTCATGCGTCTGTTATGTACCTGATGTATGTGTGCAAAGGTGCCGATTCTAAGAAGTTCACAAGACAGTCGAACACAGTTCGAATCAGTCTTGCATGTTACGCTGTCTTCCACCTTTAAGCTCTCAGGTTTTCAAATCTTGTCCAGTGCAGCCCCCAACAATCAGTCTTTCTTTCTTATCCTGAATGGTAAGTCTCTCGTGACCTGCGATTCTGGGTGACTTTCCCAGAATCTACCTCTTTTCCTAGACCTCTCCAGTCCTTCTCCTTCACCCTTCTTCCTTCCCCTTCAACCCTTTCACCTGAAGGAGGATCCACTGGCTCCGAAAGTTTGCCTAGTTATGATCTTTTGTGTGTGTTCTGCCACTGCTTGGTCAGTACTTTTTTTTTATCCATCCAATCATCTTATTTTTTTCAAAAAATTGATTGTTTTTGTTGTCCTAAACTTTCACATGAGAAACAGAAATTTACACGCATCTATGATTCTCACCAAATCCTCGAAAAAATATATAAAATGAATGTTGAAGAAGTTACCTTTTTATTTACTTTTCACCTTTCACTGACATACTGGAGGACAGCCTTCACATTTGTTTTAAAAATATGAATTTAAGTTTCTTGTTTGATGTTTGTTTCTCTATATTGGAAACAACAGTATGAAGGCAGGGTCATTCAACATCAAATCATGCATGTCATGTCACCCATCACCTTAGATTTTCATGAAACTGTGCACTTTTTCTTATGCTTATAACGTAAGAATGTGCACAAAATCTTTTTGCTCTCAGACTAAAACATTTTTAATATTAAACAATAGAAAATCAAGGATGGAATATAACAATATTAGAGAAGGAAAGTTGCTACTCACCATATACCAGAGATGCTGAGTTGCAGACAGGCACAACAAAAAGATTCTCACAGAACCGATGGACGCTGAGGCTGCCGTCACGCCGCCGCTGCCATTGCCCATGGGGGTCGTTGCTCCCCTCCTCATCCGAGCATACCCAGCAGCGATGCATGGTGGCGGTGGCGCCGCTGTCGGAGTTGTGGGCCGAGGCGGCAGAAGCCGCGAAGCCTCAAATTCTGGCAGAAAACTGAGGATGCCACAAATAAATCTGGTTCCAGTGTCCCTTGACAGTGCTGTGCTGGAGCAACCATAAATGAGAAATAAGGCACGGCCAAGCTGGCGAAGAATGCGCCCCTGCTCCCAGTGCTGCCTGCCAGAGAAAACGCGATAGAACACCAAACACACGGTGCAAAGCCAGAACGAGGTGAAGCAGCGGGAGTGCGTCGCGGCGGGTGCAAAAGCTGCAGGAGGGACCGATGGGCGCGACCATGTAGCAATTCCACTGGGGAACAGGTGCCGTGCGGCTGAGAGCGATATGAAGCAAGGAAAGTCCAGAGTGCGCACTCGCGAGAGTGCGTGGCTTGCAACTTACTCATCTGTGCTTTAAACGTACGCACAAAGCTTTCAGCCTTGCTGATTGACTGGGGATGTAACGGGGCTGAGGTCAGATGGTGAATGCCATTAGCAGCACAGAACGCTCCCAACTCTGAGGACACGAATTGGGGGCCATTGTCAGAGACAATAACTTCAGGAAGGCCCTCAATGCAAAAAATAGATGTTAAAGCCCGAACAGTACTTGCAGATGTAGTAGAAGACGTAGGTACAACAAAGGGGAAGTTGCTGTACGCATCAATAACTATCAACCAGCGGGTGTCTCAGAAAGGACCTGCAAAATCAATATGAACATGCTGCCAAGGTGCAGTAGGAGTCGGGCCACGCAGAGAAGCGCTGGCAGGGAGCAGATTGATGCTCCGTGCAAGAGTGACAGTTAGCAAGCAAATTCTCAGTTCGTTTATCAATGCCGACTCAAGTGCAGTGATGATGCGTTAATTGCTTCATCCGCACTATACCCCAGAATTTCCGACTGCAACAAACCAGGTACAACCACATGAGACTGATCATTGTCAGTTCGTAACAAGATAACACCATGGTGTACAGACAAGTTGTGACATTGTGCAAAGTAACGTCAAACAAGTGGATCTCGAATCTGCATAGCAGATGGAGGCCATTGAGTATGAATGTACTGCAAAAGAATCTGCAAAGAAGCATCAGTGGCTGTCACGGAAGCAATGCGACGAAAATCCACCGGAGAACCATCAGCTAATTCCTTATCTTGCAAATCAATAAACATGCGTGACCATTCAGAAGAATCAAACTCTTCGTCAGGACTGATAGGGAGACAGAACAAAGGCATCAGCATTGCAGTGCTGGGCCATAGGCCTTAACAAGATTTCGTGATTGTAGTTAGACAAAAACAAAGACCAATGTTGCAACTTTAGTGCAGTACGGGCCGGTACTGGCTTTGACGGGTGAAACGACGACATCAAAGGCTTATGGTCAGTGACCAAATAGAACTTGCGACCGTACAAAAAAATCATGAAACTTTGACACTCCATAGACAATAGCTAAAGCTTCTTTCTTGATTTGAGAACAGTTTTGCTGGGCAGTATTGAGCAACTTAGACGCAAAAGCGATCGGGCGATCGACAGAATTAATGCGGTTAGGGAGAACCGCTCCAATGCCATGAGAGGATGCATCAACAGCCAAAACAACTGGTTTGGGGGGATTGACAGGAATCAAACAGCGATCACTCAACAAAGCAGATTTGAGCTTGTGGAAAGCAGCATCACATTTCGAAGACCAAACAAAAGGAACGTTCTTACGCTGAAGATGATGCAAAGGCACTGCAATGTGTGCTGCATTTAGTATAAACTGAATATAATATATGATTTTTGCCCAACACAGACGGAAGTTCTTTCAAGTTCCTGGGTGCTGGCAAGTCTCTAATAGCACTGAGATGTGACGACGAGGGGTGGATACCTTGTCCATTAATCATATGTCCTAAATACTGAATCTCAGTTTTAAAAAATTTGCTCTTATCTCTGTTACACTTTAGTCGTGCCTGCAAAAGTACAGTAAATAAGGCACGCAAATTCTGTAAATGTTTACCTGGGGTGCGACCTGATACAACTATATCGTCCAGGTAATTTGAGCAACCAGGGACAGTGGCACACAACTGCTGCAAGTAAGACTAAAAAGTAGCAGGAGCCGAAGCACAACCAAACAGAAGGTGGCAAAACTTGAAAAATCCAAGGTGAGTGTTGATCTTAAAATAGCACTGTGACTGTTCGTCGAGCGGAATCTGAAAGTATGCGTCCCGCAAGTCAATTGTGGAAAAGAATTTTTCCACACCAAGCTTATCAAAAATGTCTTCAGGATGCGGTAAGGGAAATGTAGCTACCACTGTCTAGGGATTTACTGTAGACTTAGCACAAATACAGAGATGACCATTTGGTTTCTTCACACACACTATAGGCGAAGCAGAAACAGGTTCAATGACACCACTGTCTTGCAAATGCACAAGTTCAGCAGCTACAGCGTTGCACAGTGCGTGCTGTACCAGACGTGCTCGCCTGAAAATAGGTGTGGCATTGTCTTTAACTACAACATGCACTGCAAAGTCTGTAGCACAACCAAGGCCATCAGAAAAGAGTTCAATATCATCGCATAGTGCGGCAACACTGTCTGAATGGTCACTAGCGTTGATGCAAAGTACATTTTCGTGAATTGCGAGGCCAAAAAGTTCAAATGCGTCCATGCCAAAGATGTTCGTAGCTCCACTAGAGCGGAGCACATGGAAAGACACTGTACGGGGTGTTGCACCATACGTGGCTTGCAAACTACTCACGCCGAGCACTGAGATTTCCTGTCCAGTAAAAGCAGTCAGTGTGGAATGTGAACGACGAAGCGGGGGCGAGCCAAGCAAGTCATACGTCGATCTGGTCAGTAAAGAAAATGACACACCAGTGTCCAGCTGCATGCGAACAAAACGTCTGCAAATGTTCAAAGTTACAAAAAGTTTCCTCACATCGTGATGAATGTGAGAGGAAGTGTCTGACAAAACTTTATTCACACGACGAGCTGTAGAAGCACGTGAAGCAGAAGGCTTTCAATAAATGGCACTAACATCCATAGGCTGATGTGAATCATGATCATGGCGGTTGCCATTGCGGTGACGCCCACGCGAGTCACGCGAATGGGAGACAGGTTGTGACTTAGAATTTCCCTTACGGCACACGGCTTATACATGTCCCTTCTTATTACAAAAATAACACTGTGCTTGACGGGATGGGCAACTGTCCTGTGGGTGGGCACAGAAGTAGTTCAGACATGATTTCAGTTTCTTAGTGGGTGCCTGGTGTGAAACGTGTTTACTTGCGCACGAGCGGCGTGGCTGGCTGTGCTGGCAGGCGGGAGGGCACGTGTTGTGCCATGCTAACAGTACACACACCGGGGGTCACGTCGAACACGAAAGTAGCCATGTCTAATGAATCTTGTCTGTCCAGCAAGTTCACTACTTCCTGCAGAGACGGGTTTTTAAATCTGAGGGTTTGTTCGCAGATACGGTGATCCGTCACATTCTGCGCAATAGCCTCTCTAATCATTATGTCCGCATATGAGCATCCACATGAGCATTTAAAGTCACAATCAGAAGTTAGTCCCTGAAGGTCCGCTACCCAAGATTTATTGGACTGAGAAGGGCCACGCCAAAGGTGAAAGAATTTGTAGCGTCAGATACCACATTTAGACTGTCATGGAACTGGGAGTTCAAAGCATCAATCACCTCATCGTACGTGTTAGTTTGTGGACGGGTGGTGGGAAACAATTTCACGAGCACACGGTACAACACAACACCCGCGTTGGCAATGGAAAAAGGCAAGCCGCTCTGTACCCGGTATGTTGTAACCTGCGAAGTGTGCCTTGGGCTGGGCAATGTATTCTGGCCAGCGTTCAACGTCAGGATTGAAGGCACGAAATGGCAGCACCATTGGCGATGGTGTTGGTTCAGGCAGTGGCATCAGAGGCGCCGAAGTAGCTGCAGTTTGTAGAGTGACCAGTCCATTTATGGCAGCAAGCAGCTGCGTCATTTGCTGAGCCTGAAAACGTACAAGATAGGACAGCAAAGCCTGTTCCTGTGGCGAAGCCATGGTTTACACAAATGAAAGTTGTATACTGAGGCTAGCACGAAAAGAAAGCAGTACTGAGCAAAAAAGGAAATGATAGGGGAAACCTCGTCGCCAGCTTTTGTATCCTGCCTTGGAAGGCTGCGCGTGGGTAGGAGCAGGAAAAGGTGAAAATCTCTCGGTACTGCAATGTGAATTAAAATCAGCTTTACTTTAGCAACAAGAGTAATACATAACTTAGCCCTGAGGTGTGAAGCTGAAGCGAAGTGTCCCAGCCGTCTGCTCTTGATCAAAAGGGGAGAATCTGCAACGGAGCTCGTAGAGCTCCACAGCACCGGCTAGAGGGCGCTGTTGTCTGTCTCGTGGTAGTGCCAACCTAAGAACTTTTATACGCCGTAGCATCATTGCTATCGATACCACAGGAAGAGCATTGTTTACAAAATACAACCTGTCTGACTCTGGCTATTATCTCTATTGGATCTCTTGATTTCCCTTGGGGAGCACACATTTGCAGCCATCATACAACTCTTTGATGATGAGAATCTTCTGTGGTATACCATACTTCCCTAACACCTGCCACAGCACTTGATGTTTCACAGAATAAAAAGCCTTTTCAAAATCAATGAATGCCAGATACATGGTTGCCTGCAATTTGCTGTAATGTGATCCTAAGAGTATTAATAAGATCAACACAGATGTGTTACGCAGTCAATTCTCAATTGAATCTTTAATCCAATTTAGAGTAACTGATCTGCTTTGACTTCTTCCTTCACCTGTTCCTCGTATTTGTCTTTACAATTTAACTATTTCTTGAAGTGCTCCTCCCATCTCTGTGGCCATGCATGTTGGTTTGTAACTATCACACTATCCTTTCTCTTAACTGGTTCCTCACGTCCAAAGTTCTTCATTGAGAGTCTATAACACCTCTTCTTGATGATTTGGTTTGATTTGTACTTGGCCTCGGCTAAAACTTGGTGACAGTTGATAGTGTAGAGATCGTTATTAAGTTACAAAGACGACGTTACACAAAATAACAGTGCTGAACCGAAATGTGACGTGCGTGAGATATTTACTTCACCAAGAATCGTAATTATTCGTTCAGTAATCGATGTTTAACTGATTAATGATGAAATATTAATGATAAAAGCAATACAGTCACATCCACAACAAATTCCCTACAAGCTGGTCGTAATTTCAAGTTTCTAATAAATGGTAACAGTAGGCTTGTTATTTGAGTCAAAGATTCTACACAAGCGCCGAGCGCTACAGTCAAATATTATCGCTGCGCGTAATTATTACTCTGGAGTTTCATGTCAATAATTTGATAGAATTTTAAATCACAAATGCACGACTTGGCACTAGAGTGTGTTTTATTGCACAATCTCAGTCACTTCCTAACCGAACCTTGAGAAGAAAACTTTCCCAGGTGTTGGGGGGATTTAAATTATATGCTTCGGACCTATCACTGAAGTTCCATAAACCACTGGCTATTATGAATGAAAATTGTCTATCTGTGTTCGTTGCCTAAATCACTGTCTAAGTAATGTTTAGTTCAGTTATCTAGTTAAAAGTCCACTTTATTCTAGTAGGTAAAAGTCCTCTGTTTGAATTCTAATGCCGTGATATTTGAAGTCAGAAGATCATATTACTGTGTCATAATAGATCGCAATTATTCAATCTCAAAAACAATCTAAGCGCACCTACATGTACGAGCATTCAAATATATGACCTGCTTCGGCTAACTCTCGTAACGTAGTGACAATGCATTGAATTATACTTGGTCATTACTCAAGATTCCCAAAGAGTACTCACACGGAGTATTCTTTGGGATTGTTGGTTCTACTTTGCGAATGTTAATTTATGCTAATTTTGCGATTTATTATGATTTTGATTTTAATTTTACTGAAATTTAATCTTTCTTTCGTAGATTGCTAAATTGACAAGTCTTAAATTCCTGATTTAATTACTTGTTATTGTGCTAATAATAGTGATAAATGGAACTTTGTTCGCTAATTTTTGATTTTTATTTCTCATCCGAGGAAGTGGCATTACAAGCCCTTTGGCGATATTGTACAGTTCCTTTATATTTCCTTGTCTTGCTGCTTCTTCTGCTCAGTGGGCCTGCTCGTCTATCCATTTTGTCTCTCCTTATCAACATTTTCACTTTTTGTTTGCCTCTGTGTGTTCTTTATGCACTTATATTTTCTGTGCTCTTGTCTCACAAAGATTTAACTTTTGTTTTAGTTCCTTCCTGCAGCTAATTTCCTTCCATGAGTCATCAGAGATGCTTTTTTTCCTCTGATTTGTCTTAAATACTAATATGTTCTCTCCAACATCTAGATAGGTGTCTTTAAGTTTTTGCCACCATGTTTCAATCCTTCCAGCACAAAGTTTTTGTCGGAGGATCTGGAATCGGTTTTGTAGTTAAAGAGCAAATCTTTATTTTATATGTTGGCTTTTCAACCTTACCACACTTTCCCCCACCCCCCACCCCACCCCGGAATATAGCTCAGTTCTATTTGCCACTGTCTTCAATCTGAACTCTACCAAAATTAGGTAGTCGTCATCTTATGGCAGTTGCAATGTGGAAACAATGTGCCTCCAATGACCAGGCCATGCTCAGTGCACTTACCTGTAGGCAGTTCACCATTTGCATTTCTGTTCTCAATGCTGTGTACACCAATGATGTATTCAATCACATTTTTTTGTCTCTCCTATTAGTTTGTCAAAGCACTCCATCCAATGATATATTCCATCACATTTTTTTGTCTCTCCTATTAGTTTGTCAAAGCACTCCATTTAGCTCTGTATAAAATGCAACTTTTAATTCTCCTTCACCCACTTCAGTAGGTGCATAACATTGAATTATAGTGATATTTCACATATTTGTTCTAAAGCACACAGTTATTATCCTTTCTGACGCTGATTTCCACTCCTTTTGCACATCGGACGATAGCGGGGGTAAACCACCCACTTCCAGTACTCCCCGTGGCAACGTCAAGACTGAAATTAAGTCGACATCCACGAAAAAAAAATCGGTCCATTAAGTATAACACTTTGTGCAGTTCCATTTGTGCCAAGTTTATTCCCCAGGCTTATTATATGTTTGTAGACTGCCATGCGTTGGCAATGTTGATGATACACACGTCGACGGGGCATAGTGCTTCAATGCTGTTGCAGATATAGCTCACAGCAGAATGATTCCGCTGGTTTGCGTCGGCCGCTTATATACTGAGCGCATGACCTTGATTACATAAGAGTGCCGATAACGGACTTAGCCGCTGCGCGGGCCGGCATGGGAACGATAGAACATACGCGCGCTGTAGCCATACTATCAGCGCGCGTACCCGCTGGCGAGCCGGTGCAAGCGGGCTGGAAGCTCCTTTTGCAGTTTTTAGATAGTCCTACACAGTTTTTGTGCACTGCATCTTCACCTGTCTTGCCTACATGCAGCAGCACTCAAACGTTTTTTGTTTGAACTTCCCTAGAGTCTGGCCACCTTACTTCACTTAGTCCCAGTATGTCCAATCTGTAGTTCATCTCCTTTTTGAACGGTCTTAACCTTCCAACCCCCCTCAATGTTCTTGCATTCCAGCATCCAATATGGGTTTTCCTTTTCAGGCCAAAGGTCATATCCTTAAGATCTATCTGGCAGTTTCTCTTTCTAATGCATGTTGTCAGTCCACAGTGCCTTGAGTGTCCTCGTGGGGCTGCCACCTTATGGCCTGCATGCCTGCCAAAGTTTTATATCAGCACCTTACCCCTTAGATAGCTTGCCTTCACCTAGACTACAGAACACTATCCATCCCTCCACAGTGATGCTTAAGTGCATCACTGTTGTCCTGGTTACCAAGGATCTTCCTCTGCCCACATTAAGGGACTGTGCCTGCTGCCACACAATCATAGAGAGGCAAAGGAAAGGAAAGGAAAGGAAAGGAAAGGAAAGGAAAGGATAGGATAGGATAGGATAGGATAGGATAGGATACGAGGCATGACATTGTGAGACACACTTTGTCTGGATCCTCTGTGGAGACCTCACCAGCTAGGGAGACAATGCTGGCAGTTAACTATCAGTGGTATAGCAGTCCACTCCATTGGAACACATGAACCCCCTCGCCCACCTGAACAATGTTTCATTAAGACAGTGACTCCTGAGGGGGATCACTACTTGTAGTAACAATAATATTGTTGGACACAATGAAAGGAGACACACACACACACCACACACACACACAAAAGCACAACTCACTTACACATGATAAATGTGTCTGGTCACTGAGGATGGTTACATTACATATTGCAACTGCACTTCGTGGGAGAAGCAATCTGTTGGTGAGGTGGTAAGTAGGCTGGGATGGAGAGAAGTATGGATAGTGGGGTATGTTGCATCCACACCACCTACATCCCCACCCCCCGTCCCCGCCAACCATCGGGGAGTTCAATCCCCACTTCTGAGCTGGAGAAGCGCAAGTCTTCTTCAGCTCCTCTCTCCTCTCGCTAGAAAGGGGTCCCTTGGGTCACTCCCTTCCCAGGTTTCTGCTGGTAGGAAAGATGACACCCACCATTGGCTGAAGAGCCCAAAAGCAGCTGGTCATAGGGCTTCACGCTCCTTCTCAGTCCCGGAGACTGAATCAGTCCTCCCAGACAGGGAAACCCAAGGAACAGTGAAAGAAATCCAAAAAGGTCACTAAGACCAAGGGAATTGTGGTTGCACCCACAACACCGTTACCTATATGCTCTGCATCTGCGGATGAGGTGGAGATTCTGGTGTTCGCTGAGGACCTAGATCTCACCAGACCTTGAGACACAATGGATATAGACCACTCAGACAAAAAGTTGGTGGCAGCAGGTGACCCTGAGGTGTAAACTGCCTCATTGAATGTTCCACGCCTTTCCAGTCCCACGATGATGTAATCCTCCAGTGGAATTGCGGTGGTTTTTTCCACTACCTGGCTGAGCTACACCAACTGTTAAGCCTTACACCTGCTCTCTGCATTGCCCTCCAGGAAACCTGGCTCCCAGCAATGCGGACCCCTCCCCTCCACAGCTATTAGGGATACTACAGGAATCGTAGGTACCATAATAGTGTCAGGTAGAGTTCGCTTTTATGTCCTAAACTCTGTCTTTAGTGAAACTGTGCCCCTTCAAACCTCTCTTCAAGCTGTTGCTGTCAGAATAAGGACAACACAGGAAATAATTGTTTGTATTGTATATCTTTCTCCTGATGGTGCAGTACCCCTGAATGTATTAGCTGCACTGATTGATCAACTCCCTATATCTATCCTACTTTTGGAAGATTTTAACGCTCATAACGCCTTGTGGAGTGGCACAGTTCTTACTGGCCGTGGCAGAGATGTTGAAAATTTACTGTCACAATGTGATCTCTGCCTCTTAAATACTGGGGCCACCACACATTTCAGTGTGGCACATGGCACATATTTATACATTGATCTCTCAGCTTGCAGTCCTGGTCTTCTCCCATCTGTCCACTGGAGAGCACACGACGACCTGTGTGGTAGTGACCACTTTCCCATTGTTCTGTCACTGCCCTGGCGTCAGGCCCACGGACAACTGCCCAGATGGCTTTAAACAAGGCGGACTGGGAAACTTTCACCTCTGTTATCACTGTTGAATCTCCCCCACATGGTAACATCAGTGTGGTGGTTGAGCAGGTAACTAAGATTGTTTCTGTGGCGGAAAACGCTATCCCTCGTTCTTTAGGGTGCCCCCAGCAAAAGACAGTCCCTTGGTGGATGCCGGAAGTAGCTGGGGCCATTAAGGAGTGTTGGCAAGCTGTACAGTGGCATAAGTGGCACCCTTACCTGGAGCACCTGATCGCCTTTAAAAGGCTCCGTGCCCGTGTTCGCATTTTATAAAAAGGCGGAAACAGGAGTGTTGGGTGAGGTATATGTCGACCACTGAGCGCCACATGTCACCTTCACAAGTCTGGGCAAAGATCAAATGAGTTTTTGGGTACCAGACCCCAATAGGTGTTCCTGGTGTTAACATAAATAGCATGTTATCTACTGATGCAAACGCGATTGCCGAGCACTTTGCCGAGCACTTTGCCGAGCACTTTGCCGAGCACTTTGCCGAGCACTTTGCCGAGCACTTTGCCGAGCACTTTGCCGAGCACTTTGCCGAGCACTTTGCCGAGCACTTTGCCGAGCACTTTGCCGAGCACTTTGCCGAGCACTTTGCCGAGCACTTTGCCGAGCACTTTGCCGAGCACTTTGCCGAGCCTCTGTGTCGGAAAATTACCCCCATTCTTTCGCACTCTCAAATGGCAGCTGGAAGGGAATGTCCTCTAATTTACTACACGCCATAGTGATTGCTATAACCCCCGATTCACAGAGTGGGAGTTCCTCAGTGCCCTCGCACATTGCCCTGACACAGCTTCTGGGGCAGATTGGATTCACAGTTGGATGATTAAACATATCTCATCTGACTACAAGTGACATCTCCTAGTGATCTTCAACTGGATCTCGTGTGATGGCATCTTTCCATTACAATGGTGGGAGAGCATCATCATTCCGGTGCTCAAACCCAGTAAAAACCCTGTTGATCGGGATAGCTATCAGCCCATCAACCCCCCCTCCCCCCTCTCCATCCCCAACATTCTTTATAAGCTGCTGGAATGTATGGTGTTGACGGTTGGGTTGGGTCCTGGAGTCACGTGGTCTACAAACTCCATGTCAGGGCTCTACCACTGATAAACTTGTGCCCCACGAATCTGCCATCGGAACAGCCTTTACCAGATGTCAACACCTGGTTGCCATCTTTTATGATTTACGAAAAGCGTGTGACACCACCTGGCGACAACATATCCTTGCAATATTATACAAGTGGGGGTCTCCGAGGCCCGTGCCCGGTATTTATCCAAAATTTCCTGTTGCTTTGTACTTCCCGTGTCCAAGTTGGTGCCTCCCATAGTTCCCCTATATCCAGACGAATGGGGTCCTGCAGGGCTCCGTATTGAGTGTACCTCTATTTTTAGTGGCCATTAATGATCTAGCAGCAGCTGTAGGGGCGTCTGTCTCACTCTCTCTGTATGCAGATGACTTCTGCATTTTGTACTGCTCCACCAGTACTTGTGTTGCTGAGGGGTGCCTACAGGGAGCCATCCACAAGGCTGCAGTCATGGACTCTAGCCCACGGCTTCCAGTTTTCAGCCGCGACGTCGTGTGTCATGCACTTCTGTTGGCATTGTACTGTTCATCCGGAACCAGAACTTTACCTTCATGATGATCCACTCACTGTAGTGGAGACATATTGATTCTTAGGACTGGTTTTAGACCCCCGATTGACGTGGCTTCCTCACCTTAGTCAGCTTAAGCGGAAGTGCTGGCAGCACCTCAATTCCCTCTGCTGCCTGAGCAACACCAAATGGGGTGCAGATCGCTCTACGCTGCTGCAGCTCTACAGAGCCCTTGTTCAATCCTGCCTTGACTATGGGGGTCTGGTTTATGGCTCGTTGGCGCACTCAGTGTTGCATTTACTCGACCCAGTGCATCACTGTGATATTTGCCTAGCGATAGTAACTTTTAGGACGGTCCAGTGACCAGCGTCTTTATGGAGGCCGGAGTCCCTCCCTTGCAGGTTAGGCATGCATAACTGCTGGCCAGTTAAGTTTCAAAAGTTTGTAGTTCTCCTGCACATTTGAATCGCCATCTCCTTTTCCCACCCACGGTGGTTCATCTCCCGCATAGGCGGCCCAAGTCAGGGCTTCCAATTGCAGTTTGTGTCCAATCCCTTCTTTTGAAACTGGAGTCTTTGCCTTTACCATCTATACTTGAGGTCCATTCACGTACACCTCCATGGTCTACACCTAGGCTGCGACTTTGCCTGGATCTTTCACATGGCCCTAAGGACTTGGTTAACCCTGTGGCTCTCTGCTGCCACTTTCTCTTGATTCTTGACATGTACCAAGGCAACGAAGTGGTTTACACAAACGGCTCAATGGTTGGTGCATACTTTGGCTTCGCATATGTCCATGGAGGACATTTTGAACAGCATTTATTGCCCGATGGCTACTGTGTTTTCACTGCTGAGCTGGTGGCTATATCTCGTGCTCTTGAGCACATACCTTCATGCCATGGGGAGTTGTTTCTTCAGTGTACTGACTCCTTGAGCAGCCTACAAGCTATCGACCAATGCTACCCTCGCTGTCCTTTGGTACCGACCTCAAGGAGACCATCTATGCTCTCAAATGGTCCAGTCGTTCAGTGGTGTTTGTCTAGACCCCAGGACACGTCTGAATTTCACACAACGAACTTGCCGACAGGCTGGCAAACCAGGCTACGCGGGAACTGCGTATGGAGATTGGCTTCTCTACAACTGACCTGCATTCAGTACTACGCCGCAAGGTTTTGTGGCTTTGGGAGACGAAATGGCATAACCTCAGCACGCACAACGAACTGCGTGACATTAAGCAGACTTCGAAGGTGTGCCAGTCTTCCATGCAGGCCTCTCGCAGGGACTCTGTGGTTCTCTGCCGGCTCTGCATTGGCCACACTTGGGTTACTCTGCTACCTCCTGCGCCTGGCTGACAGAGGCCTATATCTTGGCGAGCTGTCCTTCTTTGGCTGCCCTGTGACGGACTCTTCAGTTACTGGACTCGTTGCCATTAATTTTAGCTGATAACGCCTCATCAGCTAATTTAGTTTTAAGTTTTATGGATGACGGTGGGTTTTATCATTCTACGTAAGTTTTAGCACATGTCCTTTGTATCTTTTGTGTTCTCCACTCTAATGCTTTTAGGGTGGATGTTTTAATGTGTCACAGAGTAGCTAGCTTTTCCTTTTTATTTTTGCGTGGTTGGTCAGCCACGGTCATCTGCTTCTTGTTTTTATCCCTTCGCTGTTTCTTGCTTCTCTCTGTGGTTTTCTTTTCCTGTTTTGTCTGTAGCAGTGTTGGTTGTCCTGTCATTTTTCTGCTTCTTCCTGTCTCCTGTTATTCTGCTAACGTCTCCATTCTTCTCTTCTGTCCCTTGTGTAATTATTTTACTGGGAACAAGGGGCCGATGACCTTGCAGTTTGGTCCCTTTCAACCCCCCCTCCCCCTCCTCTTCCCCCTCCTCTTTTGAACCAACCAACGAACCAACCATCACCACACATGCCATCTGGATTCTTCCTCCAGACACCATTTTTCTCAGAAACCCACACATGGAAACTAGCATTACAACAAGTCCTTGTTTCTCGCCACCCACCTACCTTAATTATGTTGATTTCTTCCGCCTTGGCATTTCTTCACAGTAACTACTTCTTCACTCCATTTTAGTTTTCTACATAGTTCATATTTTACCTGTCTCTTTTTCATCGTCCCCCTCCTTCCTCTGTTACATACAATGCACTTAGCTTTTCTCTCTTATTAACTCGTGTGTGATGTTTTAGTAGTAATCTCTTCCATCTTTAAATATCAGGTTTTCAAATCTCGTTCGGTGCAATCCCCAACAATCAGTCGTTCCTTCTCATCCCTTCAGGTAAGTCTCCCCTGATCTGTGGTTCTGTGTGACTTTCCTGAAATTTACCCCTTTCCTTAGACCTCTCCAGTCCTTTTCCTTCACCCCTCTTCCTTCCCCTTCTACCCTTCTGCCTGGAGGAGGACCCACTGGCTCCGAAACCTTGCCTAATCATAATATTTTGTGTATGTGTGTTTTCTGCCACCGCTTGGTGAGTAGATTTTTGTATCATGTGAATGTTTGGATTATAGTCTTGTACTGCTATCATGGTGACATCGAATGATGATGATAATGATGATGATGATGATAAATGGTTTAGTAGGACTTACCACTCACCTGTACGTGACTGATAAGAGTTTCATAAGAGACTGTCATTGCAGAGATGTCATTAGCTTTTCAGTTCCTGTGATCTATTGTATTCTCATTCACACAGTCACATTGATCTCAAATGCCTCTACTTGCAATCAATGTATGTTCAATTGAGTGAGCTAGAATGAAAAATCATGAACCTTGGTGATGTGTCTGTCATGTTATTTGGTATGCCACACATCAGTTTTATGAGTAGTTACTTATCTGCACTTTTATTTAAGTGTATAAAGAGTGATACTAATGTGCTTCAGTTTCATAAGTATGCTGATTAAGAAAAATTTGGAGTTTCATATGCTCATAGAATGAAGTTATTAAGAGTTAACACTGCACTGTGTTTGTGCGTGTTATTGAGTGGGGAAGATACAGCAAGTAGTAATGTTATTTCATACACTTTGTGTGCTATAGATACACCTGCTGTCTTTTATGATATGATGTTTTCTTGTCTTTTTCAGAAAAAGTTATCCTCTCCAATGGTGATATCCTTTTGGAATGTGGCGTTAGCTCCACTGTTCCTGAAAGTCAGTCGACATTAAAGGATTCAGTTTCACTTTTTTCTGGTCACTATTCAGATCTATATGTGGGTAATAACCTAGTTGACAATTTGAAGCAGTCTTCCAATGAAAAAAGTAAAAAGCATATACAAATGCCAAAGAGTGGTGTACATTCCTCAGGATGCAGCAATTTGTTGTTCTCAGATTCCAGTATTTCTACTAAAGATGCAAGCAGAGTCATAGAATGTATAACATTAAGTAGTAGTGAAACTTCAGATAAGAACAACTATTCAAGTGAATGTAAAGTTATATCATCAGATCAAAATTCTGATATGTCTTCAATATGCTCAGAGGCGAGCATCCAAAAATCTGCTACTGAAAAATGTGTATCATTTGAATACAAGCAGTCTTCATCAGTATTTTCAACAAAATCATTTACATCGGGCAATTCAGCAAAATCGAGAAGAAAACTTTTGCCACATTTTGGCAGGAACTTGGGCAGTAATAGTACACACTGTGACTTCAACAGTTCTTGTATGACCGTTGATCAGCAAGAAAATAGTACAAATGAAGCTGTGAAGCACATCACTGAAAATATGCTGCACTCTGTAACATGCTCATTGGAAAAATTATCAGTGGATAGTAGCTGTGATGGCATTGAGACTTTAGATTCATCGCATTCTTTATCCAGGAGAAACCTTGGTTTAAGGATGTGTTCACGTTCAGAGCTTTCTCATTCAGAACTTAACAATGGTTTCTTGGATAAAGATACTCACAACGGTATGAATTGTACACCTGGAAAGTATGATGAAGGCAGCATTGTCTGCTGGATGTTTCAAAGTACTCCAAAGAAAAAACACCTTTCTTATGAAAGGGATGCATCTTATGAGGGACAGCTAAAAGCAAATAAAAATCAGAAACCAGAATTGGCTGCAACTACCAATGCAGGTAGTGACTTGATAGCAGGAGCGGTATTGGAGAAAAGTGTTCAATCCTTACAAAAGATTCTAAGTGAAGATACTTCTCCAAAATCAGATTTGCATATCTGCCTAGAAGGAACAAGTGATTCTGGTCGATCAACAAAGACCTCTGATTATGTTAACTTCCGTACGTGCAGTTCAGACTCATCATCCAACAGTGGATCATATTTCAGTATAACTGAAGAATATAGATATACAGATGAAGAAAATGGAATAGTCCTTAAAGAACGTAGAATCTTAACTGAAAAGTGCAGGTAAGTGGAACAGAGAAATTGTACAGTTAAAATGACATTCTGTCTAGAAAAACATAGTGTGGAATACAGTACTTGCAATTAACTATCTCTTTATGTTTTTCAAAAATATTCTTTCCATATCATCACCTATTCTCTCTTTAACTCAATGAAGTCATATTTAAATACCCTACTGGTTCCTGTGACATCAGATTTAATACATATCTGCTAGTATGATCATTGCGTGTATCAGCCAGTATGATTTTTGGGTATGGCAGACCTTAAAAGTCATTTAAATGTAGCCAGCTGCTGTGGTGGAGTGGTTCTAGGCACTTCAGTCTGGAACCGCGCTGCTGCTACGGTCGCAGGTTCGAATCCTGCCTCGGGCATGGATGTGTGTGATATCCTTAGGTTAGTTAGGTTTAAGTTGTTCTAAGTATAGGGAACTGATGACCTCAGATGTCAAGTCCCATAGTGCTTAGAGCCATTTGAACCATCTAAATGTAGAGCAGCACCTAACTTTTAACTCATTGGCATTCTCATTCACTTCTTTTTCCTCTTGAGTGGTACATAAGACACATTTTTGCGACATGGTTTCTGTTCTCTGTTGGGGGTGCGTCCTTTGGGAAACCAGCCCGTAGTTTTGAATGAAGTCTCATGGTGGTGGCACTCCACTGAAGGTTGCCTGTGAACAGATTACTCGAGTAGCTGTGAACGCTCTTATCAGTTGCTGTGAAACCTCATCACCATGAACTATGCATTTCCGCATGTTTGCTTATGGAGATCAGTGACCATGCGACACACAGAACTTGTTTCGTTTTGGCATACATTTATGAGCAAACTATTAGCTAGAAACTGAACTCAATGCATTCCTAGAGTGAATAGGCAATTACAAGCTGAGCATTGTTCTAAGATTTAAATTCCCTAGCTACATCTTGCGAGAACAGTTCCTCATTTGCTGCTGTTGGGTTAAGTGAAGCCTTGCCAGGGGTCTCTCACCTCTTTTGTGGGCATGGGTGTGGTGAGCAGAGTCCAGAGCCTCTTTTTTTTTCCCCCCTCCCCTGCACTGCTACTCTTACATGTTCACTCGGACTTCATTTGTAGGACAGATTCATTATTGGCGCACTTGTTTATTCTTACGACATAGTGAGGCTTTTCTCACTTTTTCTACATTTACATAAATACTCCACAAGCCACTGACGGTGTGTGGCGGAGGGTACTTGTGGTACCACTAATTGGTCCCCCTTCCCTTTTTCATTCACAAAAGAAGAATGATTATCAATGAGCCTCTGATAGAGCTATAATTTCTTGAATTTTCTTGCTGTGGTTATTTTGTGTGACTTTTGTGGGAGTAATTAATATGTTGTCTGACTTCCTGTAAAGTATCTTGAAATTTCAAAAACGAACCTATCCGTAAGGCATGTCACCTGTGGCAGTGTCTGCCACTAGAGATTTTCGAGCACATCTGCAGTGCTCTTGCACTGACTAAATGATCCCAGAACCAAATGCGCCACTTATCACTGGATCTTCTCCCCCTCTCCCCCCCCTCTCCCCCCTCTCCCCCCCTCTCCCCCCCTCTCCCCCCCTCTCCCCCCCTCTCCCCCCCTCTCCCCCCCTCTCCCCCCCTCTCCCCCCTCTCCCTCCCTCTCCCCCTCCCTCTCCCCCTCCCTCTCCCCCTCCCTCTCCCCCTCCCTCTCCCCCTCCCTCTCCCCCTCCCTCTCCCCCTCCCTCTCCCCCTCCCTCTCCCCCTCCCTCTCCCCCTCCCTCTCCCCCTCCCTCTCACCCTCCCTCTCACCCTCCCTCTCCCCCTCCCTCTCACCCTCCCTCTCACCCTCCCTCTCACCCTCCCTCTCACCCTCCCTCTCACCCTCCCTCTCACCCTCCCTCTCCCCCCTCTCCCTCTCCCCCCTCTCCCTCTCCCCCCTCTCCCTCTCCCCCTCCCTCTCACCCTCCCTCTCCCCCCTCTCCCTCTCCCCCTCCCTCTCACCCTCCCTCTCCCCCCTCTCCCTCTCCCCCTCCCTCTCACCCTCCCTCTCCCCCCTCTCCCTCTCCCCCCCTCTCTCCCCCTCCCCCTCTCAGTCCTCCCAGGTAAGGGTCCCAGATTGATGAAAAATATTTGAGAATTGGTTGAACAACCCATGGTTGCAACCCATTTTTTTTTTTAAGTTTAGATTTCTTCCTATTAATCCGTCTGGCATGTCCATTTCCTACTACTAGTTTTATGTGGTCATTCCACATACAGTTGCTCTGGATAGAAATTCCTAGATATTTAATAGTAGTTACTTGTTACCAGCAATTTCAGTAGTGTAGTTACTTAGTAGTGGACTTTTTCCTATGTATGTGCAATATGTTACTGATTGTGGGGCCAGCACTGCAGTTTTGTCTCCTGTCAGCTCCTTCTGATCGGCTGCTCTATTGGCCATCTGCACCCAGCATCCCTGCCCACACTCCTTGTGCCAACACAGTGCTCTGCCCTAGGTTTGTGACCAGATGTGTGTGCTGCCAGCACTTCTACTGTTCCTCCACCTGCCCCCATTGTCTGTTTAATGTCTTCTCATTTTCCCCTCTTGACCATTTTCATAATGTGTTCCCGGTATGTACCCATTTTTGCAATTTATCGGCAGTTCTCTTAATTGAATCACAATAGATTTCTCAAAGACAACTGTCCCAGAAGTTGAACATGGTCATAACCCATTCCATGTAATTCCATCAGGCCATGTTCGGGGACTGCCGTCTTGTTAGGCTGCTGCAGTAGTGTGTGCTGCTGGTGTTCCTGGCAATGATCTTTGACGTTACACACCATGTAACATATGTATGTCTTACTACATTGGCAGGGTATCTGGTAGGCTCTGGTTTCCATAGTGCAAGGTTGTCTTCACGCTACCAAGCAATGCCCATGTTTTCGCTGTTGAACGGGAGACCATCTTCACTTGGTGTTTCTGGTGAATTTGTCCTATCTTCCTGGCAATGTGCCACAAAAAGGAGTAAATGCAATGGCTGTGTCCTCGTGAGAATCTTGCTCTGGTTCTGCCGGTTGTACAGAGGGTATAGGACGTGGAGCTCTCCAAATTTGCACTGCTTTTAGCCACTTTTCTGGAACACAGATGTAGAAGTGTTTTATTGATACTTACAGGATGCGAGCTTTATGTACCTTTGTCTTGAGCACACTGTTCCTCTGAGCCAGATGGTGGCAGCTGTCCGCATTTTAGGTTGGTGTGCATCTGCTTCTGGTACACACTGGCTAAAAGTGCTATCCACACTTCTTTTAACGGTCACATACAGAAAGGGGAACATTTCATCCACTTAGACTTCTGTGACAAAATTGATGTTGCAGTAGGTGGAATTTCTGTGTATAAGGAAGTCATTCAGTTTTTCATGCTCTCAGGCAGACAAAAGCTATGAAACTGAATATCTTTAGCAAGGAGAGGGCAGCTGTAACGAAATTAAGAGAAGATCCTGGTGTTGTCTTGCCCTTATCATCTGGTAAACTGTGGCCCTAGCTCACCAGGGCTACATTGAGAAAATCTGGGGCCTGCTAGAAGATAGTGCATACTGAAAGGTCGACCTTGACCCCACTAGGAAGGTTGAGAGGAAGACATTGTGCTTCTCAAAGAATATGGTAAGACAGAGAACATCAGTTTCACCTAGACTTTATGGGTTGCTGAAGATTCACAATGATAGGGTTTTATGCCCCACTATCAGCAACATTAGTGCTCTGAAATACTAAAGTTCCTAAAGGATTTGCTTAGTCCTTGCGTCTGGAAGTGCTCGTATCACATTTGCAGCTATGTAGATTTTGTGGGACACCTTAACAACTGTAATCTTATAGATACTGACATCCTTGTGAGTTTTGAAATTCTCTCTTTTTACCAGAGAGCCTTAACAAGAATCGTTAGAACTTATCGGCAAGAAATTTGACAGATGGCCAACCTTTTCAGTTAAGTTTTGAGATTCACCAGTATATATATGGAATATTTTGAGGAGCAAGCCCTTGAATTAGTCCAATGGAAATATATCTATTTCTTCCACTATGTACAAGGTGTACAACTTTGCTTCCGCCATTTTTCCCCAACATTTGAGGCTTTAGTGAAACAAATTGGTTACACATGTATCATTCAAAGTATTTTCCATTTTTGGCCACTACTTTCTTCCATCTTTCGGGCAGTGTACAAATCCTGCATCGAAAAAATTGTTCATCTTTTGAAGCGATCCATGAATCGATCCAATTTGTGGCTTCTTCGTGAGATTGGAAGTGTTGGTCAGCCAGGCCATGCGCCATTGATCTAAATGGGTGATAGTTAGAGAGAGCAATGTCTGGAGAATATGGCAGGTAGGGTATGACTTCCCATTTTAACGTTTCCAAGTACATTTTGAGCTCTTTGGCAACATTGGGTCGAGTATTGTCGTGCTGCAAAATCACTTTATCGTGCCTCTCGCTGTATTGCGGCCATTTGTGTTTTAATGCTCTAGTCAAACACATTAATTGCGTTTGATAACAAGCACCTGTGATTGTTTCACTTCGTTTTAACACCTTATAGTACACGATGTTGACGTGGAAGCATGGCTGGGATATCCCCATGATTTTTTTGTGTTTTAGGGTTATTGTAATGAACCCATTTTTCATCCCCGGTCTCAATGCGATGCAGAAATCTCTTCCGTTTTTGCCTCTGAAGTAACTGTTCACAAACACACAAATGCCGTTCAACATCTCTTGGTTTCAGCTCACACGGGACCCAAGTTCCTTCTTCCTGAACCGTGCCCATAGCTTTGAGGTGTTTCGAAATGTCTTGTTGTGTCACTCCCACCAATTGTGCCAATTCTTCTTGAGTTTGACACGAGTCTTCACTCAGGAATGTCTCCAATTCTGCATCTTCAAAAACATTCTCTCTTCCACCACTATGCCAGTGTATGACGTTAAAATCACCGTTCTTCAAGTGTTGCAACCATTCGTGACGTGTTCTTTCACTAATAGTGTCCTTACCATACGTACTTGAGAGCATTTGATGAGACTTGGCCGCTGTTTTCTCCATATTGAAACAAAACAGTAACACCTCCCGCAAATGGCGAGAATTAGGCTCGTAAACTGACTTTTTCAATCAAGAATAACTGATATGCGACACGATCGACTAATGTTTGAATAAGGTTATGTTGACAAAGGTCCAAGCTAACTGCATGTCTGCAAACTGTTTCTTTCTACTGCTACTTACTGTGGCGCCACTTACTGGCAAACAGCAGAAGCAAAGTTGTACACCTTGTAGATCACACAATCATGTGGCCACATGCTGAATGACTTCCTTATACATCTCAGTTCCATACACCAGAAATCAATTTCACCGTGGAATTTGAAGTGGGTGGAGTGGTCCCACTTCTGAATGTCGTCCTTACAAGAGTGGACAGATCATTTGTGTCAGATGATGATGCATGCTGACCTATACTTACTTACTTACTTGCAGACAGGGACCACCACCCATTTCAGAGGAACGGCATGCTCAAAACATTAATACGTAGGGTTCACACACTGTCTGACAACAAAGTATGGACAGAAAACTTGAACATCTGAGAGTTGTGTTCCTGAAGAATGACTACAAGGAACGGCAGATTTGGAGAGCCCTACATGCTATACCCTCTGTTTTACTGATGGAACCAGAAGAGAATTCTCATGAGGATGTGGCCATTGCACATTGGGGGGTGGTAAATCTGAAAATGTTAAATATGGCATCCAGACAGGACTAATGTGCTGTTATTCTTTTCATGGTTGCAGAAGGACAAACCCCGCTAGACTGGCTTATTGACACCCAGATTCTGGACTTTATTGCCTTCAGATGGAAGCTTTTTGAGGTCTCCTTATAAATTACAAGTCCCTCCAAGGACTCAGCATTTGGTTGCTGTATACAGGCTTGGTGACCCCGGGTTCCTGAGATGGGGACTGGTAAGCACCACCAATCCTCTGTTACCGTAAGCTCTAGGCATGCTTAGACGACGACTGTGTGGCACAGCAGTGGAATGTTGTGCGTTTCAGAGACTGGGGGCCTTGGCTTCACCACCTGGACTACAAGAAATGTACACACCTCTATTTAAAAAAACAAAAAAAGAAACCCTCAACCTCAAGGTGTGCTACATGCTGATGAGGTGAATGGCTGTTGATGTAAAACAGTCTTTAGTGAGCAACCTCTGGGGCACCTGGCACTCCCCCCCCCCACCCCACCCCACCCCCCCACCCCCCACTCCCCACTCCCCACTCCTTTCCTTCAGTTGTATAGGGCTTGCTCAGGCATGCAGGGCTCTGCCTGTGTCCATGGTTGTTTCCGTAGTGTCTTGTGGGATCCCTATGGAACAGTCTCATCAAACCACTACTCCTGATGGGGTGGGTATACCGCCATGTAGTACGTACACCCACTCTTCAAAGAGAGCTCAGTTGGTCAGTCCTCCCAAAAAGAAGTCTCAGAAATGTAGTAACAGGACATTAATGTGCACAGCACTTTCATTGTTATCGAGAGAACAGGAGAAATGGTTGAGAAGGTCTCCCCTTTCTGTATTCACAAGGCATTGGAAGGTATTGCTGGGACCCTGAAAAGTGTTAAACGATTTCATAATGGAACACTTCTAGTGGAAACGGCTAATTCAAGCCAAGTATCGAAGCTTCTGGGATATAAGCATTAGGTGACAATCCAGTTGAGGCTGAGTTGCATACCACTCTTAACTTTAGTAAGGCTGGTTACATGCTCCGATATAGTGGAGGTGGACACTGTGAAGTTATGTGAAGAATGGAAAAATATGGGCACCATAGAAGTGTAGAACTATGCGAGAATATACCCATCTTAAGGTTCTCCCATTTGTTGCTAACCCAATGCGATGCTTCAGATGTTAAAGATCCCCAGGGTTCCACAACTCTTCTGTGGATACGTGCGTGACGAGCACGGGACCCTGAGCTAGTGCGCCCCTTTCCCTTCACTTTCCACATCCTTCCCCCCCCCCCCCCCCCAATCATTCTCCCCCCCAATCACTCTCCCCCCCCAATCATTCTCCCCCCCAATCATTCTCCCCCCCAATCATTCTCCCCCCCAATCATTCTCCCCCCCAATCATTCTCCCCCCCAATCATTCTCCCCCCCCCCCAATCATTCTCCCCCCCCAATCATTCTCCCCCCCCAATCATTCTCCCCCCCCAATCATTCTCCCCCCCAATCATTCTCCCCCCCCAATCATTCTCCCCCCCAATCATTCTCCCCCCCCCAATCCTTCCCCCCCCTCCCCCCACTTCTTCCCTTCCCCTTCTCCTTCTCTTTGGAAGTATGTTTTGTGCCTACGTCCGGAGTCGGATGCTTGTAACTGTAAGACATAGTTTCTCTTCTTTGCTCTCTATGCTGGAAAGTCTCTGTCCTCCCTTTGATATTCTCTTTTCCTTGCCTCTTCTCTTTACCCTCTTCTCTGCTGCAGCGTTTGAGACCACTCTTCTTTCCTTTTCTTTCCTACCTGTGCACGTCTGAAGGCCGACCCACACGTAGCCAGTGATGGGGTAACACGTAATTCCCTGCCACGGGTCGACAGATAGGACATGTACATACCCCCTGGTAAAGGCCAGGCCCAGAGAGGGGTGATTACCCGAGCTGGTACCTTCCGAATGTGCAGATTGGTCCCACCGTCCCTTTCTCAGGAGGTGTGACCTGAGGTGTAAACAATCACCTAAGGCGGGAGTGCTCTCAGAGAGGGACCCCCACTAGGAAGGAGCACACCATCGGAGACGCCAGTAATCATAGGGGATACTTTCACAATGGTTTCCTCTACTTATACAACTTCTACTCACAAGTGAAAGTTCGAGAAGTTTCGGCCACGAACAATTCTTCCATCAGTGCCACAGTTCCTAGTTGTTTCTCAGTCTGATGATGGTCAAGATTCTCCACAGTCAACCCTTTCATTATTCAGAAAGGTGTCGATGCAATTGCAGGTCCTGTAATGTCTTGTTCCCGGTTAAGAAACCTTGTTGTTAGTCAGTGCCCTCCAGGCATAAAAATTGCTGTGAACTACCCTACTACACACTTCCCTGTCCGGGTGGAAGTGCACCACACTTTAAATTCCTCATGCGGAGTGATTTATACACGCTCAATCGACAGATTGTCCGATGAGGACAGTCAAAACTACCTGTCTGACCAGCGCATAACGGCTGTACATTGATTAATGAAAAGGGTTGGTAAGGACTTGGTACCAACCCGTACTCTCTTCTTGACGTTTGACAGAGTTCAACTTCCATTGAACATTAAAGCAGGATATGAGATTATTTCAGTTCACCCTTACATCCCCAGTCCTACGTGTTGCTATCGGTGTCGGTGGTTTAATCATACCAGCCAGTCATGTTCCAATATGGCCAAATGCATTACGTGTGGCAGGGATGCCAATGAGGGTGATTGTCCACCTCCATCCTCTCATTGCATCAACTGTATGACGACAATGCTGCTTCCTCTAGAGATTGCCCTATTTTCAAAGATGAACGAATTATTCAGGGAAACCCAAGTGAAGGAAAAGGTGTCTACATTTGCTGCTCGTAAGTTATTCGCCAGTCGAAAGCCCACTGTGCCCCCAGCAGGTAAATATAGCACTGTCCTTGCATCTCCTCGGCCTACCAAGGAGGTAGCCACACAGACCTGCGATCTCACCTTTAGTGTCATGGTCGTGAGATTGGCCAATGCAAAGATCATCCGTTCAACCTCCCCACTATCACCTTCACTCTACGGCTCACCCTTCATCGGCTCCTGCTAAATCACGAGCCCCAAAATTGGATGCACGGACTTCCAAAAAAGAGCCTACTTGCAACGATTTTTTTATGTACCCGACTTCACAACCATCGATTCCTCCCTCATCACAATGTCCTGCTTCCAAGAAGGCTTATAAGAAACGAATTTCCTCTCCTTCTCCGCCATAGCAAATCTCATGTACAGCGCCCCCCCCCCCCCCCATAACCGTTCTCAGCTGTCTTCTGTGTCACCAAGGCGCACTGCTGGCCGCCGATCGACTGGCCGATCACTGGTGGCAGGAGCTGCCCCCAAACAACCTAAGGATCAGGATCTTCTGCCTTTGGCTGAATGTTGTTCCACACTGTCCACCTCTGGCTCTCAGAAGTCATTGAGTTAACGGCAACCGTGTTGAGATTCTTCCATTTTCTGCCCACCCTATGTCAATTATCCATTGGAGTATCCGCGACATTCGGAGGGGGGGGGGGGATTAGAGAAAAGTGCCGCCCCTCCGCCACGCTCTCCTTCCCTTATCTTGTGGTCCTGCAGCACTATTTTCAGGACCTATATTCGCTGCACCCTACTGGAGAATCTGTGTTTTTCTCCAAAGGCCTACTGATTACAGGGCTCCCTTTAGAGAACACTTTCCGTGGAAATTTGCACATCAGCAATAGGACACGATCC
Organism: Schistocerca nitens; assembly: GCF_023898315.1. Lineage (NCBI taxonomy): Eukaryota > Metazoa > Arthropoda > Insecta > Orthoptera > Acrididae > Schistocerca > Schistocerca nitens. The sequence goes on along the minus strand of NC_064619.1, from coordinate 476,394,799 downwards.
GGTAACTGAAAGGCCCACAAACAGCGAGTCATAGGGCTCCCTGTTCCTCTTCAGTTCTTAACCTTCACCAACAGATAAGCTGTTACATGAGTGCTGACTATTTAAAGTAGTAAAGGAGAACAAGAAGAAATCTCATGAGGAGACTACTCTGATGAGACCAGAGGTGCCAGACAGCCCCTATGTCCTCAGATTCGGAATGTATCTTCATCGATGATACACACCCGGGCATCACCCAGTCGTCTTTGCCCCTTCACAGCTAACCAGGGCATGCTTAATGTGATAATACTTTGGAATTGTAATGGATATTAATGTCACATGCCAGAACGTCAATTAATATCAACCTGTCCCCATCTATGTGCCATCCAAAAAAACAGATTTCATTGACAGTCATGATCCAAATCTTTGAGGTTACTGTGCATTCGGTTGAAATCATACAGGCCCCCAAAGACCATGTGGTAAGTGTTTTGGTTTGAACATATGTCAGTGAACGGTTTCCTCTCCATACCGCATTGGAGGCGATAGCAGTGTGAGTGAAAATGATGCCAGCACTTACCATTTGCAAAGTTTGTTCATCTCTAGGCAGGACACTCACATATCTTGAGATGGGCATAATAATCAGAGCTCCATTCCTTTCCTTACTATCTCCCCCTTTCCACTACTTACAAATTTCAAACCACAATGCCCTTTGTGAAGGAATAACATTTCATTTCGTATGGAATTCTGATTGACTGTCTGCTTTCTGATCTTGATCTGTCTTCTCAAAGACTGTACCCCTACGCACTGTAGTATTGTCCATGGCTATTATTCTTACAGTCGCTTCCTCCAATCTTCTACAATAGTTGCTATTAAACAATCTTTGTGATACCTTTCACTTTGTGATGAGCCTTTCACTTTTTCTTACTACTTGACACACAAGTTGCTGTTTTGTGGTCTCTGAAGAACCAGTTGTCAGTAGCCCAGCTCTACTGTCACCTTCGTCCCCTCTGTTTGGCTTTGTAGATGAGGTTTTCTTACATTACCACCTGTGCCACTGTAACTGCAGTTCCCTTTCTACAGTCCTTCTCCACTGACAGCTGGTATCCTAGTGAAGCAGACACAGTGCAACAGTTATTCACTATTGTCAAAGGGCCTTTAAACGTCTGAAGCAAAGTGTGTAGCAGACTACTCTCATTACTTTTAAGTGGTTCTGTGCAAAGACTTGGAACTTAGTTCAATGAAATAAGAAGGGATGCCAGGAGTGCATCATCTCTGCCTTGGGAGCGCACAAATCTTCACCTGAAGTGTGGACTGAGCTCCCTAGTCCAGTGGGCCAACAAACATCAACAACTGTTCTGGGTCTCCTGCATGGTGGTATTTCTACCAGTGAGTAGGTTCTTGCTGAAAACTTCTCAATCGCCAATTTGTGACAGTGTCAGCATCCTCTTATTATCCAGCTACTTTCCAAATGCATAAAGGACAAGTTGAAGATATCCTTTATTCATTAATCTCTGTAATTCTGGATTCTACAATGAACCTATCACTGACTGGGAAGTGACTCATTTTGTGATCAGGCTCCAGACTCGTGTTCAGTTCTGAATAAGATTCTTAAACTATATTTGGCTGGAAGGTGTTTCCCCTTTGCAGTAGAGAGGTAATGTCATCACCCCAGTCACAAATCCAATGTCGATAGACAGCCACAGATTGATCAACCTCAACAGTGTGCTCTGCAGACTGCTTGAAAGGATGATAGCATGAAAATTGAGCTGGGTTCTCAAATCACTGGGCCTTTTGTCCTTTGCAAGTGTGGTTTTTGAAAGGGATGATCCACAGCCTACCAACTGGTTAAATCGGAAACAGCAATCTGACAGGATTTTTCTAAATACCAACTTCTGAGTGCTGTTGTTTTTGACCTATGTAAAGCATATGGCACCTTTTGGTGCCATCTGTTGCACTTGCATTCCATGACTGGAATTCAAGGTGTCTTACCACTTTTTATTCATTAGTTTCTATACCTCCTTTCAATTTCGGTCCAAGAGAATGCCATCCTACAGGGTTCCATGCTGAGTGTTACAGTGTTCCTTACTGCCATTGGTGTGGTGCACAAGTGACCTCTGTTGGACCAGTGACTAACCCTCACTGTGTGTCAACAACTTCTGCATTTAGTGTAGTTCCAATTGTGTAAATGGAGATAATGATCTAACAATTATTGAGAATTGAGATATACCAGTAGGGGAAGGAACAGAAGAAACAGTTGTGAGAGAATAAGGGCTTTCCGCTAATAATAGTGAATATACTGTTCAAAAATCTCAAGTTGAAGAGGTATACTTGGAAAAGGACTGGAGACACAGGAAGGTTCCAGTTGAATTATGCCATGGCTAGACATAGATTCTGCAATCAGATATTGGATTGTGAGGTGTACCAGGAGCAGATATAGACTTGGATCACAATTTAACATTGAAGAGTTACACTGGAGTTTGAATATTGTGCAGAAGAATCAATGTGGAAAGAAGTGGCATACTGAAGAAATGAGGAATGATGAGACATATCTGAAGTTCTCTAAGGCTTTATATGCTGTTATTATGAATGCCACAGTAGGCAGTTCATTTGAAAAAGGAATGGATATCTCAAAAAAGGCAGGCACAGAAAATAAACAGAGAAGTATAAAGATAAGGAAGGCAACTGTGAAGTGATCTTGGATAACTGAAGAAATCCTTCTTTCATCAATCAATTGAAGTAAGTGTTCAGGGAAAGACAGGGATACAGCAATATGTCACTCGGAAATTAAATAGTAGGAGGTGCAGGGAAGCCAAGGAAAAATGGCTGCAGGAAAATCTCAAGAAATTGAAACAGGAATGATCATTAGGAGGACTGACCCACAATATAGAAAAGTGAACACAACCTTTGGTGCAGCACAGAGGAATGATGGACAGGTAGAAACAGCACATTGAAGGGTGCTTTGAAGGTGAGGAACTGCCTTATGAAGTAGTATAAACAGAAGTCAATATGGAAGATATAGGGGTCCAGTATTAGAATAAGAGTTAAACAGAACTTTGAAACACTTGCAGTCAAGTAAGGCAGAAAATAGAGATAACATTCCTTCAGAATTTCTAGAAAAAATTGGGAGAAGCGGTAACCAAATGACTGTTCTAGTTGGTTTGCAGAATATGAGTCTAGAAGTACCAGGAGCCTTTCGGAAAAATAGCAGCTACGCAGTCCTGAAGATAGCAAGAATGGATCAGTGTGAGAACCATCACACTGTTGGCTTAATAGCCCATGCATCCACATTGCTAAGAAGAATAATATACAGAAGAATGAAAAAGAAAACTGAGAATTTGTTAGATGTTGATCAATTTACCTTTCAAAAAGATAGACACCAGAAAGACAGTTCTGACATTGCAATTGATAATGGAAGAAAGTCTTTGGAAAAATTAGGACGTATTCAAGGGATCTGTCAACCTAGAAAAAGCACTTGATGATGTAAAATGGAGCAAAGTGTTAGAAATTACAAAGAAAAATAGGAGTGAACCACAGGGAAAGATAGGTAATGTACAAGAATCAAGAGAAAACAATAGGTATGAAAGACCAAGACTGAAATGCTTGGATTAAAAATTTTGTATGTCAGATATGCCGTCTTTCACCCCCTATTGTTCAATCTGTACCAGATGTCTGCATTGGTATTCGTGCTTGCTGGAATTGTTCAGTGCTTGTAGTGCCTTGGGAGTCCAGCAAATGTCAGTGTGGTTGCTTTGCACACAAGGAGCAACTGCGTTTGATATCTCTCACACTTGTTCCATGCTAGAATGCTTTGGGAAAGAAGGAAAGTACACTTCTCTAATTTCACACTGTAAAAACGCTTGAAGGTATGTAAGACTATGCCACCTATTTCTTCATCAGAAATTTTACTTTCCTTGTGAAAAAAGAGATCTGCCAAATTTCATTTTGTGTTCTTTTCTAGTTCCGCTAAAATTTTGAAAAAAATAGCATGGTTAACAAATTGATTTTTCTCACGTCTGGTAATGTAAAATCTTAGCTTCTTAATAAAGCATTTATTTTTTCATAATTCTTAACAGTTCTTGTGAACTGGTGCTGTTTGTCAAATGTGCATTTGATTTACAAATCTTACATTGAGAATGAGAGAGCAGGCAGATTGCTGATTGCCACACTTTAGACCATGCATTACCACAGCTAAAATATAGCCAAAAATACAAGAGCGTTTTTGAAATTGTATTGGCATTGATATCTATCTATCTATCTTTCTCAAGTAAATGTGTCTTATGATATTGCAGTGCCTGTGTTATTCTGATTACAGTGTAAAGTTCCTTTGGACATGCATGCGTGTCCAAAGGAATAGGCTCTGCAGGGACTACAGCTGTTCTGAAATACATTAAATGTATTCGCAATTGCGAATAATGACAACCATTAGCTGTAGCATGGAATGAAAACTTTAAAAGTTCAGCGTCTGACCTGTACGAGAATATACTTAATGGAGTCCAAGGTGTAGACGCAGGGTTCACGACGTATGGAAGTTTGGGTTTGGCCATGAATTGTGCATGGATAGCAACATGGTAAGGAGACCGCTCACGACAAGCAGGAAATCCGGGTTTGAGTCCCGTCCAGCATAAATTTTCATTGTCGTCATTCCATTCTACGGCTGATGGTTGTCATTATTCACAATTGCAAATACATTTAATATAAATGTGTGTTACTAAATGGTGTCAGTGCCAGAATCACAAGCCAGTGGAATTTGTACAGTTTTAGTGTAGTTTAAATTACTCCAGGAGGGAAAAACAAATTGCTAGCAAACACAGGCACAATATTGGACCCTTGTGTAATTTTAATCAACCATGTTCAAAAAACTGCAAACATATATGAATTTTTCCCTCTTTGAGGATTGATTACTCTGGAGAGTCGTCTGCTGTGGTGTTAGGAGTAGCTCAAATGTTAAATCATAAAAACTGTTACTGCTTGAGAACAGACAGTAGGTCAGCATTGGTCGTAATGTCGTATGTCTTTTTTTAATAGCATTGCAGATCGATTTCAGCTGACAGTGCAGCTATCATCATTGCTATAAATACAAATACAAGAATCAGGTGTAGAAACAGCCCATTGATCAAATGCCATGTCACAGTTGTTGTACACAATCAAAATTCCACAATCATGTGCCTTTATAAATAGTCAAAAAACAAAGATGATGTGACTTACCGAACGAAAGCGCTGGCAGGTCGATAGACACACAAACAAACACAAACATACACACACAATTCAAGCTTTCGCAACAAACTGTTGCCTCATCAGGAAAGAGGGAAGGAGAGGGAAAGACGAAAGGATGTGGGTTTTAAGGGAGAGGGTAAGGAGTCATTCCAATCCCGGGAGCGGATTGTGTCTGTATATGTGTGGATGGATATGTGTGTGTGTGCGAATGTATACCCGTCCTTTCTTCCCCATAAGGTAAGTCTTTCCGCTCCCGGGATTGGAATGACTCCTTACCCTCTCCCTTAAAACCCACATCCTTTCATCTTTTCCTCTCCTTCCCTCTTTCGTGATGAGGCAACAGTTTGTTGCGAAAGCTTGAATTTTGTGTGTATGTTTGTGTTTGTTTGTGTGTCTATCGACCTACCAGCGCTTTCGTTCGGTAAGTCACATCATCTTTGTTTTTAGATATATTTTTCCCACGTGGAATGTTTCCCTCTGTTATATTTATAAATAGTCATGTAGACTAAGCATAATTACTCTTTGTCGGAAAGGTTACCAGACAGGTTTAAAAAAAATACAAAATTACGTCTACCAAGTTGTGATCCTGGCTCTTGTCGAAGTATTTGGCTATCAATACACAGTTCCCAATGTTTCTGGAGGTATTGAAAGCAAGCAGGAAAATTTTCTACTGTATTGCTTGTTAACGTCATTTGTCACAGCCTCTTGGATGTCTGTGATATCTTGATGAAGCTTTCCTTTCAGTCACTTCTTCACTTTTGGGAAAAGAAAGAAATTGGTAGATGAGAAGTCAGGTGAACTTGGTGGATGTGGGATGGCAGAAACAGAACGTCTTGATTACAGGTAAAGCAGTATGGGGTCTTGCATTGTTCATGCAGTTAAGAGTCCTGGGAATGTCACAGATCAGGACGGTGACATCAAATTGCTTGTTGCATACATTTCAAGACTTTCAATGTAAAGAGTTCGGTTCACTATGTGACCTGGAGGAACATACTGATGATGAATTAATCTTTTACTATCAAAGAATGTGATCATTGTCTTTGTTCTTGAAGGTTGTTGTTTGACTCTTTTGGAGGCTGGTGATCCATGGCTCCACCATTCAGCGCATTGACAATTTGTGTGAAGTTCATATTGGTAGCACCAACTTTCATCCCCAGCAGTAATCTTTTACAGAAATCTAGGATTACGTCTGACTCTGTCCAGTATTTCAGCAGAAATTCTTCATCTTTCTTCTTTCTGTTCATCTGTTAGGGTGCAAGGGACGAGTTTTGCAATAAGTTTCCATTTCCCTAAATCTTTGCATAAAATTTTATGACACACATGACGATTCAAATTAAGTTCTTCTGATATTGCATGCACAGTTATATGATGGTCTTCTTGCAACAATGCCTTACACACAGCATGTTTGCATCGGTATTTGCTGTAGACTGACAACCAACTCTGGGTTGTCTTGCACTGAATCTCTCCATTCAGGAAACCTGTTGTGGCACTCGAAAACCTGACTTCTGAAAGTGCCTTGCCTGCATATACTTGCTTAATCATTGTCCATGTTTCACTAGGAGTTTTGCTGAGGTTAATGCAGAACTTAATGTTCAGTCTTTGCTCACAGACCTCATTCATTGTGTCACTGTAACTAATGCACCAAGAACCCAAACAGTGTGTTGCTAAGCACAGCCCTGCCACCTAATGAGTGTGCACGGAAACATGGCAAAGGTCATTTCAAGGATGAACACATACGAGGTAACAGAAAAACAGCATTTGTTCCTACTTTCTGACAGAGTATAACGATACATAGTCCAGTTTAACTCTGGCATGTACAAGCATTAGTCCAACTGAGGCCACTGTTGACAGTTTCATACAGATAACCCCAGTTTACATCATACTGGATGACCAAAGCACTCTGTTTATTGACCATAGGTAAGAGTGGGTTAAACATAAAAAATTTTATGCGTAAAAATACAGAGAATCCAAAAAGTAATTGTAATAAAATAAAATTTTGTCTGGAGGTGCACAATTCAAAAAATCATCAAGACGAACGTTACATTATGTTACATTCTTTTACATGTGGGGATTAAAAATAGAGGGCATTGGCTGTCAAGTACGACATAATGTATCACTTGTCATAATGATTTTTGAATTGCGTGCTTTCAGGCAAGATTGTGTTTTATTATAATTACTATTTGAATTTCCTGTATTTTTATTTATAAAATTTTTTAGCTTCGTCCAAACACCTGACGGTTGCCTTGTGATGAGCTTTCCCTGTTGAAAAGTGTCGTAAGCCCCTATGCCTGAACCTCGCCCTACCCTCTGCCCCTGTGCCTCTCTTTTAGAGTGTACCCACTGTATATTCCCATGCATTCCTTGTCGGTTAGTACCCAGACCACAAATTATGACAGATTTATTTGAACGATCTACAGTTTTTCGCCCCATGACCTTTGTGTGCCTGTTCCTCTAAGTTCTTCAGGAGTGTTAGGTTTCTGCCATTATTTACAATGACGGCTTTAAGTTGTAGATGGGCTGGGCCGTACTTATATGTCTTGGCTCGTAACATCATTTGTTGCTTGTAATAGGTAGTATATTTATAGAGAAACCAATAGCCAATAAGTCATATTTTTTATTAAACATACCACCCTAGATTGCATTTTAATTAATAGTGGCTCAATGAGCAGTGTCCAAGCCACTGATCTATATTACTCTTGTCATATTCTGATATCTCATATTCATGATCTTCTGACCTGACCTAAGTTGTGTTACCTGCTCAGTTGTTTTTCTCTGACTCCCAAGTCATGTGGGTAACCCAAGGAACAGACAAGCCGACTGTTTGACTGGAGAATATACTACTTGCCCAGCAATTGCTTTGATGATCCCGTGTGCATGTTTGTGGGTGCAGATGAGGTTTCTACTCACTCTGAACATCTGGTGGGCTAATCCCTCTCTAATAAATTGTATTGAGGAGACAGCAGCTGCTGGTACTCCTCATTCAGTTCCTCCTGGAAGGACTCCACCATCCCATATTGTCTCCGAATCAATCATACCAGATTAAGCCATAGTTTATATTATAAAATGCGCCTTCCCCATGGCATTGTTGTAGAGTGTCATAGGCAGTAGATCGTATCCTGATAGAATGTCCCATCTTCCTGGCTCTCCACACCAATCATGATGATCCAAGTATTCTGTTGTCTCTGATGATGGCAAATGATGTACATACAGTCAAATTGGTACTTTGATTCCTTAAAGAATCTGGTTTACTTTCTCAGTTTTAATGTTTTAAACTACTTTAGGGGTAGGGTTGGGCGGATTGTGTTGGGTTGCCTTCTGGTGTGTTGTGGGGCCTGGTGGTCCCAAGACCATACCTCTGCTAGCTGTCTTGGTAATCTCTCCTTCACTCTGTTTTTAATTATATGTAGATGTAGTTAGTCCTTTTCCTGCTGCAACCTGTTTTATTTTTGTAGGCAGTGCCTCTTCATTAACACACTGAAGAAGACCAGACCTTAAGTTTCTTGTCTTAAGATACTGGTGACAGAAACTGCTTTTATGCTTCCTCTGAGAGAGGTGGTTTTGTTTGAGTCTTAATGCATTCACTGTAGCAGATTGGGGGGGGGGGGGGGGGGACAGTTGTGGGAGGATTGCCTCCGCTACACGAGCCCTCGAGGACTCTCAACTATGTCGACCCATATGCTGATGTGATTATTTGTGGCACTTTCTTTTACTATTGTCTGATTACTGATGACCATAAGGCTTTTATCCGTTTCACTTTTAGTATTATTGATCTTCTCACCATTCAGTTAGAAGGAATTAGCATCATACCCCTGTGTATAGTCTCTGGGGATTAGATGTGGGATGGGGCTCATCTGCTCTCTGCCCTGCAAGCTGGCTTGACACTATACTTTCATCTCTCGTGCAGTTATTTTTCTTCCCTGGCACAACATTGCTTCAATTTTACCACACCTACTTACCTTACTGTACCAGTTCAATCTGATATCTGGCTGACATCATTAACTCCAGATGAACTGTCCCATGACCGAGGGTCAGATGACCCTGTCTTTCAGTCCCTTAATCCCCAACCAACCAACGTAAAGTGACAGAGAAACAAATTGTATTTTATCAGCTTTGGCATTCTTCCTGAAGCCCCATAACAGAAATTTTCCAGTATCATTATTATATCAGCTTTAGTAATCTTTTTATTAAATGTATGAAATACGGATTGTTTTTATATATTCTTGTACTTGTTGGTACCACAATACACTTGCGTGAAATGACTTTTCGTAAGAAGAAGATACTGGGGTTTGGTAGAGTGCTACTAAGATCAACTATTTATTCATAAAAAGTTAAAATGTTAGACACACCAGCTGGTTGGAACACTACAGGGATTACAAGGTTAGGTGGTATAACCTTCTTCTTGGAGTCTGAACAGTCTCATCTGGCCATTTGTGTACACGCGCGCGCGCGCGCGCACACACACACACACACACACACACACACACACACACACACACACACACACACACACACATTCCTGGGGGGGGGGGGGGCGGGGGGGGGTCTTCACACAGCTGTAAACCACTTTGATAAAGAATACACACACACACACACACACACACTAGCCTGTCGGACCTCTCAGACTTAGACGATCATTTTATTTCTCGTTGTAGCCCTCCCCCTTCTTTCCACCACCTCCTCATTCTTTCCTTTTCCTTATCCATCTATCTTCACAATACTCTCCTACATTCCTCAACCCACCCTGGCTGTAATATTTTTAAGTTTCTTAAAGTAAACTATCGTATAAAATGTGTGTGTGTGTGTGTGTGTATACTGATTCATGCTTTTTATTTCCTTCCTTAGCATTCCTGACAATGTTTTTGAAAGTGTGAAGATTCCTGCAGAATGCTGTGTAAACCTCTCATTGCCTGGTAAGTGGTAACAATAAATGATTCAAAACATGGGTTTATATATATTTGTATCCAGCAGCTTTATTATTGGTGACAAAGCTATGACTGGTGTGGCAATAGAAAACAGCAAAAGGAAAGCCAAAGTTTTAAATTTCACTTTTAAGGAATCATTCATGCAGTACAGTTGTACAGACATACCACCATTTGAGTGTTGAACAGGCACCCTTATGGAGGACAGAGCAATAGGCATCCCTGGTATTGCGAAGCAACTGAAATAGTTAAAAACAAACAAGTTGCCAGATCTAGATGGAACCCATATTCGGTTGTACAGAGAGTATTCCACACCGTTGGCTCCTTCTTAGCTTACATTTATCCTGAATGTGTCACCCAGTGCAATCCCAGGTGGCTGGAAAAAAAGTGCACGTGATTTCTGTATGTAAGAGGGTAAAAGAACACTTGCAAAATTACAGACCAATATTTTTAATATTGGTTTGCTGCAGAATGCTGGATATTTTCTAAGTTCAGATATAGTAAGTTCCCTTAAGACAGAAAAGCTTCTGTCCACAAATCAGCACAGATCTAGAAATCATCACTTGCGTGAAACTCAGCTTGTCCTTTTCTCCCATGATATCCTGTGAGCCATGGATGAAGGGCAACTGGCACATTCCATGTTCCTAGATTTCCAGGAAGTGCTTGACACAGTGTCCCACTGCTCACTTTTAATAAAGGTCCGAGCATACAGAATAGGTTCCCAGACATGTCAGTGACCCAAAGACTTTTTAAGTAATAGAACACCCATGTATCATACTCAGTGACAAGTGTTCATCAGAGACAAGGGTATCGTCAGGATTGTTCCATACGATCTGCTGATGGGTAGGGTGAGCAGCAGTCTGCAAATGTTTGCTAATGATAATGTATTATATGGGAAAGTATTGCAATGTAGTATATGGAAAAAATATTGTCACTGAGTGACAAGGATGATGCAGGATGACTGAGATGGAATTTCTATTTGTTTTATAAATGGGCAGGATGATCTAAATACAGAAAAATGTAAACTAATGGAGGTGAGGACAAAAGGCAAATTGTAGACTTCGGTTTATCAGGTGAATTTTATGAAAGTGTAGATCATTTGTGAAGGAGACCACTTATAGAACTCTAATGCAGCCCATTCTTGAATAGTGTTTGGAATGCCCACCAGGTCTGATTAAAGGAAGACATTGTGGCAATTCAGAGGTGTGATTCTAGATTTATTACCAATAGATTCTTATCTACATACGAATATTATGGAGATGTTTTATACACTCAAATGGGAAATCCCTGGAGGAAAGATGACTTTGTTTGCACAAGACACTATAGAGAAAATGTAAGAGAACTGGTATTTGCTGCTAACTGCAGCAAAATTATGCTGCCATCAATGTACATTTCGAATAAGCACTGCAAAGACAAGGTAAAAGAAACTAGGGCTCTTGTGGAGGCTTAGAGAATCTTTTTTCTCTCAATTCATTTATGAGTAGAAGGGGAAAAGGAAATGAACTGTATTGGTACTGCAGTGCACTATACAGTGGCTTTTGTAGTAGGAATATAGATGTAGATGTATCAGGAAGAGGTGATGTCATGAGAGTTTTCAGGGGAACATCTTAGCTCTGGAGGGGTAATCTATTGAAGCTTTGATGGCCTGGATGGTACTGTGTAATGAGTGGGCTGCTGCTGATTGTCTTGGAAGAGGGGGGGGGGGGGGGTGAGAGGTGTTGACTGGGAGGTCAAAATCCAGGAAGATGGAGTAAGATTTGAAAGAGGCTTAGGTGGATTTCAGTTAAGTAAATGTGTTAAGCTGTTGCTTTGCTTTGATGAAGAATTTACTTTGAGAAATAAATGAAAATATGTGTTTTTTGCCATAATAATACCAGTGCTTTGTTGGATTTGAGGGGTGGTTTAGGTGCAAAGAGCATGTTGAGGTGTGTAGAGATGTATTGTAAAAGTTGTCTCCTTGGAGTGTATGTATAAATGGGATGCGCACCAGTTCCCACACATTTGCAGCAGCATAACCACGAAGAATTAGTTATGGCAGATTGTACGTATTGTTCATATGGCAGATACCTATCTGCCAAATCATATTAGATACTACGAGCTGAAGTCTTGCTACAGAAATACGCAGAGCCACAAAACTAATATATGAATCACTTAAAGGTCTAAAATGAGGAAATGTGGGCTAAACAGAAACATCTAGAAAGCTACTGTATTCAGTTTGCTGGCATGTCAACTTGACGATGAAATTTCATGACATGTTGAATGACAAAGGGAACTCATAAAATTGGCGAGCAAATTGCAATGGATGTGCATTAACATTACAAAGGACAATTCACAACAAGCAAGTGGTGTTTGCCAATAATTTGTCTTTCAAGCATTAATGTTTGTAGTCATTTGTTACCCTTAGTGGAGAACAACTACACCGAACTACCAGATGGATGATGATGATGATGGGGATGATGATGATGATGGGGATGATGATGATGATGATGATGATGATGATGATGATGATGATGATGATGATGATGATGATGATGATGATTCATGGATATAGTGCAAAGATCTTGTTGCACATTGGCATTTCTGCATAGTTAACTGCTGCTATAGCACCAGACTCATAAACCCGCAGTTCATCACACTTCACATTAGAGCTTAAGAAATTGATATTTTTCTCCGGGTATGAAAGTAATTAGTTCACACCAGAATGTGGTGTGTCTCCTCACCCAGGGTTAGAGTTCTGGATACCCTAATCGTGCATTGACAAATTAGTGTGTGTAACAAAACGTTGATAATGATCAGAGCTATTTTAAGAAAAACTAAATAGTTTTGGAACACACAGTCATATTAGGTCCACTGTGTGAGTGCTGTTGTGTTGTGGTCTTCAGTCCAAAGACTAGTTTGATGCAGCTTTCTATGTTAGCCTATCCTGTCCAAGCCTCTTCATATCTGTGCTGCTACCACGCTTTACATCTGTTTCAACCTGTTTACTGGCCGCCCACTACAATTTTTATCCTCCCACATATCCTTCCATTATCAAATTGACAATTTCTTGGTCCCATCAACCTATCCCTTCTTGTAGTGAAGTTGCACCATAAATTTCATTTTGCCCCCAGATAGATTCAATACCTCCTCATTTGATCTACCTTCTAATCTTCAGCACTCTTCAGTAGCATGACATCTCAAAAGTTTGTCTTCTCTGAATTGCCTGTCATCCATGTTGCACATCCCTACTGTGCTATGTTCAAGACACATATCTTCCGAAAATTTTTTGATTAAATGTTAATGAATAGCTTTTTTCAGAAATGCTTTTCTTGCTGTTCCCAATTTGCATCTTACATCTTCCCTACTTTGACCATCACTAGTTAATTTGCTGCCCAAAGAACTCATAATACACCTTATTTTTGCCAATAGTAAACATTGTCTAACTTCAAGTAATACTCACAGCAAGTAGTGATTGAAAGTTATATTTTATTGTGGATAACTTAAGATACTGCAGTTGAATGAGTGAAAAGTTCTTGTTTTAAATGGAAATAACTAACTTTTTAGGTTATATGAAACACCTGAAACACCAAAATATAGGCATAACTTTTATGGCTCATAAATAAGTATCCATTTAGTGGAAAGTGTGTAAAGTTATTTGAATCTATTTCTAAGTGTTTAATCTGTATTGCAGTGTGTGATAAGTGTGGATGTTGCCTTCGGTTAATCAGACAGGGAATGGTATGTTTAGATTGTGGGTTGGAGTCCCATTGAGGTGATCGTAGTGGGAACTGAGTGGAGAATCCGTATAGGTTCTCCCAAGGAACTGCAAGCTGTGCAAAAAAGTCAGGAGAATTGCTGAAGAGGAAGCAAAGATTTGTGCCTTCCAGGCTGAATTAGATGATGCACAATTTGACCTAGAAAGGCTGAAAGGGGAAAAGGACTGTGGGAACTGAGTAAAGGTAACAAACAGTGGGTGAAAGGAGAACAGCTCTTAGACTTACACATTTGAGCTTGCAATATCTAATAAGTCTAACTTCTTACCTGAAGTAAGAGGGGAATAGTGTTATCCAGTGTAGGTCATAGCAGGGTGCAGCAGACTGAGTGAATAGAAACTAAGTGTACATAGGTACCAAAAGAGATTGGGAAGAAGAATCTTGCTACAAGGTAGTAGCCATGGCAGGGGTGTAGGCTGGATGATACAGGACAAATAAGGAACTGGTACCTGGTCACAACCATTGTGAAGCAAAGTGCTAGCTTTAGCCAGGTTGACAGGACATGGAAAATTTCTGGAAAGATTTTTGTAAAGAGAATCAGTGATCATAGTAGGTGGAGCAGGGAACAGCTTGGTTAAAGACAAAAATTACAGAATTATGAATGACTGGAAGAAATAGTAGCAGCAACTATGTGCATAAGCAAGAGTCTTCTGGAGATTCTACACTGCAATGACCAGCCCTGGATTAATCCCACTGTGAGTCATGTGAGCAAGGAGTTGAGCAGGCTACTGCTAAGTGGAATGAAATCTCATAAGTGTACAGTGCCTATTGATACAGTTGAGAGGTGGAAATAAGAGAAGGAAAGGTAAGGTGGCTCAGCATCTTGCAGAAAATGTATGGGGATAGCACTATCACACAAAGTAAGATCTCTTTGGTTACTGGTGTCAGAGGGGTACCTTCTTTAAGGTGTCTTATTGTGAAAGATATTAAAATAACTGAAGAATGCACGAGAAGTAAGCTTAGCTTATTTCATCAGAATATAGGATGAGTAATAAGATAGGAGAGGTTCTTGTGTTTCTGGAAAATTGAGAGAACCATGGAGATAGACATCCTATGCCTACCTGAGCACCATGTAACCACAGGGTTGGGGAAGTTAAAAGATTACACTCGATCTTACTGGTGTGGAACTAATTTAGAGGGGGAGTTTTTAAGACAGAGTACAAGCTCAAAAAACATTGAAACAAGTATTTTGTTGTGATCAGCACTTAGAAGTGTGTGCATGTGAATTAACATTGAAAAATAGTTTACTTTTAGTTGTAATCGAGGCACATACATCCCTTACTATGCTATCTGTTAGACATCAGTGAGCAGTTAAGTCTGTGGTGATTTCAATGTGATTTTCTAAAGAATTGTCATAGAAAAACTGATCTGGAAACCTTATTTGGCTTGCACAATTTGATATCGGTAATTAACTTTCGAATGTAGGTGGATAAAGACAGTGGGAACCTAATTGATGATATTTTCTCTGAAGCTCAAAGCAAGAAAATAAGATAACACCACATGCTGTAGATACTACTCAGTGGAAATCAGAATAATTAGTGACTACAGGGCAAAGATTTTTAGGAATAATTTAAGAGAGATGGCATGAGATGAACTTTATAAGGAACCAAATGCGGACAGAAAATTTAATGAAACTTCCTGGCAGATTAAAACTGTGTGCCCGACCGAGACTCGAACTCGGGACCTTTGCCTTTCGCGGGCAAGTGCTCTACCAACTGAGCTACCGAAGCACGACTCACGCCCAGTACTCACAGCTTTACTTCTGCCAGTATCTCGTCTCCTACCTTCCAAACTTGCCCGCGAAAGGCAAAGGTCCCGAGTTCGAGTTTCGGTCGGGCACACAGTTTTAATCTGCCAGGAAGTTTCATATCAGCGCACACTCCGCTGCAGAGTGAAAATCTCATTCTAGAAAATTTAATCTTTTCCAAGATATGAATTTATCATTATTTTAAAATACTTTCCACATAAGTTAATCAGAAATGGATTAAGCAGCCATGTAAAAATCCCATGGATCACTATAGGGATTTAAGTATCTTGTGAAAGAAAAAGGGAAATGTAGCTGTTAGTAAGAACAAGTAAAGGACTTAAAGTAGTTGTGCATTACAAAAATTGCTCAAATTAGTATGGAAAGTTACTAAAAGGTCGGGTAACATCCATATAATATCAGAAGTCATAGACTTTGACAGAAAACCTGTATCTATGTGGAATTTAGTAAAAAGAGGTGTCAGAACAGGCCATAGAACAGGATAATGTCGCTATTGATTTAAATGGAAAGGCTACAAATGAGGAGTCACAAATAGCAAATGTGTTTAATCATTTCTTAAATGTAGTAGAAAAAAGACACAGTTAGAAAAAAGACAAACAGTTAAAGGAAAAGATCAAAGCATATTTTGAAAAAGCATAAAGGTCAATCATATGAATGTCTCGCCAACTTCGTCTGAAGGTCAGAAAATTGTATTTTCTCACAAAAATAAAAGCTCATCTGGATTGAGTGTGTTTCCAACAGAGTTCTAGAGACTTGTTTCCATATAATAACTGCTGTCTTTCCTGAAATATGTAGTGCATCACTAACTCGTAGAATTTTTGCAAAGGGATTGAAATATGCCATTGTTATCACCCTTTGTAAGAAGGGCAACTATTGACTTGTTTCACTACTAAAATCATTTTCCAAAAATTTTGAGGTGATGTATTCTAGACATAGAATAGTATCCCACTGGAGCAACAAAAATATCCTCAGTAAGTTGCACTTTGGATTCCAGAAGAGTTGCTCAGTTGAGAATACCATTTACACATTCATTCACCAAACTTTACAAGCACTAAAAGAAGAAAATGGCACTGGTTTCTACTTAACGTGACATTTCTAATGCATTTGACTGTTTGAATTGCAATATTATCTCAGATAGACTGAGGTTTTATGGAACTAATACTCTAGCCAATCAGTGGATGCTATCCCTACCTACATTGAGATGATGAAAGTCATGTGATACTGATGTGCACATACACACGTGGTGGTAGTATCACTTAAACCGATATAAAAGGTCAATGCATTGGCAGAGCTGTCATATGTACTCAGGTGATTTGTGTGAAAAGATTTGACTGATTATGGCTGCACAACGGGAAGCAACAGAATTCAATATTCAGAGATCCTCTGTATCAAGTGGGTGCCGCAATTACCAAATTTCAGGCATTACCTCTCACCACAGACAACACAGTGGCTGATGCCCTTCACTTAATGACGGAGAGCAGCAGTGGTTGTTTAAAGTTGTCAGACAAGCATCACTCGGTGGAGAAAGCGCAGAAATCAGTGTCAGGCGTACAGTGAACAGATTCGTTAGGACAGTGTGGCAAAATTTGGCGTTAATGACGATGTCAGCAGACGATGGATGCACGTGCCTTTGTTAACAGCACGTCACCTTGAGCCCCGCTCCTGGGCTTGTGATCTTATTGGTTGGACCGACTGGAAAACCGTGGTGTGTCAGATGAGTCGAGATTTCAGTTCATAGGAGCTGATTATAGGGTTTGAGTGTGGCGCAAACCTCACGAAGCGATGGACTTAAGTTGTTAGCAAGGCACTGTGCAAGCAGGTGATGGCTCCATAATGGTGTGGGCTGTGTTTAGCTGGTGGAAATGTTTGTGTTTGGCTACTTGGAGACCATTTGCAAATATTCACGGGCTTCTTGTTACCAAGTAACGATGGAATGTTTATGGATGACAATGTGCCATGTCACCAGGCCACAATTGTTCACGATTGGTTGAATAACGTTCTGGACAATCAGAGCAATGATTGCCAGAGCAGATTGCCAGACATGAATCCCAACAAACATTTATGGGACATAATTGGGAGGTGAGGTGGTGCACAAAATCCTACACCGGCAACATTTTCACACTAGACGGCTATAGATGCAGCATGGCTCAATATTTCTGCAGGGGACCTCCAACTACTTGATCATACCCCATCGAGTTGCTGCGCTACACTGAACAAAAGGATTGGCATGATATTATGATGTACCCCATGACTTTTGTCACCTCAGTGTAAAAGACTGCAGAAAATTGTGTTTAGTAAGTCAGTCAATGTAAGTAATCTGACTGGGGAGAAATCATGTATGGGGCTACCCAAGGCTCATTCTTATGTCTGCTGATGTTCCTCATATATGTAAACGATATTTTGTCTAATACGCAAGAAGCAAAATTAGTTCTTTTTGTGGATGATACTAGTATTGTAACAGATATACAGCAACAGAACGAATGGTAGCATATTGAGTGCTGCACACCAAGAGAAACTATACCAATGATGAGTGTAGGACATGGTGCGGAAATAATAATGAATGGAAAATTCAATTTTTTGGTGTCCATATTAATGAGAACTGAAACTAGAGAAACACGTTCTGGACCTCCTGAAACAACTTAGTTCAGCCACATTTGCCCATTGAATCATTGTAATTATTGAGGAGAGATAAGACTGTTGTTGTTGTTGTTGTTGTTGTTGTTGTTGTTGTTGTGGTCTTCAGTCCAAAGACTGGTTTGGTGCAGCTCTCCATCTTGCACTATCCTGTGCAAGCCTCTTTATTTCTGAGTAACTAGTGCAACCTACATCTTTCTGAATCTGCATACTTTATTCATCTCCCTATGTGATTTTTACCCCCCACACTTCCCTCCAGTACTAAATTGGTGCTCTCTTGATACCTCAGAATGTGTCCTACCAACTGATCCCTTCTTTTAGTCAGGTTGTACCACAAATTTCACTTCCTCCAATTCTATTCAGTACCTCCTAATTAGTTACATGATCTACCCATCTTAGACTTTATCCTGTAGCACCACATCTCAAAACCTTCTACACTCTTTTTGTCTAAATTGTTTATCACCCGTGTTTCACTTCCCATACATGGCTACACGCTATTCAGATACTTTCAGAAAGAACTTCCTGACACTTAAATCTATAATCGATGTTAACAAGTTTCTCTTCTTCAGAAACACTTTTTCTTGCCATTGCCAGTCTACATTTTATATCCTGCCTACTTTGCCCATCATAAGGTATTTTGCTGCCCAAATAGCAAAACTCATCTACTACTTTAAGTGTCTTATTTCCTAATCAAATTCCCTCATCATCACTGGATTTAATTTGACCACATTCCATTATCCTCCTGTTGCTTTTGTTGATATTAATCTTATATCCTTCTTTCAAGAAACTGTCCATTCCATTCAACTGCTCTTCAAAGTCCTTTACTGTCTGTGACAGAACTAAAATGTCATTGGCAAACCTTAAAGTTTTTATTTCTTCTCCCTGGACTTTAATCCATACTTCAAATTTTTCTATTTCCTTTACTGTTTGCTCAGTATAGAGATTGATAACACTGGGTCTAGGCTACAACCCTGTCTCACTCTATTCTTACCCACTGCTTCCCTTTCATGCCCCTCAACTCATAACTGCCATGTGGTTCCTATACAAATTGTAAATAGCCTTTTGCTCCTTGTATTTTACGCCTACCACCTTTAGAATTTGAAAGAGAGTATTCCAGTCAACATTGTCAAAAACTTTCTCCAAGTCTACAAATGCTAGAAACGTTGGTTTGTCTTTCCTTAACCTATCTTCTATGAGAAGTCATAGGGTCAGTATTGCTTCACGTGTTCCTACATTTCTTCGGAATCCAAACTGATCTTCCCCAGCGTCGGCTTCTACCAGCTTTTGCATTCTTTTTTAAAGGATTTGTGTTAGTATGTTGCAACTTTGACGTATTAAACTGATGGTTTGGGAATTTTCACACCTGTTGACACCTGCTTTCTTTGGAATTGTAATTACTATATTCTTCTTGAAGTATGAGGGTATGTCCCCTATCTTGTACATCTTGCTCGTCAGATGGAAGGGTTTTGTCATAGCTGGTTTTCCCAAGGCTATCAGTGGCTCTAGAGGAATATTCTGTACTCCTGGAGCCTTGTTTTGACTTAAGTCTTCCAGTGCATAGTCAAATTCTTCTCACAGTATCATATCACCCTTGTCTTCTTTATCTATGTCCTCTTGCATTCCCATAATGGTGCCCTGAAGTGCATGTCCCTTTTACAGACCCTGTATGTACCCCTTCCACCTTTGTTTCCCCTTCTTTGCTTAAGACTGGTTTTCCATCTGAGCTCTTGATATTCATACAAGTGGTTCTCTTTTTCTCCAAAGGTCTCTTTAATTTTCCTATAGGAGGCATCTATCTTACCCGTAGCAATATATGCTTCCACATCCTTAAATTTGTCTTTCAGCCATTCCTGCTTAGCCATTTTGCACTTCCTGTTGATCTCATTTTTTAGATGTTTTTATTCCCTTTCACCTACCTCATTTATTGCATTTATACATTTTCTCCTTTCATCGATTAAATTCAAATTCTCTTGTGTAAGCCAAGGATTTCTACTAGCCCTTGTCTTTTTTATCTACTTGATCCTCTCCTGCCTTCACTATTTCATCTCTCAAAGCTACCCATTCTTTTTGTGCTGTATTCCTTTCCCCTGTTCTTGTCAGTTGTTCCCTAATGCTCCCTCTGAAACTCTCTCAATTTATCCAGGTCCCATCTCCTTAAATTCCCACCTTTTTACAGTTTCAACCTGCAGTTTATAATCAATAAATTGTGGTCAGTCCACATCTGCCCTAGGAAATGTCTTGCAATTTAAAATCTGGTTCCAAAATCTTACCATTATATAATCAGTCTGAAACCTTCCAATGTCTCCAGGTCTCTTCCACGTATACAACTTTCTTTCATGATTCTTAAACCACGTATTAGCTATTATTAAGTAATGCTTTGTGCGAAATTCTACCAGATGGCTTCGTCTTTAGTTTCTTTCCCTCAGGCTGTATTCACCTACTTCTTTTCCCTCTCTTCCTTTTCCTTCTGTTAAATTCCACTCTGCTGTGACTATTAAGTTTTTGTCTCCCTTAACTGTCTGGATAATCTTTTACCTCATCATACATTTCCTCTGTCTTCTCCTCATCCACGGATCTAGTTGTCATATAAACTTTTACTACTGTGTTGGGCGTGAGTTTCTTGTCTAACTGGTGTACAATAATGTGTTCACTACAGCGTACCTGTGTTCCTATTTTGTTATTCATTATTAAACCTGCTTATGTGTTATCCCTATTTCACTTTGTATTTATAACCCTGTGTTTACCTGATCAGAAGCCCTCTTTCTCCAGCCACTGAACTTCACTAATTCCCACTATATCTGGCTTTAACCTATCCATTTCTATTTTTAAATTTTCTAACCTGCCTGCCTGATTAAGGGATTTGATATTCCCCACTCCAATCTGTACAACACCAGTTTTATTTCTCCTGATAACGGCATCCTGAGTAGTCCCCAACTGGAGATCCAAATGGGGGACTATTTTCCTCCAGAATATTTTACCCAAGAGGGTGCCATCACCATTTAACCTGCATGCCCTCAGGAAAAATAATGGATGTAGTTTCTCCTTGCTTTCAGCCATTCGCAGTACCAGTACAGCAAGGCTGTTTTGGCTGACATTAAAGGGCCATACCAGTCAGTCATCAAGACTGCTGCTCCTACAACTACTGAAAAGGTTGCAGCCCCTCTTCTGGAACCGCATGTTCATCGGGCCTCTCAACAGATACCCCTCCATAGTGGTTGCACCTATGTTATGGCTAACTGTACTGCTGAGGCCGGTATTACATTATCAAATTTCTTTGTCAAAGATTTGATCAAAGATGTGATCAAATATTCCATGAAATATATTTGACAAAGATCTTTGATGTAGCGCTAGAAGGGGTATTACACTGTCATCAAATTTTTCGTCAAAGTTCAAGATGGCTGACAACAACTTGTTATTAACCGCAGCATTGCGGAAGGAACCATACATACGAGGTTGACAGCCTTAAATTCCTGGGATTACAACTTGATAATAAATTCAGTTGGGAGGAGCACACCACAGAACTGCAGAAACGCCTTAACAAATCTGTATTTGCAATTAGAGTGTTAGCAGATATAGGCAACATAAAAATGAAAAAGCTGGCATACTTTGCCAGCTTTCACTCCATAATGTCATATGGTATAATATTTTGGGGTAAATCTTCAAGTCAAACAAAAGTTTTCAGAGTACAAAAGCGTGTAATACGTATTATTTGTGGAGTAAATTCACGGACGTCCTGCAGAAACCTCTTTAAAGAACTGGGTATACTAGCTACTGCCCCTCAGTATATTTACTCCTTAATGAAATTTGTCCTAAATAAGATATCTATTTTTCCAACAAACAACTCAGTTCGTACATACAATACCAGGAACAAAAATGATCTGCGCGAGGACTTAAAAGCACTTACTTTAGTTCAAAAAGGGATCCACTACTTAGGAACACTCATCTTCAATAATTTGCCAGCAAACATAAAAAGTTTAGTTACAAATAAAGATCAGTTTAAAAGGAACCTGAAAGACTTACTAGTGGCCAACTCCTTCTACTCCATTGACGAATTTTTTAATAGAAACAAATGATGTATTGTATTTATTCATACTATTAGTATTGTTATTTCAGCTTTAAAAAAAATTGACATGTTCCACATCCAAGAGGATCTCCTCAGCACGACTCTATGGAATGAAAAACTAATCTAATCTGGGTGAAGCCGTGGGTTTTACGATGACATGATAAAAGCATATACTTGGAAGGAGAGACAGCATTGGTCGTATTTTTTTTGTTTTATTAACCGCAAAATCGATTTTCGGTCACTTAGTGACCATCCTCAGTGCTGTAATATACAATTTAAATTGGTGGGCACTGGTGTCAACAAGCTTAGAGCGATCACATAAACTGTGATCTTGTCAGTTTTTGTCAGTTTATGTGATCACTCTAAGCTTGTTGACACCAGTGCCCATCAATTTAAATTGTATATTACAGCACTGAGGATGGTCACTAAGTGACCGAAAATCGATTTTGCGGTTAATAAAACAAAAAAAAATACGACCAATGCTGTCTCTCCTTCAAAGTATATCCATTATCTGATCGTGTGCACAGGACACTCCATGGAGTCGCCAATCAATATGTGATCGCTCTAAGCTTGTTGACACCAGTGCCCATCAATTTAAATTGTATATTACAGCACTGAGGATGGTCACTATGTGACCGAAAATCGATTTAGCGGTTAATAAAACAAAAAAAATACGACCAATGCTGTCTCTCCTTCAAAGTATATCCATTATCTGATCGTGTGCACAGGACACTCCATGGAGTCGCCAATCAATGATAAAAGCATTCAACAAAACTTGTTACGTGAGCTTACAGTGGAAGATGTCAAGTCGTATATCAATTATTTAAGAATGGATGAGCATACATTTCTGTATGTGCTCAGTGAAGTGTATCCTCATATCACAAAGCACAATATTCATTTAAGAACTGCTACATCTTCAGAAGACAGGCTCACTGTAACACTTAGATTCCTTGCTACAGGAGAGGGTTGGGTTAGGTTAGGTTAGGTTAGGTTAGTAGGTTAGGTTAGGTCAGGTCTCCAATCTTCTTCATCTGTTTTTGTATTCAGGGTGCCTCACGTTGTAAAGTGCCTCATCAGCTTCATACATCTCTAATAATTTTGTAGTTGTTGGTACACACCAATTGTATTTACCGGCAAGTTTTATAAAAACAGTACAGACGACAGAACGCTGCAGCGATGGTAGTGCTCCATGTGGTAACATGTCACATAGCAGTGAACAGAAGATTTGATCAAATATTGGAAGACATTTGACAAAGTTCCTATTACACCATCAAATATCTTTGACAAAGACTTTTGACAAAGATATTTGACAAAGAAATTTGATAGTGTAATACCGGCCTGAGGCATGCAAGCCTCCCCACCAACAGCAAGGTCCTTGGTTACATGGGGAATGGGACAGACGGACGGACACACACACACACACACACACACACACACACACACATACATTTGTTTACTTTCATTCAACAATGTCATGTGGAATCATGTTGTAGGCTAACTCATCTTTAAAAGAGTATTCATTGCTCAAAACCTTGCTGTAAGAGTAATTCATGGTGCTCACCCGCGATCATCTTGAAGACATCTGTTTAAGGAATTGAGTATTTTGACTGATGCTGCATAGTATATTTATTCCCTAATGAAATTTGTTGTAGATTATGCTTTGCAGTTAAAAATAACAAGGATGTATATAGTTGAAATACCAGAAGAAAAAAATGTGCATTCACATACATACTCCATAAGCTACCATGTGGTACATGGCGGAGGGTACATTGGTCACTTCCTCGGGCACTTCTGGTGATACCCTTGTCTCTGATGCGCACTTGGCATCAAGGACAATATACTTGATCCTATTATTTTTGAAGTCTGAGTCACTCACATACCTGGGAACCTATTTCATATGCAAGTACCTCCATTGAGTCTGCAGTGGGACACTGTATCAAATGCTTTCTGGAGATCTAGA
Source organism: Schistocerca nitens (assembly GCF_023898315.1). Lineage (NCBI taxonomy): Eukaryota > Metazoa > Arthropoda > Insecta > Orthoptera > Acrididae > Schistocerca > Schistocerca nitens. The sequence continues at coordinate 476,370,516 of NC_064619.1, read as the reverse complement.
AATGTGAAGTCTACCTGTTGCCATGCATTGCTCCACATTAAGGTTGTCTTCAGCACAAAAAAGGGTGCATTTTTTATCATGTACTTAGTGATGTAAAAGGTTTGATAGACAGCAAAATTAATTCTGTTGCTATAGGTTATCCATCTTGAGCTGATTGCAATGGTGTTCCTTCACATAATCTGCTCCTTCCCTTCCTGCTAGCAGTGGTTGGTGTCGACAGGCTTCATTTCACATCTGCACTTGGCAGTTTTTGGCAGTCTGCAGTATTTCTTAACTTTGTTTCATTCTGCACTGCCACAGTGTTTTCCTATTCATTAACAGCTGCTGTGGAAGATGGCTATGGAGACAAATGTATTAGCAAAATTAAAGTTGAAAACAAACTAAAAATGTATCTTCTCAATAACGTCTATTCCGTAGAATTATTTCTGATTTTATCTGTAAAAGGTGGTCAGTGAGCATTATCAGCTCACATCTGTATTTAAAAGCCACCCTTGTAAATGGCCAGTGTGTAACCGTATTTACAAATGTATATTTAAAATGATTCATTCCCTGTCATTATGATTAATCGTACTAATAATCCATGGAACATGAAACTGACAAAAATTTTCTACTACTTTTAGTGTCTCATTTCCTAATCTTATTCCCTCAGCATCAGTCAATTTTCTTTGACTATTGTCTTTTTCAAGACACTGCCCATTGCATTCAACTACTCTTAAAGTCCTTAGCCATCTCTGATAGAATTAAAATGTCACTTCCAAACTGCAGCAAAATTTTTGTTTCTTTTCTCTGAACTTTAATTCCATTTCAAAACTCACTCAATGTATGGACTGAATAATGTCAGCGATAGGCTACAACCCTGTCTTCACTCCTTTCCCAACTACTGCAACCCTTTCATGTCCTAAGACACTTTACAATGAGCATCTTGTTTCCGTACAAGATACGAATAACCTTTCAGTTCCTGTACTTTATCCTTGCTGACTTCAAAATTTCAAAGAGTGTAGTCCAGTGGACATTGTCAAAGGCTTTCTCTACAAATATATAAATGTAGGTTTGCCTATCTTTCAAAATAAGTCATAGGGTCTGTATTGCTGTACATGTTACTACATTTCTGTAGAACCCAGACTGATGTTCACGATGACTGGCCTCTACCACTTTCTCCATTCTTCTTTAAATAATTCACGTCAATATTTTGCAAAAGTGACTTAGCTGATAGTTCAGTTGTATTGACACCTGTCAGCACCTGAAAACTTTGGAACTGGAAGTATTACATTCTTTCTGAAGTATGAGGGTGTTCACTTGTCTCATATATCTTGATAGAAAAGTTTTAATGTCATCTACTCCAGGTGTTTTGGGTGCTCTGTAAAATCCTCCTCACAGTATTGTATCTCTTGTTCATCTTCACCCACTTCTCTTTCTGTATTGTTGTCCCAAGTTTGTTGTCATTGCTTTGACATTTGACCTGACCTGATGAGCTTTTTTTGGTCTTGGTGAATCTTCCCCGATCCATTGTAAAGATTGAACCTTGGTCTCAACATCATAACTGTCACCAGTTATGATTCTTATAAGGCACATCTCATTCTTATTTGTGCAATTGGGATGCACAGTTTCATTGGCGTTCCTGACATGAGCATTGTTGGTGTATGTCAGAGGGCATCCTGAATGAGGGTCAACTTCAACTTCTGTCCAGCCAGTTTTAAACTGTGTGAACCATTTGTAACACTAAGTACTGCTTAAGCACTTGTCACTGTAGGCTCCCTGCATCATTTAGTGTATCTCTGTAAAGGTTTTCTTGAGTTTCTCACAAAATTTAACGTAGACGCGCTGCTCCTCGAACTCTGCCATCTCGAAATTTGCAGACTGAGACACACAACGTTCTACTCAATACAGCACTGAACAATAACTAAAAGACATAAAACAGTAAAACTTTCAGCAGTTACACATTAATCACAGGTGCAAAATTACAAATGTTCCAGAATTTTTTGAACAGACCTTGCACATTAGATTTGTTGTTCTACATCTAAATGGATACTCCGCAAGCCACCATACAGTGCATGGTGGAGGGTACCCTGTACCACTATTTGTCATTTCCTTTCCTGTTCCACTTGCAAATAGTTAGGGAAAAATATCTGCCTATATGCCTCCATATGAGCCCTAAGCTCTTGTATCTTATATTTGTGGTTCTTACATGCAATATATGTTGGCAGCAGTAGAATCATTGGGCAATTGGCTTCAAATGCCAGTTCTCTAAATTTTCTCAATAGTGTTTTTCAAAAAGAATGTCGCCTTTCCTCCAGTGATTCCCATTTGAGCTCCCGAAGTATCTCCGTAACAGTTCATTGTTGTTCGGACCTACTGGTGCTAAATTTAGCATCCCACCTCTGAATTGCTTCGGTGTCTTCCTTCAATCTGACCTGGTACGGATTCCAGACACTTGAGCAGTACTCAAGTATAGGTCGCACCAGTGTCCCATATGAGATCTCTTTTACAGCTGAACCACTCTTTCCTAAAATTCTCTCAATAAACCAAAGTCAGCCATTTGGCTTTCCTACCGCAGTTCTCACATGCTTGTTCCACCTTGTATCACTTTGTATCATTACACCCAGATGTTTAAACGCCTTGACTGTGTCAAGCAGGACACTAGTAATACTGTATCCGAACATCTCACTCCTCCATGGTGCACTCCTGTTCATAGTAGCTTGCCTGCATTACTATTTTATTATGTATTAGACTAACTTCTACAATTTCTTTTCTGAATGTGTTACAAAAACTTGGCCAGGAGTCCTGTTCTTCTTACAACATTCCACTAAGTCCCATTTTATCTAATGTCAGCCTCTTCTTTTCTTTTTTTTAATTCTGTAATCTACCTACCTGATTAAGGGACCTAACATTTTACACTTCAACATGAAGTATGCCAGTCTTCCTTTTCCTCGATGTCCTCCTGAGTAGTTCCCACCCAGAGATCTGAATGGGGAACTGTTTTATATCCAGACTATTTTTCCCAAGAGGATACTATCATCATTAAGCCACACACTAGAGGTGCTGGCTCCCAGGGAACAAAAACAAAATATGGGTGTAGTTTCCCGTACTTTCAGCCCTTCACAGTATGAGCATAGCGAAGTCATGTTGGTTAATAGCAAAAAGTCAGATTAGTCAGTCATCCAGACTGTTGCCATTGCAGTTACTGAAAGGGCTGAAAACAAAAGGGCTGCTTGACCACCTTCAGGAACCACTGGTCAATCTGTCCTATCCGCAGATACCCCTTCTTTGTGAATTCAGTATGATTATCATCTTAGTTGTTGAGGCATGCAAGCCACCATACCTCAGCAAGATCTGTGGTTCATGGTTGGGTCACTGGCTGTAATGATTGCAGATGTTTTCTCAGACCAATCTTCATTTGTGCACTCACAGCTAAGTGTTTAGTTATCAAAATGACAGATGGGATGAATGGCTGTGATAGCTGATCCATCCTAAATTATTTAACTGCTGGTTTAGACATAATATATGATTCAACAAAGCTTTTACATCTGTGCTATATGTAATTCTCTAGAAGGTATACATGCAGTTTTCAGACTTTCGGTCAATTTGATTCGAGCCACTTGAAGGTGATAGGACTACTTTCACAGTGGCTGGCTGGTTGACACGGTTGTCAATTGTATTTTTGAGATGAAATTTTCACTAGGTGACAGTATGAGGTACACAGCCATTTTAAAGTGATTTTCAAGTGGTTAGGGGATATAAGATATTTGGCACATTGGCTGTTCCGTTTTAGTGTAAGACATGCAATAAGGTGCTGGAATCAATTATCGTACCTCAGGCAATCATGTAGTGAAAATTTAATAATTTCATAAACGTGATACAATGGAGTTTTGATGTGTTTAATGCAGTGATGGTTCTGAAGTCTCCCCTCTCATGGGTGAAAATGTTTGTACCACGTTATGAAGTGGGGGGGATGTCAAATTCTTAGTAGTTGTTGAAAAATTAGCAAGAATGTTGTGAACAAATGAGTAAAACTCTACCCCCATCAAGATAAGCCTGTGAAGATGTTCAATAATGCGCAGTCTGTATTTATAACTGCTTTCAAAACTGATTGCTTTTATAACAAACTGCAAGCTTTTTAGGTCTACAACTTCGGCTTAAGATACAAAAACTGGTTGAAAAAGAACGATGTTATTACTAAGAGGCTCACTGGCTTAGTTTGGTTTACAGCAGTTTTAATATTGGGTGCTTTGAGGTGTCCATTGATGGTAGAATAGAAAGTCCACGTAATGTGGTAGAATGCAGCAGTGCCTGCTTAAACGTTGATCATTAGAATGGTAGTCTCTTGTATCTTGTATAGCCTCCTCTCAGTACTATACATACATGAATTCACGTGCAGAGATGGTCATTGATATGTTTATTTATTTATTTTTTTATTTAAATGTCAAGTTCCGTAGGACCAAATTGAGGAGCAAATCTCCAAGGTCATGGAACGTGTCAGTACATGAACTTACAACATAAAAAGTAATAACAGATAAAAATAAATGTTCATGAACCTGAAAGCAAATCAGTCCATAAGTTTAAGGAAACGCTATCAGCAATACAATGAGAATCATCTTAATTTTTCAAGGAACTCCTCAACAGAATAGAAGGAGTGACCCATGAGGAAACTCTTCAGTTTCGATTTGAAAGCGCGTGGATTACTGCTAAGATTTTTGAATTCGAGTGGCAGCTTATTGAAAATGGATGCAGCAGTATACTGCACACCTTTTTGCACAAGATTTAAGGAAGTCCGATCCAAATGGAGGTTTGATTTCTGCCGAGTATTAACCGAGTGAAAGCTGCTTACTGTTGGAAATAAACTAATGTTGGTAACAAGAAACGACAATAAGGAATATACATATTGAGAGGCCAATGTCAAAATACCCAGACTCGTGAAAAGAGGTCGACAAGAGGTTCGTGAACTCTCACCACTTATTGCCCAAACCGCCCGTTTCTGAGCCAAAAATATCCTCCTAGAATGGGAAGAGTTACCCCAAAACATAATACCATACGACATAAGTGAATGAAAATAAGCAAAGTAGACTAATTTACATGTCGAAATATCACTCACTTTCGATACCGTTCGAATAGTGTAAATGGCAGTATTAAGTCTTTGAACAAGATCCTGAACGTGGGCTTTCCACGACAGCTTACTATCTATCTGAACACCTAGGAATTTGAACTGTTCAGTTTCACTAATCATATGCCCGTTCTGTGAGACTAAAACTTCAGGTTTTGTTGAATTGTGCGTTAGGAACTGTAAAAACTGAGTCTTATTGTGATTTAATATTAGTTTATTTTCTATAAGCCATGAACTGAGGTCATGTACTGCTCTACTTGAAACCGAGTCAGTGTTGCACACAACATCCTTTACTACCAAGCTAGTGTCATCAGCAAACAGAAATATTTTAGAGTTACCCATAATACTAGAGGGCATATCATTTATATAAATAAGGAACGGGAGCGGCCCCAACACTGATCCATGGGGCACCCCCCACTTGACAGTACCCCATTCAGATCCCACATCACAGCCGTTATCAATATAGTGAATAATGACCTTTTGCTGCCTGTTGCTAAAGTAAGAGGTGAACCAATTGTGAGCTACTTCCCTTATTCCGTAATGGTCCAACTTCTGGAGCAATATTGTGTGATCAACACAGTCAAATGCCTTTGTTAAATCAAAAAATACGCCAAGCGTTCGAAACTTTTTGTTTAGCCCATCCAGTACCTCACAGAGAAAAGAGAATATAGCATTTTCAGTTGTCAAACGATTTCTAAAGCCGAACTGTACATTTGATAGCAAATCGTGTGATATAAAATGATCAATTAACCTTACATACACAGCCTTTTCGATAACTTTCGCAAACACTGATGGCATAGAAATAGGTCTAAAATTATCTACATTATCCCTCTCTCCCTTTTTATAAAGCGGCTTTACTACTGAGTACTTTAATCGCTCAGGAAACTGACCATTCCTAAAGGAAAAATTACAAATATGGCTAAATACAGGGCTAACATGTGCAGCACAGTACTTTAATATTCTACTAGACACTCCATCATAACCATGAGAGTCCTTAGTCTTCAGTGATTTGATTATTGTCTCAGTCTCCCTCTTGTCTGTATCACAGAGGAGTATTTCAGACGTCAATCTCGGAAAGGCATTTGCTAAGAAATTTATATGATTTCCTGTAGATACTAAATTTTTATTTAATTCACCAGCAATGCTCAGAAAATGGTTGTTAAATACTGTACATATATCTGATTTATCAGTAACAGAAATATTATTACTGCAAACTGACTTTATATCGTCAACCTTGTGCTGCTGACCAGACACTTCCTTCACAACTGACCATATGGCTTTAATTTTATCCTGTGAATTAGCTATTCTATTTGCATACCACATAATTTTTGCCTTGCTAATAACATTTTTAAGCACCTTACAATACTGTTTGTAATGGGCTACTGTAGCTTGATTGTGACTACTTCTAACATTTTGATATCCTTATCCCACTAGTCAGCCAACAGGGCTGTCCATTACTGCTAGTACCCCGTTTAGAATGTTCTAATGGAAAGCAACTCTCAAAGAGCATGAGAAATGTGTTATGGAAAGCATTGTATTTATCATCTATATTATCGGCACTATAAACATCTTGCCACTCTTGTTCCTTGACAAGTTTTGAAGAACTCTCTATTGCTGTTGGATTAACTTTCCTACATAGTTTGTAATTAAATACGACATTGGTTAGAGTATAAAAGCCTTTTAGTGTTAAAATTTGTGCATCATGGTCTGAAAGGCCATTCACCCCTTTACTAACAGAATGCCCCTCTAGTAATGAAGAATGAATAAAAATATTGTCTATGACTGTGCTACTGTTCCCCTGCGCCTTAGTTGGAAAAAACACAGTTTGCATCAGATAATATGAATTTAGGAGATCTACCAACATCCTTTTTCTTGCACAATCATGTACAAAATTAATATGGAAGTCACCACATAGAACTACTTTCTGGTACTTCCTACAAAGTGAATCAAGAACCCTCTCTAGCTTAAGCAAAAATGCTCTGAAGTCGGAATTAGGGGACCTACAAACAACAGCAATTATAAGTTTAGTTTCACTAAATTCAACTAATGCTGCACAAATTTCAAATATCTGTTCAGTGCAGTGTCGTGATACGTCTATGGACTCAAATGAAATACTGTTTTTTACGTACAGAGCCACTCTCCCACCCCGCAAGGAACTCCTTGAGAAACAGCCAGCTAATATGTAGCCTGGTAAAGAAAGCCTCTGAATTATCAAATTATTTAAGTGGTGCTCTGATATACCAATAATTTCAGAGCTAACATCTATTAGCAGTTCACTAACTTTATCTCTAATACCTCTTATATTTTGATGAAATATGCTAATTCCTTCTCTACTTGGAAACATTACATCCTCTGGAGGTGAGCCCTTAGTTAGAGGCACTTCCTTTAAGCAGGTATACCTATCAGCTGACTTCAGTCTAAAAAAGGTGCAGCTCTAACACCAACTACTATAGGAATTTTTTCCATGAGTGATACCACTACCACCACCCACTACACTGTCACCTATAAGCTTAGCCAGCCTCCCCTTCCCATACCTATTGAGGTGCAGGCCATGCCTAGTGAAACCCCATCTACTGATAGACCCAACTGGCACCACTGAGATGTGATCCATGCCCTCTGCCATCAGTACCCTCCCCAGTCCCACATTAACGCACCTAACAGCCGCATTAAGGTGAGGCCGATCATGACGCTGAAACAGTTGCATGAAATGCACATTAGTACCACCAGTTTGAGTAGCTATCTTAACCAAGTCACCACTGGCATCATATTCCCCGTCCCTATCAAGACTGTTCCCTGCTCCACCCACTATCACTACCTGATCCTCTTTCGTAAAATTCTTACATAACTCCCCTATGCTTTCAGTCACCTGAGCCAACCCTGCACTAGGCTTCACAATGCTGGTGACCTGGTACTCACTCCCCAACACTTCCTGCAACTGCTGGCCCACACCTCTACTGTGGGAACTACCTAGCAGCAGAACCTTATTCCTGCTAGACTTTGCAACTAACCTAGGCCTCCTAATTGCTGAGGACTGCTGCAAGTTACCTACATCTACGGCTACACGAGACTCCTCTCCACTCAACTCTGACAGTTGGTCATATCTATTGCATGTATGCAAAGTAAAACTGTCTGAGTACCTCCTCTTCCTAGCTACCTTCTTGCCAACTGCCAGTTCCCATTCCCCACCACCCTTCACCCCCCTCAACCTATCTGGTTCCTCCTTTGCGCATTGTAACTGCACCTGAAGGGCACAGATATTACGCCCCTGCTCCTCTATTAACTTGTTTCTACTACATATTCTACATTCCCAGGAGAGGATCTCCCTAAAATGACCACTGGCTTCCCCACTGCATTCCCCCCAATGAAAATACTTTGAACAAATCCCACACCGTAATCCACTACTCACAAACCTACGACAAAGCCCACACTTTCACTCATGGTAAATTTTACAGTTACTGAAAAAAAAGCTATACGTCTACATTACCAAAGTTCAGTTACACCAGTAGAACTATTTAAGAACTAACAATAATGGTCTCGAAATTCTCTGCCTACTAAGAAAGCAGCTACTTGTATTAATACTGCTACAACACAGCCGATACCAATACTAGCAAAACTTCACAAAATTATTAGCTATAACCAAAAAATTAAAACTACCACTGTAACACTAAGCGAAGTTAAAACACTATATGAAAATTTTACTGAAATATTTCACTAGAAAGAATAATAAACGTCAGTTGAAAACTAAAACACGAAAATTACTAACGACTTCAACACACTGAATACTCTCTAAAACACAGCGAGCGAACGATTACAAAAGTTTATTAAGTCATTATTTCGCCACAAACGGCACGCAACACTGCTGAGTTACTTTTACTGCAAATATTAAAACAAATAAACTTCAAAATAAGTAAATGAAGTCTAAAATTTATAAAATATTAACGAGCTATTTCAACAGCAGTGCAGCACACGTGACGTCACACCAAAGAGAGATGCTGTTATGTGTTAATTTTGCCTGATTCTGCAACTGTTAAAGGAATGTTGCTAGTAATGCAGGCTGATTTTGGGGGTCTGTGGATAGATCTGGTCAGGGAAATGAAAATCTTGGAGAGCTTGTTGGGTAATCTGAAAATGGAAGATGTCTGATTGAAATGTGCTGGATGACCATTTATATTTGACTGAATACCAGACGTGTACAGTCATTTTATGTTCTGGCTTCACTAATCATGGTGCCATAAATCATTGTCTAAGTCACTGTGATGTTTCCTACATTCTGGTCGACACCGTACTAAGAAGCAACCACCAATCTGTTCCTGCTTTATGATGGTCATACCCCAGCTGTATCATTTGCTAAATCAGAGGCGTGTAGTAGGGTTATGTGTAAGAGGCAGGACGGTGAGACAGACCAATGTTCATAGCTTGCCATTCAGCAAATGGTTTTTGATGATCCAGGTGCATGCAATGCATACAGCATTGTGTTCACCTTGCAGCCAGCGATGGTTATTCATCTGTTGTGGCTGTTCAGATATGAATATTTATGATGCTCCCATCTGGAACAGAGGTGCAGCAAGTGCAGGTTCCTTGACTTTGCAGGAGCAGTATTGATGTGCAGCATGACACTCAATAAGTAACATGTTGGGTAATTCTAAGGAAGGCTCCTTAGTCTCCCGCAAACCCTTAATCTGTCCCTTCAGAAATTCAGTTTATTGTACAAGTTGAGGTTGTCAATCCAGTTCTGGCATGTTTACAATGTAACTAAGAGAATATGATCCTCAAAACAGCAGATGACTTTTCAGAATGTAAAGTATGGGTTTGCATGTTCATGCTAAATATATGGTTCTTATTTCATCTTCACCTAACTGCTTCAGATCATTGCCTTTACTACCCCATGTCAATGCAAATTTGATTCCTCGAGCAAAGCTGTAGATGACGTTCATTTTTAATTTCCCTCAGGTTATAGGCACCTGTTTCTTTATTTTTCCCCGTTTCAAATAAATTAATGTGATGACCATTTTGTTTTTCTGTTTCTTACTGTAGATTCACTGTCATCATCATCAACATTGTCTTCACTCAAACTGAACCTGGATTATGATACAGAATCTCTGCGGGCAGAACTGAAAGAGAGAAACTGTATTCCAGGGCCAATTACCAAAACAACAAAGAGATTGTATTTAAAGAAACTTGTTAAACTGAAGAAGACTGGTGAATTTTGTAACCCGGGGCAAAGAAATATTGGTAAGTTAATTTTTTCTTTAGCTATAATATACAGATTTAGGAAATGCCCACATTGTCATTACTTGCAGAAGTTAGGACTAATTCCTGATCCTTTTAGTATATCTGAATTGTTAGTTTAAGGAGTAAAGGTAACAACTCGCCAGATAGTTAAGAGGCTGAGTCATTAATATGGATACAAACAAGACTGGGAATGACGATAGTTAACTGTGAAACAACAAAAGGCTCAATAGTGGAATGAAGAATGGAAAACCTACAGAGGTGAGGAAGGAAGAAAGAATATACTCAAGTTCTCAGTAATGAAATTGGCTGAATGGGTGGACTAGAGAACATGCAAACTTTCTTGCTGAATGAAAGAACCGGCCCTGGCAAATACTTGTGAAGAAATATACCCATGTTTGGGAAATAAGACTAAATGAACCTTCAGGTGTTTTATAATGCTTGACTGAGACTAAAGATAAAGTTGGAATTATTTTAATAGATACTGATTAGTGGAAAATGTACTACTAGAAATTCCTTACTTAATGAAATCAAACTTATGGAAACAGCAGGTCCAGAAACCCATATTGTGGAGAAATATGAAACGATAAACTCTTAGCAAGTTACAGACTGAGAGAAAGTGGGAAATCCTCTGAACCTGGCAACTCTAACATTGAACTAATAAAAGCCGCATCATGTAAATTATTTCAGATCCTACCTAAAATATTTGTAAATTGCTTGAGGGGGGAAGGGGGGGGGGGATAAGGTAATAGAATATTGGGGGAAAGAAAACAAAAATCATATGATTAATAAAATGGGATGCTATGCTGACTAAGAATCGTCAAGGGATAAATGTTAAATGTAAGGCCGTAGCGAGTAGAGGAGAAAGTGTGCCAATTCTCCTAGTTGACCGGTTCCACTGTGCGATGTTAGTTGCTCCGCTTGTGACCCAAGGAAGCGCACCTTCACTATGTTTACATGTGACACATCTTCCAAAAGGTGAAGACTGAATTTTGGAAACCATTTTTCACTGTCTTGTTTACATGTTAAGGTGTGATGCAGATTTTTACCCCAGTTAAATATGGTGTATGGAAAACAGCTGATCCAGCTTCTGATCCAGTCGACACAGTTATTTCTTTTAAATTAAACGTTTACAGGTAGGCAGTTTCATGCTTGATCCAATATTTTTGCTTCTCCTTCAGTGCACAATAAATCCATATTAACCAAATATTCTGAAAACAAGACATAACTTGACAATGCAAGCATGTTTCAAATCCAGTTGCATTTACACGAGAGTGAGATTAGATTGCAGAATTGGAAAACCAGTAACTAGAAGCGGATTTCCAGAATCACCTTTGAAGTGTTTTCATGTCCACCCAGAGGCGGTATTGGGAAATTGGTTTACGAAATCCGATTCTGGGAGCACCACATAAAAGGCGTGCTTATTGCTGGAGTCGAAACAGGTGAACATAATGCACGAACAGGATCATTTCATAACAAAATGAAAAATGTGGGTTTAGTTACCATACCTCAGAGAATGTAAATTACCGACTGGTTTAGATTAGTTCCAGCCATACTTTGACATTTGTTGAGGACTTCGTGTGATGAATAATCAGTTCAGATTTTGTTGACTTGCTACCATCTAATCTTATAGCATATTTTCCCCTCAAGAAGATTGTGCCGTTGCATTGGTCACTGAGTTACTGAACAATGCAGAGCTAATGTTTCTTTCTGTTTTTTATGCCACCATTTTGTAGACATCACCAGACCTATTTCTTCAGTTGACTGTCATCAGAAGTGAATGAAATAATTCTTGTTCTGGATAGCTCAAGCTGGATAATCACTTGAATCAGTATCTGTGACACGTCGTCACCAGAAGCTGTGTTGCAACTTGCATATACTGCGAAAGTTGAACCCAATTACGGAGTGGAAGAGCATGATTTGAAAGTTTACTCTTACAATCGTTTGAAGTGTGTTTCTCTGCATTAATGGAATCAGATTTTCAGCCAAGCATAACTGAACTGCAGGTCTTGCTGGAACTTATTTTCTTGAAAAATCAACATAACTATGCATTTATTTTCCTCTTGTAATAATTCCTAATCGCTTCCACAGTATGTGTTTTAATTCTTAATTCCGTATGTCTATTTGAGACCATCTAGTAAATTTAGGAGTTGTTTCCAAACAAGTGTGGACAATCCATGGAGCAAACAATGTCTTTATTATTTGGGTGACTTATTTTCTAAAAGTAGAATGTCAAAAAGAAACACGTGATCGTATTGAATTCTTTGTTATTTATCAGTTACCATTTCTTTCTTATGGTGTCAGCTATGCTTATTACCTTGTTTAGAGTTGTATAGGTAGTAGAGGGTCTCATTTGAGTAATCGTACGCTTTTAATCTAGGAGTTGCTTTTGCGGTGGATTTATTTTGTCATTCATTGACCTCAGTTTATTATGTAATTACACAAGTTTCAGTTTCTTACATTTCAGTGTTCTTTTTACTGAAACTACTGTTGCATCTGGCATTGATTCATTCTGTATATTTTCCTTGACTGAAGAAACAATGGCATACATCACAACTTTTTCTGGTTTACAATATTCTGGGCTGCAACTTCTCTTCTGCGAGTGTTTCTCTGGGAATTTTCTTTTTTGTTATGTTACAGTAAACAGGGAAATAATCAGGGTACAACTCGGGCTTTTAGAGACAATCTTTTTGTCCTGGAATTTCTGCTTGTTTACTGCTGATGCTAAACATATCCTATTTTGTGGTAAGTTCCTCTATGAAACATGATCCTTACAGTAATCAGTTTTGGGTCATCTCTCTGTAGTTTGGAGGAACTGTTCTGTGATTTTAAAAATTCTACTCCCTTTTTTTGGATTTCTGAAATGTATTTGCCTTTACTTACTCTATAACTGGATCAGTACACTGGAACTAACAAATGGGCTATTTCTTCTCTTATCTCGTTTAAATATGAGTAAACAGAAGTCCTACCACCATTTTATAACAGCATACTGCAACTATTCAAAGTTCCTAACAAAACACGGTAAGCAAACCCACAAAATACACATTCCTATACCGAAATGCACCAAGTTGAGTATCAAGCGTTAGTGCTGCTTGTAGTGTGGGGCATGCCGCCTTCCCTATACTACCTAATGCTAAGGTGCGCGGAGTCGGCACACTTTCTCGTCTGCTTGCTATGGAAAGGGTATGGTATGGGAGCTAGATGTTGCTGTATTGATAGTTGTTAGAACACACAACCTTGTAGGAAAAAGTTATTAGAGACAGGATTGCACAGTTTGATTTTAGTTGATGTGCTGAAAGTGGGACATGGTTCCACAAGGTATTCTGTGAAAATGTATGAGGAGGAGTATGTTCAAGGTTTGCAGAAGATTTAGATTCTTTACTTAAGCTGCAATAGTGATGTAAAAATAAATAAAATGCTATCTTTTTAATTTCTGGTAATAGAAGAATTGAGGCAGGTCAGTTTGGATTCCACCCTGTTCAAAAGGTTTGTAGATGAAGTGCTGGAGAATTGGTACTGAAAGTGTAGCAAAAAATCTAGTTTTAAATGCACTGTCATTTAGCAATGACTGGGTTAGCATAGCCTCAGAGAGGGTTATCAGTGAAATTGTTCCTAAATCTTGGAGAAGTATTAGGAATAGGACATTACAATATGCTTGGATGTATAAGTAGAAAGATAAATTGGCCAAGGCAGACCAACATTAAGACTAATAAACTTGCTATTAGTCGACCGTGTACTATTGCACCTGGGAGTTAGTGCACTTCAGTCAACTTATTTTGAGTAAGCACATAACCGGTGTTGATGGTGTATGTGCAGCTAACCTGAAAGCATGTCAGTGTGATGAGTTTTCCTTAGTTACCACTGTATTTTGTTTACTGTAACATAACCGTGTATTTCTGATAACATCTGCCCAGTATCTTTCTGTTTGGTCCTATAGCAATTTCTTTAATTTGTCTGAAGCCCCTATAGCCTTCTGTGAGCCATTTATGTGGAAAATTTGTGTGTTTTTAGCAAGGTTGTTAACTTTCTTTTTTCTCTGTAGCTCTTAATTATCTGCACCTATCTTGAGTTCAAACACTAATGGATCTCGTTGGTCATTCTGGATCCATTGTCTCGTAGTACTCTTAGATTTCTCATCACTAGTTGTCGAAAGGTCCTGTTTTATGGCAGCTGCAAGATATGAAAGAAATCAGATGATTTTCTTCATTCTACTGGTGACTGGTACAACCTCTCAGAAGACAGTACAGTTTTATTGGGGAGAATTCTCCAAACTCCTTTGTGTCACTTTTTTTTTATTTAGGCAAGTTTGATTAATTTTCTTTTAGTTTTGAAGAACATATCAGTATTCTTCTTTTTAATTTTATTGACAAGAATATCTGTTTGTTGGTGAGGTTAAAAGTTTGCCTTCTTTGCATTTTATTGGTTCTATTTATCCGAATCGCGTGCACACACGCATGCAGTGTATTTGTCCTAAGAGTTGTCAGATGCATTTTCTCTGCTGTTTCACAGATATTGGCAACCTGGTTTTTGCGGTGTCTAGGTGGTGTCAGGCTAAACAAATACTGTTCAGCCTATCTTTGACATAATGTCAAGTGTCGACAGAAAGCAGGGGTTTTTCCCATTACAAACGGGTATTTTTAAAATGAAATTTTATGTTCCTGTTTGATAAAGTGGTTGCAAATTAATCTGGTGTGATATTTATTTTATTGATATGTATTAACGATGACAGTAAAACAAGAACAATAACCAGTATCTTACAGTGACAGCATCACTCTGGCCTGCACTGGCTGCTACAACCATGCAGCAGCACTGCTCAGTCACTGCTGGTGCATTGGTTATTCTTAATATTTTACTGTGTCTGTTAGTACATATCAATGAAACTAATATTGCACTAGACTAATTTGGAACTGCCGTATCAAATAACACTCATTCCTCCTTAAACATTATTTTGTTTGTAACAAAAACAAACTGATGCTTTCTGGCGACACTGGGCATTGCATGGAAAATGTCATGAGCAGTGTTTGTTTCGGCTGTCTCCAGTTACACATTGCAAAAATGAATTTGAAAATATCTGCCGAAACAGCAGAGAAAAATTGCCCGGTGATTCTTAGGAGGGATGCCCAGGTTGGATGTCAATGCAACTTCATATACATGCACACCGTCAGTAGGTAAGTGATTAGGGTTACAATTATCTGTGATTGATAGAACAACCACTAGAGTGCATTAGTGTTATTTGTGTTTAGTGTTGTTGTTAGGCCCGGTAGGGTATATAAGGGGTGTGAAGAGTGTCCGATGTTGAGTAATTACTGTGAAGGACACGGAAATGCCACATACTCATGTGAGATGATATGACAAAGTTCGAAAAGGACCTCATTGTAGGTCTCCATTTGGTAGGCGGGTTGAATCTTGCCGTATCCAGATTTGCAAGTTATTGGGATGTAATAGTGGCATACTGTTGAACTGTGTGGTAGCACGAGGTATGCTCCTCGTCAGGGATCCAGTTGAGCATGCTTGACCATCACAATGTAGGATCACTGTACTGTGCACCAAGCACATCATAACCCCTTAACATCTCTGCTTGCCATCTGAGAGCAAGTAGTGGCCTCCCTACAACGTTGTGTGTCATACCACACCATTGGTTGGGGACTAGCAGCAGCCTTGCGTAGGCTGCTGTTAACACAACACAAGTGACTGCATTTGAAGTGGTGCTGTAACTGGGAAATGTGGACTGCTAATAAATGGCATTGCATTGTGTTTGGTGATGAATTACAGTTTTGCACTACGTCAGATGAATGTCGGTGAGTATAGTAACTATCTCTAAAGCGGTCCCATTCTTCCAGTGGTTTCGAGAAGCACAGTGGTATTACCCCTGGAATCAAGGTGAGGGTGCCCATAGGGTACGTCTTCAGGTTATGCTTGTAGCCATAGAGGGAACTCGGACAGTACAATGATATGTCGCAGACATCCTGCAGCCTCGTGCATTACTTCTCATGGAGCAGTGCTGTGGTAGCAATTTTCAACAGGAAAATGTTTGTCTGCACACAGCACATGTCTCTGTGAACTGTTTCTATGCTGTTGAGATACTCCCGTGGCCAGCAAGATCCCCAGGTTTGTCGCTGACATAACGTGTGAGACCGACATGGACTTCAACTCCATTCCATTGTCGGTATCCACAATATCAAGGACTAATTAAAACAGTTTTGGGCCAGCTTGCCTCAGGAGCTGATATAGGTGTTTCGACACTTTCCCAGCTGAATTATTGCATCCATCCAGGACAGAGGGGGAGGGGGGTGGGAGGTACAAGTTCATACTGATAAGTGGGCTTATACTGCCAGGTTCTTTTTAAATGTGATTCAATTCTGTAATCACTGAAATAAAATTGCTTACCCCTCAGCCTGTGAAGTTCCATTTCCTCCTTCCCTTAGGGGTGATTCACTTTTTGTTAGACAGTGTATATTTATTTTGTTTACTTATTCTTCCACATCACCACTAGTTCTTATCAACCTCCAAACCAGTGCAGACATGTGTCTGGCATGTGGCAATATAGATGCATTGTCACAGCATTTAAGTTGTGCACAGGTAGTAGGTTTGCAGACTTCATCATTGAAGAGTTTGGATGTGTTAAGTGTTGTATTCGTGGATAATGACATTTTCTGAGGCTTGTATTGGAGACATAAATGTGTCGGAACCTGACCAAGTGGGTAGAGTGGAAATAAATGCATTTGTTTACCATAATTAAATTCAGAGTTTTAGTGTGTAAGTACAAAAATATAATTGGGCATATAGCAGACGGTTGCATGTGATGAGTTCAGAGTCATATATCTTAGAACAAATAATCACCATTTTATGCTAACATTTAAAGATGGACACTTCCTTGTACCATATTCCTGTTAAACTATCGTATTTCTTTTTAAATATCTGCCAAAAGTTTTGTAGTAATTTCATGTTTGTTTTTCTTAGTATTTCCTTCAATCTCCTCTAACATTACTTTGAAATGTTTGTGTCACTAACTTTAGAGAGTTAATGATTTATTTCTACATATTACATTACATTAATACTCGCACTTATAGGTATGTAAGAGTCCCTAGCACACGAAGCACGGAATACTAAACTAGCTGAAAATCAGAGATTTAACACAACATGCAGAATTGTGCATGTCATGGAGTATTTATGTACACTGCCACTGTACTTGTCAACATGGTGGGGTGCTCTATATGACTCGCCACCCTCCACCCCCTCGCTCCCAGTCAGTGTAAACAGTATCTGAGGTGGAATCTGACATAGTCCTGCATGCATTCTCACTGTTTTCTGGAAATGAGATATTTTATTATTGAATTTGGTGGTATTAGCCTTTCATGGGGACACCTCACTTGGCATTACCATGCCTGTTTGCCTGTTGGTTTTCATATCTTGTTGGCATCCTTTTGGACCTGCAGGTACTGCATCTTTATCTTGGTGGTCGTGGGGCTGGCCATCTTCATGGCATCTTGTATATCATAGAAGGCAGGTTTGAGTCTTTCAGTAGGTTGTAGGCACACCTCTGGTGTCTCTCTTAAAAGTGTTGTTGCTTCTACCAAGCACTTCATATTGCCCTTTGTATGGTGGTTGCAGTGGCTTGCGCACTGTGTCATTTTGTACGAATACATGGTTGCAGCTGGACAAGTCTTTAAATATGAACAGGTGTTTGTCAACTTTGCTCTTTAATTGTCACCAGATCGAGTTGGCAGATGGGGGATTATAATTTGAGGACCAACTCTGACACATCAGCCGCATTGTCTCTCACATTATGCATGAATTCTCCTGGTAGGCGCAGTGTTTGCCTATACACTAATTCAGCTGCTGTAGCCTTCAGGTTGCTCTTAACTGACATATGGAAACAAAGGTGCACAATGGGTAATTTCTCCACCCAATTTTGTGTAGCATGACACTGAAGGGCTCACTTCAGTTGCCAATGCAGACTTTCTGCTGTTCCATTTGCTACCAGATGATAAGAAGTAGTACGAATACCCTTAGTGCCCAGCTAATTGACAAATGCCTTGAATAGGTGAGCCTCAGATTGGCGTCCTTGATCTGTTGCATCCGTACCAGTACACCAAAGTGAGCAGTTCACCCACAGAAAAATGTTTGTGCTACCTTCTCAGCTGTAACGTCTTTCATAGGCAAAGCTTCAGGCTATCTTCAACATCGATCCATGACCGTG
This sequence comes from Schistocerca nitens, assembly GCF_023898315.1. Classification (NCBI taxonomy): domain Eukaryota; kingdom Metazoa; phylum Arthropoda; class Insecta; order Orthoptera; family Acrididae; genus Schistocerca; species Schistocerca nitens. The sequence continues at coordinate 476,351,989 of NC_064619.1, read as the reverse complement.
AGGTTGTTGCTGTAACGTTCTGATATTGGGAGGGGTCCCATGGTGGCTCTATGAACATGTTCAAAGTGTTGACTTGGTGCAGAAATGTGCCTAATGGTGCTTTGACATGCCAAGTGGTCTTATTTTTCTGGCTCTTCATTTAATTTCTGACAAATGGCTTACAGTCTGCATCCATTCCTGGCCAGACAAATCTGTGTTTGACTAATTTCGCTGTGTCCTAGACCCCGGGATGATGCAGGTTGTACACCGATGCAATTGCTTGTGATCGAAACTAGTGAGGTATGAATGGTTGTACTTTCGTGCCAGACATATTACAGTACAATTCAACATTTGTTTCTGGTACAATAATGCGTTATAACTTCAATCCTGCTGGGTTATCCAATAACCCGCGTAGGTCATCATCGTGCTGTTGGGATTCAGCTAGGACCTCAGAATCAATTGCACTGGTTATAGCTTAAACATGTGAGTGTGTCTGCTGGCATATTTGACTTTCCTTGCACATAGAGTACGCGAGTCATAAAGTGGCTAATATTGTCCAAATGTCGAAGTTGTCTAGTTGATATTTTCTTTGGTTTCATATTGAAAGCACATATTAGTTGTTTGTGGTCCCTATATATTCTAAAGTGTCAGCCTCCTAATAACGAGTGCTTGTACATCCTAACCACAGCATATGTGGCATACATCTTTTTGTGGAACTAGCACTGACACGCTCGCAGATGGATACTTTTCCACTAATCTGTCTGCTGTCTCTGTTCGTGCTTTCATATCACCAGTGCAAACTGTTAAAATTTTCTGTGTCTTGGAAGGTAGACGTGACAACCGGACATTTCATAGAACATAGTCACTGGCTGTTGAAATACGGTAACCCGGCTAAGACACAAAGTTGAAATATGTTCACTTTTTTTTTTTATTTACTTAAATTTGGCATATTTTGTGACAGTACCTTTTCCGTTAGATGTTTACGAGGTGGAATTGGTCTTGACTTCTTTTGTGGACCGGCAAGACAGCCAATCCACGAGGACGGGAGGCCGAAGGGCACGCGTTTAAGCTCATGCAGGATGGCGTGAGGTCTGGAACAGGCAAGGTCTTTATAGTAGCAAAAATAGTACGTAGCTTCTGGAATACTTAACTTTAATCCATAATTGGTGAACATCGGTCTGACGGTACATGCATCACAAGATAAATAGCAATTGATAATGGCGCCTTGCTAGGTCGTAGCAAATGACGTAGCTGAAGGCTATGCTAACTATCGTCTCGGCAATTGAGAGCGTAATTTGTCAGTGAACCATCGCTAGCAAAGTCGGCTGTACAACTGGGGCGAGTGCTAGGACGTCTCTCTAGACCTGCCGTGTGGCAGCGCTCGGTCTGCAATCACTGATAGTGGCGACACGCGGGTCCGACGTATACTACCGGACCGCGGCCGATTTAAAGGCTACCACCTAGCAAGTGTGATGTCTGGCGGTGACACCACAGCTTCAGTTGTCTATTGGGAGTATGATTCCACAATGTGTCTTTGCCGGCTGCAGAAATGACCTGGTTCAATGTGTTTGCCTCATTTTTGGTGCTTCAAATACCATTTCTTCGAATGTAGTTTCTTCTTATAGTTTGTATAAAAAATAGTAACATAATTCAAAATTATTTATGACGGCGACCTGCACAATCTTCTACCGTCAACACACACCAAGAGTTAACTGCTGACTGACTATAGTCAAAGACGACTCCAGCATCAAAGACATTTTACACAACACACAAGCTTCCACTTGTAATCAGTCTCTTTGCTATTCTTCGACACATTTACTAATAGTAATCAATATGCTTTCACTCACAAAAATATAAGTAAATTAACGTATAATAAGGCAAATTATAATAAAAAAATTCTGACAAAAAATATAAGAAAACATTTACAATTTGATATCGACAAACCCGGTAAAAAAATAACAGATCTCCCAGATCCATTATACTGTGTTACTTGCCAACCTCTTAGACATTGTAGAAGCTTTGTGGGGTTGCAATTGCCTAGTTCTTCCACTTGTAGTTTTTGCAATCACTTTGCCTCAAGTGGGATAGGCATGTCACAAAAGTATTTTTCGTAGACTCATATCGTTTGGTGATAGAGAGCAGCAAGGATGTCTTGCACCTCGGCAGCTGAATCTTCATTTAGTGCTGCACAACATAGCTGTATTTGGTTTCATCTGTGATAACATGGACTTGCTTTCCAGTTGTGTGAACCTTGATACAAGGTTATGCTGCCAGAAATGTGTGGGTTTGATGGTGATTCTGCTGATCTTGCTGCTTGCAGCTGGCTGTACATCAGTCTGTGATTTCAAGCATGAAAATAAATGAAACGCAGCTGGTGCGGAAGAAGTGAGCCTGTGTGTTGCGATGTGATATGGCATGATGGTGTCAGCAGGGTTGTAGTGACATAATATCACGTTGGCATCACCAAAGTAGATGATTTACTTTACAGAGTTAATGATTTATTCCCACATATTACGTTAAATTAATACTCACATGTATAGGTTCATCAGATTCCCTAGTACATGAAACATGGAATACTAAACTAGGTGAAAGTCAAAGCGTAACACAACATGCAGAATATTTATCCACAGAGTATTTATCCACACGGCCACTACACTTGTCGTCATGGTGCGATGCCCTAGATTTGTTTTGTTTCCCCTAAGATTTTATGAGCTAATTATTAGCAACAAATTTGATTCTTCTGACTCTTGGGCTTTGTGGTTGTTCCAAATTTAGTGTCTTCTCTCTATACAGTGCATACCACTCTACATCGGTATGTATTAACACTTACAGAGCAGAAGGAAAAACTTGCTTTAGAAATGGATTTCTGTTGGAGAAGTAATATCTTGATGTCATGCCCATGAGAAACATTAAAGGAGGTGGATAGTAGTGTGAGTGTGTGAGTGTGTGTGTGTGTGTGTGTGTGTGTGTGTGTGTGTGAGAGAGAGTGTGTGTGAGAGAGTACACTAAGAACTTAAAACATTATGATGATACGCTTCACAAACTTTTGTATAAGATTACCGCTAAAATAAAATTTGGTGAGTGAAGCTTTGCAGTGGTTGAATTAACAATAATGGAAAAATATGTACATTGTTATTTCTGTATTGCAACCTCCATTAAGGTCAAAAGTAGGCAGGTGCATAATTGGAAAAATTCATTTCTTGGGTGGAATCAATAAATTCTACTGTCTGCACCTTACTTGTCTACATCTACATCTACATCTATACTCCGCAAGCCACCTGACGGTGTGTGGCGGAGGGTACCTTGAGTACCTCTGTTGCTTCTCCCTTCTATTCCAGTCTCGTATTGTTTGTGGAAAGAAAGATTGTCGGTATGCCTCTGTGTGGGCTCTAATCTCTCTGATTTTATCCTCATGGTCTCTTCGCGAGATATACATAGCAGCAAGCAATATACTGCTTGACTCCTCGGTGAAGGTATGTTCTCGAAACTTCGACAAAAGCCCGTACCGAGCTACTGAAGGTCTCTCTTGCAGAGTCTTCCACTGGAGTTTATCTATCATCTCTGTAACGCTTTAACGATTACTTTTCCTGTGACGAAGCACACTGCTCTCCATTGGATCTTATCTATATCTTCTGTCAACCCTATCTGATACGGATCCCACACTGGTGAGCAGTATTCAAGCAGTGGGTGAACAAGTGTACTGTAACCTACTTCCTTTGTTTTCGGATTGCAATTCCTTAGCACTCTTCCAATGAATCTGTCTGGCATCTGCTTTACCGACGATTAATTTTATATGATCATTCCATTTTAAATCACTCCTAATGCGTACTCCCATATAATTTATGGAATTAACTGCTTCCAGTTGCTGACCTGCTATATTGTAGTTAAATGATAAGGGATCTTTCTTTTTATGTATTCACAGCACATTACACTTGTCTACATTGAGATTCAATTGCCATTCCCTTCACCATGCGTCAATTCGTTGCTGATCCTCCTGCATTTCAGTACAATTTTCCATTGTTACAACCTCTCGATATACCACAGCATCATCCGCAAAAAGCCTCAGTGAACTTCCGATGTTTCCACAAGGTCATTTATGTATATTGTGAACAGCAACGGTCCTATGACACTCCCCTGTGGCACACTTGAAATCACTCTTACTTCGGAAGACTTCTCTCCATTGAGAATGACATGCTGCGTTCTATTATCTAGGAACTCTTCAACCCAATCACACAATTGGTCTGATAGTCCATATGCTCTTACTTCGTTCATTAAACGACTGTGTGGGAACTGTATCAAACGCCTTGCGGAAGTTAAGAAACGCGTCATCTACCTGGGAACCCGTGTCAATGGCCCTCTGAGTCTCGTGGACGAATAGCGCGAGCTGGGTTTCACATGATAGTCCTTTTTGAAACCCATGCTGGTTCCTACAGAGTAGATTTCTAGTCTCCAGAAAACTCATTATACTCGAACATAATACGTGTTCCAAAATTCTACAACTGATCGACGTTAGAGATATAGGTCTATAGTTCTGCACATCTGTTCGACGTCCCCTCTTGAAAACGGGGATGACCTGTGCCCTTTTCCAATCCTTTGGAATGCTACGCTCTTCTAGAGACCTACGGTACACCGCTGCAAGAAGGGGGGCAAGTTCCTTCGCTTACTCTGTGTAAAATCGAACTGCTATCCCATCAGGTCCAGCGGCCTTTCCTCTTTTGAGCGATTTTAATTGTTTCTCTATCCCTCTGTCGTCTATTTCGATATCTACCATTTTGTCATCTGTGCGACAATCTGGAGAAGGAACTACAGTGCAGTCTTCCTCTGTGAAACAGCTTTGGAAAAAGACATTTAGTATTTCGGCCTTTAGTCTGTCATCCTCTGTTTCAGTACCATTTTGGTCACAGAGTGTCTAGACATTTTGTTTTGATCCACCTACCGCTTTGACATAAGACCAAAATTTCTCAGGATTTTCTGCCAAGTCAGTACATAGAACGTTACTTTTGAATTCATTGAACGCCTCTTGCATAGCCCTCCTCACACTACATTTTGCTTCGTGTAATTTTTGTTTGTCTGCAAGGCTTTGGCTGTATTTATGTTTGCTGTGAAGTTCCCTTTGCTTCCGCAGCAGTTTTCTATCTTGGTTGTTGTACCACGGTGGCTCTTTTCCATCTCTTATGATCTTGCTTGGCACATACTCATCTAATGCATATTGTACAATGGTTTTGAACTTTGTCCACTGATCCTCAACAATATCTGTGCTCGAGACAAAACTTTTGTGTTGAGCCTTCAAGTACTCTGAAATCTGCTTTTTGTAACTTTTGCTAAACAGAAAAATCTACCTAACTTTTTAAATATTTCTATTTACGGCTGAAATCATTGATGCAGTAACTGCTTTATGATCGCTGATTCCCTGTTACGTGTTAACTGTTTCAAATAGTTCGGGTCTGTTTGTCAGCAGAAGGTGAATTATATTATTGCCACGAGTTGGATCTCTGTTTAACTGCTCAAGGAAGTTTTCGGATAATGACTTAAAAAAATTTCACTGGAGTCTTTGTCCCTCCCACCCGTTATAAATGTTTGAGTCTTCCAGTCTATATCCAGCAAATTAAAATCTCCACCCAGAACTATAATGTGGTGGGGAAATCTACTCGAAATATTTTCCAAATTTTCCTTCAGATGCTCTGCCAAAACAGCTGCTGAGCCAGGGGGCCTATAGAGACATCCAATTACCATGCTTGAGCCTGCTGTATTTCCTACAGCCTACTTGGATCATGTTTTCACTGTCAAACAATTAAGATATGTTGTTGTTCTAAGAAGGGCTCTTATTTACATAATATAATGCAGTTTAATCTCTCTGCCCCCTGTGCTTTACCTGAAGGGTGGAGGATGCATGTTACGTAATGTCAGTACTGCAGTATGTTGGAATTCCATGGCTCTATAGACTACTAAGTTTAGATTTCTTATTATTGCTCACTTTTTCATTTCGTCTTAAAACAAATCTTGCGTATTAATACTCCGGAATCATGTACCCTCCAACTCGAAGCCTATGTGAATTTGCCAACCCACGGGACTTGTAATGTGCCCTTGTGCTCAGGTACAGGTTTATTACGGTGGAATATTGGCATAGTACAATGTAGTAACCACAAGCAATGTAAAATTATATTTCTCTTTTATTTGTCTGCTTTGTCGTTGGTGACAATTGTCAGTTTATCCTTATCTAATCCAGCAAAAATTCAGAGCTTCTACCACTATAGGTACAACTATACTAATGATTTCAAACATGTAATTGAGTTATATTTTCCAGGGAAAATGATCCTTTTGCAATTTTCCACAGTAATTTAGGTAATTATGCTGCAATTTTCAACTAAAGTGATGATTCAAGTATCAATTTTCTGTCACATATTAAGAAATATTGCAGACAAATATCCAGAGATGGCTTAAGAGGCAATTTGAGTTCAAAGGAAGAAGCAATTGTTGCTTAATGAGAAGTGTAGTTTTCGTAGAAATTGCTATGCATTATGTTAATGTATCACTTAACTTCCATGTTCAAAGAAAATTGACTTAATTCTTCCACATGTTCAGATCTTCATGTGTATTTTTAGCCTTACAGCTGATGTTAATTATGTAATTATTGTATTGATAACATTTCCTAAATGCCCAGTAATGAAGAATATGGTTTTCTGTAGCTGGACTGCTGACTGACTTAGTAATGTGAACTTTATTATACAAAAAGAACAACTTACAACCATTACAAAATTCTTACAGTGAAGTCAACATGTGCTGCAAAAATACATACTATGTACTTAGTGTAACCCCTTGATAACACCTGTTACTGATTCTGGATATTTTTAACAAATGGCATTAATCTTGTTTGAGGAAATCAGTAAAACGCAACTGACACTTCATTGACTATTGCGTCTAATTGTGTAGGAGAGAACACTGCAACAATATAAGATTTCAATGCTGTCACAAGTACCTGATTATCAAGTATTGTCAAGTAAATCCCTGGTTTTATTTTTTACATGGGGATTTTTTTTATTATTATTATAATGAAAAATAGAACATAAGGGGAGAAAATTTCAGGCAGGATCAAAATTTGGTTAATTCTCAGATATATTAATTATATAAAAGAACTGTCAGGTTAAATAATCCCTTTGTAAATGAGTTCAGTTTAAAAAATATAACTAAAATTTGTTTGATAGCAATGTTGCAAGAGTTTAATTAATATTTTCTATGCAGAATACAGTCCAGAGCTTGAGTGCACCTTGAAGACAATGGAGTGGGTGAATGGTCTTGCTGCCTATATCAAGTTGGAACAAGAAGTAGCTACTCAGTTTTCAAATCCTAGTTGTGAAAGAAGATGGCGAGGTGGTATAACGAAATCAGCATTCTGTTATCTGTTACTTGATCCAAGAGTAACCAAAAATCTTCCATGTAGGACACAAACAATGCAGCCTCTCCAGATCTGGCAAACGTTTCTGTCATCTGTCTTTTATATTGGCAAAGGTGTGCGAAATAGGCCATATTCTCATCTGTATCAGGCAGCTTCTTTATGGAAAACAAAATCGAAGTCTTCAGACAAGAAGGTACAATACATTTTAGATATATGGAGTGAAGGGTTTGGAGTTGTATGCCTTCATGTGTTCCAAAATGTTATACCTGTTGAGGCTCACACACGTGAGGCAGCTATGATAGAAGCTATGGGTTTGAAGGCATTGAAAAATGTTCGTCACAGTGAGTATTATGGAACTGCTGCAACTTGGAATTCAAAGCAGCGACGAAAATTAGGTGTTTATCTTCTCTACAGAGCATTGCTGGTTTTTTTGAGCGAAGGGGAGAGGCAACTTGGACCAGAAAACTTATAGTACTTAAATAATGTCCTATTTGGAGCTTGACATACCTGTGTAATTACAAGAAAATTATGCATGGGTTAAAGTTAATTTTAAATACCTATGGATCTAAGTGGCAGGTACACCCCCCCCCCCTCCCTTAAAAACACACACACACACACACACACACACACACACACACACACACACACACCAAAGGAAATGTTAAAAGTAGATATTGTATCCAAACCTAATGTATTGTTGTAATGGTGGACAGTGAGAGCAGTGTTATTAATAAGAGAAATAGAGAGACTGAAATTAGCAGTGTAATTCATAATTCTTATATCTGCACTTCCACCACATTTATGTTCAGATTTAATGAAATATCTCTCTTCAAAGCCTGCTTTATTTAAAATTGTTTCATTTTCTTTAATACCACACAAAGTTTTGGAGTGGATAAGGCTCTAGACTCTTAATTCAAAAGGAACAGGTGTCAAATTCCTGTTTGATTACTCACAGGTTTTTTGTTGTTTTTCTTAAATCACTTCAGGTGACTGCCGGGATCCGTCCTTCGTAATGATCACAGTTGACTTCTGTACCCAACTTGGAGGCTGAGTTTGTGCTCCGTCGCTAATAACCTTGTCATGGTAGTCATCAAACATCATTCTATTTTTGTTTAATGCCTTACTGTACTGAAATTATGAGGCAACTCCATACTACCAATGCTTAAGTATCTTCTTGCTGCCTGTTGCACATCTTATTTTAAAAGCACAAACTTCTACATTTCTATTTTACTTTCTTCTGAGAACCAGAAATTTGGTCTGAAGAGTGTTGTCTTTAATCAGCTCTCTTCTTCCTAAGATTTCCTCTGTTTTCTTAACTGGTGGCATCCATTCTGTCCTTTCTGATAAGGCCCCATCTGCATATGACATTACACTTTGGTCTCCCAAATTTCTAAAGATCGTATAGTGTACAGAATCTCCAGAGCTCCAGCATCAAAAGATATAGTTCCTTCTGGTGTTGTGTTCATTAGCTGTGACGACATTTTTTTCCCATTTTGCTTATTGCTTCTAATGTGTGTCCTCTGTAGATAATTATCTGTCGTACATGGTTTGCGAAATGCTCTTACTATTACTTGATTAAGTGACTTTAACTTGTTTAAATTCATTGCATATCTTAAAAATCTTTTGCAATGATTTTTGGTTTATACAGTTTCTTGGCTTCTCATGTCTGTGGAAAGCCATATTCTTACCATTGTCTCTCCCAGTGACCAGCTACAGTGTGTGTGTGTGTGTGTGTGTGTGTGTGTGTGTGTGTGTGTTTGTTTTTCGTGTTCTACTATCTATTTTAGAAGACCTTTCGGCTGAAAGCTCACATGTTTAGCATCTTTTTGTTGTGAATTTTAAAATTTTCCATGCAGATTGAATGTTCAAACAAATTTTGGGCTTGCAGCTGGTCATCATTTAATTCATCCCACGATATTTTGACTGAGCTCCTGTCGGCCATCTTCAGGTGAGCCATCGAAGACTGTTCAGCAATATATAGTGTGCTGAGAGTCTTCCACGCATGCATCAAAATAAAGTTGACAGCTGGACCACACTTCCATTGCTTAATACAAACAAGTGACTCTATTTTGCACTCACACCTAGAGCACTGCTTTTAATTAGCTTTGTGAGTGGTGACGAAGCCATGCAATGCCTTTCTGTGGGTGCTGTAGAAGAAATAAAAAGGGAAACTTGCTGTTCTCTCTTGAAAGCTGCTCCCCAGTGCAGTAACTTAACCTCTGCAGAAAGGTCTGAACTATGAAACCTAAGAAAGTGTCATGATGTAATGGTACTGAAGGCCTGTTTAGGCAATGAAACTGTTTTGTTACCTCATAATGCATATGATAAGATGTGTGGTCTGCTTAGAGATTCTACCTGTAGGAAAATTGATCACGATCCTACAGGATGTGTGCAATGGAAAGCTTCTGCACTACTGAATTCCTCCTCCTTACCACAAGAGGTCATTAAGAGTTTAAGACCACATGGTTGTGTACCACCAAGACTGTGTGGCCTTCCAAAGGTTCATAAGGAAACTGTTGCATTATGTCCAATAGTGAGCAACATTTGAGCTCCTACATATGATTTAGATAAACATCTTGCTTCTTTGCTGGGACAGTTGGTGGGCAAATGTTAACATCACACCCATAATTCAGCTGATGCTGTCAATAGACTGAGGGCTCTCCATCTAAGTAGTTCTGACCTGCCGGTTAGCTTCAGTGTGGTATCACTATTTACAAAGGTACCTCTCACAGATTCTTTGGCACTACTTAGCAAAAAGTTTCAGATGGACAACACTGCATTGTTTCAGCATGCTCTATCACCAACATACTTTATGTTCAACCAAGACTACTTTAACAGACTGACTGCGTCATCATAGGCAGCCCTTTGTCTCCCTTGGTGGCCAACCTTTTTAGGAGGGATTTCGAGGAGAGAGCACATGAATTGGCTATCGTTAAACCAACTGTATTTTGGAGGTATGTGGATGATACTTGCATAGTGTGACCTCAGGGAGAAGATAAGTGGATGGGAGTTTCCTCGCCACCTCAGTTCTATTCATGACAATGTCTGGTTCACTATGGAAATAGAGAAAGATGGTTGTATGCCTTTCATGAATGTCTAAGTTACATGAAAGAATGATGGCTCTCTGGAGCATTCAGTTTATCGTACACCCACTGATACTGATTTATATTTGGAAGTATCAAGTTGTCATCACCCATCGCAAACTATGAGCATGGATAAAACACTTGTACATAGAGCTCACACTGTGTCAGATAAAGTTTACCTAAAGATCTTGCCCACATAAAGGCAGTGTTCAGAATAAATGGCTATCCCCAATGGCAGATTAACAGGGCACTGTCATTCAAAAACAAAAATGAGGAATTGGATAAAGGGGAGAACACATCAGCAAAATCTTTAGCTTTTCATAATTTTGTAGCAACATTTCATTCAAAATAGCAAGAATCCTCCATATTTCAGGTGAAAGTGACTTTTCATCCGCCTTCTAAGATTGCAGACCTTTTGGGAACAGTAAAAGACAACTTGCTATTGCAGAAGGCTGGAATTTACAAAATACATTGTCATTGTGTTACGGCTTGCATCATAGGACAGACTCCCCCCCCCCCCCAAACCACACACACACACACACACACACACACTCACTCTCTCTCTCTCTCTCTCTCTCTCTCTCTCTCTCTCTCTCTCTCTCTCTGTGTGACAAAATGCTGCATTGAACAAAACTGTTGCATGCGACTTTTGCAGCCAAGCAAGTCCACTATAGCTGAACTCTGTATTTCCATTGGACACACAATGGAGTGTGACAAAACTATGATTCTGACCACAGCAAAATCCTTTTGGGACTCCATTATTAAAGAATCCATGGAAATTTGCCTGGTGGAAAAGCTTATGAATGCTGTTAGTGGCTAACAGTTGGACAGTGCATGGAACACTATCATGTCCACAATTTGTTGTAATTAAAGATGACAGTGCGCCAACAGCCATGGCGTTTAGTAGTGCAGAGGACAGCCGAGTTCTGTGGTTCTGCCAGTGAGGGTGCTGCTGCGAGGAAGTGTGGTCTGTCTAGCAAACTTGATTTTGATGCATGCATGGAACATTCACAGCTTGCTATATATTGGGAATGGAGCAAGTTTTCAGTGGCTCACCAGAAAATGACCGACAGGTGCCCAGTAGAAATATTGTGGGATGAATTATACGACATTTGTTTAAATGGTTTTCCTGTTGTGCCTACCTGCAACTAAACATCTCCTCTATATGACGAGTAGCAATCTATCCTTTGCATAATACTATCGTTATTCCATCCTGGATTTTCCTTTGGCTTTCTATTTGTAGTGTTCTTTTTCCTTGTGCCTCTTTGCTACTCAACACCTCCTTTTTGTGGTAAATGACAGTTTATCCTTTCCATATTTTTGTGTATTTTTTACCACTGGGGAATTTAGGCAAAAATAAAAACTCATAGTAATTGTATCTCACGTAGAACATGTTCTATGCAACAACAACAAAAAAAAAAACCAAGAGTTTTTATGTATGCCACCATGAAAGCAATATTCTTTAAACTGTTGGCCAGTGTGGAACATAGTTTGTCAGTCTACTATGGCAGTGATTATATGTTTAAATGACAGATGTACCTGTTAGGAGTAATCACTTGGAAATGACACATTTCCAAAATCAGCTGTTTTTGTGAAGTGAAAGACTGTGAGCATAATATAGCCAAAGCAGAAAATGTAATTGTCTTTTACAATTGTTGACAAGAGTGTATATGAATGGCAGTTCAGTTCAAGGTTCTGTGATAGTGCACACAGGCACTGGCTGAAGTTATTTGAAGTCATATGCCTACATAGAATAAGACATGTATACACCATTTGCAGTTATAATATAGGATGTAAAAGTAGTAGTATTATAAATACGTCCCCACCGATTACATTAAAATATTTCCTGGTGTGTACAAAAAAGTTTATTGGTTACCATATTGAAAAGTTTTTATTTTTTAAGTGACTTGTGTTTGTAACTTACAACCAGTTTGATGCATGTTTGTGTGTTAGATATAATTTGTATTGTATATAATGATTATTTATGACATGATGTATAATTATGTTGAAGTTCATACTCAACTTTTGTAGTTTCTTGCCCTGTACTATTTACATATTGTTAAGTATTTGCATCTAACTGAGCCATTATTTCCAATGTCGGACAAATAAGTGGTATGTTGTTCTTAAAGTCTCTTACTCATGCCAGATCATGAATGCTACCTATTCTAGTCAGATTGTGTTCATTATATTGTCAAAATTTTGATGAATAAAATGATTTTTTTTCTTTGTAGTTTTCATTTTTCTGTCCCCCTCTTTCCAGTTCCAGTTTTCCTCATCACCTCTTCCTCCCTTTATCGTGCCTACCATCACATCTCCATTCCTTCCATGTGGGGATCATACTTTTTCATTTGCCAGACACCTTTACTCTTACCTAACTCCTGTCAGCTTGACCAATCACTTGTAAACAAGCAGTGTTACTGCAGTCATTGGTGGTTGTTTGGTTGCATGGATGACTGTGTACCTAAATGAGAAAAAGAGCAGTATCCGGAATGAATTTTCGCTCTTCAGCAGAGAGTGCACTGATTTGAAACTTCCTGGCAGATTAAAACCGAGTTGTATTGGGACTTGAATGCAGGTCATTTGCCTTTTGCTGTCAAGTGCTCTAAAAATTGCATGCAAAAGGCAAAAGTCGTAAGTCCTGTGCTTTAATCTCAGCCTGACACACAATTTTAATCTGCCAGTAAGTCAAACGAGCAGTAGCTTGAAAGCTAATATTGTCTCTGATGTCAACAGGTTCTACATGGTGTGCATTAATAAGCTACAGGCTACAACCTTTCCACAGATTTTTACAATAAACTGTAATACTTTGATTTTTGAGGTGAGTTTGGATAAAAAAAAAGCAGAGGCACCTGTTTAAACAGATCTTGACTACCACCACAAAAAAAGGTCAAGCTTATAGGAACACAATGAGTCAATAAAGATGAAAATTGAAGTCGTAGTAATGGACTCCCACATTCCTATCTCCACCGCTTGTTGTGTTTCCCGTATAATGTTATCATGGAATGGTGATGAGAAATGAAAGGAGTGGTATATGACGGGGCTGTAAGAACGAAATCGACGCAGACTGTTGATGGGAAAATGAGAGTACTTGACATTAAAGTGCTGCTCAAACCATTTCTCATAAAGAAGGCATCAGACTCAAAAGTGTGAACAATTTAGTGAAGTGATCCCTTGGCATTGGAGCAATGCCTCTAGCAGAAAACTTATTACAGGTAGCATTACTTACTGTATCTGTTAACAAGTTCACTCGTGTGAAATGGGCCAGTAAGGTGTCAGACTGTTTGGCCTTCTGCTGACCGCAAATAGTATATATATATATGCAGTCTGGCAACAGTAAATACACTAACAAAATTCAGTCATTTCATTTGAAGTGTATCATTTGTTTAGAGTGGGAAGAGAGCTGAACTAAACTCAGTACTTGGATTGCATATTGATTGCAACTACGAGGAAGTCATGGGCCTGAGAATGTTTAACGATGTATGCGAAAGAACGTGCGATGTTAGTCATTCTTGATAATTTGAAAAGCCAAAATAAAATGGGCACAATTTGAAGTGCCGTGAAATACATATTTGAAGGCAGTTTGGCATCAACTAGTAGATTGTCTTAGAGTTAATTGTGCAAGGGGCAGGGTGTTTATACAGTTGTTCATTTTATATGTATGTCACAGATAATAGAAGACTGCCTGGCATTCATGCTGAGCCATTAGAAGACACATCCAGTCACACATCCCAGCTCCAAAGACAAGTGGCTAACACAGGTTTACAGGTCTCTCTCAAGAAAATGACATGTGAGGAACATAAAGGCAGCTTCTGGATGGAAAATTATGATAGAAAAATACAAAAAACACACACACACACACACACACACACACACACAAAATTATTAAGTGAACTGTCAACCCAGACTATTGGAAACTGTGGTCATGTGACTAGGTACAGCCACATCCCACAAAGTAATGCACAGTTACCTCTCAGCACAAACTGCGGACTGTGGAATATACCTTCATGGACAGCCATGACAGCTTGCTGTTAACTCACTAAACTTATTGATGATTGAGATAGCTCTGACACTGCTAAATAAAATTGTGACAGAAGCAAAATGTAGAAGTTGAGTAAGTCAGTGTGACTTGTCAGAAGGAACATGAGTCAAACTGAAGTACCCACCAAGAAGAAGAAGAAGAAGCAGGAAAGTGCACACAGTAAATATCCCATTGATGATATGTTAACAGGCATCAGTTTGTGATACTATGAAAAATATGGTAAAATACCAATTTTACGAAACCATCACATTTATCTCATAGAATAAGGGCGGCAAAGAAACTGGTTTTTCTTTAATTTTTTATCTTTTTCTTTTCAAGAGGATTTGATTTTAAGAGGGACCAGAATCAGTAATCATGTGAGTGGGAGTACAGTTTCAGAAAAGGCTTACTACGTCGGATGTTCATGAAGAACTGAAGCATCAGGATTAGAGGCCAGTGGTTTACTCAGGTGGAAAGTGGATTCATACACATTACATTGCAAATAAATGTCAATGGTACTGTATGATATTTTCCAAAGAAGTGCTAGTCATTGTTTTTGCTATGGAGGGCATTGGTATATACATGTCTAGCATTTAACAGCACTCCACTTGTAAGAATACTGGAGTCTACACTGCTACTATGAACTGAGAGAGCTGATACAGTAGTAGGAGCAACATGAAATTATGTTTGGACTTTACGAATCCTGTAAGATTTGCTATGGCCGTGCTTCAGTTTTTACTTTTGTCAACGTGTAATAAAGTACATTGGCTGCTTGTTAATGAAGGGCCCTGTTAATTGTTTCTAAGTGTTGGAATCCATATTAAATCTTAAAATCAGTGCCCCTTGGAGCATAGATTTATATTTGAGCATAACTAGCACTACTTATGTAAGTGCAGCTTGGTCCCTCCGCACTGTCATCACTGCCCCCTCCCCCTCCTCCCTCCCCCGCTCCTTACTCGGCAGACAATGTGCTGGAAGTTGGTAGGTTGATCTTGCTTCAACCATTCCTCTCAAGCCCCTGTACAAATTTGTTCATTCGTCTCCATGTGAACAAACTATTCCTCCTCCCCCATTTCTCGTGTGTAAACATGACAGTACTGCTGTCCAGGTCTTTAGTTCACTTTGCACAATAACACAAGAAGATTATTTCAATTAATGCAAAAGTAGCACATTATCAGACAATGATCCATCCAGAAGCCTTATACACAGCAGAAGCACTGAACACTGTGAGAACAGGATGACTTAGGAAGCTAGAACTTGTGGAACAAATGATTCTCGGGGAAATATTGGGACCTGCAAGAACAGGATGCAGTTACATAGAATTCAACTGGTTTGATGCAGTAAACCACAGGTTATTTTGACAACTCCACAGATACCTCTCCACTGTGCTTGCACCTGCAACAAAGCTGTTTGTATCATTGAGGCATTCAAGCCACCTCACTTTGTCTAGATCCATGGTTCATGGGAGGCTTTCTTACTTATGTGCCCAATTCTGAGATGAGCTAACAATATTTTACAGATGGCAATTAGAATGTAGTTCGTAAATACATTGGTATAAAGTGGAATTTTTCGAAATTTGTAGAAAAATAACCATTTATTTAAAAAAAGATTAACTGCATTGTTATAAGTTAGTTTGTGTATCCATTTGTTTATGAATCTCCTGTTTAATCTGTGAATGAATCTCTTAATTGCTATTCTATGTAGAGGGTGTGTCGGAAGGAGCGGTTATTTGAAGCAAAAATTCTAGTTATCAAGAGCTCTAAAATGCATACATTAAGAGCTGTGAACAATTCTTTAGTAGAAGATATGTATTTTACAGTGGCGGATGTGAACAAGGCCTCATACCCCTTAAGGTATGCATTTTAGAGGCCACATTTACTAGCCGTTTTTACTTAGAGTGGTTGTTGCTGTCATAACCCTTAGTATTGACCATTCCTCTTGGCACATCTTGTGTAGTATGTTAGTCAATGTTGTTGTAGAAATGTATACTTTGTAACTGAGAAACAAAGTGTAAAATAACACAGTGATTCATTTAAAGAATTGGCAACCTGGCATCTGTGATGGCAAAGTGATAAAGTTAATCGGCATGAAAATGGACTGTACACATTTTATGTTCTGCAGCATTTTCCTGTGCTTAAAAGCTCCAGGTTAGCGTATTACGTTATTGTACAGGAAGCTTTTGGAGTGGGGGGAAAAGATTAACGTCATTACAGCTTTAATATTTGTATCCCTGCCTCAAAAATCATTTAAGGATATATTGCAAGGACATGAGGCATTACAACAAAGTATTTTTTTCCATTGATTTGTAAATTTAATATGAAATGCTGCCTTACAATTTAATCATCATTGTATTATGGGTAACAAAATAGTATCATCACAGAATGCAGGTTTTCACGAATTGTGTTTGTGTCCTTGGTGAATTCAGTGTTGTCGGCATTAGGCTGTGGTCCAAGGCATATTTCTGTGCCTGATGCGGACACACACAAACAGCTCAACTTGTTGAGTTACCTGAAGTATGAAACAGCTATATTTGTAATCTGTGATGATGACTCCAGCATTAGGAGACAAAATGTAAAGTACAGAAAGGTGCCTTGGACCATGGTCTAATGCCCATGTAAAATAAAAGAAAAATTCTGCTGTAAACTGATTCACCCAGATAATGGTTCAATGCAAATTTTTGTCCTCGAACATGAATATCTGTCTTTATGAACAGAAATCAGCAAAAAATGGTTACACATGAAGGACAGTGACAATTATTGATGCAGTTTTGGTGGGCACATGCTGTGGGATACTGGAGGCTGGGAGCTCATGAACTGGGCTGCACTTTTGAAGGGTTTGTAATATAGTTGTCCTACACCATTTGTTGACCATTGGCAGCAGCCGGACGATTGGTGCATCAACCCTGGCACAGCCAAATGATGAGTGTGTGTAGACTGATGTGATAACAGAAGCAGTAGAGACCACAGCCTACCAGCTTTTCCCATCAGCACACAACATTACTTTTGACATGCACTTAGTAAAACTGCCAGTCATCTTTGACAGTGGTCTGGAGGTTTGGATGGCACAGTTATTTACTGGGGTCATCACATACATTCATGTTTAATGCTTGATGAGGCTGCAAGGCAATACATATCCGCACTAAACAGATGTGCCACTAGTCTGCCTCTGTAATGTTCAGCTACTTTCATGGCCGTCTTGATTTGCCAACCAGTTCCTGATTTTTAAAAAAAATACTTTTATCGCAGCCAAATAACCACTCAAGTTCAAAGTTCAATTATAATAATACATGAAATTGTAAACTTTACATATTGTGGTACATAATACATGAAATTGTAAACTTTACATATTGTGGTTTTGACATGTCCTCTTGGTAGAGAGTTCTGTATAATAACGTTAGCATATTTGATGCCACAGTTTACACTTGCACATTGCATTTGGTTCATGATATGAGTGTTGTTGCAAATAAGGTGGTGCAAACTGTGGACTGCCATTCGGGTGGTCACATGTCTCATCTCAAAGTTTTCCTTTTTCCATGTTTGATCATGCCGCCTGTGCTGTAAAATTCTGGAGACGTCTCTTCCGTGTTTTCCTTCAATATTTTTAGTAGACATTCCGGAGTGCTGGTGTTGGGTAGTGTAGAGTTTGTCTGTAGGCCTTCAGTGAAGGAAGATGCCCTCACCAGTCTCAAATGTGTTGTTTTGGACGCTCTGATCACTTTCTTTATATAGGTCACCTGCACTCTTCCTAGTGCCTCAAGCACTCTGTTTGTTTGGAGTATCGACTCTGATAGGAAGAGGTCATCTGAGATCTTTATTTTGTTCCATCACAGTAATGCACTTATGATTTGTGTCCATATGTTGTTTTCACATGGGATTTTTTTTTTTTACACTCGCTTTCTGTATATAAAGACAAAGGCTTTTTTAAGTATATAAATACTACATAAAACTTTTCTCTCTCTTGATGGGCAGGTCAGAGTTGGTCTTCCTTTCCTGAATCCCATTTGGCTTTTGGGGAGGTACTTATTGATTCTTTCTGTTATTATTTTTGTGAATGTTTTAAAAGATAAGTTTTCTAGTGCTATGTCTATGTATTTGCTAGATCCTTGGAGTCTCCTTTCCCTTTATATTGCGCTTTTATTATTGATAGTCTCCACTGTTATGGAATGGAGGCTTTTTCCTTGCACTTATTGAACAGTTTTGTCTTCATTGGCATTAGTATTTGGGTTGTATTTTAAATATTCATTATGCAGTCTATCAGGGCTTGCACCTTTTTTTGTTCTTGGTGCTGTTGATGGCATCTTTGACCTCTGTGCCCAATGGGACCCATTCCATAGTTGTTTGTGGCAATGTCTCCTGTTTGCCCTCGTGTCTGCCTTTTATCTCTTGTTCAGTGTGTTTTTGAAGTGCATCTCCTCTCTCATGCTGGTGTAATGTGTTTTTGCTCATTTTCTGGGGTGTGATGCAATATATTCGTCTCTTATGGCCCCTCCACTAGTATCTTTCCTTCTCATTCCCGGAATGTTCTCCTTTTCTTTTAGAGTTTTTTTTATAGATATATCATTTTTCGGCAGAAGTCCTGAGGAGTGTAGGCTTCTCTGTGCACCATTTTTGTTGGTGTAAGATTTCTAGTACATCTTTCCTTAGCCTGTAACACGCAGTGTCGAATCATTTTGTTCCTGGGATTGGCGACTTGTATTAGGAATTCCCCTAACACCTCTGTTGCTTCCTCTAGTTGCACTTTGTCTCTTAGCATTTAAATTTGTTTTATATCGTCTGATTTTGCTTCCATGTTCCTGATGCTCATTGTTCTCAAAAGTGCTTGTTCCACCTTTTCTTTTGCCTTTTGCCACTCTCCTTGGATACATATTTCCATAGCGACATGTTTCCAGAGTGGTGTGTGGTTTGCAGTCCATAGAGGTGTTATATTGTGCATGGTTGGTCCTCCAATGAAAGTGATGTCTATTGCGCTTTTGCCATTGTGGGAAAGGTACAGGGTGACAATTATTGAACTGTATGATAAAAACTTAAATTAGTTACAAACTACAGTGTGCACACACTTTATTCAACATGTAAACATCACTACAGATATTTGGATTTAGGATAAGACATGTTCAATAAGCCTGCCATCCCAGGTGATGATGTGCTGCAGACGAATAGTGAAATTCTGCATGACCTGCTGAAGTTTCTGAACATTTACGCTATCTTTAATATAGCTCCACAACATGTATTCAGATCCGGAGAATATGGCGACCAACCGAGGCTTACGCCTGTGGACTCTGGGCACCCCAGAGCCAGAATGTGGTCCCCAGAGTGCTCCTCCAGGACTCAAACACTCTCCTGCGTGAAAGGGATCGCGTTCCATCTTGCATGAACCAAATATTGTTGAAATCAGGGTCACTTTGGATAACGGGGATGAAATTATCTTCCAAAACCTCCATGTACCATTTGGTAGTCACCATGCCATCAAGGAATATCATACCGATTCTCCATGACTGGAAACTGCATACCACACAGTCACCCACTGACAGTGAAGAGACTTCTCAATCCTGAAATGCAGATTCTCAGTCCCCCAAATGTCCTGTACCATCACATTTTCACATGTAAGTGGCCGACATCATGCTCCGCGGCCAATGATGCACTTTGAATGTCCTAAAGCAAACTGTTCAGAAGTTATGACAATTTTATTTCATATAGTTCAATAATTGTCACCCTGTGTTTAGGTTTGTTGGGACTGTTCCTAGGATAAGTCTTCTTCCTGCAACTTTTCCACTATTATTTTTGCTTTGTAGTTTTTTTTTTATATCTCTGGCAATAATGAGTGGCTTATCATGTTTACTCTGAGTGATCAGCTGTACTATTTCATCTTTGTTTATATCAATGACTGTTTTGTTTGGCTGGAAGTATGCTGATATTTAAAATGTGTTTTGTTTCTGTCAGGAGTGCATATTCCTGTTTAATAGTTGTGGTTATCGGTGTTAGTTCCGGCTTTATGAGGACAGTTATTCCTCCCACGTCTCTTCCTCTGTCACCTTGTTTTGCTTGTATATGAGTGCAGTAAAATTGCAGGTGTTGCCAGTTTTTGGTTAAAAATGTTTCTGTTAGGATTGCTTTGTTGTTTCCCTATAGAAAGTCTCTTTGAGTCATGTTTATTGCCCTTTTTAGACCTGTATTCCATGGGATGATCTTTAAGGTTCCAACTACTCATACTTCTTTGCATTTTTTGGGTGATGCTCCTTGTGTCTTGCAGGACTGATGCCCTCGCTGTTAGGTTCCATAACCCCCTCTCATTTGATCAGTCAATCAATTCCTTGTGTCTTATTGAAGAGTCACCCCTCCATTTTTTTTGGAAAGACAGGGAAAGCAAAAGTGTCAGACAGTGATACCTGCTGGTCGGAATTCAGCTTTATTCGCTGAATCTAAATTGTGAAAGGGGGTGCCCACTTTAAAAAGAATTTGTATTAGTATTTTTTTTTTACCAATTCTTCACATTTCATATCCTCTTTGATTCTCTTCTTGTGGGGAAATTGTTTTATCAATTTCGGTGCTGTCTCAGGTTTTAGCTGTCCCATGTAGAGCCTTACGTGCAACTCATAGATTTGCATCTCTTGGTCCAGTACCAGTCAATGTTTCATGTTGCTTAGCTGGTCGCCTCTCTCTTCTACAGACAACTTTAGTCCATTGCTGTTCATTTATATTTGTTTCCATTTCTTGATCTTGTGTTATATCTCTTGTAAGCATTTCGGCTCGTTTCAAGTGAAACACACTTTCTGTTTCCCTATCAATGTTGTTGGGTCTTTGTTGTGGTTTTGGCCCCTTTTGTGTTGTATTTTCAGTTTCTTCCTTTATCAAAATATCTATTCTGTTTGTGAAATCCTCCATCATGAGACATGTAATTTTTGCCTCTAATATTGAGTTCGAGATCATGTTGTCTTTATTTTTAGTGTTTTCCATGCTTGCATTCAGTTTTATTACACTGAAACATTCTCTCAAGGTACCCACTGCTTTTAAGATATCATCTTCGATCTCTTTCATGAGGTACCCTCTGATTTCCACTATATTTATCAAACTTTGTAGAGCATATTTAATGGATTTATTTGCTATTTCTCTTATCTGGTACTTATTTAACAAGTATATGATAAGCATGCATACTGGCTCTGACTCAGTGTCAAGCTCTAACATACTGAGGATACAATGACCTTTCTGAATCGTACTGATCCATGTACCTTGCCTGGAGTGCTGCAATAGTCTTTTAATATTAGACCTATAGTATTCATGTTCTCACTCACCAATCAGTCATTATTGTGACTTTGGAATTGTAATACCATCAAATGTTTTTTCTGTCTTTGATTTCCAAATTTTCTACTGGGTAATTAAGTTCTATTGTTATTGGATGCAGATCATTTCTTAACCTGTGATAAATTGTAATATCTGTTGTGATATAATACAAATTTGTCATCATTAGGGCTTTACAACAATACTGAATATCAAACATATTCTACTATAATTACAGTTAAGGATGTAACAATTAGTAAACTCTTCAAAGTCATAAAATGGGACAGTACCTAACCAGTCACATAATGTTTGTTTAAATTCTTGTTCAGGGACAGCTTGTACAAACAGTGGGAGTTTATTAACTAATTTATGGCCCATTAGCTCGTAGCTATTAACTGACTTTGACAATGTATAGCATTATGTATAAAAGTACCTATTGCTGTTTCTATTGCAACACGGGATGTTTTCTCAACTTTTTATTTTTGAAAACCACTGCATACAAATTAAAACAGACCAGCTATTAAAAAGTACTGTAGTAATATTTTTTGTTCAGAATACAAATGTTTACAATGTGTTTTATATGGAGACCTGGCAATTACTCTAATGGATCTCTCTGAAATAACAAACTCACACAACTGACATTGCCCCACAGAATATAATGCTCTAAAAAGTGTAAAGTAAGATCAGTTAAGTTCAGGTGCATAATTTAATAAAATAAGATCAGTTAAGTTCAGGTACATAGTTTATAAGATACTTCAAAAAATAAATCACTCTGAACGGCTTAATACTAATATATTTTTCATTTATCTTCCACGGTAATTTATCATTTAAATATCCACCCAAAAATTTAATACAGCTAGGCTCGATATAGGCAAGGTTGTCCCTTAAACTAAAATCCATTTGTACTGTCTGATAGTTTAAACTTCTCTACTGTATTTTGGTTGAAACTAGGCAAAAAACAGGAGAAAGTAAATATATCGACAGTAGATGATCAACACAACTCTTCTGTGTCAGCATTTTTACTCAACTGAGACTAGGCGTGGTGACATAAATTCATACTTTCTCAAATGATTCTGATACAGTGTGCTTTTCTTGTCCCAGAGCTGCTTTTTTACATAAGCTTCCCTATTTTTAACAACAAGATAATTTAACATTGTCAGTCTTTTAGCTATCATACACTCCTGGAAATGGAAAAAAGAACACATTGACACCGGTGTGTCAGACCCACCATACTTGCTCCGGACACTGCGAGAGGGCTGTACAAGCAATGATCACACGCACGGCACAGCGGACACACCAGGAACCGCGGTGTTGGCCGTCGAATGGCGCTAGCTGCGCAGCATTTGTGCACCGCCGCCGTCAGTGTCAGCCAGTTTGCCGTGGCATACGGAGCTCCATCGCAGTCTTTAACACTGGTAGCATGCCGCGACAGCGTGGACGTGAACCGTATGTGCAGTTGACGGACTTTGAGCGAGGGCGTATAGTGGGCATGCGGGAGGCCGGGTGGACGTACCGCCGAATTGCTCAACACGTGGGGCGTGAGGTCTCCACAGTACATCGATGTTGTCGCCAGTGGTCGGCGGAAGGTGCACGTGCCCGTCGACCTGGGACCGGACCGCAGCGACGCACGAATGCACGCCAAGACCGTAGGATCCTACGCAATGCCGTAGGGGACCGCACCGCCACTTCCCAGCAAATTAGGGACACTGTTGCTCCTGGGGTATCGGCGAGGACCATTCGCAACCGTCTCCATGAAGTTGGGCTACGGTCCCGCACACCGTTAGGCCGTCTTCCGCTCACGCCCCAACATCGTGCAGCCCGCCTCCAGTGGTGTCGCGACAGGCGTGAATGGAGGGACGAATGGCGACGTGTCGTCTTCAGCGATGAGAGTCGCTTCTGCCTTGGTGCCAATGATGGTCGTATGCGTGTTTGGCGCCGTGCAGGTGAGCGCCACAATCAGGACTGCATACGACCGAGGCACACAGGGCCAACACCCGGCATCATGGTGTGGGGAGCGAACTCCTACACTGGCCGTACACCACTGGTGATCGTCGAGGGGACACTGAATAGTGCACGGTACATCCAAACCGTCATCGAACCCATCGTTCTACCATTCCTAGACCGGCAAGGGAACTTGCTGTTCCAACAGGACAATGCACGTCCGCATGTATCCCGTGCCACCCAACGTGCTCTAGAAGGTGTAAGTCAACTACCCTGGCCAGCCAGATCTCCGGATCTGTCCCCCATTGAGCATGTTTGGGACTGGATGAAGCGTCATCTCACGCGGTCTGCACGTCCAGCACGAACGTTGGTCCAACTGAGGCGCCAGGTGGAAATGGCATGGCAAGCCGTTCCACAGGACTACATCCAGCATCTCTACGATCGTCTCCATGGGAGAATAGCAGCCTGCATTGCTGCGAAAGGTGGATATACACTGTACTAGTGCCGACATTGTGCATGCTCTGTTGCCTGTGTCTATGTGCCTGTGGTTCTGTGAGTGTGATCATGTGATGTATCTGACCCCAGGAATGTGTCAATAAAGTTTCCCCTTCCTGGGACAATGAATTCACGGTGTTCTTATTTCAATTTCCAGGAGTGTATAATTACACAACATAATTGCTTTTTTAATGTTATTCAATGTGTGAAACACCTGTAATTATTTTTGTGTAATACATAGTATGGATTCTGTGTAATACATAGTATGGATTCTAATGTCCTGCTATTAAGATATCATCATTCATCCATCTCGTCTCAATACACCTCGAAAAAATATAGCAAAACCTGTAGATGATCTGTACAAAGGTACTTAATATAAATATAACTATCGATATTTTGATTTTATTATTCATTCAACATAATTACTAGTGTATGTCTATATACTATTGACTAGAATTTTACTCTTCATAAACAAACATGTAAAACAATGATAACCTGGGCACATTGCCCCTTAAGTACTGTAAAATGCAAACTATGTCTTCCAGTCACAACACCTCATTTGCATGACCTAATCTTAACACTGATCACAACTTAGTGATCACACAAGCAAACACATTATACTGCAGCACAAATTTCAACTTCTACTAGAGTAGAGGTAGTTTTTCAGTTTCTCAAACATTTTTGAAGTATGAGCCTCAGCTCAGTTTTATTCATGCAAGCATTACTTGATATATTGGGCCTCATCCACACAAGTAATATTTTCACCCACTTACTGAAACATTAATTTTAATTTTACACTGCTTGTTTCTGAATTATGTTGATATCTATGATGCACTGACTGTTTCTGGCAGGAACATAGTCAGACCAGCGTTCACTGAAAAAAACAAGAGTGGTTATAAGAAGAATACCTCTTAACCATGCTATTTGCTTGGGATGTGGAGCACCTAAGACCACAACCAGCTGTGCATGTCAATATTTAAGAAGGGTGATCAGTATAGGCAAAGTAAACTGGAAAGCAGGAAACAAGGTGGAAAGAGTACATTTGCATTGAGGAAGAGGAGCTGGTAACAAATATTCTAAACAAATGCAGATATGGTAGTACCAAGGGGGGAGGGGAGGAAAAAGATGGATTTATTGAAATTCTTTTGCATTACAAACTCCGTATATATACTGTCTCGTATCAGGACATTGTTCACTCTGACAATATTGTGTTGCAGACTTTTGTCATGTAGTTCAGTGTACAGCACCAAATCAGATTTGCAATATTGGAAGGAAATGGAAAATTCTTCCCAGAAAATATATCTTTTACTAAACAGAGCATCTGAGGAGCATGTTTCTTGTTGCGCATCACTATCCTGACCTGAAATGCATCAAGCAACTTTGCTCTTCAGGGTCACGATTACGGGCTGAAAGGAGACTGATTCTACCAAATATTGTCCCCACACAATACAGAATAACAGAATAGGTTTTGGCCATCTTGCCATTCTGATCAGAATCTAACCTTCCTCTCTCAACCCATTTCCGTGGCATACAGTTTATATCCCTGTAAGTGATTGTTGTCAGTTTTGCTCTGTGCATTCTTCTGCCACATCTCCAATCCTGTTACTAGTAAGACTTGATCAAGGGCAGAACAACTTGAGAGATGACACACATCACATGGTAGCGGACTTTGACTCACTGCTCAGCATTTTATATTGGCATGGCAACCACATAGTAATCAGAGAGAACTTGCCTTGAACAAACAGCTACCATAATTCTTACTCCACAATGTGTGCCGTTTGTAGGTTTCCCCACAATGTCTGACAGGTTGACAAATAGGAGCTTACTGTGAAAAAAAAAAAAGGATTGTTTGCTGCAAACCAAGCCATGTAGCTCGTTCTTGTTGTTTACATCCTTTCCTCAACCTCCCATGAGAGGGAAAATGAGGGCAAGGGTAAGAGTGTGGCATTGAGACTATCACGAGGCTAAACCAGGGGGATGGTGAGAATTGAGAGTGTGCCAGAGGGACAGTTCCTACCTGTGTAATTCAGAGAAGCAGGTTCTGGGCAGGAGTATCCAAATGGCGTAGGTACTTAAGCAGCTATGTAAGTCACTGGTATAGTGGCATACTGCATTCAGCAGCTACACAATCAAGTTCACAGCTAGTCACTGTTTGGCTATGGCCTTTAGTGTGGGGAGACTGCTGGTTAGTTGGCATCATTAGATATAATGTTGCACACTGATGGAATAATATAACATGTCCACTTTCGTACATGGAGTTGCCGATTGTAGGATAGTAAATTTCTGTAACTGGACTACAGAAGGTAGTGGTGGTGGTGGGGGGGGGGGGGGATGGATGGACAGGGTTTCCACAAAGGGACTGACCTGTATGGTGTAGGTTTGGGGTAAGTTTAACATTTGGATGGGCTAGCACATAGTGTAGGTTGGGTGGGTAACAAAATATTACATTGGATGATGAGGGGAGGATTATTGGAAAAAATCTCCTCACCTCACAGTACGAGAAGACGTAATCAAAGCTCTGATGATGGATTTGGTTGAGGTATTCGAGGCCTGCATGATATTGGTTGGTAAAAAGAGAACTGCTTGGTGATTGATTAATAATAGCAACAATTTAGTTATGTCACAAGAATTGGCATGAAGAATCTCATTCGGTACTAATTGGGCAGAATATGTATGTCTTTAAAGGCTCTGGCAAGGTTATCATCATAGTTAAGTAACTTCTGCTTTCCATTGCAGAGTGCAGATACCAAGGATATAGAGGACCAACATTTTAATGTGAAATAGGTGACTGTCACAATAGTTGTATTTGATATAAACACAGGCTTTTATGGAGCTATCTGAGAGTGTGAGAGCAGCATATAATAAGCAGCTCACTGAATTGACATGGGTCAAATGAAGCATGAAATGTAGCAAAGTGGAATAATTCCCTCTCCTATAATTCTAGTCGTTAACTTTTGTTTTCTTCTTTGTGTTTCACTGGTGAGAAGGAATCCTTTCTGTCCATCAGTATCTGAAACCCATTGTCTAGTTAAGATTCATTGATGACATTTTCTTCATCTGTACTCTGTTCTCCCATCTTCATTCTTTCCTCCATAGCATTGACATCTACTCCCAAATGCATTTTGTCGGGTCCTTCTCAATCAACAAGTCATGTTCATAGATGTCGATCTCCACCTCTCAGATGGCTCCTTAAATAAATCAGTTCATATTAAGTGCACCAACCCCCCCCCCCCCCCATGAGCCATGGACCTTGCCGTTGGTGGGGAAGCTTGCGTGCCTCAGCGATACAGATGGCCGTACCGTAGGTGCAACCACAACGGAGGGGTATCTGTTGAGAGGCCAGACAAACGTGTGGTTCCTGAAGAGGGGCAGCAGCCTTTTCAGTAGTTGCAGGGGCAACAGTCTGGATGATTGACTGATCTGGCCTTGTAACATTAACCAAAACGGCCTTGCTGTGTTGGTACTGCGAACGGCTGAAAGCAAGGGGAAACTACAGCCGTAATTTTTCCCGAGGACATGCAGCTTTACTGTATGATTAAATGATGATGGCGTCCTCTTGGGTAAAATATTCCGGAGGTAAAATAGTCCCCCATTCGGATCTCTGGGCGGGGACTACACAAGAGGACGTCGTTATCAGGAGAAAGAAAACTGGCATTCTACGGATCGGAGCGTGGAATGTCAGATCCCTTAATCGCGCAGGTAGGTTAGAAAATTTAAAAAGGGAAATGGATAGGTTAAAGTTAGATATAGTGGGAATTAGTGAAGTTCGGTGGCAGGAGGAACAAGACTTTTGGTCAGGTGATTACAGGGTTATAAATACAAAATCAAATAGGGGTAATGCAGGAGTAGGTTTAATAATGAATAATAAGGAATAATAGGAGTGCGGGTAAGCTACTACAAACAGCATAGTGAACGCATTATTGTGGCCAAGATAGACACAAAGCCCATGCCTACTACAGTAGTACAAGTTTATATGCCAACTAGCTCTGCAGATGATGAAGAAATTGATGAAATGTATGACGAGATAAAAGAAATTATTCAGGTAGTGAAGGGAGACGACAATTTAATAGTCATGGGTGACTGGAATTCGTCAGTAGGAAAAGGGAGAGAAGGAAACATAGTAGGTGAATATGGATTGGAGGGAAGAAATGAAAGAGGAAGCCGCCTTGTAGAATTTTGCACAGAGCATAACTTAATCATAGCTAACACTTGGTTCAAGAATCATAAAAGAAGGTTGTATACCTGGAAGAATCCTGGAGATACTAAAAGGTATCAGATAGATTATATAATGGTAAGACAGAGATTTAGGAACCAGGTTTTAAATTGTAAGACATTTCCAGGGGCAGATGTGGATTCTGACCACAATCTATTGGTTATGAACTGCAGATTGAAACTGAAGAAACTGCAAAAAGGTGGGAATTTAAGGAGATGGGACCTGGATAAACTGAAAGAACCAGAGGTTGTAGAGAGTTTGAGGGAGAGCATAAGGGAACAATTGACAGGAATGAGGGAAAGAAATACAGTAGAAGAAGAATGGGTAGCTCTGAGGGATGAAGTAGTGAAGGCAGCAGACGATCAAGTAGGTAAAAAGATGAGGGCTAATAGAAATCCTTGGGTAACAGAAGAAATATTGAATTTAATTGATGAAAGGAGAAAATATAAAAATGCAGTAAATGAAGCAGGCAAAAAGGAATACAAACGTCTCAAAAATGAGATTGACAGGAAGTGCAAAATGGCTAAGCAGGGATGGCTAGAGGACAAATGTAAGGATGTAGAGGCTTGTCTCACTAGGGGTAAGATAGATACTGCCTACAGGAAAATTAAAGAGACCTTTGGAGAGAAGAGAACCACTTGTATGAATATCAAGAGCTCAGATGGCAACCCAGTTCTAAGCAAAGAAGGGAAGGCAGAAAGGTGGAAGGAGTATATAGAGGGTTTATACAAGGGCGATGTACTTGAGGACAATATTATGGAAATGGAAGAGGATGTAGATGAAGACGAAATGGGAGATAAGATACTGCGTGAAGAGTTTGACAGAGCACTGAAAGACCTGAGTCGAAACAAGGCCCCGGAAATAGACAACATTCCATTAGAACTATTGATGGCCTTGGGAGAGCCAGTCATGACAAAACTCTACCATCTGGTGAGCAAGATGTGTGAGACAGGCAAAATACCCTCAGACTTCAAGAAGAATATAATAATTCCAATCCCAAAGAAAGCAGGTGTTGACAGATGTGAAAATTACCGAACTATCAGTTTAATAAGTCACAGCTGCAAAATACTAACGCGAATTCTTTACAGACGAATGGAAAAACTGGTAGAAGCCGACCTCGGGGAAGATCAGTTTGGATTCCGTAGAAATGTTGGAACACGTGAGGCAATACTAACCTTACGACTTATCTTAGAAGAAAGATTAAGAAAAGGCAAACCTACGTTTCTAGCATTTGTAGACTTAGAGAAAGCTTTTGACAATGTTAACTGGAATACTCTCTTTCAAATTCTGAAGGTGGCAGGGGTAAAATACAGGGAGCGAAAGGCTATTTACAATTTGTACAGAAACCAGATGGCAGTTATAAGAGTCGAGGGGCATGAAAGGGAAGCAGTGGTTGGGAAAGGAGTGAGATAGGGTTGTAGCCTCTCCCCGATGTTATTCAATCTGTATATTGAGCAAGCAGTGAAGGAAACAAAAGAAAAATTCGGAGTAGGAATTAAAATTCATGGAGAAGAAGTAAAAACTTTGAGGTTCGCCGATGACATTGTAAATCTGTCAGAGACAGCAAAGGACTTGGAAGAGCAGTTGAACGGAATGAACAGTGTCTTGAAAGGAGGATATAAGATGAACATCAACAAAAGCAAAACAAGGATAATGGAATGTAGTAAAATTAAATCGGGTGATGCTGAGGGGATTAGATTAGGAAATGAGACACTTAAAGTAGTAAAGGAGTTTTGCTATTTGGGGAGCAAAATAACTGATGATGGTCGAAGTAGAGAGGAAATAAAATGTAGACTGGCAATGGCAAGGAAATCGTTTCTGAAGAAGAGAAATTTGTTAACATCGAGTATAGATTTAAGTGTCAGGAAGTCGTTTCTGAAAGTATTTGTATGGAGTGTAGCCATGTATGGAAGTGAAACATGGATGATAACTAGTTTGGACAAGAAGAGAATAGAAGCTTTCGAAATGTGGTGCTACAGAAGAATGCTGAAGATAAGGTGGGTAGATCACGTAACTAATGAGGAGGTATTGAATAGGATTGGGGAGAAGAGAAGTTTGTGGCACAACTTGACTAGAAGAAGGGATCGGTTGGTAGGACATGTTTTGATGCATCAAGGGATCACAAATTTAGCATTGGAGGGCAGTGTGGAGGGTAAAAATCGTAGAGGGAGACCAAGAGATGAATACACTAAGCAGATTCAGAAGGATGTAGGTTGCAGTAGGTACTGGGAGATGAAGAAGCTTGGACAGGATAGAGTAGCATGGAGAGCTGCATCAAACCAGTCTCAGGACTGAAGACCACAACAACAACAACAACCACCAACAGCACCTCCATTTGACTGCTGTCACCTGTTCCATGCCAAAAAGGCTTCCCTATAGCCTCACCACATGTGGAAGCTGCATCTGCTGTGGAAAGCAGGAGTGTCAAAATATACCAATAACCTCACCAGAGCCTTTATTGATGGACAATATCCTATCCATCTCATCCATAAGCACTTCTCCCATACCATGTCCTCCTCTGACAGCTATAAACCTGTTAACCAGCTGCTGACCAGCAGTCTAGTGTCATGTTGCCCTTGGAAAACTAAATCACATCTTTCACCAGGGCTTCGACTACCTCTTGTCCTGCCCTTAGATAAGGGTCATCTTATCTGTATTCACCCAGAGTAGTGTTCTGCCTTCCCACCCAACCTACTCAATATCCTTATCTGTCCCTGTTCCAATCTTGCACGCCCTGGGTCATTTCCTCGTGGATAACCCAATTGCAAGACTTGTCCCATATGCGAAACCACCACCTCATATTGCAGTACAGTCGCAGGCATTTTCACTTAGGGCCACATGTGAAAGTGACCGGCAGATAACCAACTGTTTACTTACAGGTATGGCCACTGCAAAACTATGGCAAACTGCAAACTTGACTACCCAGTTACCAAACATGCTGCACAGCACAACAGATGAATTCAACAGCTGCTTCACAACATGTGCGATTTACACGCTCCCTTACAGCACTAGTTTCTATGAACTACACTGGTGGAATTGATGTGCCAGCATATGCTGCCCTGTCGTGTTCCCCCTGGTCTGAACCTCTGCTGACCTGTTACCCACTGCCTCGCCTTACCTCTTTCCTTCGCTCTTCTGTCTATGTCACTCCCTCCCTGTCCAGATCATCTCCCTCCCCTCCCTCTCCCTCTCCCCCTCTCCCTCTCCCCCTCTCCCCTTCTCTCCCCCCCTCTCCCCCCCCCCTCTCACTTCACCTCTATGGCCACAATAGTGTGCGTTTGGGTGGTTGTGTGTGAAAATGTGTATGCTCTCTGCTAGAAGATGAGCCAGAGCTTGAAAGTTAGTTAATACTATATTCTGCTACGTGTGCCTGTATGCCGTACACCAGTCTGCTATAGATAAGTGGTTGCATATCCCTTATTTTATGTATTGTTACATCTAGGAATTTCCATTATTGCTATAACTATACCACTTTTACTTAAAATATCAAAATTCTTATCCAAGTGATATTTCTTTAAGTTTCATTATTCACTAGATTATCTGGGCTATGCTGATTCCAGTGGTGTGTTTGGTTCTTCATAAAGCATTTTATTTTAAGAGAAACATGTAATTTACAAAGTTTGAATATAGTGACAGTAAAATCAAACAATGGATAATCCGGCATGGAATAATGAAAATATTACAGGAAGGGTAGTTTGCTACGCACCATATGGCAGAGATGTTGAGTCACAGATTGACACGACAAAAAGACTGTCAACCAAGTAAGCTTTGTCTAATCTGGAAGAAGGCCTTTGACCTAAAGCTTACTTGTTTGACACTCTTTTTGTTGTGCCTATCTGCAACTCAACAATTCTGCCGTATGGTGAGTAGCAGTCTATCCTTTTCATAATATTGTCATGTGAGCATAAAAATGTCACAAGCTAATGATTTTTTCCAAAAGGACATAACTCATTTGGAAGTTCCGATTTTCCTTCTTCCAGTAAACATCTTACTTTTTCTGAAAAGTTATTCATAACTGAAGTTTCCTCCATCCAGAAGATACTTCCGTTATTTTGACTTTTAAGCAAGCTTAATTGTATGAATTAATGTTACAATTTTGTGCCCTAATTTGACCCAGAAAATACCTTTGCTTGTCAGAGCAATGTGCTAATTGAGTAATTAAGTAAATTAGAAAAATTAAAAACCTATGAAATTTGCATGAAACTTGGTAAATTTCCTTTAATGTACATATGTTATTAACAAAGTAGTCAATTTAACTTTGTTGACTTCGCAGTTATGTAATAGATAGTTAAACCAAATTGTTACTTAGTTCACTATAGGTCTGTCACCAGTAATTTGAACCTTTATCTCATTGTAAAGCAATATGTATATACAGAATTCACTAATTACAAATACACTTGTCTAGAAGTACAACCACCAGACAATAGGTCTTTGAGTCTCAGTGTAGCTGATGCCTTATTAACAGCTGAGTGTTAAAGTTCACTAACTTGTAAAGATGTAAGTGCTATAATCAGTCAATGTAAATGTCTTTATGAACTTGTTTGAGCAATATGTCTTTAGTTGTCAACATAGTAACATATCTATGTAAAAACATGTTAGCAAAATGTCAGTGACGCACTCTGTAGTACATTAATAATTGACAATCTTCTTTTAAATTGTGATTTATGGAGCTCAATTGTTTGCAGACACGTGTGCTAAATTTGTTATCGAAATATGCATTAAGGATGGTGTCACTGTTTGAAGGCTGTCAATTACAGTTTGTTTAGACTGTAACCAAAAATGTGATCATCATAACTTATTTTGGCATTAACAGATGTGAGATAATCTCAAATTTAAATCAATAGT
Source organism: Schistocerca nitens (assembly GCF_023898315.1). Classification (NCBI taxonomy): domain Eukaryota; kingdom Metazoa; phylum Arthropoda; class Insecta; order Orthoptera; family Acrididae; genus Schistocerca; species Schistocerca nitens. The sequence continues at coordinate 476,318,751 of NC_064619.1, read as the reverse complement.
GGTGTGAAAATCACTGAATTGTTAGGTTACAAATCCAACCAGTTCCAGAGAACAAGACGTCAAGATTTTCATGTTACCAAAGGATTGCAGAAATGCAACCAGGTTAGTAATTTGCCAGTGGATTTAGGAGTGGGTGTTGAGTTTCAGATTGAAAGAGCAGAAATACTGCTATGTGTCCAGATCATGAAGATGTCCTCTATGAATGGTGCTATAAGGTTTACACTAGATGTTTGTAGATCTGGGCTTCAAATGAGATTGGTCAAAAGGATTAAGAAAAAAGATAATGGGTTTGGGATGAGGAGGATGCTAAGGGTGGTCATGTTACATAGTAGCAAAAAGATACAGCTGGCCACTGGCTAGAGGTGCTGGTGAAAGAAAGCAGAAGCTCTTTGTGTGGTAATCATGTAATTACCCATGATGAGTCAACTATTAGGGAGACTACTGGGGTGGAATTTGTGGAAGCACGTAAAAAGAGAGTGTGTGACAGATTGTTGATGTGATGCAAGACATGGATCCAGATGGCAGTTTCTGAAATGGGCTAACGTTTCAAGGAGCTACTGGAAGTCATGTTGGAGTTCTGGAACAGGATTTGGGGACGAAGGTTAAGCCACGTTATGAGATGAGGAATTCCTAAAAGGCTGTCAGAGACTGAGAGGGCATTTATTGTTTCCATCCTGGGAACTTCCATTATTATAATACCAATTTATATTTTTACAGCATCTAATATTATATTTATTTGGCCCCATCATATACATTATCAGCTTCTTCTTTCCTTTTTCTGTATTGCTGCCTTTTTTTTCTTTCAGAGGGCTCTGTTCTTGGTCTCTACACAAATCACCTCCAACTTTTCAGTTACCCTCTGTGCTACTTCTGACTACTTAGAAGGGAAACTCCCCATCGTACTCTCCTCAGATTTAGTGCTAAAATGGCCCAGTGGATAGCCCATCAAAAAATGAACACCGGTCAAGCATGAAAATATGAGGAAGGTGTACTGAACTGTGAAAAAAGAAGCAAATTTGAAACAGTGAATGGTTCAAGCTCAATATGTGGAACACCAAGTGAATTGCAAGAATCAGTGCATCGTGGTTGTGTGGTCATGGTGTTGGACTGCAAAGCCGGAGATCTGTGTTCAAATCTCCCTCTTGGCTCATCTTTTCCACAAAATTGTGAACTTTCCATATGGTCATTGACGTGTCTCTTCTCCGTCTATAGTCTTGGTAGATGTCATACTACACATTGGTTATAGAATACTAGTCATGTGATAAGAATACATTACTGTCACCAGTAAATGTGATAGATAGTGAGAGCAGGGATGATAACACGTAGACTTCTCACAGAAATAGAACATGTGGTACTTGTGTAGAACAAATAGGACGTATGTATCTCTGGAGGCCCTTCCTTACACCTCACTGTCGCAAACAGGTGTTACACCATGACACAGACACAAATTTGAATACAACGAACAGCCATGTCAATGACCGGATGGACAGTTCATAATTTTGTGTGTGTCTGTGTGTGTGTGTGTGTGTGTGTGTGTGTGTGTGTGTGTGTGTGGGAGGGGGGGGGAATTGGAGCACATGGGAGATCTGAACACAGATCTTCACCTTCGCAGTCCAACACCATTACCACATAACCATGACACCATCACTCTTCATGCTTGCTCGATATTGCAGATCTTGAGCTTGGACTGTTCACTGTTTTGATTTTGCTTCTTTTTTCATAGTTCAGTACATCTTCCTGTTTTCATGCTTGATCTGTCTTCAGTTTTTGACAGGCTATCCACTGGTCCTTCTTACCACTAAATCTGAAGGGGGTCTGAAGGGGAGTTTCCCTTGTTAGGATTAGAAATCTTGCCACATTGTGGTTCCTATACTGGAGGTCCTGGATATCTCCGCCCAATTGAATTGTAATCATTCCTGCTTCCTCCATCATTTGGATTTCTTTTGCTGTATAGAAATGTCTCTGGATCCAGAAACTAATAATGCTTTAGCAGTCTGCTTGTGCCTGTCATTTTTGCTGCATGGTAAGTACCAATTTCTCTATCTATATTTGATTTTAGTTTTACTGTAGTGACCATTCTCTGGACAGTGTTATCAGATTTCAGAGTTCATTAAGCAGAGACCCTCTGTCTGGGTCCATTCATCATCACTTACAACTTAATGGTTGTCATGCTAGCATGTAAAACAGAAAAGTGGCTTCACATTGAAGTTATGGGGTTCCCATTTAATTTCTGTGTTTCTGATATGAGCTTGTTGATGATCTTTGCACCAAAATACTGCCCCTTATTCTGCACCTCATACCAGGAGGCATGAGCTACATTGTTTCTATGTTTATGTTTTTTGTGGTTGTGTAGATCATAGTTCATCATGTTATCAGCAGGGTCTTGAGAGCTGGTGACTTGGATGCACTCATAGATTGTGTGTAAGAACCAAGTAGGTGGAGGTGGTTGCCTGACACTGCAACATCAGACAGCTGATGTACTTCCACTAGAAGAGTGGAGAGCAATCTTTTCAGTTAAGCAAGATGTATGATGAGTGTATTCTGTTTTAGTGTATTGTAAATATTAGTGCTATATACTTGTATATCTTGGCATAGAGTTTTAAATGGTCTTTCAGAAGTTAAAAATTCTCTGTTCGGTTAGTGCTGTAATTTTGATGGAATCAGAAATTTTCAAGTGTGTGTTGCATATAATGAAGACTTCACTAATGGAAGGAATGGATAGTACTTTCAAATATTATAGCAGTGGATGACATGGTACCCTTTGCTTGGTGGTACAGATGTTCCTAATTATTTGGTTTCGTCATCCTAATAGCTTTGTGATATTTGTTGGAAACTCCTAGAAGATAATAACCCAACGAATAACTGACTCAGTGTAACGATGATAGATTATCTTTCTGTAGTTCATGGGCACTCTACAGTGAGCTTACCAGTGCTCTTTCTTTGTGAAGTACGTGTTTGTTGCACCTAACAAAGTATACATTGTAAATATGAATATTCAATTTATTAACTAAGTAGTCTGTGTACCTTTGAATTTAAATCCTACTCAAAACTTAGACCAAAAAACTCAAGTTGGTTTGATTCTGATCTCCTGATAATTGAAATGTGGAAAAATTCTGGAAAAACGCAGAAATTCTAACATGGAAAACACCCGAACAGTCACAACACAAGCACAACTCACACATGTAGGTCCACTGTCTCTGGCCACCGAGGCCAACCCCGGTGGCCAGAGTGCGAGTTGTGCTTGTGTGAATGTCTGTGTGTTTTCCAGTTATAGGAAGGCCTTTTGGCCAAAAGCTCACATGTTTAGCAGTCTTTTTGTTGATTATATACGTCTGTATTTCATACAACCTAGATAATTTTTTTAAGGCAATACTGCATTTTTCACATCTTTTAAGGTAATTTGCCTTGTCCAGATAAGCTGCCATGTCCGCATCTGAATATTATTACATTTAGAAAGAATTCATTGAGACAAATTGACTTCTGAACAGGATATACTGTTAATATAATTTTCTAATCTAAGTTTCAATATCTTTTGACTTTGATACCTGATTCTGACTGGACAACAGACCAAACTGCTTTTGTCTTTTTTCTACATGGAGGATGAATGTATTCTTTGCCAGTTTTATTGCTGTCAATACAACTTTCCTAAATATAGTTTAATAGCATTTAACATACACAGCAAAATCAAGGATTTTGTTATACAGGTTGTTCAGAAACTCCTGTTACAAACTTCTAGGACTTGTAGAGGAGAGTGAGTACACAATATTTTGAATAGGAACCCATGTCTGGAAACATGCCATTTCAATTCTGTGATGGCTTCAATTAAACAATTGAAAATCCAGGATGGAACAATGACAATATTATGAAAAGGATGGTTGCTACTCACCAGTATAGCTAGATGACGAGTCACAGATAGTCACATCAAAAAGACTGTCCAACAAGTAAGCTTTTCATCAATGGCGTTGTCGGAATTACACAACGCACGCACGTTTGCGCGAGCGCGCGCACGCACGCACGCCCACACACACACACACACACACACACACACACACACACACACACACACACAAAACACAGTCTCTGGCTGCCAAGGCCAGACTGCGAATAGCATCGCATGATGGGAGAAGCAAGCTAAGTGGCTAAGTGGTGGGGATAAGGAGGAATCTGGGCTGCAGGGGGGGTGGGGGGGAGGGAATAGCAGAGTAACAGTGGAGGATGGTAAACTACTCCTTGTGGGAGCATGCAGGGACGAGATGGGGAGGGGGTAGGGCAACTAGGTGCAGCCAAGAGGTTAGACAGAGGATGGGGGCCATAAAAGCAGGGAAGTAAAAAGACTCTGGGTGTGTTAGTGGAATAGAGTATCGTGCTGGAATGGGAACAGGGAAATGGATGTGTAGGTAAAGAAGAATGACTAAAAAAAGTTGAGACCAGGAGGGTTACAGGAACATGGTTTATATTGCTGACAGACTTCCCATCTGTGAAATTCAGAAAAGCTGGTGTTGTTGAGAAGGACAGTGAAGCCCTTTTTGGCCAAAAGCTTACTTGTTTGACAGTCATTTTGGTGTGCCTATCTGTGACTCAGCATCTCCTTTTCATTAATATTGTCATGGTTTCAGTTCAGATGTTTAACTCATCCCCTTCTCCTTGAGGAAGCTTACTGGTCCTGCATTCTTGATCATCAGACAGAATATTTTGGACCTGTTCTTGGAAGCTGTGGCATGGAATGTCCATCAGGAAATGTGGTTGTGGTTTCAGCATGGTGGTGCACTACCTTCATTTCTTGCATGCGGTTCGGAGACATCTCAACAGACAGTGTGGTGAAAGATGGATAGGCTGAGGTAGTCCAACTGCATGGCTGCTGTGATTGCTGGTTTTAACTCCTGTGGACTACTATTTGTGGGCCCATATGCAAATTTGAGTTACAAGAGTTCTGGCTGCTGCACTAGAAACTGAACGGACACCAGATATGATGGAAAGTATGTACCACAAAATGCTTTGTAGGTACAATGTCTGTAACACCAGTGGTGGTTGCTGCATTGAGCCGCTGTTGTAATGCATCAGTACTGTTCTGTACATACATTACGCTAGGTTCCTTTTTGTTCTGGAATAATGTAAACATGTAAAATGTAAGTGTTAATACAAAAAAAATTTACTTAAGTGAGAAATGGATGTTTCATTATGTTTCCTTTAGAACTGTTACACTAATAATTGTACTGTGTCATTCCTAATTCAGTTTCTCAAGCAGGAGTGAATGACTTAAACATCTGAATTGAAACCATCATACAACAGAAATGGCATGTTTCGAGGCACGGATTCCTATTAAGAATATTATGTACTGACTTTTGTCTACAAGTTCTATAAGATTGTAACAGGAATTTCCGAACACCCTGTATAAAGAATGTAGATGTGTTACTCCTAACTACTTCATATGGATCCTCTAAAATGTTTATCATTGGCATATCCTGGGATGTAGTACACTTCATTCCAATTTCATATTTTTTGCGTGCCTTTTTCATGGCACTGTAATTTTAACAGCTAACAATGTATATTAGACAATCCTTACACATAAGTAATTGCAGGAGACACATACATGCTTCAAATATCTTGCACACATTTAATCGTATCTTTTTACTATAAATTGATTACTTACTTAATGAGATACTAGGAATTAATGGACAATGTCTATGAAATTGGTGGTATACCACTTGATTTATTTTAGTGACAATGATTAAAAGTAACTGGCAAATGTATGTTAGGTAACTCAGATGGAAAACCAGTTCTAAGTAAAGACAGGAAAGCATAAAGGTTGAAGGAGTATATAGAGGAAGGAGTACATAGAGGGTCTATACAAGGGTGATGTACTTGAGGGCAATATTATGGAAATGGAAGAGGACTTAGATGAAGATGAAATGAGACACACAAGATTGTGTGAAAATTTGACAGAGGACTGAAAGACCTAAGTAAAAAAAAGGTTCTGGGAGTAGACAACATTCCATCAGAGCTACTGATAGACTTGGGAGAGCCAGCCATGATAAAACTCTTCATTTGGTGAGCAAGACGTATGAGACACACGAAATACCCTCAGACTTCAAGAAGAATATAATAATTCCAATCCCAAAGAAAGTTTAATGAGTTTAATAAGTCATGGCTGCAAAATACTAACATACATTCTTTACAGACAAATTGAAAAACTGGTAGAAGCTGACCTCAAGGAAGATCAGTTTTTATTCCTTAGAAATGTTGGAACACGTGAGGCAATATTGACCCTACGACTTACCTTAGAAGATAGATTAAGGAAAGGCAAACCGACATTTCTAGCATTTGTAGACTTGGAGAAAGCTTTTGACAATATTGACTGGAATACTCTCTTTAAAATTCTGAAGGTGGCAGGGGTAAAATACAGGGAGCGAAAGGCTATTTACAATTTGTATAGAGACCAGATGGCAGTTATGAGAGTAGAGGGGCATGAAAGGAAAGCAGTGGTTGAGAAGAGAGTGAGACAAGGTTGTAGCCTATCCCCAATGTTATTCAATCTATATATTGAGCAAGCAGTAAAGGAAACAAAACAAAACTTTGGAGTAGGAATGGAGAAGAATAAAAACTATGAGATTTGCCAATGACATTGCAATTCTGTCAGAGAAAGTAAAGAACCTGGAAGAGCAGTTGAATGGAATGGACAGCGTCTTGAAAGGAGGATATAAGATGGACATCAACAAAAGCAAAACAAGAATAATGGAATGTAGTTGAATTAAATCAGGTTATTCTGAGGAACTTAGGTTAGGAAGTGAGACACTTAAATTAGTAGGTAAGTTTTGCTATTTGGGGAGCAAAATAACTGATGATGGTCAAGGTAGAGACGATATAAAACATAAAATGGCTATGGCAAGGAAAGCGTTTCTGAAGAAGAGAAATTTGTTAACATAGAATATAGATTTAAGTGTCGGGAAGTCTTTTCTGGAAGTATTTGTGTAGTGTGTAGCCTCGTATATAAATGAAACATGGACGATAAATAGTTTAGACAAGAAAAGAATAGAAGCTTTTGAAATGTGGTGCTACAGAAGAATGCTGAAGATTAGATGGGTAGATCGCATAACTAATGCGGAGGTACTGAATAGAATTGGGAGGAGACGAAGTTGTGACTAAAAGAAGGGACCAGTTTGTAGGACATGTTCTGAGGCATTAAGGGCTCACTAATTTAGTATCGGAGGGAATCATGGAGGGTAAAAATCATAAAGGTAGACTAAGAGATGAATATACTAAGCAGATCCAGAAGGATGTAGGTTGCAATAGTTACTCGGAGATGAAGGAGCTTGGACAGGATAGAGTAGCATGGAGAGCTGCCTCAAACCAGTCTCTGGACTGAGGACCACTACAACTACAACAACAACAACATATTAGGTAAGCTTTTCTTAGAAATGGCTGTCATGAAATAATATGCATCTATCATACACTGAACTATCACATAAGTCAGAATAAATTTAACAGAATTTTCTGACACACAACTCGTACATCTACACCTGCACTCTGCACGTGACCTAAGGCATCTGATCAAGAACAGTTCTGATATGACTTTCATTTCCCCCTTCTCCTATTTCATTCAAGACTGTTGTATGGAATGAGTTACTGTTGATAAGCCTCTGTATGAGCTCTTATATCCATGATTGTCGCATGTACTCATTTTTCAGGATGTACCAGATGGTTATAATTAAAGTGCAGGTACCCACAGAGGTCCAATGTGGGCTATAATCATCATGTGCAGTGGAATGTGGTAGATATGCTAATGCATTAATATGGAAAAAAATTATGCTGGAAAAAAATTAGTTCAAATTTTGGCCACCAGGTGCAAAACTGGTGCTGAAAATAATAATAAAAAAAATGTATTGAAATGTTTCTATACATAATGGAGTAGGAGCGGACTGGGACATGGACAGCAAAGGTTAAGCAAATGAGAAAGGCATAATGTTCATTTTATTATTAACTTTTATGGTTTGTCAAATGTAGCTTGGAAGTCAAACCATTATACAAACAGTACATAGTGCCAGATTTGCACATGGTGGCCAAAATTGGAACTAATCTTTTTCCACTGTAAATCATTTCCACATTAACACATTAACATATTTACTAAGTTTTGCTGCCTTATGATGATTTCAGCCCACACTGGACCTCTATGAGTAGCTGCACTTTAATTCTAACCACCCAGTACTTGGGACCAAGTAATATGCTGCCTGACTCTTCTTGGAATGTCTGCTCTTTGTATTTTAACAGTAAACCTCTTCATGTTACATTTTTTAGAGTTCGTGTAGATGTAGTAAATAAATTTGTACATACCCATTGCCATAAAGCTTATAATAATAAAAGGAGTGGAACAAGTCATCCTCAGAAGAACTGGAAATGCTGTGTTCCCTATAACTGTTCCGAGCTGACCAAACATGAGAGATAAACTTACAGCTGTATTCCTGTAAAATAAGAAACATTGTTTGAAACAAAAAGTAGTAGCGAAGTTGTATAATATTATTTTTGTACATATTGACCTTTATGAGGTGACTACCTACTGAAAAAAATTATAATGTTTCCATCAGTGGAATAAAAGGAAACAACTTATAACAGATATGAATAAATACTATTAAAATGAGTTCTTTATTTGCTTCCCCATTAAATTTTGTGCAGTTAGACCAAATAGCAACAGCCTAAGATAGGTTATAAGCAGTTTCTGGTGAGCATATTTCTCAGAACTGAATCTTAGATATGTGCATTCAAGAACTGATTCATTGAAGACACATATTATTTAGCAACTACTGTAAAGAAATGTAACAATTTGGGGAAAATGCAGTGAATTGTGTTGTCAATGTTATTCCATTTACGATAGGTGAATTCATGGCAACAAAAGTGCTGTTGTCTCTTGTTTGTTAAAGCACAAAATCAAACATGTAAATGAAATGCATAATAAAGAAAATAAATATTTTCAAATCTGGAGAGAAACTGAGTTTATTGGTAAATGTTAACAACAGCATTGAAACAACTGGCAGTGTTTTCACGAATGAACCATCAGTCTTTCAAACGTTAGACACGTGCAGATGTATGTGATCAAGAGAGATTGGAGCTGAGCTGACCTCTTGTAAATAATTATCTGCTTGTGCTTATTTGAAAACAGTGGGCTCTTTTGTAGAACAGTTGTACATAAAATCACTGTTGTATCATTCACTTATTTGTAACACCATTGTTTGAAGTTAAAAGAACCCACACAAATGTCACAGATGACAGAATTGAGGTATAAAAAGACGAGTAATAATATTCCATTTTTTTAAGCATATGGCACAGAAATAACTGCAGCAAGTGTACACTGAAGATATAGTACCTCATACTACAGTGTTAATGACTTCAAACATGGATGACTCCATAAATCAAGGAAGGTGGGCATGATGTTTTGCTTCTGTTGTTACAGAGATAATCGATTCAGTAACTTTGTTTATTTGTGGCAACCAGTGGGCAAAATTAAATTCAACAAAATATTCCAAATGTAATTTTATATTGCCTTTATGATTGTGAATGTTCGCCTTCATGTGGAGTACACAGGTAGATTTAATTCCAGATGAGGTTCTAGACCATATGATTTGATTACTCGCAGAGTTCAAGAAATGTGTAGCAATTCTAAATTATCCATCAGGGTATAAGTGTGAAGAGGAACTTCTGTCATAAAAGGTTGCATAAACATTCTAAGTGTGAGCTTGGCCTTTTTAAGTCTCTTCACACCTGAGAGCAGACAGGAGTACTTGGCAGATTTAATTTAGTATAACACCAGCATATCAGATGGTGATTTATAGATAAACCATAGTTCTGTAATAGTACACATCAGTTTATACATTTCCAGAATTTTCACTCTGCAGCAGAGTGTGTTCTGATATGAAACTTCCTGGCAGATTAAAACTGTATGCCACACTGAAACTCAAACTCTGAACCTTTGCCTTTTGAGAGCATGTGCTCTACTGACTCAACTATACCCAAGCATGACTCACAACCCGTCCTCACAGCTTTACTATCACCAGTACTTCGTCTCCTACCTTCCAAACTTCACAGAAGCTCTCCTGTGAACCTCAAAGAACTAGCACTCCTGGAAGAAAGGATATTGTGGAGACATGGCTTAGCCACAGCCTGGGGGATGTTTCCAGTGAGTTTGAGTCTTAGTCCGGCACACATTTTTAGTCTGCCAGGTAGTTTCAGTTTATATGTTACTTTTAAAATGTTTTATAACATTCGTATGTAGCAAGTAGTAATAATTAAATTAATACACACATAATTAGCAACAACAAATGTGTGATGGTCTTTAACATACTTCAGCTTTAAAGATAATGGGCTATTGTTATGAAATAATAAATAAAAAATTGGAAAGATCCAAAGGTGAAGTTGTCTGTATCTTATAAGTATAGATCAACAACAACACTCCTGTGGCAGATTGTGTTGTTGATATGAAACTTCCTGGCAGATTAAAACTGTATGCTATTGTTGCTATGTTGCTACTGTTTCTGTTTTACTGTTAAAATACAAAGAGCAGACATTCCAAGAAGAGTCAGGCAGCATCATATTACTTGGTTCCAAATACTGGGTGGTTAGAATTAAAGTGCAGCTACTCATAGAGGTCCAGTGTGGGCTGAAATCATCATAAGGCAGCAAAACTTAGTAAATATGTTAATGTGTTAATGTGGAAATGATTTACAGTGGAAAAAGATTAGTTCCAATTTTGGCCACCATGTGCAAATCTGGCACTATGTACTGTTTGTTGTTATTTACACTGTTCAGGGATAACACTATTGCAGTTTGTCAGTCAATGTATATGTTTGTGACAGTGTAAATTGGTTTCTAACAAGGGATTACAATGAAAGAAAGGATCGCAAGTCCTCTCTTGTCCACAGCCCAAATGAAGAAGATAAGCCAGTTACCATGTAATAAGTCTCATGGAAATCATCGTTATGTAGTTTTACCATTCTATAGTTTTTGAAACATGGAAAATACAGTAGAACTTATTATGTCTCCATCTCCTTCAGTGTATTCAGTGATGAGTGTTCTCCACTGATCTTTCTTTGACACTGCATTTAGAACTGATTTGTCTTTATGTTGTTTCTCTTGTATTGTTTGGCACAAAGAAAGATACTAAAATTCAAGACTAGTTGCTACAATAGCAAACAAATTAGCACCTTTTAAAACTGTTATTCGTTAATCCTATTTATGCAATAAAATTGCTTGACATTGGTAAAATGAAGAACTCATTAAAAGCAGATTACCACAACCAACAAAAATGGAAGTAACATGTGAATACATTTCAATCAAAATGAAATACTAGTGCTTGTTAACTCATTTCACATTAAAAGGTACCAGAAAGAGAAGAATGGTGTGGATGATTAAAAGCATGAATATGAGAAGATGCAAATTCAGATGAAGTGAAACTGTGAGAAATGAGGAAGTGATCAAATTGTTTTTATTGTTTTATGTGCCAAATACAAGGGGCATTCAATAAGTAAAGCAATACATTTTTTTTCTGAAAGCAGGTTGGTTTTATTTAGGATTCCAATACAGCTTATTATTCCCCTAAACTTTTGCCAACAAAATCTTATTTTTCAATGTAAACTCCATTCAATGTGATGGCTTTACACAACCTTACTGGGAGGGCTTGTATGCTCCCATGATACCACTCTACTAGCCGACGTCAAAGCCAATGCCTTGCTCTATCAATAACATCACCATCATCCATGTACTACTCTCCACAGAGTGCATCCTTCATTGGGCCAAACAGATGGAAGTCAGAAGGTACGAGATCCAGGCTGTAAGATGGATGAGGAAGAATAGTCCAGTAAAGTTTTGTGAGCCCCTCTCAGATGCGCAGATTTGTGTGAGGCATTGCATTGTCACAGAGAAGGAGAAATTCATTTGGATTTTTGTGGTGCCAAACACATTGAAGTCATTTCTTCAATTTTCTGTGGATATCACAATACACTTCCGAGTTGATTGTTGCACTGTGGGGGAGGAAATCAGACAGAATAAGACAATTGCCATGACTTTACTGACTGGGAGTGCAGCTTTGAACTTTCTCTCCAGAAGAGAGCTGATGTGATGCTTCTCCATGGATTGCCATTTTGTTTGTGGTTCGAAGTGATGAACCCATGTTTGATAACCTGTGGTGATGTTCAAGAGAAAATTATCATGATCAGCCTCAAAAAGCACCAGCAATTCTGCACAGGTGGTCTGTTGTTGCTCTTTATGGTCTTCTGTTAGGCAGCAAGGAACCCAGCAGGTGCACATCTTTGAGTACCCCATCTGGTGGATGAGTATGTGAGCACTACCAACGGAGATGTCTGGCTGAGCAGCAAGGTGCTTGATTGTGATCCATAGATCACCTTGAATGAGAGCACCTGCATGTTCCAACATTGGGGAGATCAGATAGGTTTACACAACCTTGTTGCAATTATGACAGACACCTTGCCCAACAACTCACTGTGCTTTGATTCTCTGCCATGTCTCCATTGACATTCTGTAATTGCCTATACCTGTGATTTCTGCCAAAAGAAACTCAATGACAGCTCTCTACTTGAAATGCACATTCATTACAGACATCATTCTGCTACGTATAGCACCACCACCTATTGGTACTTCATGAAGCTAAAGAGGCTGAATGTGTCACAACAAAATCCAAATTTTTTTCAAGTGAAATTGGCTGAGGAAAAAAGTGTTGCATTACTTACTGGACACCCCTCATAAAAATTTTGGTATAGGTAACTATTTCATGATTTGACATTCTAATAGTAATTTTTATTTCTTTACCTGAGAGATGTGGGGAAGACATCTATGACCACTGCCATGCTGACAGTGTGACTAACAGCAAGTAATGCTATGTAAATGGCCGAAAATATGATTGTCATGTCAGAATTGTGTGACCACAACAAAGCTAATGCACTGCAGCCTCCAACAGCATAACCTGTAACTGAGGAACAAATTACCATAAAAACTAAACCACTTTTAGGAGATGTGGATGTGGGATGGAGGAAATAGGGTTAGTTGCCTGCAACTGAAATTACTTCCAGTCCTTCTCAGAATAAATTTATGTACTTGTTAAACAATGGAAAATCCAGGATGGGATAATATATATACACTTGTTAAATATATTTGACGTGCACAAGCAGGTGCACTTGTTCTTTTGTCAGTTTTTTACCCAGCTTACGTAGTCAGTATTTGCAGATATAGTGTTACATGGAGTATAAACAACAAAAATATTAATACACACAGTTGGGCTGAAATGTCAGGACAGTGTAGTAGGCTTGACAATGTGATCGTATATATGTAAGAATGCTTTGTATTGGCTAACTCTGAAAAAGGACATTGTCTGAAACCTCAGCAAAATTTTCAATTTTGTTAGTGTCCTATCAACTGACCTATGCTTCACTATAGGATGAGGGCTCACTGAGTTCCATTTTTCCCATGTACTCAAGACTTTGTTAAAGGTGAAAGATGTTATCATGGTAAAGTAAAGCAGAAATTTAGGCCTGGATAGAGGGCTACCAATAGTGTTTTCTTCCAACTTGCCTGTACACGACATGGAGAGGGTTGTTGAGGCTGGAAACTTGGATTATACATACCATCCATGAACGCAACTGAGGGAGGGGGGATAAAATAATACTGATACAGTATTTATTCTCTACCACACAGCATATGGTGGCTTGTGAAGTACAGGTGTAAATTGAAATATAACAGACTGCAGTCCACGTGTTGTACTTTACAGTACATCTGATTATTAAACATCACAATTCACTGTAATTTTGTTGCGTAAACATATACTTTTGATAATCTTTGAATTTTCGACATATGCTAATCATTGTATAACAACACTGGGAACCACATTTAATTTTAAAGAACAACGTAGATTAATAGAATTTTATCAGTTAATGGAACTAAGTGATCATTATGTAAATGTATTTCACAATACTAGGCTTTAGTAAAAAATGGAACACTGTTTTTTGTATAGAATGATTAAATTTTGGCATTGGAGTTATCTTTATTGTGAGGAGCTGAAATACTAATTTAATTTTCATGAAAAATTTAAGAGGCTCATTTTATGAAATTTAACATACAAAAACTTTGCATTTCATGGAGTAGTTAATTGGATACATGTTTTTATTTTCTGCTGACCTTGATATCAAATTGAAATTATCTATATTAATATTGTTGACATCATAATTAACATGAAATAATAATTGTAATAAACTGAAAAGATGGTACATTGTCAAAATTCTACCCAAGGGCCAGTGTTAGGCAAAAACAGTCAGTAGTTAGTGGTTATAAGTTAGGGACTGTGAGTAAGTAACTGTTATAAGTCTTGTAATTAAGATATTGAAAGTGGAAAAACCATAAATAAGTCAAGAATGTTGTGAGGTTTGATTGTGAGAAGATTATTTAGGAAAAATAAAACCCCTACTACCACCTAAGACAGGAGGAAATTCCAAAAAGTCATCCCAGAACATCTGAGGCAAACAAGAATGATTTACTAGTTTGATCAACATCATGGGCAGCCCCAGTCCAACAAGATAAGTATTTAAATGTCAACAAATGTTTTTTTGCTCAAAAAAATATTACTTGCAAGTGACTTGATGTATTACAGAGTACACTGCAATGTGTGAGCTGAAATTTATGACTAATTTACATTATATTTGTGAGCAGGAACTTTGAAGATATGAAATGACCTTGTGGCACTGATGGGAGGCCCCATCCCAGGAATTTTGGCCACAGGGTGCAAGTCTTATTTCAGGTGATGCCACATTGGGTGACTTGTGCATCAGTGATGATGAGATGATGATGATGACAACACAGCACCCAACAGAGAAAATTTCCAGCGCAGCCGCATTATTAGTTCACAAGGAATTAGTTTATTTGTACTGTTCTTAACTTTTTCCCCTCAGTAATCTAAAAGAATTGTGTTTGCTGTAATTAACACATTCCTATAATCCCATATCATTTACTATGTGCTCTGTATGTACTTACATAATTTTTAAAAAATATGTTAGATATACCATTCAGTGATGCTTACTGCATCCACACTAATGACGATGATGATAAATTAATTTTTAAAACCCTCCCGATACTACCAAGGATTTTTCTTGGTAAGAAGATTCTGGAGTGGGGTATTCTCAATTTTGGGAAGACAACAGTGGCACTGCCTGAAGAAGAAATAAGGTCTCTGAATGTGGGAGCAGATGTTGAAGGAGGGTTGGCAGTGTGCTAACCATATACTCCAGCATATCAGTCTTGGTAAAGGATGACATAGTGGTTGGCCAGCAGCAAATTTGTCCATGAAGCCTGATCTCAGAATTATCAAAACTACAGATATGATTTTAAGAGATTTTTTGTGTTTTTGATATTATTGATAAGAAATATTCCTTGTACCATGTGACTAACTGGATTATTAATATTCAAAGATGTTTCTTTCTGTGTTGGTATCTGGTAGTAGAGGTTTTTGATTAAGTATTTATTGTTAAATGCTTTGATGAATTATGTTTTGTGAAAGATAGAGCTTATGTTCTGTGAAAGATGGAGCTTATCAGTTTTTGATGTTGCTGTGCAACAGTCCTACAATAATTTTTAAATGAACACACCACCATTTGACTGTATTGTTGATTATTTAAGTAAGACCCAGGTTGCAGCCTTTTATGCTATTTTCAGGTGATTGCTAAAAGCAAAAATTGCATACAGTAAGACCACATAACATTTCAAAACATGTAAAATGTCTTAAACAATGAATGTAAATCTGTGTATAATTACAAAATATGTATGTGCAGTTTATGTCATTAATATATTTAGCAGGACATCAAGCTCAAAATTGGCCATCAATTAAGACAAAAATATTCGCTCCCAACTAAATGCCAGATGTAAAAATCATCTTCTTGTAAAAAGATTAGTAAACAATAGTGGGAGCATGTAATGTTTAATAAAAACGGGTTTACTTTGGTATATAAAAGATAACACATGTCCTTGAGTCATAATGATAGTGAAATGAAAGAGTATGCGTAATAGAACAACTGAATACTAACATGACAGATGTCAAAGATATAAGACTATTAAAGTTAAATATCTTCAGGCTATATATAATTATCTTTGGGGTGGCACTATGTACCATCATCCTTTCAATAAACGTTTATACAACAGAATAAGATTTTCACTCTGCAGCAGAGTGTGTGCTGACACAGAACTTCCTGGCAGACTAAAGCTGTATGCCAGACCAAGACTCAAACTCGGAACCTTTGCCTTTCACGGGCAAGTGCTCTACCAGCTGAGCTATCCAAGCACGACTCACAATCCATTCTCAAAGCTTCAATTCTGCCAGTACCTAGTCTCCTACCTTCCAAACTTCACAGAAGCTCTTCTGCAAACCTTGCAGAATTAGCACTCTTGGAAGAAAGGATACTGCGGAGACATGGCTTAGCCACTGCCAGGCGGATGTTTCCAGAGTGAGATTTTCACTCTGCAGCAGAATGTGTGCAGTGAGGATGGGTTACGAGGTTCTGAGTTCAAGTTTCAGTCTGACACACAATTTTAATCTGCCAGGAAGTTTCACATTCAAAGACAATTAATCACAAAACAATATAGAAAGTGCCATTGATAATAAAAATATGAAAGTTAACAGTAGGAGTAAAACTGTGAGAGGAGTGGCCGGGGGGGGGGGGGGGGGGGGGGGGGGGCATGTGAGGTGGGAAGGAATAAATTGATGCTGGAGAGGTGGATATATGTAGGGGAAATGGATGGGGTGCTGGATAAAGTGACAATAGGGATGAGAGTGTATATTTGATTAAATGTTAAAGCAGGAAAAATCAAAATGAGTGTGTAGATGTGGGATAAAGTTGGGGTGTAGGATGGGGGTGGGGGAAGAGTGGGTGCAAGAAACCTCAAGGGACCTACCAATAGGTGAGTGGTTGAAGCTCCAAAATGGGGGGACAGAGGTAACAAGAGACTGCGATACATACTGACAAACAAAGCATTAAGAAAGGGGAGGGGGATAGGGAAGAGTGGTAAACCATTAGATTAGGTTGGTATAGTAATGCTGGCAGAGTGGAGGGCTGGGATTAAGGGATATGGGGAGAGACCATAAGATATGGGAGGGGGGGGGGCAGCACCAAGCAATATTTATGAAATATAGTAAAAGTTAAAAAATATATAGCAATCACATTGTGCTTATAGAAATGTAAAAATGCATTACTCTTGCATAAAATAAGAGTAGTTGTCCTTTATTAGGAAAAACTCCTAATGAAAGCTTCTTTAGTGTTACATACCACATATAGAATCATGTATGTGTATAATCTATCTTAATCACAATAGATACAGATCTTATTTATTACAAGGATGTTAACTAAGGACAGTATGATGACAGAATTTCCAGGACATGTTGATAATCTTGACCTGACTTAGGAGTTATGTTTATAAAACTTGCAGCATGTTTAGGTTGTGGGTGTAAGAGTAGTAGTGAACTGGAAGGGTAGGAAATGTAATATTAGAAGTAGGTGTTAGAATTGGAGGTAGGTTAAAAATGTGTGGAGAGTTGGAAAGGCATTGTGCAATTGGGAGGGGGGGGGGGGGATAAATGGGAATAGATAATAAGGTACAACTGCACCACAACAGTACAGCATCCATGCATGCATATGATATTCAATACACAAATAAAATGTACACTGAAGAGACAAAAAAGCTGATGCACCTGTGTAATATGTTGTAGGGCCCCCGCGAGCATGCAGGTGTGCTGCAGCCGACGTGGAATGCACTCGACTAATGTCTGAAGTAGTGTTGTAGGGAACTGACACCATGAATCCTGCAGGGCTGTCCATAAATCCGTAAGAGTATGAGAGGATGGAGATCTCTTCTGAACAGCATGTTGCAAGACATCCCAAATATGCTCAATAATGTTCATGTCTGGGGAGTTTGGTGGCCAGTACAAGCCTTTAAATTCAGAAGAGTATTCCTCGGGCCACTTTGTAGTAGTTCTGGACGTGTGGGGTGTCGCATTGTCCTGCTGGAATTGCCCACGTCCATCAGAATTCACAATGGGCATGAATGCATGTAGGTGATCAGACAGGATGCTGTCAGAGTCATATCTAGAGTATCAGGGGTCCCATATCACACCAGCTGCACAAGCCACACACCATTACAGAGCCTCCACCAACTTGAACTGTCCGCTGCTGACATCCAACTGCGCGATACAATCTGAAATGAGACATGTCTGACCAGGCAACAAGTTTCCAGTCATCAACAGTCCAGTGTCGGTGTTCACAAGTCAAGGTGAGGCGTGAAGCTTTATGTCAAGCAGTCATCAAGGTTACTCAAGGGGCCTTCATCTCCAAAAGCCCATATCGATGATGTTTTGTTAAATGGTTCACACACTGACTCTTGTTGATGGGCCAGCACTGAAGTCTGCAGCAATTTGCGGAAGGGTTGCATTTCGCTCATGTTGAACAATTCTCTTCAGTTGTCATTGGTCCCGTTCTTGCAGAATCTTTTTCAGGCCGCAGCGATGTTGGAGATTTGATGTTTTACCAGATTCCTGGTATTCACAGTACACTTTTGTGAAATGGTCGTACGGGAAAATCCTCGCTTCAGCATTACCTCGGAGATGCTGTGTCCCATCACTTGTGCGCCTAGTATAGTACCACATTCAAACTCATTTAAATCTTGATAAACTGCCATTATAGCAGCAGTAACCAATGTAAAAACTTTGCCAGACACTTGCTGTCTTATATGGGTGTTGCTGACTGCAGCACCTTAATCTGCTTGTTTATGTATCTCTGTATTTGAATACGCATGCCTATACCAGTTTGTTTGGCACTTCAGTGTATAACAGCTGTGATATGCCTGCAGAAATGTAATAGTGCATTATAAATTCCATAGTCTGGAGTAGTTGGCCCTTAGTAGGGAAATAACTAAATACAACAAATCTGGTTTAGCTAAGCAGTAATATATCAGTACACATGTACATGATATCTTATTAGCAATGAATATAAAACCATTAAACATTGTAGACTGGTATGACTCAAAGAATGTAACGTTTGTATTGCCAATGACAAAAGCACCAAAATAGATCCCTTTGCACACACACAAGCCACAGTACAGCATGCAATGTATACAACAGTCATACAACTCATGTACATGGTTTCTTTAACAGTGTACATTAGTTCATAATATCTTTGTCACACATACTGATATGGGCAAACTATGGGCAACATAGAAGTAAAATGCCTCATACTGTTTCTTATTGTAACAAATAGCAAGACAGTTAAATATTGTAGGTATGATGCAAGTCTACATGCATGATATATCAGAAAATATTACAACATTTCCTGTGGATAAAAGAAGTAAGTTTGACTATTACTGCTAGTAATTAAATTAATGCTGGTTTTGCCTTCTTTTCCCCTTTTTCCCCTTTTTTCACCAAAGCCTTCAATTGAACATTCACGTAGAGTATACTGAGAATAAATCAAATCATGGAACTGTATATAACTAAATCATATAATGGTCATTAATGTTGATTGTACATAATAAAGGTTTTGGCATTTTCCATCAGCTAGCGTACCTCTTTAATTTACACTTGTGTGCATCTGTTGTTGATAAGATATGATGAACATTATTCACCAGCGTATACAGTTGTGTTAAAGTACAGTTCTTTTATTAGGAGTTTGTCAATAAGGCTCTATTATCACACATCATATAGTTATAATTTGTTGATATGTTTATTCAAGAGTATCATAGTTACCATACATACCCCATTTTTGCAGTGTATCTCAGGTGCCCACATGGTGACTACATTGCAACATATTGATGTGAATGTATGTGGGGGTGGGGGAGGGGGGGGGGAAGAAAAAAAAAATTTGAAAGAAATGATCTGTCAAAATCCTTCATCTCAAAAGTTAAAATCCAAATAACTCTTTTACTCACAGCCAATGTTGTAATGTAATATTTTCTAATATACTGTGCCTGTAGGCTTGCATCATACCCACAATATTTAACTGTCTTGCTATTTGTTACAATAACGTGATGCATTTTATTTCTATGTTGCCGATAGTTTTCCCTTATCAGTAAGTGTGACAAAGATATTATTAGCTAATGTACACTGTTAAAAAAATCCAAGAACATGAGTTGTATGAATATTGTATATATTGGATGCTGTATTGTGGATCGTGTGTGCAAATGCATCTGTTCTGGTGCTTCTGTCATTGGCAACATGAAAATTACATGTTCTTTGAGTCACAGCATATCTACAATGCTTAATGGTTTTATATTCATTGCTAATAAGACATGATGACATGTGTACTGCTTAGTTAAACCAGATTTGTTTTATTTAGGTATTTTCCAGCTAAGGAGCAATTACTCCAGACTATGGAATTTACAATGCAGGCATATCACAGCTGTTAAATATGTTATATGTGTATTGTTTATCATGTGCACATATGGAGGCTGCACTGTTGTGGTGCAGTTACAGTTCCTTATTCTGTATTCCCATTTATCCCCCCTCCCCCATGACCCTCCCCCATGACCCTCCCCCATGACCCTCCCCCATTTACTGCCCACCTTTCCTATTCTCCCTGCATTTTTAACCTCCTCCTCCCTCTAATACCTACTTCTAACACAAGGTGCAGCGTGGGAACTTCCTTATTTGAAACACGCGGCACACAGTGGCTGTTACTCATTGTTGTGTGGGCTTCAGTGCTATCAAAAGTGCGAGACATAACTTTTTTAAAAAAATGTTAGTTTAGTAGTGATCATGCACTGGGCAAGAGAGAAACGCGCATTCGCCATTGTGGCCTACTTTTTGAATGGACATTTGGTCATCAGAACTCAATCAGAACACAGCGTGCATTCAGCAAACAGCTCAACATCGTGCTTGCAGGTCGTGTTCCTGATGGGAAATCAATTGTTATGTGGGTAGACACCTTAATGGGTACTGCAAGTGCGCAGAAGAAGAAAACAGTACCTTCAAGAACCACCAGAACACCTGGAAACATTGAGAGGGTGAGGATGTCAATTTTGAATTCCCTCAAGTGATCCTCATGCAAACATACAGCTGCCCAATTTCTGAATGCACAGTGAGACGTATTCCTCATGAAGAGTTGAAATTTCATCCATATAGACTGTCAGTGGTGCACACACTTCACCCACGTTATTTTGTTTCACAAAAAATTGCACGTGAAGCATTGATCAATGAGCTGCCTCATGATGCCTTAGTGTTCTTCAGTGACAAGGCACATTTTCATTTGTCTGACTGCGTGAATAAACAAAATATGCGGTATTGGAGTGACACAAATACCCGAGAACTTCATGAGCAGTCCCTGCATACAGGCTGTGTGAGTGTTTGGTGTGCACTATCTAAAGTTGGCAATGTAGGCCTATGGTTTTTCGAATATAATGATAAGGCAGTGACGGGTACTTCTGAGCATTATGTTCAGATGATTGAACAGTTTTTTTCTTCCAGAGCATGAAGAAATTGATGTCTGGTTCCAACAAGATGGCACCACAGCTCACACGGCATGAATATTGATGACCGTATTGCATGAACACTTCCCCGATCGTCTCATCTCTTTGAGGGGCTATCTGCAGCGGCCAGCATGTACACCAGATTTAGCACCATGCGACTTTTTCTTATGGGGCTATCTCAAATCCTTGGTGTATACCAATTGTCCACAGACCCTGGCTGAGCTATGGAACAATATTCGTGTTGCTATTGCCAACATCGACAGAGATATGTTGGAAAAAGTGCACCGAAACTTCCGATTTTGACTCTTCAAAATGGTTCAAATGGCTCTAAGCACTATGGGACTTAATATCTGAGGTCATCAGTCCCTTTTGACTCTCCAAATGCATTGAGCAGAATGGAGGCCACCTTCAAGATATAATTTGGAAAACTTAATGAACAATACTTTAGACGTTACTCTTTGTAAAGAAAAAAAATTAATTGATGTCTCTAATACTTTCCGATTTATGATTTTTTTTAAATAAGGAAGTTCCTGCACCACACCCGAAACTACATTTTCTATCCTTCCAGTTCACTATTGTTCTTACATCCACAACCCAAACATGCAGCAAGTTTTATATACATAGCCCCTATGTCAAGACAAGATTATCTACATGTGCTGGAAATAATGTCGTCATACTGTCCTTAGTTAACATCCTTGTAATAAATAAGATCTGTATCTATTGTGATTAAGATAGACTATAGACATACATGATTCTATATGTGGTATGTAACACCAAAGTAGCTTTCATTAGGAGTTTTTCCTAATAAACGGCAACTACTCTATTTTATGCAAGAGTGATGCAATTTTACAATTCCATAAGCACAGCGTGATTACTATACATTTTCTTACTTTTACTATATTTCATAAATATTGCACTGTGACTGCAGTCTCATGTTTTCTATCCACCTTGGACACCCCTATCCATGCCTGCCTCCCACCCCCATATCTTCTGGTTTCTCTCTCATTCCCCTATCCCCATATCTCCATTCTGCCACCGTTGCTATACCAACCTATTCTAATTTTCTAATTGTTTACCACTCTTCACTACCCATCCTCCCCCCCCCCCCCCCCCCCCGCCTCCCATTCCTTAACATTTTGTTTGTCGGTATATGCCACAGTCTCTTGTTACCCCCCTTTCCCCCTTTTTTGGAGCCTTCAACCACTCCCCTATTGATTGGTCCTTTAAGTTTCTTGCCTCCGCTCTCCCCAACCAACACCCTTAACTTTATCCCACATATACACTCATTTTGATTTTTCCTACTTTAACATTTAATCAAATATACACTCATATCCCTAGTGTTGTTTTATCCAGACCCCCATCCATTTCCCCTACATATACCCACCTCTCCAGCATCCATTTACCCCTTCCCACCCCACCCGTCAACCCGCCATGGCCCCTCCCATCACAGTTTTATTCGTATTGTTAACTTTTGTATTTTTATTATCTATGGCATTTACTTTATTCTTTTGTGATTAATTGTCTTTCAATTTTATTTCATTTTGTTCATTTTAGACTTAGGTTACTCATCCACCTTAATTTGGGTTCACTTACAGCTGTTGACGATAGGTTGTATACATGTTTATTGCAAAGATGATGGTACCCAGTGCCACCACTCCAAAGATAATTATATGTAGTCTGAAGATATTCATTCAAGGACTACCACCTTAACATTGGTGGGGAGGTTTGTGTGTCTCAGTGATCCACTGAGCTGTGCTGCCAGAAGCTATGCTCCTGGCAGGGTCACCCATGCCAGACAGGTTAGTTGGTGAGATTCCAAAGAGTAGTCCCCCAAGGGGCTCCCACATTGGAAGTATGTGGATGGCAAACACACGGAACATTAGTTAAGTCTGACATTACTTCCGCTTACTTGTGTCTTTTTCGACCCCAACAGTGTTAGGTTTCTCGCCCTGATGGTGTCTTTCATTTTTCTTTTCCATCTCCAACAAAGAGGGCAGGGAAGGCTCTAGGGGCATGGTGAAGCCAGGGTTCCTAAAGGAGTAAACTCTGAAAAGAAATCTTGCCAGCTCAGGGCAGAACAGTGGCAGCCCCACTACTGGGATGACCCTGCGCAGTACCGGTAATATGGTCAGGTGACATATAACCCCCCCCCCCCAAAAAAAAAACAACCTCTGGAAATATTCATCATTAATAGTCATATATGTTTGACATTTGTTGATTTAGTGTTCAGTTGTTCTGTTACCAATTCTCATTGATTTCACTATCATTGTGACTCAAGGACGTGTTCATCTTTTATATACCAAAGTAAAACTGTTTTTACCATACTAAACATGATGTGCTCCCACTATTATTTGCTGATCTATTATTTACAAGGTGATGATTTTACATCTGGCATTTTGTGGAGAGCGAATATTTTTATTTTTGTTAATGTCCTGCTAAATATGTTAATGACTTAAACTGGACATACATATTTTGTAATTATACACTAATTTACATTCATTGTTTAAGACATTTTACATCTTTTGAAATTTCACCTGGTCTTACTCTATGCAATATTGCTTTTAGCAATCACTTGAAAATGGCATAAAAGGCCAAAACCTGGGTCGTAATTAAATAAATCGCAATACAGTCAAATGTTAGTGGGTTCATTTAAAAAATTGTTCAAGTACTTGATAATTTCTAAAAGAATGAAAAAGTGATTTCACCTTAAAGAAGGACTTTGAAGCTAAGAACTTGCCAAATTTCAGCAAAAGTACTTTTCAAGCAATGGATAATTTTCAGTTACATGTCTTATAATTTGGAAGGAAAGACTTCTCTTGCAGGCACTGGGAAACTTCCCTCACATATCATGGTGCAAAGAAGAAACCAATACAAATGATGGCATGCATCCATCAGAAAGAGGGAAAAAATAATATATGACTTTCGGATCTGCTACAGGACCATACTGTACACTGATGATATAACACCAATAACCTCAGGTGACAATTTACAAATTGTGCTGGATAACAACAGAGAAATAATGCAAATGACTAGTCACTGGTGTCAGGCCAATCAACTGTGCATAAACAATACAAAAACGGAAGAAATAATTTTTAATCTAAAAGCTACAAAAAGTAAAAATAAAGCAATGAAACTACTTGGATTGCACATAGACCAAAAACTCTCCTGGGAAGAACACACCAATCACCTGTGCAGCGAACAAGCCCGTGTACTTTTTTTACTGTACAAATTGAGAAACAGTGTGAGCAAACAGCTGTTACTCCACTCATATTTTGCTTTCTTCCATTCCCATCTGTAGTATGGAATTATGCTCTGGGGTAATTCCTCAGGGGCTAAATGTGTTTTCAGATGGCAAAAGAAGGCCATCGAATGTATACTAGGATTAGCACCCAGAGATTCCTGCAGAAACCACTTTAAATATCTCAGTGTTATGACAGTACCTGGCATGTACATATATAACTGTTTAATGTATGCTAAAGAAAATCTGGACAAATTCAGCACCAGATGTGATGTACACACACACAATACCAGAAATAGTCGCTTGTTGGATTTTCCTTTCTCGAGGCTAGCTGTTGTCCATAATAACTATAAACATCTGGGCATAAAAATTTTTAATAAGTTACAATATTCAGCTTGTACCGCCCCATTTAATAAATTCAAGAGTGTATTGCAAAATTGATTAAAATGCAGTGAATTCTATACAATTGAAGAATTCCTAGGAAATACTCATTATAATATAAGCTTTTAATAAGTGATAAAGAAATGTTTTCAATTCTTAAATAAGCTAAATAATTCTGTGTATGTAAGTGTTTATTGTGCTTAACTGTACTCCATTGTAAACTGTGATGAAGCCAGTTGTATGAAAAATACTGAAAGGTGAATAAAAATATTCTGTTCTAAAAAAAAAAAGTTCTATTCTATATTCTATTCACTATTGTGGAATGATGCACCAAGTTTGTGTTGGTTGCAGTGTGACACAAGGTGATGGTTGATCTGGAAGTAATGCAGAAGCTACGACAACTCAAGTGGGAGACACTCGAGCACCATCCCTGATCTCTCCCCATGCAATTATCATGCCTTTCATCCTTTAAGAAACGCATTAAAGAGTCAACAATTTCTGTCAGGTGAGGATGTGCTGCACACAGTTACAGACTTCTTCATGTGAAAGAACATGGTGTTCTACCCATCTTCAACCTGGTGCATTGGTGGGATGATTCTTTAAATTCTCATGATAATTTTGTCTGATTGGCTGATCTGAAAACTTATTGATCAGCTCTTATTTAATGATAACCTACATAAATTAGTATGTAATTTGCTCCAAATAGACTAGCTATAGTTAATAGTATTTGTATTTATATTTGAATGCACTACTGAATATGAGACATCATGACAAAAGTTGATAAATGATTTAAATACTAGTTTCTTTTCACTCACTGTGGTGTATCACAACAGCCTTTATTAATTTAATGTTCCTTGCTACAAATATGTACCCATTTGAAAATGACTGTCTCTGTATTGGATATTCATGAACTCATGTCACTTCTGTGTCAAAATTTATAACATGGCGGTTGATCAGTATGAGTCACACATGCTTATACATTGTCAGAACTGATAGAAAAACAATAAAACGTTCCCCCTCTAACATCCTCTAATATTGCAGTGGCCATGCTAATTACCTGTCTGCCCCTGATTTAAGCGGCCAACTTAGCTCATGGGTGAGTTAACCAATGTCAACTAAAATTAATCCTGTTTTGAAACATTACTGCCTCTATAAATATTTTTGCTCATATCTAACCAGAAAAATATACTCTAAAGAAGCTCTTGATGATTGTTGATGTTCTTGAATTTGGCTCTTAATTACTAGATGCCTATTAGTATAAAATACAGCTGAGAACTATGGGCCACCCGAAAATTTGATTCAGACCACATGTGGTGCACGGGCTGCAGTCTGATGATAACTGATCTGCATTCTCGACAGGGTCAACCTCTGATTCTCTCGCAGATGGCCCCATAAATACATCAGTTTGTGTCAAGCACACCAACCATCAACAGTACCGCACTCAGCTGTCACCTGTTCCCTGTCAAAAAGTCTTCCTTGCAACCTCGCCACTTGTGGGAACTGCATCTGCAGTGGAAAGCTTGTCGAAATATACCAATAACCTTACCAGAGCCTTTATTGATGGACAATATTCTATCCAGCTCATCCATAAACACGCCTCCCATGCCATATCCTCCTCTGACACCCATAGACCTGTTCAACAGTTATCGACGAGCAGTCTTCCAATTACCTAGTACCACATTGGCCTTGAAAAGCTAAATCACATCCTTCACCAGGGCTTCGACTACCTCCCATCATGCCCTTAGATGAGGGATATCCTACACACATTCACTCAAAGCAGTGTTCTGCCACACACCCAACCTACACAATATCCTTGTCCATCCCTGTTCCAATCTTGTACCCCATGGGTTGTTTACCAGGGCTTTGAATACCTCTTGTTGTGCCCTGAGATGAGGGGTACCATGGCCCTCCCAATCTACAGAATATCCTTGTCCATCCCTACTCCAGTCCTGCCCCCAATCCCTATAGGTCATTCTCTTGTGGCCAACCTAGGTGCAAGACCTGTCCCAAACATCTGCCCACCAGCTTGACTACAGTCCAGTCACAGGCATCTCATACCCAATAAAATGCAGGGCCACGTTTGAAAGCAGCTGTGTTCTATATCAGCAATGCTGCAATTGCTGTACAGCATTCTGTGTGGACATGGTAAGTAACCAACTGTCCACTTGCATGAATGGCCACTGCTAAGCTGTGGCAAACTGCACACTTGACCATGCTGCACCCCACAGTAGTAATGACTTCAACAGTGTTTGGATACTCCCTCCCAGAACTATGCAGATGGGAATTACCTCTCTTAGCTCTCTGGCCTAATTCTCCATTAACTTATTTCCCACTGCCCCACCTTACCTTTTCGCTTCTTTCTCCCCTGTCCGAATGTGTACTGCCATCTTTCTCTCACCACTCTTCCTCCCACCTCCAAT
This sequence comes from Schistocerca nitens, assembly GCF_023898315.1. NCBI lineage: Eukaryota > Metazoa > Arthropoda > Insecta > Orthoptera > Acrididae > Schistocerca > Schistocerca nitens. The sequence goes on along the minus strand of NC_064619.1, from coordinate 476,291,223 downwards.
GTGGTCTTCTCTCTATCTCTCTCTCTCTCTCTCCCCCCCCCCCCTCCCCCCCCCCCACTTGTGTGCTATACCCTTAAAATCCTTTCGTCCGTCCTGCTGTGCAATCTGGCGAAAAACCTGCCTTACAATACCCTGCTGTCCCCCCTTCACCTTGTGCGGCCTTCCCTACCAACCCCTTGTCTCCACCTACCCAGTTGACTGCTTTCAGTAGCTGATATTCAATAATCAGTCTCACCACTACCGTGGGCATGTACATTTGGTGTCTGGCTGATTGAGTGTGTGTACGAGTGTATTCTTACTCGAGGAAAGCAAGTGCTCGAAAGCTGGTGTTCACTATTTTCTATTAATTGTTTCTGTGTGCTGCACACTATTCTTCCATACGTAAATGGTTGACTTTTCCTTCCACACCTGCTTGACCTGTTCATGTAGTTCTGTAAGAGTTGTTGGTTGACAAGTTGCATGAGTCACTTCTTATCTGATAATATCCCACACAGGCCTGACTGGAGACAAGTCGAGAGATCATACTGGCCAGGGAAGTTGTTGCATGTCTTGCAGGGCACATTTAGTTTCATGGGCAGTGTGTGGATGAGCATTATCTTGTTGGAACAACATGTCACCTTCCTGTTGTAACAATGGCAAAAGAATGGGTTTAACAACATATCAACACGTCTCACTTTTCTTTTTCTAGACTGATGAAATATGCGCTGGTGAAAAACACGACTTTAATTGGTAGCAGCAAAAAGTGCATCTACTGTGCCCAGATTTATTGGAATTTACATGCAGATATGAGAAAGAAATATGCGAGCACAGCGTAGAAAGAGATGACGGATGTGTAATTTGGACTAGCCAGTAATGGGTCACTTGCACTTTGCAGTCATGCTGTGGGGGTACAAAGAAGAAAGGGGTTGGATTACAATGATCAAATACTAAAGAAAAATGAGTGATGCTATGTAGACTCTGTGCTGTGCTATCTTGAGTTGGGTACGAACTTACGGTTTTGGTCAAGCATTGAGCACCATGCATGTACATGTTGTCTGAAAAGCTTTGTTAATTATCAGTTGTTATGAGTTGAGAACTTGTTTGAATATAAAATAATTATGGCAACTGTCTTTCATTATTTTGTAGTGAGTTTTTTAAATGTAGAAGCCCATCTGCAATCAGAAAAGAACTCAATGGTTAAATGTGGCACTGCATAGCAGGACCACATCAAGAGAAAACAAGACAATGACCTGGAAATTGAGAAATGAAGTTATCTGTTATTACAGGGAACGAGTAAAGATTTGGCATCTTTTAATATATCAGTCCCTTAAAATCAATCCACAACAAGAAGAATGCCTCACCATTTGTTATCCAGAAGTTAAAAATTTATTAAGTAATGTAAAGAGGCATGTATTTTGTATATGGCATAAGATGCCTGGAACTTTTCAGTTTTTAAGAGTAATAAATTTCAGAGACCAAAGGAAAATTCATGTGATATTTAAGAAGGAAGTAGTAGCTGACTGTTGTACTATGTATGAAATAAATGAGATACTTGCCCATAATTGACTTTTTTCCAACAATACTGATGGAGCAAGCTGCAAATAAAAATGCAATTCCCTGTGCAATCCCCACCATCATACTGTTGACATAAACTGTATTGTCAGCTGTTTTCTGAAAAATACAAGAAACCAATATTTGTAAATGCCAGATCCAGCCTCAGTCAAGTGTGGTATTAGTAATTGAGAAGTTCTGTTTATCTGTCTTTAATTTAACTGTTAATTGGGTAAAGATTAGTCTAATAATGCTGTCATGTTTTTCATTCACCATGTGCTGGTAACAAGTAGTTATGTATGTACCACTAGAAAGTGCTGTTTGTTATACAAACAGCCTTGTCTTCCTCTATTTATGTTCTAGTCTTTGAATTTAGCACATTGGCTGCCCAGAGGCTGCTGGCAGCTACAGCAGAGCCTCACACCTGATGGCACGGCCTGGTCTGGCACTGAAACATCTATCACTATGTGTGTGGCACTCAGTGGGTTAACCAATCATATAGCATGCAATAAATCAAAAAACACCCTTGAGGGTTAGTGTTTCTTCCACTGACTCCTTCATTCCTGTTGTGCAATATGCTGAAAAAATTAAATTACACGTATTCTCTAGAAAACAACACCAACTAGATCAATGTAGTTTTAAGACAGATATAATTTTTATTTTTTTGGAAACTGCTAATATCACTTTAAAAATTTAGTGAAGAGTTCCAGTATCTGGTACGTCTTGTTTTTTCCGCCCTTCTTTCAAGCCTGTGAAGTTGGTTGGGGGTCACCTGAAGTAAAAGCTGGTAAAGTCATCATGCCACACACTCCTAAAGAATATCACCGAATTCAACAGCCAGTTAAATATCAAGTGGGAGTCTCTTCATAAAATGTGGACAAAATGGCAATTTTTAATTCACATGCCCTATCACCATAACAAAACTGAAACATTTATATGCATATTTGTCCATGTCTGTAATGGCTAATGAAAACTTTGGAAATTGTTCTCTAGTTATTCATAATTCTTCAGTGTTTGTCCATTCATGGGAATGCGCTGTGACTCAAGATAATTTATTTGCATCTCCACTCTCTCCTTTTCTGTATGGAGAGCGTAGATATACATCACATGGTCAGCAAGCTCAGATTTTCCATTCTTTTTGTCCACATGTTACACTGCCTTGTGCTGACTGTCTGAGACCAGGGCATTTAGGAAAATTGATTTCTACTGGACACTATTCATTCTAACATTTTAAAGAACATAGTTCTTATTATAGGAAATGGCAATCTATAATTATTATAAATAAACGGGAAGCAGTCTTGATCACATAAATTTTTTAATGTGGTGACCGGTTTTGATCTTATTATAAGATCATCTTCAGACCATAGATGTCTGCCGGAGGCGGTGGTGCATGGCAACCATCTTGCTTGTGGCTGGTGATGTACTGCGGATATCATACAGGAGTTTGCACTAGAGATAAAATTACCACTGTACATGAAGGAAGGCATGAAAAAAGATTAGTATTCAATGTTCCGTTGGTAACTAGGTCATTACAGATGGAACAAAAGCTTATATAGATAGTAGGATAGAGAAATAAATCAGCCATGCCCTTTGAATCATTGTAGTCTTCACCTCTATCATTTAAGAAAACCATGTAAATCCTAAAACTGGATGGTCAGATGGAGGTTTGGTCCCTATTCCACCTGAATGTGAGTCAAGTACCTTCACCACTGTGCCACCTCACTCAGTCAGTGTACTTATTCTTGGAAAAGTGTTGTATTGTATGTTTATTGTTCCTCTATAATGTTGGAGCAGTCAATTTGTGAACAGGATGCTGCACTGAGACACATATGACCTGAGGGGATAGCATTTTACTGACTGATGAGATGTTAACGTAAACATATATATCTCACATCGTACTCTGTGTAGGTACAGCAGTTTCTGATAACTCACACAGGTGATAACATAGAGACCAGTGGAATGAAATACGCAGTTCAGGAGGTAGATAACATTGGAGATCACGAAGTGAATGAATAACCAAAACAAATTCAGAACATAGCAAAGTCACCTTATGCATATACAACAATCAAGAAAGCAATCCAGATCACAAATGTAAATCAGTCGAAGTTAAAATTCTGCTGTTCAATGGGTCATAACTAAATGCTTCAGTGAATAGTGAGAGCTTGGGTAGCAATAGACGAGCTGCAATATTTAGCAATAAACACTTGCCAGAGGACAGTGCCACCTCATATGCTGCCGCAGTGGCTGCACCTCCCTCATGTGCAAACTGCAGCTGTCACCTGGAGCCCATGTATTTCTTCCTAGCAATACTTGGACTAGGTGAGGAATCTGAATCACCATTGGATACTAACATATACACCTTCAAAACACACAAGGCATTTCCAGAAAGTAAGTACAATTTTGCAAAAACTCTTCAAAACATTTTTTCATACCAAAATGTATTTTCACAAGAAAGAGCATTTCTTAAACTATTTTTTGGCATAATGTATATATGCAGACTGAAGCGATGAATGAAAATTTGTACCAAGGCTAGGATTCGAACTCAGTTTTCCTACTTACTAGGCAGATGCGCTAACCAATACACCAACCTGACATAGTGGCTTTCGCAAATGCGTGGACTACCATAGCATGCCTCCCTCCTCTTTCCAAATTCCCATTCCTGCCTCAGCCCATTTGGTTACCCCTAAACTCAAATAACATTTTTCTACAAAACTGCCACCATTGTTCAGACATTTGTCACAGTGGGGAACCTCTTCACACAAAGGTGCTGTGAGTGAAGACAGCCACTACAGAATACAATTTTTTTGTCATCATCGCTATCAAAGCACCTTCCTCCAGAATCACTCTTCAAGTTCGAGAACAAGTGGTAGTCAGAAGATGCAACATTGAGTTTGTATGGTAGACAATCAAACTGCTCTCAACTGAATTGTTGAATAAGGTTTTGAGTGACATATGCAGAAGGGGGACATGCACTGTCATGAAGCAACACAGTGCCACGACTGTGCATTTCACGCCTTTTGCTTTGAATTATTTTATCATTATTCACAGTATTGTACCACACTGATGGTTTCACCTTTGGGAAGGAACTCAGTAAGCAGAATGAATGCCTGCTGTCCCAGGACAAAGTGCACATGATTTTTTGTGCTGACAACACTGTTTTGAATTTTTGTTTTTTGGGGGATTGTGAGTGCCTCCACACTGTCAACTGAAGTTTTGATTCTTGAGTAACATGACAAACCCTAGTTTCATCATCAGTCACAATTCTGTTTAAGAATTCATCTCCCTCATCACTGTATCAGGTAAGAAATGCTAATCACTGCCAAGTTGCTTCATTTTAAGGACATTTGTAAGCATTTTCAGAACCCAACAGAAACACAGTTTGTGAAAATTTTAGCAGTTGGTGACAATCTCACGCAAAACAGTTTTTGAAATTTGTAGAAACTCATCACAAAGCAGTGGTATTGTGAACCATCTATTTCCACAAATTTTCTCATTCCCTTTCTCAACCAAACCATCAAGACAACAAAGGCCTCCCACTCCATGTTTCATCATGAACATTCGTTCATCTATCATTGAGCTGTCTCACCCAAATTCTCACCATTCCATCAGTCATTAAATTTTCACCATAAATCTCTACAAGTTGACAGTGAATTTCAGCTGGCTTAACATTCTTTGTGTTCAAAAACTATATTACAGAACACACTTCACAGTTGGCAGGCTCAGAGATTGTCTTAAACATTTTGAGCAATCACTAACAAATGTAAACACAACACGATCCAGCTGTAATGGCATCAATGGAAAGACTTCGAATCTGAGAGAAGAATGCGAATGTGCAGAAGTGGGACAGTAGTGCTGCAGTGGCGGCACAATGGAACATATTTAATTTCTGGACATGAGTCATATAATGTTTCACATGTAATGTGTCTAAAGCTAATTTAACACTATGTAAACAACATACATATATAAAAATACTCTCTCATGTCATAACGAAGCTAAGACACATAAATTTACAGCATGCAGTTTTCAACTCAGTGCTCCAGCTCTCTGCATACTCAGTACTGCACTTTCAAATACCACGGAAGTCATAATATCTCCACTTACATACAATGAGTAAACAGACAATGTAGGAAAAGATAAATTGCTACTTACCATGAAGAAGACACTTTAAACTGCAAACAAGTGCAATTAAAAGGCACTCGCATAGAGCTTTCAGCCACAGCCTTCATCAGCAAAAGAGAAACACACGCCATTCACACACAAAAGCACGCATACATGACTGCCACCTCCAGCATCTTGGGCCAGAATGCAACTATTACGGGGGATGCAAGCAGCAATCTGGAGGGAGCGGGAAAGGGGAAGGGATAATAGTTCCTGCACACCCTGCCAGATAGCATTCGTCTCTCTCCCCATCCATACACTACCATCCCTGCCCCCTCCAGATTGGTGCTTGCATCTCACATGATTGTTGCATTCAGTCCCGAGATGCTGGAGGTGGGGGTCATGTGTGTATGAGGTATGCTTGCTTGTATGTATGAATAGCTTGTGTTTCTCTTTTGCTGCTGAAGGCTGTCGCCAAAAGCCCTATGTAATTGTCTTTTAATTGTGCCCATCTGCAGATTAACATGTCTTCTTTAAGGTAGTAACAATCTACTTTTTCCTACATTGTTGATATTCCTATCTGGAGTTTCAATTGTTCAATGAGTAAAGTATGTTTTCTCCAAGGAAGTTACTTACTATGACTTCATGAACATATGGATACTGAAGCATAGAGTTAAAAAATACTTTCAATTTGGAAGGTTTTAACCTTTTGGAATGCCATTTTTTTGTTCACCAATGAGATAATGTCATTGTAATTTATTAAAACTTAACATATATTTTGGAAGATACTTGTCTATGACTGTAATACCTTTTAGAAATATGAGACAGAGTTGCTGGCTAGTGCTTAACTTAACAGGAGGCAAAATATTTAATAATAAAAACATAATTACACACATATGTAAAAGTACACAGCACTATCCTAAGCCTCTGAAACTATTTGTTCCTTCCTAGGAGGGGAGAGAGGGATCACTTGGGAAAGGTTAAAAATGAAGGACAGATCACTCAGACTCCAGGAGTACAAAGACCTACCTGTTGTGAGGACAATCAAAGCCTTTGTAAAAATGGGTTTGGATTGGTTTTCAGCTGGCATGTTTTCCATGGTCCTACCCATCGTTTGTGAAACTGTTTCCACTGTTTGGTGCATTGCATTAGAAGATAATGCTGTAGCACAGTAATACTTGTGTACTTCACATATTTTCTTTAATTACAGAAATGTTAGTCAGGAAATTGATGATCATCTTATAACCATTTTTCCTGTGAGTGATCATTGACTACTGTCTGCATGGACAGTAATCTCTCTAAGATAGTTTTTGTTGTTGGCAGTGGCAGTGCTGTGGCCTGCTTGTGTTATTTGATTCAGCTCTTCACACTAGTCTATCCTGTATGAATTTCTTCATCTATAAATAAATGTTTTAATCTATGCCCAGTTGAACCTGCTTACTGTTCAAGCCTTGGGCTCCCTCTATATTTTTAACTCCCCCAAATGCACATCCTTCCATTGCCAAATTAACTATTTTATGGTGGCTCAGATTGTATGCTAGCACTGTATCCCTACGTTAAGACATTTTCAGTATGCCAGATGAGAATCGCAAAAGGTCCTCATATCAGAACTAGCCCTAACAACTATTTCTGCAAATATAGGTCTTTTATCAAGCATAGAACAGCTACTGCACAAGATATACGTCAAATAAATGTGATGTACTCTGCTTTGCAGAAACTCGAGGGAGTACCCAACACCAGTCTCCCAAAATACAAGGAATGAAAGTGATATTGGAACAACACTGTGCATGCTATGGAAGTGCAATTTTCATAAAGCTGGAAATTCAAGTGTGCTCAGTCAAGCACGAAGAATGAAATGATACTAAAATAACCACAAGAGAGCTGAATACCTGTATCACAACATTTTTGTACAAAACTCTGAACAAATTTTGACTTCAGCACACAATAGAACCTCAGTAATAAAAAAGCATCCATTATTATAGACGACATCTACAGCCACAGTCAAGTGTGGACATATCACAAAGATGATACAAATGCAAAAGCTGGGCTAACACGGTATAAAGTGTACCACATGTCCCATCTCCATGATAGTGAACTTCTCCAATCCTTTACCATTGGGGGATGACAGCACAGCTGTGATCTGAACCTGCTCTTTGTGAGTAAACACACAGCACTGCAGTGATATATATTAGTATGTACACCAATGCCAAGTACATGGTCCATTCGATTGTGTGTCAAAGTTTTGTTGCCATTTTTCCAAAAAATATTAAGTATGGTGCAGATACAACTTCATAAAAGCTAATGGACCAAAGTACACTCAAATGCTAGTTGAGGAAGTTCAGTCTATAAACACAGTATTGAAAGTGTATGATGATGTGTTTATGAGTCATTAATCCTGTTCACATACTGCCACTCCCTGTAGGTCAGAGTAAATAACATACTAGGACTTACTCCCAAAGCAGATATCCAGGAATACTATGATTTCTAATAAAAAGATCTCTTCAACTGAAAAGCTACCACAAAAGTTCAACAATTATTTCCAGTATATCAAAGACAAGGAGCAACAGTATAAACAGATGTCAAAGCTGATCAAGTCACACAGCAACTGTTACAGAATGGCAAAACTGGGAAAAAAGATGACCAACAGATAACCAAGAGACAAAAGATCTGTCAAAACCATCTAACACAGATGATTTCAACAAAGTTATAAATAAGTGCAACAGGCTTCAGTGACATTTGAGTTGACCAAATAAAAGAGTGTGGTAGTGTGGGCAAATTGCTAAAAATCTGGACAAAAGCACAAATCATTGAAACTGGGTATGGATCAGGATTATCCTAAGAATTATACAGCCATTTCATTGCTCTGCTGTATGTATAAACTTTTCTAAAGAATGAGACTGCATAGATTAATGGGCACTACCAAGTGATATTTAATACCATAACAAACCAGGTTTAGAGAGCATGAGAGCTATAAGTTGTAAGATATGAATCTCTCACAGCATCCTGAGAACTGTTTTGAAGAACAGAAAATTGTGGGACAGCCTAAGAGATGAACCACAGAATACTGTTTATAAAAGTTTGTGAAATAACTGGACTTTAATTTTACCTACATTATAGAGAACTTCTTTTTATAATTGCAGCCATTCTGTACATTTTCAAGGATGCAGAAGATGATGTAGAACACAGAGAGGTGGGTTGCTTCAAGAAAGTCTCCTTGACCCTTGTCAAATGGGACAGAGAGCTTCATTTATGTAGATGAGTATGCTATTACAACCAAGACAGAAAATTACAAAAGTGTTGAGAAAAGACTGTCTGAATCCTTAACAGAACTGAGAACATACTTCCAGAAAAATCTATTGAAGCTAAATCCTGCCAAAACCCATACTTGTGCTTTGCACGTAAGAAACAACTAAGCATCAAGGAATCTGTAAATTGAATGGGAGGAAACGCAGTTAGAACACTGCCCCACACCACAATACTTGGGAGTGACACTAGACACATAGGTGATGACATCATGTATTCACATATTAAACAATCTCCCTTTATACCCATCAACATTATATATGATTGATGGACATATTTTACACAACTTGACGATGTTCAGAGTGCATAACTGGAATTGTTATGTATCACGATGAAGTTGTTGCTGGATTAATCAAATATGAAAATGGCAATCAATTGCTGAAAATGGTGATGTGAACACTGTAGTTATTGAGTGACCTTGACATAATGAAGAATTATGTAGTCCTTCTACATGCTTTTCCAGAAATGTTCACCATTCATTATGCATCATTTTATATAATTGTAACCAAAGCTTATGACACTGGAAATTTTAATGAGTTCAAAGAAATATTGAATAACCTAAAAATGACAGATTTGATGCAATGTGGGAAAGAGCCCTTCATGGCCAACATATGGATGAACAAGTAACTAAATGCCCTAGGTATGATGCTGCAGTCAATTTGGAAACAAACTTCAGAATAATTTACAGTGAAATTTTAGACACACTGATTGGGTAGTTACAAGATAATTATATTCAGTAACTTGGACTATCTGTAATTTTTGGAACTTTTAAATGTATATAATTTTGATCAATGCAAACAGTATTTCCTTGAATTTGCATTACAATCACTAACGGGCAATTATTGACCATTTTTTAAATTTTTTCTACTTAAGATGACAGCTAGTGGTAATATACATTTCAGGAGAAATGTAATGTAAAAGTAGTGGTGATTTGTTGAGGTATAGGAAGTCAAATGGAATCCAAATAGCATTCTGTGAAATTTTATAAAACTCTGTGAAATTATTGTGTTTATTTCTGCATCCAGTGATCCAGCACATCAATTGAAAGAAGCTTTTCAGTCCTAAAAAGGATAAAGAACTATATACATAATTTGTAAACTGCTCTTGAGTTTGTGAACTATATACATAGTTATCTGTGGAAAAGGACCTCCTGTGGTAGCTGATCTCTTAACATGAGTTATACAAACTGTTGATCTAATAATTCACTAGAAATGCACAGGGTGCAGCATGTAAAACTGGCCCTTAAAATCGGCCTGTAAAGTCCTCTTCTGTCAATTTTGAATAAAACTCGTTCAGTATTCCCAATTACACGTCACTGTTCAATGTAATCTCAAAGAATATGGACCTCACAACACATGTGGCAGAAATGGCCCTCCAGACACTAATCTTTGTGTCATGCAAGGGTACCTGGTGGATTTTGTATGGATTTTCTGTCAACCAATACTGGTTGTTTTGGGAATTTATGTACGCAGACAGCTAGAACCATGCCTCGTCACTCATGATGAGTCTCAGTGGGTCCCAGACACCACTGGCAAAATTTCTCAATGGCTATGAACAGGACTGCACTCTCTTCTGCAGGTCAGGCTCCTTTAGTTCTTGCACAACACTATCAGATACAGTTTTAACTTTAGTCCCATTAAAACACACCTGAAACTTTTCTCACTCACTTGAACCTGTTGACCCAGTCTCCTTGTCGTCTTACAAAGTCTTCTTGTCATTATCTCCTGCACCTGCTTCTTTAATTCAGGTGTGGAGACATATGGTGATCTGTTGCTGGGAGCATTTTGAACTGATCCTGTACACCGCCATTTTTCAATCAATTTCTGTGTGGTAATTTTTGCTGGCACATAGTGTGATGGAAATCTCTCCTGAAAGAAATTCTTTGTTTTCACAAAACATCCCATGTGAGTGGATGCTTCAGCAGTGGCAACATGCTTGGGTAATGAATACGGCATTATCACACACTCACACTAACCTGACTTCATACAGTGAGGCCTTTTCCTGAACTGGTCTCGACAAGTTTTAATGGTGCAGTGTTGGTACACTAGAGGGAATGGTTAGTTCATGCACAACTGTTTGAAAGGCAGTTCTTGCTTTCCATTACTATTGAAGCAAGGGAATGCACTGGAACATTATCATTGCATACAACGAGCAGGTTTTATGTGCCGCATCTTGTAGATGCACATCAAAATGATATTTTCTACTTGTAACTGCTTAACTTAACAAAAAGTTCAGTACACACCAATGGCTATTATGTATTCGTTTGGTTTATTTAGGAATGATGTTATAATGATACAGCCTCCCCCCAAGATTAATATGAAGTGTCTGATACCAACTTTTCTTTTTTTATATGCATCCGGGTAGTTATCGGACGATACTGTGCTTCCTAAGGCCTTGTATGTGTGTCTTTATAGGTATTGACCTATCTAATTTGCTAAAACATGGAATATTTTTGTGAAAACATATAGAATATTCTGGAAGGACGCATATTGTAACTGTCAAGAGATTGTTGTCATTAACAAAATTATGTACAAATGCTAAATCAAATATCTAATTGAGAAATTGAAGTAATAAATATATAGCAACAAGTGTTAAGAGGCTGTGGAAATGCCGGCATAAATAACTAACACCTCTAATTACCATAATTGCTCTTGATTAATGAGTTAACACAGAAAACATTATCTTGAGAAACAGCTTACAAGTTATTACTAAGCAATGTATTTTCATTTGTTATCTATTTTTATGTCCTCCTCAGTAATTGATAGTCTTTGTCATTAAATTTATAATTATCCCTCCAATTGTTTAAATCACACAACTTTTTGATTTCCAGAATTTGAGGCCTTATTTGTGCATTTTATGTATGTAATCAGATAAAGCATGAGTTCTGTACTGCCATTGAATGTTAGTAACCAAATCCAAACTGTCATTAATCACAACTAAAATAATACAAGAGACATTATTGTAATTGAAATTCAGATGGATTTTCTTATAGCAAACTATAGATATTACTACAAAAAATTATGTCATTTGATATTGTATTTTATACCTTATTCAGCTGTAACATCAGTTTCTTTACATTTTATAAATTTTACTTGTAACATCAAAATTTCACAAAATTAATAATGGGTTATTTTGAAACGTATTGTTAAAATTCTACATAAAGTGACACAGTGATGCCGCAAGGATGTCAGTAGGTCAGTCAGCCAGTGTTTTGTTTACGTGTGGTGTGTAGTTCGATTGTCAATAAATTTTGTGACGCTTGAAACCTTTTTTTTTTCAATCATCAATGAATACCAGGCAAACGAAATTTAAGTTAAGTGTTAATGATCCGAGGAGAACATTACAATGTGAAGAGTGAAACAAGATGACAGAGTATCTAGAAATGCCAGCAATGGGTGAAATCAGAAAAGTAAATAAAAATATAAAGTCATTAAATCTTTCCCTAAGTTCATTTTTGAAACAATTCCTGTTGACATAAAAAATGGTGATGTTTGAGAGAATTTTTTAACTTTACTTTTCAATCAACAGCTGGAAACTTGAAACTTAGAAGTTACTTATTGAAGATCCAAGAATACTCAAGATAAGCATGATTATTTGTCAGTGATCAAGAACTTTCTTAAAGATCAACCTTACAAAACTTTGTAGTGAGAATTGGAATTCTTTTAAAGTTCAGAACAGAGACTTTTGTGCTCTCACACACTATGTAGTGTGAAATCATCAAGCTTGTGCATGAGACAGGTCATTGTGCTGTTAAGAAAACTGAAGAGGAGGTAAAACAAATCAGTGTATACCAGATTTGACCAACAGTGTGAAAAGAGTGATCTCCAGTTGTGCAAAATGTTAAATTGTGAATGAGAAATCAGGAAAGAAGGATGGTTTCTTTCATCCCTTATTTACAGAGAGTGAGCCATTATATACTTACCACAAAGGAAACAACCATATTCTACATATTATTGATACATTTACGAAGTTTATGTGGTTGTATCCTGTAGAGATTACAAGATCAGTAGAAGCAGTTAGTTAGACAGAATTACAGAAAAGTAATTTCAGATAGCCAGTCCAAGGGGACTTGCTTTACTTCTCAAGAATTCGAGGCATTCTGGAACCCAGAGGGAGTTGAACACATTTTAGTAATGATAGGACTCCCTAGAGCCAACGAACAGATTGAGAGGATCAATTCTACTTTGGCTACAATAATCTCTAAGTTTAGTACTGTTAACCCTTCGAATGGTACAAAGTGGTACCATTAGCTAAAATAGAATGACTTCAATGTACCATAGAAGTATTGGGAAAAAAACACTCTGAACTTTTGATAGGAGTTAAGATGCACTCACAGACTGATCTTCATGAAATCATTAAAAGAAGAAATTGTTGATTCATATGAATAAAGATGCAATGAACTGAAGAAAGATTCTAAATTAGAAATTAATAAGGTTCAAGAAGAAAACCAAGCTATCTTTGACCAACACAGGAAGAAAGCCTTCAAGTACAAAGTTGGTGATCTTGTGGTGATAAAAGGAACACAAATTAGACCAATTTCAAAGCTGAAGGCCAAGAATCTTGGCCCATAACAAGCTACAAAAGTTAAAATAAATGCTACCTATGATATGTGCCAAGGAAGTATTATCACAAGGGTCCCAGTACTACAGCAACAGGTGCTGAATTTATGCAACCCTAGCGAAGTTGCTCCTCCTCATCTCAGTCGGATTACAGTCAGTATCGTCAAACCTGGAATTGAGATGGGGGTTTAAAGATTTATATACCAGTGAGGCAAGTGGTGCACCAGAGAAGACAAATATTGCAGAGCAGTTTTTGTGTGTGCAGGGGGGAACTATGTTCACAGATAACATCTGAAATTCACGGGACTGTTAATTTATTCCTGTTTTTCATTGATAGATTTGTTTCTTTATGTTCATTGTTGTTAAAGTTTGTAACAGTCTCTCAGTAAAAAATGTTTTATGTGAAAGTTGGACCTGGTGTTTTTCCCACATTATTGACAAATAATCTTAAAATATGTGTTTACAGGTTCGCAGAAATACCTTTGTCACAAAAAGCTTAATGCAGTAATATGTATATTGTTGAAGTGCCCATTGAAGACTAAATAACATGTTCCTTGCAGACATATGTACTGCTCTTGTTTACATGACTGCTTTGTTGAACAAGTGTGCAAGGAGTCTAATTACAAGAACAAATGATGAGGGACCAGCAGATCAATTGCAAGTCATGTGTGGGCCATGGTCTGTGCATCCCTCCTATACAGCATGGCTCAAGGGAGCTGAGTGCCTATTGTACCACACAGGTCATTTGGACCCTCTCATACAGAATTAGTAAAACTAAAGCTGCCATAAGCCAAAGGGCAGTTTGAACACTAAAGTGCTTTACTAGGCAAGTTCCTATTGGAGGTGGTATGCCATTGCCTCTCTCCAACCTTTGAACTGACATACAAAGCCAGTTATAGGGTGACCTGCAGTTTAATATCAACTCTGAACCAAATTGCTGTTTGGTATTTTACACATTAACATGCTGTTTGACATTTTTCACATTAACAAACATTATCACAGGTGAGAAAAGTGATAGATGAGAATCCTAGGACAGGTGAGAATCCTAGGACTGACAAGGCACTGAACACCAGACCTCTGAATCAGCAGTTTGGCACCTAAGCACTGGAATACTCCGACATTGCTTTCTCTGAGTTATGGAGATGGAAATTTGCTCTCCATCACATCCTTCCATCCTCTTTTAGTTAACTTCATTTGGTCCTCCATTCATTTTCCTAATATGCTCTTTGTTGGAAGTTTTTAAATATTATTCACATACTTATCCCTCTATCTTTTCCTTTTTATCACCTTTTTCCTATTCCTTAGATTCATTATATTTTCCACTTTTCATTTTCTCTTACTCTTCTTATTCAGTCATCCTCTCCTTCTGTCCTTTCCAACATCTCAGAACTGATGCTGGCACTGTGCTTACTAATGTGATATCCATGACACATAGGTATTTCGTGTCATAGGTCAGAGAGACGTACTGTGCCTCACTTGCCAACCTCTCCCTACTATTACTTTTTTCTCCATGAAGAGAGAATGTGTTGTTCCAAAAGTGAACAGTGTTGTGTTCTATTTTAAGTGTTTTTACTGGCAACACTGGGGGTTAAACTTCCTGGAGGTACTTCCTGTTATTGTCACATTTTATGGCAGTTATTCAGTCACTTAATCACTTGGAATGTGTTCAGGTGCAACATTAATTTGTGTTCAGTGTTTTGTAAACATCAGTCTTTGTTGACATTGCATTTCTTTTCCTAATGTGCAATAGATGTCTAATACAATATCCAGATGAATGGTACTTACAAAAACACAGTGGACCTCAGGTTCAGAGATATTCTCAGTTACATTAGTAGACATTGTTATTTGCAAAATTTCACATATGCTTTTTATTACTGGAGAACTGTGGGTCATTTCTTGCTGTGATAGGTGCTCCTGCACAGATGTCAGCATTTGTGGTAACCACAAACGTAATGTGTTAAAACTGAAAAGAAAAAAGTGTATGGATGACATCTCTGTCATACGATGAGATTATGAAATGTGGTCCTTAAACATAATTAAGTTAGCATGAACCTCATTATAGTTTCTGATAAACAGTATAACATTTCTAAGATATCTACATAGTTTTCTTACTACTTGAATTACTGTGTAAATAGTTTATTTAGTTTATCTGCATTGCACCAGAAGATAATTCTGTAAGATATCAGAAAGTAAAAGCACAAAGAAGAAATTAACATCCATGTCCTCCTGTCTGCACCATCAGACATACTCTTAAATGCAACTCATGGTACTGGAAAGTCCTGACTGTATTATAAGTAATTGAATTTTTAAAGGTAAAGAAAACTGCATTGCTGAGGCATTGAGCAGTCAACATGCAATAACCAGGAGTAAATATTGCTGAGTTACCAGTCCATCTTCATAATTAACTAATACAAAACATTCATAAAAACAGTGGATAATCCAGGATGGAATAATGACAATATTATGAGAAGGGTACATTGATACTCGCCATGTAGTGGAGACGTGAAGTCACAGACAGGCACAGCAAAAAGACTGCTAAACAGTAAGATTTCAGCCAAAAGGCCTCCTTCTAAAGTAGGCATCACACAAAGAGTCTTTGTCTTTAAATATGTCTGTTGTTGCGAAAGCTCGAATTTTGTGTGTGTGTTTGTGTGTCTATTGACCTGCCAGCGTTTTCGTTCGGTAAGTCACATCATCTTTGTTTTATATATATATATATATATATATATATATATATATATATATATATATATATATATATATATATATATATATAAAGATGATGTGACTTACCAAATGAAAGTGCTGGCAGGTCGACAGACACACAAACGAACACAAACATACACACAAAATTCAACCTTTCGCAACAAACTGTTGCCTCATCAGGAAAGAGGGAAGGAGAGGGAAAGACGAAAGGATGTGGGTTTTAAGGGAGAGGGTAAGGAGTCATTCCAATCCATATGTATATATTTGTTTTTCAGCTGAAATCCATAGAAGATTTTTAGACATACAATTTCACTTAGTGTATGATCATTAATGTCTTTAAAATTGCACAGTATGGGTCTGTGCAAGATTACTACAAGATTATGAGATATAATTGCTGCCTAGTGCTTAGCTTAGGAGGCAGACTTATTTGTCCTGCTGGTCGACACGTAGGACTGTTAGTTCCTTCCCTGAGAGAGAGAGAGAGAGAGAGAGAGAGAGAGAGAGAGAGAGGTCCTGGGATGAAATGGAAGATTAGAATTTAGGTCCTGTTGACAATGAGGTCATTAGAGATGCACTACAAACTCAGGTTATGGAAGGATGGTGAAGGAAATTGCCTGAGCCCTATTTCAAAGGAATCATCCTGGCTTTATCCTTAAGTGATTTAGGGAAATTATGGAAAACATAAATCTGGATAGCTGACTGGGGATTTGAACTGTCATCCTCCCAACTATGAGTCAAGTGAGCTAACCACTGTGCCACCTCACTCAGTCATACCAAGATGAGAGGGAGTGATCTGTTGTGGGGGTGAAGGGAGACAAAGTTGCAGGATGTGGTGTCAGAGTGTGTAAATAGGTCGAAGATATTATGCTGGTAAGCACTGTGCCAACTTCAGTCCTGCGATGATGAGAATAAAGTAAGAAAGAAAGAGTAACAGGAGAACAACTGAAATGAATAGCACAGTAAGAATTTTGAAGAAAAGAAAAGGGGGAAACCTCATATAGAGGATTGAGAGAGGAGGAGGAGAACAAACATGAGGAATTAAAAACAATAAGAAAATTAAATATAAATGCAAATAAGTGTGACCAATTACTTCTGAAATACTTGTTTATATCCATAAACTAGATTTTGAGTTTTTTGATGCTCTTATACATAAGCATAATGCAGAAATTACATATAGATTTCCATAGTGTGAAGCTGGGGACTGGCTATGTGACAAAAAGATAGGAAACACATTAATGTATCACCATAGCTGATTGCTATGAGGCAAGTTGTGTCAAAAGGCAGATTTTTTCTTTTTCTCATTTAAATTGACAGTAGAGATGGAATTGTAGATATCCATTTGGTAGTTGCAAGTCATGTCACAAGATGATTTTCTTCACTTACTATGTCAGTGTGGGTGGTATTTAGTAAATATCCACTGGGCAACTGCCAGACAGATATTAACTAAAATACTACCACAGTAAAGAAATTCATCTTCTGACACAACTTGCCATTTAACTACACTACTCCGTAAAACTTAAGGATGAGGTAGATAAAGTAACAAATCATATTAACTACTCTGTGAAATAACATATTAAATACTCTGTGGAAATGAATGAAAGTGTGGGAGCATGTTGCCAGTGGTTGCCCATTCATGCACAGAAAGACGGATGTTACATGACGTGAGGTCAGTGTGACTATAGCGCCAAATGGGGCTGGCCCTGCAACATGAAGCAGTTAGAGGAATGGGAAAAAACAATATGTGTGGATCACTGAGGAGTTGCACTTGTGCAATGTTATTCATTACAGTGTGGCACAGAGGCAACATTTGGGTGATCTCACACGGGGAAGCATCACTGAGAAACTGGAGGCAGAATAGTATGATAAGTGTAGCCAGGGTTTTGGTATTGCTCACAACATTGTTTCATGTATATGGGGAGCATTCTGAACACCAAGCACTGTTACCTAGAGTAGAGGATGTCGTTGACCTTCCTCAACTATAATAGCAGATAACCACTATATTGTGCAGGATGCAATAAAGGACCCATGTGAAACAGTGGCTGTAATTACAACCACATTTAACAGGATTGGAAGGCACACAATATCACTCTCCACAGTGAGATGGTGACTGCATGGGGGTGTCTCTTTGCCCAATGACTAGTACATTGTGTTCTGTCGACACCAGCAATTTGTGGCACTGTTTGCATTGGTGGCAAGAGTGTAGGGACGGGACCAATGAGGAGTGGGATCATGTGCTCTTCTCAGATAAGAGCATTTTAACTTTGAGTAGTGTTTCTGGATACACCCTCATATGCTGAGGGATGGGAGCAGGTAATGCATCCAGGAACATTGTCAAATATGTTCATTTTGGTGGTCCAGGTGTTATGTTTTGGGGAGGCATAATGTCATATGGACATTCTGATCTTCAAATCTTGAACAACAGTATAGTCACTGGTAAATGTTGTAACACTGCACTCCCTCCCCTTGAGCATCATTTCAGTGGTGCATTCAGCCCTGACTTGACTTTTATGGAAGATAACATGTGACTGTGTTGAACAGTGCAGGTAAAGGAGCTTTAGGAACAAAAAGATATCCAGATAAAAGACTGGCCTGCCTATTCCCCTGACTTAAATCTCATCAAGCAAGTTTGAAATGCATTGGGGAGATGTACTGCAGCATGTCTTACATTCGCCAATGGCCATCCAGCTGCTGTCAACTGCACTGGTGGAGGAATGGACTGTCCTACCACAAGAACTGCTTACCAACCTTGTGGCCAGGATGGGAGCCTATTGCAGAGCTTGCACTGCTGTCCATAGTGATCACACATATATTAAGAACCAAACTCACCTTACATAATGTCTGAGAAATCTTCATAAATTGTGGTGACTTCAGTGTAATTATAGTGTTTGAATAAAAGTATCACTTCATCTTATTGTATATCTATTCCAAGTACCTCCTATACTATATTATAGCAGTTCTTTCTGTGTATGGTCCTAGTTTCGTTGTACACTGACACGCCATGCGGAAGTTATTGTACTTTCATTACGCCTATGAAGATGAGCCTGAAAAGACTTGATAACAAATATATGGAAATAAACAAATATTTGAAAAGTTACTGGTCACAGTTATGTGTATTTATATTTAATTAATACACAGTCATGTGTCTGAGATAGTAGTAGTGATTGAGGCATTCAAAGACTGGGTGGTACTGGGTGACAAGTGGAGTGCTTCTGAGATTTTGGATGTTGTAGCTGTATCAGTCAGAGAGTGAGAGGAGGATAACACCTGGGAGATTTGTTTATGAATAAGGTCTGTGTGATAGTTACAGGACAGGCTGTTTGTGTAGATGTTGAGGTTAAGACTTTAACTATTTGCTGTGTAAGAATGCTACCAAGCTAGAACACATAGGAGTACAATATTATAACGATTATGCGTTAGGGCAGATAAAGGTGACAGATTTGTAATATTTTTGACTGTATAAGGAGATGTGTAGTACATAACAACAATTCTCTTTGTTCTTAAACTTGCAAACAATACAACTGTAAATGGTAATGGAAAGTCCTTGAAAATATCAGTTCTTTAAATTACAATTGTTAATTCATGCATATTCGTATAATATAATATACCTTCTTCATTTTATTTATTCACCAGTAAACCATCACTCTTGAGTGTTCAAAGATTTGAACTCCTGCATTTAAAAGAGCTTCAAACATCTGATTACAAATGAGTTAATTTGTTAAATATTTTATGTCAATCAGGGAAGTCATAAAAATTTAGAAAGGTTGGAAACGATGTTTTAACTTTGTAGGGAGTCGATAAGTGTTCTCCTAATTGAAGAGCTAAATGAGAATAGTCAGAGTAATTTGCCCTCCTTTTGAAGCAAAATCTACATCTTAATGTTTATGACACCACATCTCCTGAACTGCAAGTCATACAATGATATAATTTTGCCCATACATTCTGTGGTATATGTGAATATGTATGTGATTTGTATTGTAAATACAGTTAGTAGAAATGAAATAGTATATTAAAAAGTCATGCCTGATGCTGAAGTTTGACTGCATGAACAGCAAAAACATAATACAATATTGCAGTGCCTGCATCATAAAGAAGAACAATACAAAGGCATGGATGCATGTCCAAAGGAACAGGCACTGCAGCGACTACAGCCATTATGAGATACAGGAAATGTATTTACAGTCACAAATACAGAAAATCATCTGCAGTATAAGACAATGGGGACAATGAAAATTTGCGCTGGACTGGAACTGAACTCAGAAATCATGCTTTACATGAGCGGTCATCTTAACCACTTCGGCTACTCATGCATAACCCATGGCCAGACCCAAACTTCCATTTGTTACTGTTCATGCATCACAAGCTGTATTCATGAAGCCATGCTGAAATACAAGGAATGAATTTGCAATTGTAAATACAAGCTGTATAAGGGAATGACGGCAATGAAAATTTGTACTGGACACCTGGTGTCTGTATACGTGCAGATGGATATATGTGTGTGTGTGCAAGTGTATACCTGTCCATTTTCCCCCCTAAGGTAAGTCTTTCCACTCCCGGGATTGGAATGACTCCTTACCCTCTCCCTTAAAACCCACATCCTTTCGTCTTTCCGTCTCCTTCCCTCTTTCCTGATGAAGCAACTGTGGGTTGCAAAAGCTTGAAATTTGTGTGTGTGTTTGTGTGTTTTTATTGTGTCTATCTACCAGCACTTTCTCGTTTGGTAAGTCACAGCATCTTTGTTTTCTAATATATTTTTCCCATGTGGAATGTTTCTTTCTATTATATTCATATCATTAAGACATATTGACCTAGTTTTGATAAAATTTGTAATAATTACCCATATAAAGTTGTAAATTGCATCATAAATGTAACAGCTGTATTTTTGCTGTGAGGAGGAATGAACAGAGGCTTTGCTTGTTGCCAACAAATTTTCATGATGGATAACAGACTTTTCTTCAAGTTTATGCTGCTAATTGGTGACTGAGATGGATGTATTTGATTTGAAATGCACCTGACCTGTAATTAAATAACTGCTTTAAAACACTGGCACTTACTGTGTGAGAAATTTTTAGAAATAAAAATAAACACTTACTGCATACATGTCTGGGTTATTTCCTGTATTATGGCTATAAATTATTTTAAAAGTTTTGAGAGCCTCATCATTTTGGCCACTTGCCATAAGGAATCTGGGACTCTCCATGCATTTGTAGATCAAACAAGCTGTTGTAAAGCTTGGTAGTGAACTCAATGCCATAAATAATCTCCAAGATGAGATTGGAATTTTTCTGTCAAAAACTGTTATCGACCATTCCAAAGGTAATATCAGCCATGCAATTCCTGTATTAGCAATCATCAGTTATAAAGAAAGTAAAAACTTACAGTTATCATTTTTGAAACATTATTTGCTAATGACCTAAATTGATAGTGAAGTGTTGTAATTTGAAACTTCTATGAATGGTATTTTGAAACTGAGGTTTAAATTATATTATCATTTAATATGAAAGATTACATCAATTGGAATATGTTACCTTTCATTTTTAAAAATCAACTGTATGAAGAAGGTTTTGATATGCTGCCTGTAACATATATGCAATAGTTCTGGAAGAGTGAGGAGTTATGAGGTCAAGGAATAGGAATGACAAACTCCAATCAAGTATGCTGGTCACCGGCCGGGATTCGAACCGGGTAGCGATAACCACATCATCTTGAGGGTAACTGAAATTTGTTTAATATCCATTGCATTAATTGTGATGAGAGCAAATATCTAGGTTAAACAACAAAATACAATTTTCAATTTATTGCATTTTACACCTAATTTAGCAAATGTATATAATTACAAAATGCTATAAGTAATCTCCAAGATGGGAATGGATTTACCACTGAATATTTCTGATAACAATTCTAAATGTAATATAAGCCATATAATTCCTATTTTAGTAACAATAGTAAAAACTTTTAACTTTTGAAGGTTATTATTTTGTAACTACTGATATTTTTATTGAAGTCCTTGCAGATTTGAAACTACAGAAAATGGTATTGCAAAATAGGTTTATCTTGGAACATGACTTGATTCCAAAGCTTACATAGATTGGAAGATTTTTACCTTTCTTAAAAAAAAAACAATAGTATGTAGAATGTTTCGATATGATGACTAACATGCATGCAATTGTTTTGGATGCATGAGGAGTTATTAGGTCAAGGGATAGGAAAGAAACTCCAATCAAGTATGTTGGTCACCGGCCGGGATTCGAACCGGTAGCGATAACCACATCACCACATCTTGAGGGTAACTGAAATTAATTTAATGTACATTGCATTAATTGTGATAAAAATGAATACTCAAGTTAAATGACAGAAATGTAATTTTCCATATACTACATCTTTCTTAGTTCAGTAAGTATAAGTACCTGGTATCACAATATTAGCAAGTGACATAAAAATACCAGCCAACAAATTTTGTTTTCCTCTATATTTAACACTGTGGAACTCTGCTTCATATGTTCTTTGAACAGAAAGAGGTCCACACATTCTGGAATGAAAAGACATTTTTACATTAAAAGAAAATAATAGTAATTAACATGTTCTTTTCAATAATTACTGATTTGACATTATTCACTGATCTTCAGGTGATAGTATAATCTAGTTGGCTATATTCCTGTCTGTACAATAATGGGTCACTGGTGAAGCAATTATCCAGTATTGGCATAGAAAGACTTACTGAGATACATCAATTAGGCACATGATTGACAAGGAGTACTTTGTTTGTCTCAAAATAATAATTTACTTGATTTGTGGCCTGGTGAGCCATTAGTACCACAGAAGCTGGTCACTCAAAGCATGAAGCGAGAGGTTCTGCTGAATGTCCATAAGCTTTATTTCATGAGTACATCTTTATTCTTCATCAGTAGGATGATGTAAAGCATGACCTGTGAAGGCAACTCAACTCAAAAACTCAATGCTATTCATAGTAGCCACGTCCCAGAGTACAGGTCAATAATTATGGTTACAATTGCTGTTTCTGAGCACTTTGACTGGCCCAACAATAATTATTTCTTGTTTTGAGCTAGAACAGAAAACAACTGTAGGATATCTATATCAGCATATTACAGTATATTATGTCTGAAACTGTCCCCTGAGTATGATATAACAGGAAATTAGAATTTGCTTAATGTGTTATATACTATACTCCAATTTGTATGACTGACAAATTGCTTTGGCAGAGGCAGTGTTGCCAACATGCAGCCAGTCATGCTTCACAAGGTACTGCACATACTTCTAAACAGGCAACATGGTGAGTATGTGGCAGCTGGCCCTACTATTTGAAACACTGAAACATCAGTCATAATGTAATTTTAATCAGAGTATATTTGACCAAGTAATTATTTGGATCCACATTTACTGTAAAACTCTTCTTTTCTGTCAGTGAATAGATAATTATCTTTTTATAGTATATAGTATGGATATTAGGTAAGCTGTGTTAGGCAAACAGTATAACTAGAAAGCAGCAGGTTTCCAAGAATTCCATTGTTCACTTATAAATATTTTAATATTTGAAGAGTATAGTTACTACTCTCATTAGAAACAATGACCACAGAGTAGATATGCTAATTAATTGTTGTTGTAGCAAACAGCATTTCTGCAAGGAGGAGGAACAAACTCAGTACAATGGGTACATCTAGATTCTCACCGCTATCACCACCAACTGGTCTGACCATGTTAATCTTCAAATTGTCTTTACCTCAGCTCTTTAGTGCCACTATTTCACCTTAACTGACAAACAAAAAGACAGTTTCATATCTATATAAAGTGAAGTAACACATTTACTGTATGAACAGGTAGATGTTTTTAAATCATTGGCGTTTCTACGTATTATTGAGGATGCGCTTTCAAAATAATTGTATATGTGACTTGGAGAAACAAGCTGCTTGGTTGTTACTGCAAAAGAAGAAATATCATGAATGCGAGCCATTAGATAATGTAATGTACAGAAGCTATCCTTCAATCTGTGGTCCACAGAACTTACTGTATGTGTAAAAGTGATAATCTTTTGTCTTGTCATTAACTCACTTAATGGATTTGGCTTACATGTATAATAACCTACTGACACTGTGAGTGTCAGCTTTTCACACTATGCACAAATACAAATAGTGAAAAAAGTAAATGCCTGAACAAGCCACATTCATTTGCATTTCATTCAGAGGAGGCAAAGTATAATTCAGAAATTCGTGATGGATCAGAATATTTTTGAGGCTGATAATATTAACTTTTTAATATTCTTTCATTATTAATTACAAGAAAATCATTAGCTGAACTTGGTTAGTGTGGAGATAGCTATGAATGACTAAGTGGTAAGCTACCTGACAACTAATACACAGGTCATAAAATCTAATGTTTAATTCACCCTTATCTTAAATTATAGATGTAGCTTTTTATTCTGAATGAGGTGAACAAGGGGATTTTTTATCCAATTGCATAAACACGGTGACCATCTTTTGTCTCAAATGTTGGTTAACAGAGACTCTATACATACTTGGGTGTATTTCTTGGACAAAGTACAGTATCAAGAAATGTAGACAAGTTTTTTGCTCCAAGGAAAAATGATCTTGACTGAATATTTGCTCTGAATATCAGATTACAAACAGGTAAGAATTGCATAAAAAAGGAAAAAAAAAGAAAGAGCTATAGAGTGAAACAAAAATATTTGACAAAACATGTGATCTGCTGTAGAATTTTATTGTTTAAGTTGCAAGGAGCATTCATGTTGAAATAGCAATGTTACTATTCTACCATAGTTTATGAAATATAAAACGATTTCATCTAATTTTTCTCAATATTGTGAGGAGGTTTGAAATTCTGTGGCTATGATGATGAATTGTGGCTTGAGTAACGCATGGTTTATCACATCTGTGTTACTTAAAAATGGCCTTTAGTATGGAAAACTGTGGAGAGGCTTGGAATTTAACCTAGGACAGTGCTGCAAACTTCAGTGGTTATGAATGTTATCCACCATCTCTCCTTCCCCTGCCACCAAAACACATATGATGAATGTTTTTTCATCATAAGGAGTCACTTCATCTACCAACAAGTCAAATATCAGTACATAAGCAAGTATCAGCAATCTCTGTTAAAAACATTGGTGAAGAAACAGAGGGTGTGAAGTGTTAGAGGTCAAATGATGTTGAGGTAGTTGGTAATAACAATCCTGAAATTATTGGATAAAGGGCCATATTACACTACAGGCGCATATACAAAGGAAATATGAACTATTAGATATCTATTGCTGGAGATGCTGACATCATTGTTTTAGTAAAATTTTATAACACTGAAAGTATAGCAGCAAAGAGACAAATTAATTCTACTTACTTATAATGAAAAACACTATTTCTATTACATGTCTTAGAGGGAAGCAACACAGAGAAGAAAGAGGGAGAAAGAATTCAGCAGAGGTAGAAGGAGAAAAAAACCAATTCTCTGGTCTGGATTAAAAAGGGAGGAACTGGAAAATCAAAGGTTGAGGAAGAGAGACAGAAAAAATGGAGAGTATACAGAGAGAAACTTATGGATGGGAGAGGAAGAAGGAAGTTTGGGAGTGGAATGGGAGGATGATGTCTGGGATAAAAGAGTAGAAAGAAAGTAAATTGGAGCCTTGGGTGAAGCTATAATAAAATGGGGTACAACAGCTAACAAGCAGAAATTGGACAATGATCAAAACTTGGAGTTATGTTGTTTGCAAGGAGACTGCAGTGAACAGCATAACACCAAAGTTGTACTCTAAAATGGGAAGTTTGAACTGCAGTAACTGAGTGAAACAGAAAAATAAAGTTAACTCATAGGGGATCCCAAATAATTTATCTTACAGTTTTATCTCTGTAAGTCATTTCTGCCTTGTTTGCCTTACCATTAGTATAACATCCTGTTGACCCATCCAGTGAGAGAGTGATCTTAAAAGAATGTAGTTTTAGAGAAAGGAATAATCTAACAAGGAACGTGGTATCAGTAAAATATGAAAAAAAGTGTACATTTAGTATTGTCAGTCAATGACATTGCATTTTTACAATACAGATTTTAGTGTCCATTTCATATAAATGTTTTCGCTCCATTTTATATGAGGGTTGTCCAGAGAGTAATACAGCACTTTTTTTTCCTCAGCTGAAAATGATGCTAAAAATGTGAAACATTATGTATGTATTACTTGAAGTCTCCTGAGTGAGCATGCCAAGTTTCACTTCCAACAGATAGCATAGCTGCAGGACAGTTTCAAAATGGTGTCTGTAGGTGATGTATATTACAAGCAACATGCTGTCATTGAATTTCTCACTGCAGAGAAAGAAACTTTGGAGAATATTCACAAATGCTTGTGCAAAGTCTATGGAACATCTGATGTTGACAGAAGTACAGTTAGTTGCTGGGCATGGAGGGTGACATCATCAGAAGGCAGTTTGGTGGACCTCCATGATTTGCAGCACAGCTGTCAATGTTGCAGGGAGCTGATGTTGTCAATCATGAGTACAGATGCATTAGAAATTGGCAGTTGGCAGACATTTTGAGGGTGATGAGGAGGTGATTCACACAGTGAAGAACTGGTTCACCACCATGACAAGGACTGGTACCGTCAGGGCATGCACGTCCTTGTTTCACGCTGGAGGAAGGCCATAGAACAGGATGAAAATTATGTGGAAGAATAGGATGGGTAGATAAAACACTATTCTTATGTGTATGTAATTCTCATTATGTTCAAAAAAGAATTGTTGAAGAAAAGAAAATGCAGTGCATTACTTTCTGGGCAACCCTCGTACTTCCAAAAGATTGTTACAGTGGCCTTAGTGGAGCAGCTTGTTGTCAGATCTTTCATTAATCCAAATTTTCATTCTTTAGGTGCCACTGGAAGTCAATACTCAACATAATTCCAAGTTTTCCAGGTATCTCAAGAAACTAAAACAAGCCTTCTCAAATTGCTGTCGCACCAGTAATGAATTATAACTAATTAAAACTAGCCTTACATATTTTTACTTACATTACTCCATTCAGCAATTTAAATGCAAAAAGAAACCAATAACTTTGAGCAAAGCTTCCAGTCAAGTTACATACTCCATCAAATAAGTAACCAAATACTAGAAGCCTACGTCTTCCAACTGTGTCTGATAAAAATCCCCACACGTATGCACTCAGAATCATTCCTGAAAAATAAATTCAGGAATAGACTGAGCATGTATGTAGAATGCCAATTTAGCACACAAATTAATTAATCCTTTTGTACCACAAATTAACACAAAAATTCAACTTCTGTATTTATTAATTCACCTTTGTAATTTCCTTATACCTCAAACAATGGAATATGCAGGATGGAATAATGGCAATATAATGTCCTCAGGGGCCAGAGACAGCGGTCAAGTATGTGTGCCAATGTGTGTGTATTTTCTACCTTAGAAGAAGGCCTTTGGCTGAAAGTTCATATGGATAGCAGCCTTTTTGTTGTGCCTCTCTGCAACTCAGCATCTCTACATGAAGAGCTGTTACTGTATATCTCATCTACAAGAGGAACCTGTAGGGATATGGAATTAGGAAGTGGTATATGAGAAAATACTGACTTGTTTATCTGAAAAGAGCTTGTTAGATCCCTCTGAGAGAAATGTTCATAAAGGATTCTCCACAGAGAAGTCATACAAGACCTCACAAATGAAGTACTGGCAGATCTAAATAATAAAAATTGTCTTACTTGTATTTTATGTGATCTTGCCAAAGAAACGAAATTTTACTTTGCAAACTAAAGTTTGAGGCAGTAAGGGCATCCCTCTTCCAAGGATGGAGCCATGTCTGCATAATAGGGAGCAGCAGAAGGTCACGTTGACAGTGTTATAGGAATACCACTAAATTCAGAATTAGGGGACATAGCACAGATTCCCACAAAGTACAGTACACAACCAGATCCCATTCCTAACGTAAATAAATCATGTTCCAGTATCTCTGTCATGTAGTTAAAGACAATCTGATATTTGCTGATGACACTGATACTAGTCAAGGGTTCTAACTCACTGTTACAAGACATTGCCCAGACAGTAGCTGCAAAGGCCTACCAGTAGTTCACAGTTAACGGTTAAGTTTTAATCCAAAATGAACTCATATTATGCAATTTCAAACAGGCAAAAAAGTCCTTTGGCACCAGAAGAAAATTGTCATACACTAATTGAAACATAGTATGTAAAATTCTTTGAGGCTTACCTAGATAATAAGCTGGCATGGAGTAAAGACATAAACTAATCAAGAAGCTCAGTTGACATGTTTTTCACTTAGAAGTATCTCTCATTATGTTGACATAAAAACAAGGATATTGGTTTATTGTTTATATTTTCACTCCCTGTTGCCTTATGGTATTATCATTTGGGGGCAGTGCATCCAAAGTACATTAAATATTTACTCCATAGTCATGAACAGTAATAATTGTGTAAAGCAGTCAACTGTCCATCTCACAGAGGCCTCTTTTAGAATCTTGGAATTCTTATACTCACTTCCCTATTTTTTCCAGAAAATAAAAACCAAGTTGAAAAACTGTATAAATTCAAAAGATCTCATTAACCACTTTATCTTGAAATTATCTGTTTATCTAAGATAAAAGGATTGAAAATTTATTTTATCTGCATGTCAAGCAACATTGTAAAGCTGCGTGACTTATAATAATGTGTTGTAAGCCAATCTCTGTTTAAGATGTTGGTAATTTTTTCCCATGAAAAAATGGAAAATATTAATGCAAATAACATTCTAGCAGTAAGAGACAAAAAGCAGCTATTTGATACAAGCGGGGAAGCAGACGCTTGCTTTGAAGCAGGAGTTTTATTCCCAATTTACTTAGCTACAATTAGTTGTTGAAAGTACAAATAGTACCAAGCAATAAAGTGATAATTATTATTAATAGGGGAGACCAGTGTTGGTTGGCATGAAGAGCTAGTTGATACACAGCTTGTATTTCCTACCACCGTGGAGTTGGAGTGCTGTCATCATGTTTGTGGGGAGTGTATGTAAAGGTGCACCACCTCCGTAACTTCAGTCTAATTGGAAGTATTGGAAAGGAAGTGTGGCGTTCGCTGTGTTATTCAGTGGTTTGGTATTTAACTAATTTGTAAATGAAAATGATAATCTTATTTTATTACATTGACTAATTACTAAATAATTTTTCTCCCAGATAAAGATTTGGTCAAGTTGATAAAGAACTCCAAGTTAACATTGTGTTAAAATGTTGTCTGTAAGTTGTGTAAGTGTCACGAAATCACAGTTCATACAACAGATTCTATACAACTATTGATTATGTGGAAACAGTTATCTTCAGCAAAATGATCATTAAAACCACCAAATATCAGCTGCGGGCAACACTGACATATGTTACCTGAAACAATATTCTTCACAACTCATGTGTAATTAATTTAAGCTCCATACATCAGCAAGAAAAGTTTGTTATATGAATCGTGCTATGTGCACTGTTTTTTAAAGAACCAATCTGATTCGAATTATTTTCATTAAAATGAGTTTGGGACCACCGGTGCACATTTATTTTTACACATTTTTATTACCTTCGGCATTTATGTCTGCAGAGTTGCGTAATTTGAATTTACCGCTGAGATAATTGTTAAGATGGCGGCAGACAATTGATAGAGACTTTCTATTGTTAGAGCAAATAGGATAAGTATTTGAAATGCTTATTAAACTTTACTTTTGTATTGTGCACTATTTAGACTAATTCTCATCAAGCAAACCTTTGATTTTTTTGTAAGGAAAACAGATAAAAATGCGATACAAATTGCTATCATCAATGGATGCACTCCTTGCAGCAGAAAGAAATAATTAACACAGGTAATCCTTATTGAGAGAGGAATTATTCACTCATATTTATAATAATAATGCACTCTATTCTCAAGTAATAATTAACAAATAATTACAATTTCTTAACAGACCTCAGGTTGATATGCGTCTTGCGTCTGCAACCTACTAAAGCCAACCAACAAAAGGTAAAAACAAAAGAAGACAAACGCAGATCATCAAACGAATTTACAATTATCATTGTCTTTGTATGATACACATTGATATGTCCAATTACATCATAAAATATTATATGAATAATTAATATTTATTTCAATTTTTTTTTAATATATATGTTGGATAGATAATGTTTATAACTGTTAGAGGCATAATTTCCTCTCGTCGCACTGTAGCTAAAATTTATCTCATGGATGTTACAGAAGACTCCTGTTTCATCATTTTTCTGACTGGTGAGTAAATTTTTTTTGTCAAATTTTTTTCCCCCTTCTGGTGAACCGGTAGATTGAATTGAGGCAGCATCATTTGTTGTTGATTTTTGGGATTGTGTGGAATCCATTTCATTTCTGATATTGCTGTGGAGATAGCTAGCATAGTTAGGTATTGGGCCACCTGGCATACCTATGACAACTCACACCGCACCTATGCCAACTAACCCCCTCCATTATTGTCCATTAAAAAAGAACCAGTTTCCGTAACAATTGAATAAATACACATCACCCCAAAGAAACTCACTCTTTCCTCACAGCTGAGCCATCACAGCAATACAACTATCACTGAAAAAGAAGGTTTACTGCTATTCTAACAGACAGTCCCATCAAAGATGGGTCCATCAAAGATGCTGAAAGGGCCAATAATAAGAAAAAGCCATGTACATACAACAAGGCTGATTTGGCTATGGTTGACAGGTAGAAGGAGAAAAAACTTCCCCAAAACCACTGATTTGAGTTTTCTTCTACAGATTATGATGTCAACATGTCAGACAGTAGCTGTGACAGAAGTGACAACAGCTTGGCCCTACTTAATGCTCCACCAATATATAGAGTGTTCCAAATGTAAATTAAGTTTAATTTTTGCAATTTTAGATTCTTTTGTTGTGTCTGGGCAAACAGTTTTTCCTTCATTGTTTCTTCGGCTATTATGCTGATAGGTTGCATCTATTGTCCAAGCCTGTAGTGCATCTATGAAAAGTTTAACTGTTTGTGTGTCATGTTTGACATACAAAACACCCTGCATGTCTGGTTATGTATGTAAAATTTCTTCTGTTTTGTTGTCCTACATTCTCTATAGCTACTGTCTTGCATTCAGTTTTGTGTGCAAGTAGTCTATAAAGTACAAAAATGTGTTTCCTGTTGTGCTTGTATTAATACAACATGACTGAAAAACATTATAGCTATTGAGCACAAATTCTGATGCTGAAACAGAGTACTCAGATGGCGATGACAAAAGTTTTGATGAAGATGATAAATCAATTGTTAGCTGCAAACAGGCAGAAGATGTGCTTGGTCAGTGCTGCTCATTTTAGTGATTTTGACCGAGATAAACTCACACTGCAGTGTTCTTCTTTGGCACTCCTGTGCAGAAATTGGGAAAGAAACAGCTATTCAATTCACATGTTTATTTGTATGTAAAAGTTCATTTTGAAATTTTCCTTTGTGTGAGACCACACGTACAACATCCGTGTGCTGATTTTAAATTCCAGATTCGTATATTTTACTGTTCACATGGCTTCTGCATAATTTCTCATTGATTGTATCAGTACCTGTATATACTGTGTTATACTGTGAAATTTTGAACATTTGTAAGTGCTGCAACAACACATACTGTTATTGTCAATTGTAGGCTTAAGCATATTTGTGCTCTTTCAAAATTGTTGAGAACAGTAGACCTATCTTCATTAAAAATAATCATTCTCTAATTTCATTGTATCATTACATGAGAAATAAATCACTTTTGAGTATTTTTAAATGCTTACAGAACTATATTTTTGTGAGTTACCAATATGAGTGTTTTGGTTATGTGACTTATTTCATAGAAAACTGGCGTTTGTGGTTCACAGCAACTGCCAAAGAACAGATAACCCCTGAATTTCTCTGTATAGCATCACAAATAAATATGCAGTTTTGAGAATTTTCAGAAGCTATCGTAATCCAGTGAACAATCTAATTTTTAGTAAATCAGCATTTGTGATTTAATTACTATAGCAAAGAAGAGTATATATTATATACATTTATCATAAATTAAATCTATTTTGAGTTTGCTAATACCAGTAATTAACTTCTAAAAGTTTTAAGAACTTAGTAATTTTTACCACAGGTTTTTCTGTTGCCATAGCAGAAATCTCATTCTGACTATTCACTTTAGGGAATTAGCAGCTTTGTAGCTCAAGAGATTAAAAGAAAAACATTGCACCAGCTAAAATACAGCCCATCTGTGAATGCTGTTCTTGAACACAGAATGAGTTGTTTGACATCTGTAAGTAGCTGGAAATCATCCCAACTACTGTCAAATGATTGACAGCTGCTATAAGTCACTGTGCTGGAAGAGCTCCTGAGAAGCGTGTACCTGTGGTACTGGTACCAAGGGTATCTCAAGTACTATACAACCCAATGGATCCTGTATCCTCCACAAAAAGTATAGGATCTGTCATTACTCATCCACTTGACTGTGAGTGACATTTCAGTGGAGGATGGGGACCAGAAAGGACTCAAGGTGTTGTACCAGACCCTTAACCAACAAGTCTGGAGTGGTGTCTTCCACTGAAACTGAAACTGAAACTGTTTTGGGGAAACCTGTTTTGTCCAGTGGCAAGAGGAGGCAAACTCAAAAGGTTGGGAGGCTGTTGATCATCAGCAGTTCTAAGGTATGGTGAATGATGGTACCCCTTAGGGAAATAACAGAAAGGGTCAGGAAAGGCCACCTGGTACACTCAGTGCATATATCTGGAGGCCTTATTCAACGTTTTGAAGAGGCTGTTCTGGCAGCCATTGAAGGAACATGGTGCACATTGGAACAAATGATGCCTGATGTGTGAGCTTCAAGGTCATACTTGGATCATTCCAGCAACTGGCAGAGAAGGTTGAGAAGACCAGCCTTGTGCATGGAGTTTCAATGAAGCTCACAATTTGCAACATTGTTCCCAGAACTGATCATGGCCCTTTGGTCTCAGTCGAGTGGGTGGACTAAACCAGAGGCTTTGAAGGTTTTGTTTCAATCTACACTGCAACTTCCTGGACTTGCACCACAAGATTGAAAACTGAAGGGTCTTCCTAAATACATCAGACGTGTACTACACATCAGAGACTGTTACTGAGGTGGCTGACTGTGTGTGGAGGGTGCAAAAAGGTTTCTTAGGTTAGATGACACTCCATCCAATTCAGATAATGATAGTTGTAGGAAATCCACAAGTATCGGTGTAAGATCAGAAGAAATACCTCCAACAGGTGAGAGTATTAAAATCTTAGTGGTTAACTGCTGAAGCATCTGTAATCAAGTATCAGAGTTTGAAGCACTCCTGAACGCAGTGAAGCTCACATAGTACTAGGTAAAGTAAGCTGGTTGAAACATGACATTACTAGCAGTGAGATTTTTAGAGAAAATTTAAGAGTACAATAAAATTTATAGTCAAATGGGAATGGATGTGGTGTATTTGTCATAATAATAAAAAAAAAAAACCAAGAGAATCAAATCCACTGAAACAGAAGTCAAAGCTGCATGTGAGATTGTTTGGGTAAGACTCAGTATCAGGTGTGGGCATAAAATGGTAATTGGATCCTTCTGACGCAGAACAGATAGGTTGAGATCCCACTCCTGATGGAAATATATTGGATCTAACAGCAACAAATAGATCTGACCTCTTTGAGGCTGTCCACATCGAAACTGGTATCAGTGAACATGACATGGTTGTGGCAACAATGATTACCAAAGTACAAAGGACAACTAAACCAAGGAGAAAGATACAGGTGTTCAGTGAAATAGATAAAAAAATCAGTAGTGTCACATCTCAATGAAGAACTTGAAACTTTCAGCATAGGGCAGGAGCATGTAGAGAAACTATGGCTCAAGTTTAAAAGAATAATTGACCATGCACTGGTTAGAGATGTACTCATAACAACAGTTCATAATGGGGGGAGCCTCCATGATATGCAGTCACTGAAAAGAAACTTCTAAAGAAGCAGAGACTACTGAATAACAGGTCTAAAACAAAATGTAGGACTATAGACAGAGAAATTATGAATGAAACGCATTTGGCTTGCAAGAGAGTAATGTGTGAGGATATCAGTGACTCCTGTAGCAGAATATTGTCAAATGATCTTTCAGAAAACGCAAAGAAATTCTGGTCATATGTAAAGGCTTTTAGTGGCACCTAAGTTAGTCTCTGGTTCCCAGAAAATGTGGACAGGAACTGAAATTGAGGATAGCAAAGCAAAATCTGAAATGCTTAACTCCATTTTCAAGTGTACCTCTTCTAAGGAAAACCCAGGAAAATTGCACCAATTTCATCCTTGTTCCTCTAAAAAGGTAAGCAAAATAAGTATTAGTGTCGGCAGTGTTGAAAAACAGCTGAAATCACTAAAAGTGCGCAAAGCTCCAGGGTCCAATGGAATTCCATCAAATTCTATATTGAATATGCAGCTGAATTAGGATTTCTATCAAATTCTATGCTGAATATGTAGCTGAGTTACCCCCTTTTCTGACTATAATCTATCATAGATCCCTCTAGTAAAAAACTGTGTCCAGTTCTTGGAACAGGGTACAGGTCACACCTGTCTACAAGGAGGGTAGTAGAACTGATTCACAAAACCAGCATCCAATATCTTTGACATAATTTTGTTGTAGACTTTTAGCACATATTCTGAGCTCAAACATAATGAGATATATTGAGCAGAATGACCTCCTCCATACCAATTAGCATGGATTTCGAAAACATCGATCATGTGAAATCCAACTCGCACTTTTCTCAAATGACATACTGAAAGCTTTGGATCAAGGAAGTCTGGTAGATGCGGTTTTCTTGATTTCCAAAAAGCATTTGACTCAGTACCACACCTATATTTATTGTCAAAAGTACAGTCATTTGAGATATCAAGTGAAATTTGTCATTGGACTGAGGACGTTTTGGTAGGGAGGATGCAGCAAGTTATCTTGGATGAACAGTCATCATCAGATGTAGAAGTAACTTCAGGTATATCATAGGGAAGTGTATTGGGACCCTTGCTGTTCATGTTGTACATTAATAACCTCGCAGAAAATATTAATAGTAATCTCAGACTTTTTGTGGATGATGCAGTTATCTGTAATGAAGTACTATCTGAAAGAAACTGCATAAATATCCAGTTATATCTTGATAAGTTTACAAATTGGTGCTGAGATTGGCAACTTGCTTTAAATGTTTAGAAATGTAAAATTGTGCACTTCACAAAATGGAAAAAATGTAGAATGCTATGATTATAATATCAATGATTTACTGTTGGAATTGGCTAACTCATACAAATTATTAGGTGTAACAATTTATATGGGTATGAAATGGAATGTTCACATAGGCTCAGTTGTGGATGAAGCAGGTGATAGACTTTAGGTTACTGGTAGATACCGGGGAAGTGCAATCAGTCTACAAAGGAGATTGCTTACAAATCACTCATACAACTCTTGTCTATATGAATGATTTTCACACCTCAGATGATGCAGCCAAAGCAATAATATTTGCAGATGATACTAGTGTGATAATAATTGCACCAAAGCAATTGCTACCAACAACTGCTGATAAAGTACTAAATTACATCCACTCTTGGCTCAATGCAAACAGGTTGACATTGAGTGTAAATAAAACAAATTATATGCAGTTTGGGAAAATATGTCAAAATGTAAATCTCGATCTGGTGTGGGGTGACAAAGCCTTAGACAGAGTGACATCCACAAAATTGCTGGGGATTCATGTGGATGAAAACTTAAATTTTAATGACCACGTAATAAAACTTGCACAGAAACTTAATTCAGCATGTTTTGCCCTCAGAATTATTGCAAATGTTTGTACCTCAGAGGGTACCAGAATGGCATATTTTGGCTATTTTAAATCTCTTTCCACATACAGAATAATATTTTGGGGTTCCACAACAGGGCGCCTAAAACAAATTTTTCTATTGCAGAAGAGGGCCATCCGAATAATAACTCACAGTCATCCACAGACACACTGCAAACCCATATTCAAAAAGCTTAGAATACTTACTATACCATCATTATACATATACAAATGTGTATTGTATGTCAGGACCCACATTGCAGATTTTCAGACAAATTCTGACTTTCATAACTTAAACTAACCCAAGAAACTCTACTAACAAAGTTTCAAGAACTGGCTTTAAGTGGTGATTGTGGGAATATACTACAATCCCCTACAAATTTCTCATGTAGGGGTCATGAGGATAAGATTAGAATAATTACATCACACACAGAGGCATTCAGACATTCATTCTTCCTGTGCTCCATATGAGAATGGAATGGGAAGAAACCCTAATAAAAGGTACAATGGGACCTACTCTCTGTCATGCACTTCACAGTGATTTGCAGAGTACAGATGTAGTTGTAGATGGATGTGTGTATATAGTGAGCATGGTTCGCAAAGCAAGCAGGAATACAATACTGAAGATGATTGTAGTGATGATATAGTGGGCTTGTAAATGAGATTTATTTCATATGAGCAAATGTTAGAAAAATCTGAAATGTCAGTAAAAGCAAAACAAAACAAAAAAATCATGAAAACTTTTTTATTGTAATAAAGTTAGAAATTGTGAATATTAACAAAAGAAACAATCAGATTTAAATAATAAAACAAAAATGCTTTATGCCATAAAGTTAGCAGACTTTTATATGTTATGGACCCTTATACATAAAGCCGGTCCCAAGCCCGGTTGAAAAAGGAGGAGGGGGAGGAGTAACACCTCGTTAAAAAACCTTGGTTCACCTGGCCCGGGTGATAGTACCTCGTGAGGGTCCCTTGCCAGGGAAACAGTGAAGACCTCAACGCCAGTGAAGGCGGCGATGAAGATCATCAGAACGGCGGAACTGGCGGAAGAGGCAGGCTTTTGTATAAAAGCACCAGACTGTAGCATCTGTTCCCACAGTGGGCGGCTGCAAAAGGCGTCTATCCCACATGTTAGTGGTGGCCTCACTTATAATTCTAAGCTAAATGCTTCAATTTTTATCATCAAAAGGTTCAACTACCTTTCCCCAAACCAAACTTTAACCTAAGACATGATGGTAAATTTCAAAATGAAAACTACTCCAGGAAGTAACCAATCTTCCATCGCTATTCATGGCGGTGCAACTAGGCCTTTGGATTCTGGAGAGCCTAGAACATCATGTAAGGAAGAGTCGGAGCTTCCTAGTACTTCTTCAAAGATAAGACCCAAGAAAAAACATCTACTGGGGACTCTGAATATCAACACACTTATGAAAGTTGGAAAACTAAAACACATAACGGACACTATCAATCAACGCAACATACTTATATTAGCTCTTCAAGAAACAAGGTATCTGGATGAAAATGCATTTGAATCAGGTGGATACAGGATCTACAAAGGAAAACCAGCCATTAAAAATTCCAATAATACGACTATATTAGGGACCGCATTTATGGTCAAACAGCAACTTACGGAATCAATAACTAATTTTAGCTCCCCATCAGAACGAATTTCATTTCTGACGTTCAAGTCAGGCAATAAACGCTACACTATTATTAATGCACATGCACCTATTAACCAACATAACAGAACAAATGTTGACAAAGTGGAAGATTTTTGGGAAATGCTTGAACACGAAACATCCATATTACCAAAAGAACATATAAAAATTTTAGTGGGAGACTTGAATGCACAAGTGGGCAAAGAAATAAAATTTAAATCAGTAGTTGGAGATTATCCAGCACATGCAAGAACCAACAGAAATGGGGAAAGACTCATAGATTTTTGTAGACAGTTTAATCTAAAATTAATGTCGACATGTTTCAGGAAACTTGCAAGAAAGAAAAAAACGTGGGTATCACCTAATCCAAATCAAGGTGAATATCAGTTGGACCATGTGGCAATAACGACTCGCAACTACAAGGAAATCTTGGATGTCAGAGTGAGGTAGGGCCTAAACATACACTCAGAACATTATCTGACAGAAATAAAGACCATGTTCCAACCAAACAAACCTAAACCAAAACCAAGAAGATTTCCAAGAGTAAATGTGGTGTCACCGCCAGACACCACACTTGCTAGGTGGTAGCTTAAATCGGCCGCGGTCCATTAGTACATGTCGGACCCGCGTGTCGCCACTGTCAGGATCGCAGACCGAGCGCCACCACACGGCAGGTCTCGAGAGACTTACTAGCACTCGCCCCAGTTGTACGGACGACATTGCTAGCGACTACACATACGAAGCCTTTCTCTCAATTGCCGAGAGACAGTTGGAATAGCCTTCAGCTAAGTCCATGGCTACGACCTAGCAAGGCGCATTAACCATATCTGGAGAGAGTCTCACTTGTATTATCAAGAGAAATGTTGTTGTTGTTGTTGTGGTCCTCAGTCCTGAGACTGGTTTGATGCAGCTCTCCATGCTACTCTATCCTGTGCAAGCTTCTTCATCTCCCAGTACCTACTACAACCT
This sequence comes from Schistocerca nitens, assembly GCF_023898315.1. Taxonomy (NCBI): domain Eukaryota; kingdom Metazoa; phylum Arthropoda; class Insecta; order Orthoptera; family Acrididae; genus Schistocerca; species Schistocerca nitens. The sequence goes on along the minus strand of NC_064619.1, from coordinate 476,252,575 downwards.
ACATCCTTCTGAATCTGCTTAGTGTATTCATCTCTTGGTCTCCCTCTACGATTTTTACCCTCCACGCTGCCCTCCAACGCTAAATTTGTGATCCCTTGATGCCTCAAAACATGTCCTACCAACCGATCCCTTCTTCTAGTCAAGTTGTGCCACAAACTTCTCTTCTCCCCAATCCAATTCAATACCTCCTCATTAGTTACGTGATCTACCCACCTTATCTTCAGCATTCTTCTGTAGCACCACATTTCGAAAGCTTCTATTCTCTTCTTGTCCAAACTGGTCATCGTCCATGTTTCACTTCCATACATGGCTACACTCCATACAAATACTTTCAGAAACGACTTCCTGACACTTAAATCTATACTCGATGTTAACAAATTTCTCTTCTTCAGAAACGATTTCCTTGCCATTGCCAGTCTACATTTTATATCCTCTCTACTTCGACCATCATCAGTTATTTTACTCCCTAAACAGCAAAACTCCTTTACTACTTTAAGTGTCTCATTTCTTAATCTAATCCCCTCAGCATCACCCGATTTAATTTGACTACATTCCATTATCCTCGTTTTGCTTTTGTTGATGTTCATCTTATATCCTCCTTTCAAGACACTGTCCATTCCGTTCAACTGCTCTTCCAAGAGAAATGTACCACAATGAATTAAAGTTAAGTATACGAGAAGCTCTGTTCTTTTCTTTATAGCTTTCATCACGTATCCTGTTTCAGACTTAACGCCAGTCGGCGTGTGTGTACGTGTGCCTTTCGGTTACCCGTCACTGTGGACTGGCTGCCTTGTCAGTCCACTACAGTAAACACTAAATTTCTCCTGCAAAAGCAGGACAAATTCTGTCATATACTAAACACACGAAAAATGGATAATTGGGAAGAAATTAAAGAAACAATGATAGAGTCAGTTAAAGAAATGGGACAGCCACGAAGAATACCAAAACACAGATGGTGGAACGAGCTGTGTGATGAAGCAATTGACAATCGACTAAAGGCATGGAAAAAATGGAACAGTAATAAGAAACATGAATACTGGGAAGAGTTTAAAGAAGAAAGGAAAAAGACAGCAAAAATCATCAGATCAGTGAAAAGAAAATATGACAAAAACAGATTAGAAGAAATGGATTCTGATTTCAAAAGGAACAACACTAGAGACTTCTATAAGACTTTCAGAGAAGTTTTAACAGGATTCTAGTCACCAAGTTTACATTTTAAAGATAAAAATGGAAAAATGGTTTTAAGCAATAAAGAGAACTGCCAGATCTTAGCTGAATACTTTGAAAATCTATTAAATTGTGAGGAGCCTAATGACAGGTTACAGTTTCAAAAACCACAACATGAAAATCCACCGTCGGAACCACCTACAGTAGAAGAAATAGAAAAGATTATCAAAGCATTGAAGAATAACAAAGCACCAGGTGAGGATGGGATAGTGGCAGAAATGTGGAAACTAGGGGGCTTATCCGCATGTCAGAAAATTCACAAAGTAATTGAAGACATTTGGACAAAAGGAATCATACCCAGTGACTGGAAACAAGCATTGATCCACCCTCTCCATAAAAAAGGATATAAAACAGACACCAACAACTACAGGGGCATATCCTTGTTACCAGTGACATACAAAATACTTTCTAAAGCACTTTTAAATAGAATAGAGGAACAAGCAGGACCTAATATAGGAGATTATCAAGCAGGATTTAGAAAAGGTAGATCATGTGCAGAACAGATTTTTAATTTAAAAACAATTTTGAGAGTGAGAGCTATACAAAATAAAAATACAGTAGTTACTTTCGTAGACTTCAAGAAGACCTACGACTCAGTTGACAGACAAACACTATTCCAGATACTTTATGAATCAGGGGTAGATGAAAACACCAGAAGACTTGTTAAACAAACGCTCACAGATACAACATCAAGAATTAAGTTTCAAGGCGAAATTTCTGAACCATTCAAAATCAAAACAGGAGTTCGACAAGGTGACGGACTGTCCCCAATTCTCTTTAACTTGGTTTTAGATAAAGTAGTAAAAACATGGGAAAACACATTAAAAAACAGAGGCACAAAGGGTATAAGCATGGGCCAAGGAAAGAACAAATTTGAAGTAAAATGTTTAGCCTTTGCGGATGATATGGCACTGATAACTGAAAACTGAACAGACGCAACAGTTATGCTTGATATGTTACACGAGATTGCTGAAAAGACTGGGCTAAAAATATCCTACGAAAAAAACGAGTATATAGAACACAAACATAATACAGAAAAGTTTATGAAAACAAAGTATGGAAAAATTAAAAGAGTTGATAGATTCAAATACCTGGGGGAGTGGATCCAAGCCAATGGACTGGATAACACAACAAATAAAGAAAGAATAAAAAAGTTGGAATTTGCATATAAATTAACACAAAACTACTACAATAAGAAATCAATATCTATACAAGCAAAGATTAAACATTATAATTCAGTTATTAGGACACAAGCAACATATGGATCAGAGTGCCTAACATTGAATAAGAAAGGCGAATTAAGAGAACTAGAAAAAAGAGAGAGAAAAATATTAAGAAAAATTCTAGGTCCTGAGAAAAACAAGGAAAATAGGTGGATTAAAAGGAGAAATGAAGACCTATACAAAAATACAGAAAATATCACAGATACAATGAGGAAGAGACGGCTAAAATTTTATGGACATTTAAAAAGAATGGAAGAAACACGTATTACAAAGAAAATTTTTAATTACGTTAGTAAGCTGAAAAACACTGTAGGATGGATAGAAGCAGTAAAGAAAGACGCCAACAAAATAGGTGTTACAGAAGAAATAGTATGTGACAGAAATAACTTTAGGCTACTTATAGAAAACGCAAACTATGAAGAAGATGCGCCAAAACCTCGACCCCAGAGAGTGTGAACAGATGAGCAGAGACAAGCAGTTGGCGAGAAAATGAAGAAGTACTGGGAAGAACGGAAGAAAAAGAAACACCATAAGTCTTAAGTTGTATGCGGTCCATAGCTGGCAAAAAAAAAAAAAAAAAAAAAAAAAAAAAAAAAATATATATATATATATATATATATATATATATATATATATATATATCTAAAAAGAAAGAAAGATGATGAGACTTACCAAACAAAAGCGCTGGCAGGTCGATAGACACACAAACAAACAAACACAAATATACACACAAAATTCAAGCTTTCGCAACAAACTGTTGCCTCATCAGGAAAGAGGGAAGGAGAGGGAAAGACGAAAGGATGTGGGTTTTAAGGGAGAGGGTAAGGAGTCATTCCAATCCCGGGAGCGGAAAGACTTACCTTAGGGGGAAAAAAGGACAGGTATACACTCGCACACACACACATATCCATCCACACATACAGACACAAGCAGACATATTTCATATATATATATATATATATATATATATATATATATATATATATATATATATATATATATATATATATAAGAATCATGGCATCTGTTGTAAAGAGATTGTCAAATGAATAACCAGAAATAATAATAAAATACAAATAAAAGAGGTATTCCATAAATACTGCTCCACTCAAACAATGTATATGAGATAGATTGGTATGGGGTACAAAGAATGCACTCACCGATACAAGGGTCAATGATAATTCAGAGGCTGAAGAAACTCTCTATGGCAAAGAGCTTTCATCCTCAGCCTGCTATCTAGATGGCAAGGGTTCTAATTTGACAGTTCAAATAAGTCCTGGAGAACTTCAAAATGATGCCAACAGGTCACATTGAACAAGACCAACAATGAATCCTCCCCAGTCTCAAAGGCCTCATGATCACCTGAATTTCACATAAGTTACTCTGCTGTGGTGAAGTACCATCCCCACCAGTACCCAGTACCCAATACCCACTGAGCAAGGTGGTGTGGTGGTTACCACACTGGACTCACATTCAGGAGGGTGATGGTTCATATCCACATGGTGCCATCCAGATTCACATTTTCTGTGATTTTCCAAAGTCACTCAGGCAAATGTTGGGACAGTTCATTTGAAAGGACACAGCTGATTTCCATCTCTGGCCTTAAAACATACCGAGCTTGTGTTCAATCTGGTAGTGACTTCCATGTCAATAGGATATGAAACCCTAATCTTCCTTCCTTCCACCTTACTGGGAAGATTTTTGAAACTAGTGGTAATGAGAGTGGAATGTCCACCATGATCAAATTGCCAGACATGAATGATTCAGTTGGATATGACAAATGTAAAATTGTGCAGAAATTCTACCTATTGGAATAAGCGAGTGCCATGCTCCTACATTTGTAGTTGGTTTGAAACATTCAGCTAATTCTCTTTTAATAACTGTAGGTAGCTATAATAATAACCACAGTTTATTCTTCTATAAGAATTTGTGGTTATAGTGCTCCCCATCATTCATATGTGCCACTCATTTTCCTTAGCAGAAGAAGCAAATGCTTCAGCAGAAGACATGTGGGTACACACTAGACATTATATGTATAGTGAGCACTCTGGCAGCATAGACTCTCTCCCCAGCCACCCCTTTGCCATAGATGGGTTTTTCTGGGCTAAAAGTGTGGCCAAAAGCTCTTTCCCCATGGTTGGCACTCTTCCCAATGGACACCGAGCAAGTGACACCCACTGAATGATATGTCATGTTTCATCACATGACAGAGAATTTAACATTTTGCCACACAGTGCTACCAGGTAGGTGTACAACCAACCAGAAGACTACTTACCAGAAAGTTGACCTTTTGCAGCTATGTGGCATGGGCATTGCAGGCTACTTGTATTGCAGGCCACTTGTATAGTCAGTGAGAACCAGTGACCTACCCGCGGCCCCTTTTCCTAGATAAATATCCCAAGTGCAACTCCAGAAATCACTTCTTGAATGATGCCACTTTAACGTTAACAAGGATGGCAGCTCCCCCCTCCCCCCTCCATCCTCCAAACCTACTAAACAGTGCAGTTTGCATGCTCACATGATCGTGTTTATTAATCCTCACATACTTTCAACAAGTCACCTACACACTTGCTTGTGAAGCACCCCAGCACGCCAATTCAACTGTGTAGCACTGCCCGTGCTCTGGCAGTTCTGTACCCAGAGCACTAATTAGGGATGCAATGACACAGAGAAACACCAAGACCAGCATACCAAACCCTTTGAGGAAGACTCCAGCTGATCACCAACTTCTCTCCACGATCCCTGATCTGCAAGCACAAATGGCTGAGTTCCATGCTTTTATTGGACATAGTGCAGAGCTTGCAGGGAGCATTGCTGCTTAGATGTGAGCCACCCCTCCAATACCCCAGACAGGCTGGGCCCCACTCACCTGCCACCATTCAAGGCCCATGAACCCCTACTGCGATTTTATTCCACTGAAGCAATATTTGTGGGTTCCTCTATTACCAGTGGATCTGCAAGGGCTGAATTGATGGTCCACCACTCAAGCCTGAAGTCACCACAGAGGTGGATGACATCATATCAAACACACCACAGTTCAAAAGTTTTGGCATACTGAAAGTCCATTTGATATCACAGTTAGTGTCATCTGAGATGCAGTGCATACATGCACTACGTTCAGCCAAAGAATGCAATGACATGCAACCCTTGCAGCTTCTCCAACACATCCGTGACATTTCCAAGCCCAGTATAATGCCAGTATAATTCCTGAACTGGCTCATGCACCTGTCCACCACAATACACATGGCCCTGGCTGTGCACAATCACGCAAACATTGATGCAGCAGCTGTTTTAGTCGATAGACTTTTCAACGTGCTTGACCCCTCATTGACTACTGCCAGCACCAGCCTTCAGCTTCGACATGTACCCATATTCACCGACTGTCACCCAGTGCTGCAATAATTATTCATAGGGTTGTCTGAACATAATCCAGCACTTCCAGCCCCCACACCTCATGACCTCCCTACAGAGATGGCTCAGTGAATGATAGACATGATCAGTGAGATGGTGAAACTCACTGCTGCACTGGAATGTGTGCACCCTTCCACCCCCATGCTAGACCCAATTCAGCAATGTGACACACCTGAATACTGTGTGCATGGTGCACATGACCTTTGTGAAATCTACACCCCTGACAGCCACCTGCTTGATAGCTACCAGTGCTCATACTCACACAGGCGCAGCACCCCTGGCCAGTTGGTGACTACCAGGGGTCTCTGCTAATATCATGAGTGCTTTGCCAGCAATACCACAAATTGTCAAGTGTTTGGTGCCCCTGTTTGCTCTGCAGTCTCACACCACCTATTTATACAAGATTGTCACAACCTTTCACTCCCTTTGGCATACCTAGTTGATACTGAATCTGACCTATCCATTTTGCCCCACAAGCTGTTACCCCCTTCTGTCTGCCATCCACCTTCTTCCCTATTCCTCACTGCAGCTAATGGTTCAGTCATCACCACTTACTGTTCGCACACCCAGTCCATTGACCTAGGCCTCGATTGAGATTTCCCATCGATTTTCACCATTATCAACATCATGGATCATGTACAGTACATCCCACCTTCACATCCCCTGCCAACTCTGCTTAGACATCCACTTCGCAGTTAAGCAGCTATCCTACTCTGGCCCTTTTGCTGATCTTGCAGAGTTTTCCCTCCTCACCCATCGTTCCAGCACCCCTGGGAGGTGAACCATGACATGGTGCATTAAATGGCGACAACGGCAGGCCCTCTGGTTTCCTAATGTGCCCGCAGCCTTCCACCAGGCAAACAAAGGGCCACTCAGGCTGAGACTGAGTCATCGATCACCACCAGTGTGCTCTGCCCCTCCAAAAGCCTGTGGGATACTCCCATGCATGTGGTCCCCCAAAAAGAGGGGACTTGGCACCCTTTCAGCAACTGTCAGGTGCTAAACATGAAGACAATCCTTGACCATTATGCTGTGCCCTTTGTGTGAAGCTACAGCAATGCTCTCTCCAGCACATTGGTCTTCAGCAAGGTGATTGCACAAAAACATTCAAACAAATCATAGTCACCCCAGACAACTTTGAGAAAACAGAAATTATTGTGCCTTTCAGCCTCTACAAGAGCGTTTTTATGCCGTTCGGGCTCCACAGCACCACCCTAACCTGACAGCACTTTCTAGACAATGTTCTCAGTGGCACCTTGGGATACTTTGAATACCTGGAAGATATCTTCATCTACTTTTGTGAACTCACAGAGCACCACTGACATCTCCAGGAGTTATTCTTCCACTTCCAGAAGATAGGGGTTATAATTAACCTGGTGAAGCGCAATTTTTTGGTGCTCTAGAGATTGAATTTCTGGGACATAATGTTTCTGCCACAGGCTCCCAACTGCTTGCCAAGAAGATCCAGACAATGACCAACTACCCATACCCACAACCTTCAAGGAACGCCACTGGTTCTTTGGCATGAGAAATTTTTTCAGGCACTACCTTAGAAACACCTACAGGAGTCCCTCACAGCTGCACTCCAAGGTGACTGCACAAAAAGAAAAAGTCCATGCCTTGGTGTGTCCAAATGGTGGACAGTGTTTAGAAGATGAAGTGTGTTCTAGCCAATGCTGCCCTTCTGACCCATCCCCAGCCTACCACTTCGCTCGCAGTTGTCACTGACACTGGCCAGTCTGCCTTAGGTGCCATCCTCCAGCAATGCATTGGGGATACCTGGCAGCCAATGCCCCTGTTTTATTTTCAATGAAATGGACCAAGCCACAGTGAAAATGAGCTGCATGGGACTGTGATATCCTTGTAGTTTACGAGTCGATCAAATACTTCTGTCCCTCGGTTGCAGGACATCCCATCAAGGTCTTCATTGACCGCCAACTCTCAGGACAGGGTTTTGTTAGAAGGAAGGCACCCAGACATCCCTCAGACAGTACTGTTAGCCTCAGCCACTCCTGCATCCTTACCCCCCTCCCCCCCTAGAGTACAGGGTCCTGTTCTCTGCCGAATCCTCCGGTCCTGAGTTGAACAAGTCATGAAACAACTGGTACACTGACCATATCCTCCAACCACATGAAGTTTGCAGTACCAACCTCCATATCTGGTGTGACCTCCTTACAAACTCTGACTATCCAGATGGCTCAGCAGACTGTATCCATTCCTACTTCCCCCCTGAATTCCAGAAACCAGCCTTTGGCCACCTACACAGCCTGTCACACCCCAGTGTCCATATGTCTGTGGCTGTCAAATGGTAGTGCTTCCTTTGGTGTGGGATTCAGCGAGATTGTAGTAGCTAAGTGCATGCCTGTATGCCATACCAGTGTACCAAGGTGGGCTGACATGTGCACACTCCAATTGCTGCTATTCCTCTCAGGGGAACGTTGTTTGCCACATGTACATGTCAACACTGTGGGCCCCCTTCCATCTAATGGCTACCAATACATACTTACCATGGTTGAAAGGTTCATTCACTGGTGAAAGGCTGTGCCAATCTTGGACATCTCAGTGGACACCATTGCTAGGGCCTTCAACGATGCATAGGTTTCAAACTTCATTTGCCCCTATCACATAACCTTAGGCTTTAGGTGGTAATTTATGTCCTGCCTTTACAAAAACTTCCTGGGACTTGCAGCACTTTAGTTCACTTCACTATGAGCTACCACCATTCTGTTTCACAGGACTTCAAAAGCAGATGTCACCTGCCAAACGGTCCATGGTCTGCAGCCCTGCCAATGGTTCTCCTAGGTTTGCAAGTGGCGTATGAGGCTGACTTGGGAGGTCAGATACTGAGTTTTTATACAGACAGCTGCTGCATGACTGCATGGCCTGCTTAAGCCCCATGCCCTTACAGCACCATGGTGAGTGTAGACTGTTCATACATTGAGATCTGGAGGTGTGCTCACATGTCATGCTCTGCATAGATGCCTGCCAGCCACTGCTCCAGCCCCAATACTTGGGCCTTCGAATCATCCTCAAGCTCAGAGAAAAGACCTTTTCTCAGCAATCCCACAGCACCACAGCCACAGTCACAGTCACAGACCAGTTGAAGCCAGAGTATACTCTCAGCTTCCCCAGCTCCTGTGCAGCTCCAGTAGTTGAGGTCAAGCTGGCATGAGGTGATGATAATGCTCCCACCTGCATCACCGACCCAGTGGCCAGTGCCTGGGCCACAAGTGCCAGAGCCAACCAACTGTTTGACCCGCTGCCACTTGTCCTGGAGGAACTGCCTACCACACCTGACAGCTCATCCCCACCACCTGACCGCTCATGGCATGATGCATCTTTCTGTCCCTTAAATGTCTTCTTCACAACACCAGTTGCACCTGTTGATACCCCAAACCCAATGCCGGCAAGCATCCTACAGTGATATAAGACAATATCATCCAGCAAAGTGTGACAGCAGTTACCGATGGCGCCAGTGCATGCAGATGTGTGGTACACCACAATTGCTGGTCACACAGTGCACTTCTGCCCATGCATGACCTACCTGCCCATCAGCTGGGGGCACCACTGACCCACCCCAGTTAACAGTGTGGTGGGCCACCATCCTTGACTGAGCTAATTGCATGACATGTCAGGGACTGCCACATATGGCATTGCTGCCTCCACTGTTGCACCATCAGGCTACTGAGCTCCACCAGCAGCCATCACCCCACATCGCCATTGTCAGCATACACCCTAGTCCACCAATAAATGCCAGGGTTAGTCCTTTGGTCTACAGCCCACCTTTTCCCTCTGATAGGGATGGGGAACTGTATTATGACATGCTTCCCAACATTCATGGTTGCCACTCGTTTTCCCTAGCAGATGACACAAATGCTTCAGCAGAGGTTTTGTGGGCACACACCAAATAATATATATGTAGCAAGCACCCTGGCGGCGTAGACACTCTCCCCATCCACTTCATTGCCATAAGCGGGTTCTTCCAAGCTAAAAGTAATGCTGGAAGCTTTTTATCCGTGGCTAGCACTCTTTCCTGTGGACATCAGGCAAGTAACTTCAGTGAGCACCACTTGCTGAGTGATACGTAGTGTTTAATTGCATGATGGAGACACAAATGCTTCAGCAGAGGTTTTGTGGGCACACACCAAATAATATATATGTAGCAAGCACCCTGGCGGCGTAGACACTCTCCCCATCCACTTCATTGCCATAAGCGGGTTCTTCCAAGCTAAAAGTAATGCTGGAAGCTTTTTATCCATGGCTAGCACTCTTTCCTGTGGACATCAGGCAAGTAACTTCAGTGAGCACCACTTGCTGAGTGATACGTAGTGTTTAATTGCATGATGGAGAATTTAATAGCTTGTGGCACAGTGCTGCCAGATAGGTGTATGAACAACCAGAAGACTATGTACCATTAAGTCGACCTTGTGTGACTACACAGCGTGAGCATTACAGGCTTCTTGTATAATCAGTGAAAACCAATGATGCTACCTATCTTAAATATAGTCAGACATGTGTAACCTTACTTCCTAGATAGTTACCGCAGATGCAACTAGAGGAATTGCTTCTCAGATACCACCACATTAACATTATTAATCCAACCCACACAAGACCTACTAAGCAGTGTAGTTTGTGTGCTCATATGAGTGTGTTCAAGAGTCTTCACATACTTTCAACAAGTAACCTACCCACTTGCATGTGACCTATGAATGTGTGAAATTACATCAATGTTTTAACTCTTTCATGTGAACTTATAGTTAGACTCATTCCCTATCTAGTGTAGTTATGGTGGAACACTGTACCCTTTTTATTTGTGTAAATATAAATTTGTATGTAGTGGATTCAGCATGTAGATTCAAGTTATGGAAAAAGTCTCATATGATGCATCTTTCCTGTTATCTGCCCTGCAAGAGCGAACTTATAACTGTGCCTTCATTTTGGCTCATTAATGGTGTTTTGTTTTGTGCCAGGACATGGCAGCATGACCATTGTATATGTGTCATCTTCTACATTTTGTATAATCTCTTGCCGACACCAAGGGGGGGGGGGCATGCCTGTACGGGTTCATTATCTATCTCTTGTAGTAGATATATCTTGTTCAGTAAGTATGGTTTCCATGTCAATGGATTTAAATTGGTTTCCTCCTTCCCTAGCATATGCTCACCTTTCAGCAATGTGTTTGATGACATTTCTAGCCATGCTGGTGAGTAGAAAAACAATTCCTGCAAGTTCACTGTTTGTTCATACATTCAAGTACATATTGTTTATACATTTGAGCAAAATTTATTTCCTCTTGAGGAATTTATAGTTTGAACAGTTTATACTTTGAGTGGCAAGTAACTCCAAGTTTTGATAAAATAAAACAAAAGTTTTTCTTTGAAAATCACTATTTTCTGCCTAAGTATCCCTTTGCATATCAGATTTTGCCAACTCGTACTTGGGGGTATGCCAGTTAATCTTGCAAGTGGGGTTAGTTGGAGCAGTTGCAAGCTTTTAGGGAAAGTCTTTTTGGGGTTACCTAAACACATGTTTCACTAATGGTTTCTACATGTTTTTGTAGTTAAAAAGTTAAACTATCTGCTGAATTTGCCTGAATCTGCCCAAGTATTTCACAAAACAGCAGAAAAACTGAAAACCCAAATCTATGCCATCTAGCACCAGTCTTCCCTACAGAATACTGATAAAGTTTCTGAGACTTCCTTCTCTTTTGTTACTGAATACCTTGACTCATTCCATGTTCTGAAAGTTCTGCCACTTGATGCAATCTATGAAACAGAATGAATTAATGCATTTACTTGTTTTGTAAACAGGAATGTCCTGTGCTTTTTCCTGGACATGCTTGACATGAGAGGTTCTCTGTCAATATGAGCTAGGAAAGGGAGAAATTTCACAGCATTAAGAGATGCAGCAGGACCTGGTGCCTTATAACTTTGAGCTGTCTGGTTTTTCTTTTCAAAACCAGATGTGTTTATTTCAATATTGCTCATTTTTACTATGTGCAGCAATCAAACGTAGTATTGTTCTCATGTGTAAATACTTTTTAAAATGCTGAATATAATATTTTGGCTTTTTTCTGATGTCATCAGTTTCAGCACCAGTACTAATCCATGGGAGACAGGAGAGAAGCTTTGGATCAGAGATTTCTAGAATTTTCTGATCGTCCTTTTGCTTTGATCCAAATTGGAAATTATTATAGGCTTCATGCATATGCCCTTTTATGGGTGCATGATTTTCCATTTAACTTTCTCAATCAGTTTCCTTACTTTATCTTTTTTAGCAATAGCAGTCCTCATTTTCCCAACCTTCTCTGAATAGTGCTGTTAAACCATAGTGGATTTCTGCTGTCTTTTATTATATTACTTGGGTACAAATTTATCTATAGCCACATTTAAGATGTGTTTGAGCTTGGACAGACACTCTTTCTTGTCATTTTCATGATCCTCTCCTATGAATCAAACAAACCTGTGAGCACTTGTGCTGCCCTTCTTTGTATATGGTCAGTAGCCCCTGTTACTTCTATTTGGTATGGGTTCCAAATACTTGAGCGTATTCTAAGATGAGATGCACAAGTGATTTGTAGGTAGTCTCTTTTGTAGACTGACTGCTTTTTTCCTGTATCCTGCCAATGAACCAAAGTCTTGTCACGTGCTTCACCTACAACTGAACCTATGTGATTATTCAATTTCATATATTTACAAGTCGTTACACTTAGGTATTTGTATGATGTGACTGATTCTAATTTCGAATCATTGATATTTTAGTCAAGGGATACTATGTTTTTCATTTTGTGCAACGAATAATTTTACATTTCTATACATTTGCGGCATGTTACCAACCTTCACATTGCTTTGAAATATTATCTCATTGAATATTTCTGCAGTGTTTTCAGACAAATCTCATTATAGATAACAGTGTCGTTATGTAAAGTCTGAGTTTGCTATTAATATTGTCTGTGAATTCATTAATATGGTGCATGAATAATGGGGATCTGAAAACATTTCTCTGGGGCATGCCTGAAGTTACTTCTATTTTTGTTAATCACTCTCCATCCAAGATAACATGCTGCACTCTGCCTATCAAGGAACAATCAATCAACTCACTGTCCACACCCATCCAGCCCCTTCCCTGTTCCTATTCCAGCACTACACAGCCGTCATTCCACCACCAGACCCAGTGCTTTTATTTCACTTCTTTTCCGCTACTCCCCCACCCCCATCTTCCCACCTCTCCCTTGCTTTCCATCTGACCTGCAGCACTTCAGTGTCTGCCACCCCCACCATCCTACCCCTCCCCTCCCCACACCAGCCTCCTCCTTACCACCACCCAGTTGCCACTCCCATCATGCACTGGTGCTGCTACTAGAAGTGTGGTTTCAGTTGCCTGAGACTGCAGTCATGTGTGTGAGTTGTGTTTGCATGAGTGTGTGTGTGTGAGTGTGTATGTGTGTCTAGTGTTGATGAAGGCCTGAATGGCTGAAAGATTTAATTGTGAGAGTCTTTTTGTTTTGCCAATCTACGACTCAGCATCTCCACTATATGGTGAGTAGCAACTTTCCTTCTCATAATATTGTTACATTCTATCCTGTATTTTCCATTCTTTGATTTAATTAGTGAATTTCTTATCATATGAGCAAGTGTGTGTATACTTTTATTGTATAACTGAAATGTCCCATTTAGTGCAAGCATAAATATAAATTATTTTTTGTCATAAAAGATATATTGATTTTCAAATATTAAGATATTACTAATATAAATGTCTCATAGCGTATGTGTAAATATTAATTCTGATCTCTTGTCGTCACATTAATTGATATGAGTATTCTCCATGAGTCTACCATATTGTACTCCACTGTATCCATAACTGTAAATCATATGAACAATTCGTTATCATAAACATTGTAGAAACAGTGACTCTTTCAACATCCTAGCAACTCGAATGGAGTTGGGATTCACAGAACTCAGAATAACACAAAACAAAGTAAATAAAAATCAAATGTAGATGATGTAGGAATTATTTCAGTTACCCTTTTAGTTGTGCTGCAACTGCACCTCTCTCCTGAAGAATGGATCAAAGTTTTGTCAATATTGGAAGTGTGATATGTCAAGTGTAATTGTGCAATTGAGAAAAAAGGAAAGAAAGCAAAATAAATAAATGAATTTGGCAATTGCATGCAAAAGTATTCATTTGTATGATTATTTATACCTACCATACTTCCATTTCTATAAAACAGTTCTCTTACCAATGTAACCTGTTGCATTGAGAGTCCCTTTGTCTTCAGGGGAAAGTTGAAGCTCACATTCTGCAGATGGTAGAATGTATGAAATTGCTGATATGCTTAACTGCTGAGCTAGTGATGCCATCAGTGACACAATAAGTATCAAATAATTGTATTTCCCGAAACCTGTAAAAGAACACAATTATACCACAGGGCAAATTCCAGAAACAATGTGAGAGAGGAGCTACGAAATATTAGGTTGGTGTATAAGTTCATAGCATTTGTGTTTTGCTTGTTGGTATTCCAGTTGTTACAGGTTTGTTTATCAATTGTCGTTTTTTATTTGTAATTTACTGTTGTTATTTGAGTTTACATTTTGTCATTTGTAGATAGTGAGTGGAGGTGTGGACACTAGAAAATGTGGTGCCAAGTGGAGAAATCAGAACATTTCTTACATATTCTTCTGTTTGAGTTCAATACAGGGGTGACAGCAGGGAATGCAGCCAGAAGAACTTGGAGATAATGTCATTGGACAGATCATAGCACAAAAATGATTTTTCTCATTTCAAGGAGGACTGCTTTGACATTAGTGACACTGTTCATTCAGAAGGACCTTCGGGATTTGATGAAGACCATTTATACTCATTAATCCAAAATGAACCACATCAGTGTTGTTGAGAACTGGCATATATGATGAACTGTGATCATTCCACCACTATGCAACATCTGCATGCAATGGGAAAGATTCAAAAATTGAGTGTATGGGTACTGCATGATCTAAGCCAAATCACAAAAATCTGGAGGTGTTCATAAGTGCATCTCTGCCTGCCTGTCATTAGTTGACTTGTGAACAACATCAACCATTCCTATCCTGTCTTTACTGATGATGAGAAATGGTGTCTTTATGCTTATGTAAGGTAAAAGAAGATATGGCTTAGCCCAAACAAAGCAGCAACTCCCCATACAAAGACCTGCATGCATCCACAAAACATAATGTTATGCATCTGGTGGAACAGTGATAGTGTGGTGTACTATGAATTGCTTCTCTAAGGTGTACCATCACTGCTGACATTTAATGAAAACAACAGAGGTGTCTTGCAACCACAGTCCAAGCATAATGACCAGGAAGACTGCATGAAGTGATGCTACTCCATGATAATGCCTGCCTGAATTCTGCTAGGCTGACAAAAATCAGTATAAATGTGTTGGGTGGGGAAGTCATTCTGCACCCACCTCATTCACCTGACCTTGTATCCTCAGATTTTCAACTTTTCTGCTCTCTATCAATCAACCTTCAAGGATTTTCCTTTCTGGATGAAAATGTGATCTGAACATGGCTTGATGAATCCTTTGCCTCAAAATCAATGATTTCTACAGCTGTGGAATCAAAAAGTTACCCCAGCATTGGCAAACTGTTGTAAATAGTGAAGGAGAATATATCATTGATGTCTGAAGTCTCTTTTATGTGTATCTGTTGTGTTTATTGAACTTGTGGAAAAATGCTACAAACTTATGCACCAACCTAATAGAGTCAGAGGAAATATATTGATTAAAATCTCAGTTGCAAAAGACACAGTTACATACTTCGAGAGATATGCTGCTTACAAGTAATGTAGAAACATTTTAATAAGAGATGGCACAGAACATAGCTTGAAATGCAAAGAAGTATGCAGTTATGCTTATCTAAATGGTACAAAAATAGAAATAAATCATAAAATAACTATAAGATATGTACTAAAATTGCAACTGGAACATAAACTTATTTCCTCTGAAATATAGTTCTTTGTTTTACCACTTCAGGAAGAAAGTGCTTACAAACTGGGTAAGTACAACAACCATTAAAGAGTATTTACAGCAGGCAAGAATAAAAGTTAGAAATCACTGTGGCACAGAATTAACATCTTGACCCTTATGATATGTTTATAAAGCTGTATGTCTAAAAATATCATCTACAGCATTGTTAGCAACTCTACAACAAGTAGAATTTCAAATACACCACAAACAAGATGAAATGCAATGGAATGCTGTGTCTGATGATGGTTCAGAAATAAAATTGAAAGATAAAACTTCCTTCCTTGGCATAATGTTAGATCAGCATCTCTCTTGGGAGCATCATATCGATTTCTTACGCCAAAAACTAAGCAAATCAATTTATGCAATGTGGACAATGTCACAATATCTTAAATATGAGCAAATGAGTATAATCTACTATGCTTTAGTGTATCCATACTTCACATATGGAATTGAAGTATGGGGATGTGCTGCTGCCAAGCATGTAAATAGGGTATTCATCCTTCAAGAAAAGACAGTTAGGATCATGTGTAAGCTTAGATATAATGAGTCCTGCAAAACAATTTTCAAAATTAAGAAACTACTAACACTCCCATCACTATATATTTATAAAACTGTTTAGCTGATGCTAAAATACAAGCAGTACAATCATCTAAATAGAGAAGTGCACATGTACAATACTAGGAGGGATGATAGTTATCACCTGGAAAGAAATAATGCAAAAAGTGCAGACAAGAGCCCCTATTACATGGGGATCAAATTTTATAACAAACTTAAAAAAAAAGAATAATTAAAAAGCTTAAGTGGAAGCTGCTTTGAAATTGCCTTGAAGGATTTCCTCAGCAATAAGTGTTTTTATAGTATTAAGGAATTCCTCTCAGAGGAGTAGAATACTTTCATTTGTATAAATATTATTTACATGTACAAAAAAAGACATAAGTTTTTATCTGTCAGGCCTATTGTATATAATTGTTTCTCACAATGTTATAAGGGGAAATGATCAATATGTAAACTATCCAAAACAAATCCTTGTATTTGGCCATGGAGAATAAATAAATAAAAAAAAAATAAAAGATAGGAATTTGACAGGGAAACGGTGGCACACTCTTTACAGGTGGCATTTGAGAGGACAACAGTGATGAATACAGGGAACATTAAAACGAAGTTAGGAAAGCATATGTTAATGACGATTTGGTTTTTTCCACTTCCTAATGAGAAATTGAGCAAAAAATCTTGACATTGAGAAGGTGTAAATTAAATGGACCAGATGACATCCCTGCTAAAGTTTTATGTGCTCTTCATTTGCACTTAAGCCCATACTTGCGCCTACTTTATAATGCTTTTCTATTATAAAGTGGAACACTAGAAATCGGGAAAGAGACAAATGTGATTATCTTAAAAAATGTAACACAAAGGCTCTCTAACTCTGAAGTTCTGCAAACCACTTTTGTCTCCTTCACTTGCTAGGGTAAATGCTGGAGAACTGACATACAATATTCTGCAGGACAAAATACAGTTTCATGGTATCATTTCCCAAAAAGTCATTAGAACTGGACAGTCAACAGAAGATGCCATAAATGAGAGAATAAAGCTGGCTAGGAATGCCTCACATAAGTTTACAGCCTAATTATGAATACTGATGGCATGTTTGACAACCTATGAAGGCCAAAATGTTTTGACCAGCTGAACAGATTGAATAATTGCTGGGCAAATTAATCATCTGAAGTACATGTTCCAAAAGAATGGCTATGGTTCACATAGTATGAAGCCAGTGTTCTGTAAGAAAAGGAAACATGAAAATGTTGAACGTTAACCTGAAGAGCCACCAATTACATCCTCCCTGTGGCACTACTTCCAGCAGAATAGGCAGACTGCTGCAAAGATAAGGTATAATACGTGTTTTTCTGTCTAACTAAGAATAAAGAAGATGCTACAACCTGTTAATGAAAATCTCGATCTCAGGATCCCTGGCATTTATAACATCCCTTGCAAGTTTGAAGCTTACTGGTAGTTGGGAGCTCCAACGTCAGGTGCGTAATGGGGCCCCATAGGGATATGGCTGCAAGGGAGGGGAAGAAAACCGATGTGCACTCCACCTTCATACCAGGGGGAGTCATTCCAGATGTGGAAAGGGTCCTTCCGGATGCCATGAAGGGTACAGGGTGCACCCATCTTCACGTGGTCACTCATGTCGGCACCAATGATGTGTGTTGCTATGGATCAGAGGAAATCCTCTCTGGCTTCTGGCGGCTATCTGATTTGGTGAAGACTGCCAGTCTCGCTAGCAGCATGAAAGCAGAGCTCACCATCTGCAACATCGCTGACAGGACTTACTGTGGACCTTTGGTACAGAGCCGAGTGGAGGGTCTGAATCAGAGGCTGAGATGGTTCTATGACCGTGTGGGCTGCAGATTCCTTGACTTGTGCCATAGGGTGGTGAGGTTTCAGGTTCCACTGGATAGGTCAGGAGTCCACTACACACAGCAGGTGGCTACAGGGTAGCAGGGGTTGTGTGGCATGGACTGGGCAGTTTTTTAGGTTAGATGGCCTCGGGAAAGTATAGAAACGGCAACATCCTCAAAGGGTGCAGGGCAAAGTCATGACATGCGGGGACCATGCAGCAACCAGTATTGTAATTGTAAACTGTCGAAGCTGCATTGGTAATGTATCAGAACTTCAAGCGCTGATAGAAAGCACCGAAGCTGAAATCGTTATAGGTACAGAAAGCTGGCTGAAGCCAGAGATAAAATCTGCCAAAATTTTTACAAAGGCACAGACGATGTTTAGAAAGGATAGATTGCATGCAACCGGTGGTGGCGTGTTTGTCACTGTTATTAGTAGTTTATCCTGTAGTGAAATAGAAGTGGATAGTTGCTTTGAATTATTATGGGTGGAGGTTATATTCAACAACCGAGCTAGGTTAATAATTGGCTTCTTTTACTGACCTCCCGACTCAGCAGCGTTAGTGGCAGAACAACTGAGAGAAAATCTGGAATACATTTCACATAAATTTCCTCAGCATGTTATCATCTTAGAAAGAGATTTCAATTTACCAGATATAGACTGGAACACTCAGATGTTTAGGACGGGTGGTAGGGACAGAGCATTGAGTGACATTATGATGAGTGCACTATCTGAAAATTACCTCGAGCAATTAAACAGAGAACTGACTCGTGGAGATAACATCTTGAACCTACTGATAACAAACAGACCCGAACTTTTTGACTCTGCAAGCGCAGAACAGGGAATCAGTGATCATAAGGCCATTGCAGCATCCCTGAATATGGAAGTAAATAGGAATATAAAAAAATGGAGGAAGGTTTATCTGTTTAGCAAGAGTAATAGGAGGCAGATTTCAGAATACCTAACAGATCAAAACGAAAATTTCTGTTCCGACACTGTCAATGTTGATTGTTTATTGAAAAGTTCAAGGCAATCATAAAATGCGTTTTAGACAGGTATATGCCAAGTAAAACTGTGAGGGATGGGAAAAACCCACCGTGGTTCAACAAGAAAGTTAGGAAACTACTACGAAAGCAAAGAGAGCTTCACCGCAAATTTAAGTGCAGCCAAAACCTCTCAGACAAACAGAGGCTAAACAATGTCAAAGTTAGCGTAAGGAGGGCTATGCATGAAGCGTTCAGTGAATTCGAAAGTAAAATTCTATGTTCCGACTTGACAGAAAATTCTAGGAAGTTCTGGTCTTACGTTAAATCAGTAAGTGGATTGAAACAGCATATCCAGACACTCTGGGGTGATAATGGCATTGAAACACAGGATGATACGCGTAAAGCTGAAATACTAAACACCTTTTTCCAAAGCTGTTTCGCAGCGGAAGATCGCACTGCAGTTCCTTCTCTAAACGCGTTAACGCAGAACAGGGAATCAGCAATCATAAAGCAGTTACTGCATCGATGATTTCAGCTGTAAATAGAAATATTAAAAAGGGTAGGAAGATTTTTCTGTTTAGCAAAAGTGACAAAAAGCAGATTACAAAGTACATGATGGCTCAACACAAAAGTTTTGTCTCAAGTACAGATAGTGTTGAGGATCAGTGGACAAAGTTCAAAACCATCGTACAATATGCGTTAGATGAGTATGTGCCAAGCAAGATCGTAAGAGATGGAAAAGAGCCACCATGGTACAACAACTGAGTTAGGAAACTGCTGCGGAAGCAAAGGGAACTTCACAGCAAACATAAACATAGCCAAAGCCGTGCAGACAAACAAAAATTACGCGAAGCGAAATGTAGTGTGAGGAAGACTATGAGAGAGGCGTTCAATGAATTCGAAAGTAAAGTTCTATGTACTGACTTGACAGAAAATCCTAAGAAATTTTGGTCTTATGTCAAAGCGGTAGGTGAATCACAACAAAATGTCCAGACACTCTGTGACCAAAATGGTACTGAAACAGAGGATGACAGACTAAAGGCCGAAATACTAAATGTCTTTTTCCAAAGCTGTTTCACAGAGGAAGACTGCACTGTAGTTCCTTCTCTAGATTGTCGCACGGATGACAAAATGGTAGATATCTAAATAGATGACAGAGGGATAGAGAAACAATTAAAATCGCTCAAAATAGGAAAGGCCGCTGGACCTGATGGGATACCAGTTCGATTTTACACAGAGTACGTGAAGGAACTTGCCCCCCTTCTTGCAGCGGTGTACCATAGGTCTCTAGAAGAGCGTAGCGTTCCAAAGGATTGGAAAAGGGCACAGGTCATCCCCGTTTTCAAGAAGGGACGTCGAACAGATGTGCAGAACTATAGACCTATATCTCTAACGTCAATCAGTTGTAGAATTTTGGAACACGTATTATGTTCGAGTATAATGACTTTTCTGGAGACTAGAAATCTACTCTGTAGGAACCAGCATGGGTTTCGAAAAAGATGGTCGTGTGAAACCCAGCTCACGCTATTCGTCCACGACACTCAGAGGGCCATAGACACGGGTTCACAGGTAGATGCCATGTTTCTTGACTTCTGCAAGGTCTTCGATACAGTTCCCCATAGTTGATTAATGAACAAAGTAAAGGCATATGGACTATCAGACCAATTGTGTGATTGGATTGAAGAGTTCCTAGATAACAGAACGCAGCATGTCATTCTCAATGGAGAGCAGTCTTCCAAAGTAAGAGTGATTTCAGGTGTGCCGCAGGGGAGTGTCATAGGACCGTTGCTATTCACAGTATACATAAATTACCTTGTGGATGACATCGGAAGTTCACTGAGGCTTTTTGCGGATGATGCTGTGGTGTATCAAGAGGTTGTAACAATGGAAAATTGTACTGAAATGCAGGAGGATCTGCAGCGAATTGACGCATGGTGCAGGGAATGGCAATTGAATCTCAATGTAGACAAGTGTAATGTGCTGCGAATACATAGAAAGATAGTTCCCTTATCATTTAGCTACAAAATAGCAGGTCAGCAATTGGAAGCAGTTAATTCCATAAATTATCTGGGAGTATGCATTAGGAGTGATTTAAAATGGAATGATCATGTAAAGTTGATCGTCGGTAAAGCAGATGACAGACTGAGATTCATTGGAAGAATCCTAAGGAAATGCAATCCGAAAACAAAGGAAGTAGGTTACAGTACACTTGTTCACCCATTGCTTGAATACTGCTCAACAGTGTGGGATCCGTACCAGATAGGGTTGATAGAAGAGATAGAGAAGATCCAACGGAGAGCAGTGGGCTTCGTTACAGGATCATTTAGTAATCGCGAGAGCGTTATGTAGATGACAGATAAACTCCAGTGGAAGACTCTGCAGGAGAGACGCTCTGTAGCTCAGTATGGGCTTTTGTTAAAGTTTCGAGAACATACCTTCACCGAGGAGTCAAGCAGTATATTGCTCCCTCCTACGTGTATCTCACAAAGAGACCATGAGGATAAAATCAGAGAGATTAGAGCCCACACAGAGGCATACCGACAATCCTTCTTTCCACGAACAATACGAGACTGGAATAGAAGCGAGAACCGATAGAGGTACTCAGGGTACCCTCCGCCACACACCGTCAGGTGGCTTGCGGAGTATGGATGTAGATGTAGATGTAGAAATCCTCGCACAAACAAAAAAATGGCTGACATTGAAATAAGTGTCCAAGAAATAGAAAAGCAACTGAAATCACTCAACAGAGGAAAGTCCACTGGACCTGACGGGATACTAATTCGATTCTACACAGAGTACGTGAAAGAACTTGCCCCCTTCTAATAGCCGTGTACCGCAAGTCTTTAGAGGAATGGAAGGTTCCAAATGATTGGAAAAGAGCACAGGTAGTTCCAGTTTTCAAGAAGGGTCATCAAGCAGATGTGCAAAACTATAGGCCTATATCTCTGACATCAATTTGTTGTAGAATTTTAGAACATGTTTTTTGCTCACTTATCATGTCATTTCTGGAAACCCAGAATCTACTCTGTAGGAATCAACATGGATTCCGGAAACAGCAATCGTTTGAGACCCAACTTGCTTTATTTATTCATGAGACCCAGAAAATATTAGATACAGGCTCCCAGGTAGATGCCATTTTCCTTGACTTCCGGAAGGCATTCGATACAGTTCCGCACTCTCGCCTGATAAACGAAGTAAGAGCCTATGGAATATCAGACCAACTGTGTGGCTGGATTGAAGAGTTTTTAGCAAACAGAACACAGCATGTTGTTCTCAATGGAGAGACGTCTACAGATGTTGAAGTAACCTCTGGCATGCCACAGGGGAGTGTTATGGGATCATTGCTTTTCACAATATATGCGGCTTTTCATGGATGATGCTGTAGTATACAGAGAAATTGCAGCATTAGAAAATTGCAGTGAAATGCAGGAAGATCTGCAGCGGATAGGCACTTGGTGCAGGGAGTGGCAACTGACCCTTAACATAGACAAATGTAATGTATTGCAAATACATAAAAATAAGGATCCTTAATTGCATGATTATATGATAGCAGAACAAACACTGGTAGCAGTTACTTCTGTAAAATATCTGGGAATATGCATGTGGAATGATTTGAAGTGGAATGATCATTTAAAATTAGTTGTTGGTAAGGTGGGTGCCAGGTTGAGATTCATTGGGAGAGCCCTCAGAAAATGTAGTCCATCAACAAAGGAGGTGGCTTACAAAACACTCGTTTGACCTATACTTGAGTATTGCTCATCAGTGTGGGATCCATACCAGGTCGGGTTGACAGAGGAGATAGAGAAGATCCAAAGAAGAGCAGTGCGTTTTGGTACAGGGTTATTTGGTAAGCATTACGGAGATGTTTACCAAACTCAAGTGGCATACTCTGCAAGAGAGGTGCTATGCATTGCGGTGTAGCTTGCTGTCCAGGTTTCGAGAGGGTGCATTTCTGGATGAGGTATCAAATATATTGCTTCCCCATACTTACCTCCTGAGGAGATCACGAATGTAAAACTAGAGAGATTCGAGCGCTCACGTAGACTTTCCGGCAGCCGTTCTTCCCATGAACCATACGCGACTGGAACAGGAAAGGCAGGTAATGACAGTGGCACGCAAAGTGCCCTCTGCCACGCACCATTGGGTGGCTTGCAGAGTATAAATGTAGATGTAGATGTAGAAGTGTGATCATACGATTACTGTCATATGCTGATAACATGACGATTCTTAGGAAAGAGAACCTGAGAGGTATTATGGAAGCAAGCTGTTACACAGTCTTTGAGGAATTATGTCAGTCCATTTGTACCATTTCCAACCACTGTGATGAAGCTCAATGGCATTTTAAAAATTTACAAGTGGAGAAATCTGCAGTTGCCAAGCACAGCCTCAAACACAAGCACAAAATATTGTTTGAATTAAAAAAAAAAATGCTTCTACATACTGGGAGTCTGTAGTTAAAGAGGCTGCAGAACTAAAAATATGTGACAAGAACTGTGACTCTAGGTAATATCTTAGTGGTGCTTGGAAACAAGCTCTTGATGCAGAGAAGAGTCAGAGATATTTGTCACAACGTTTATGGTACTACAGGAGTCGTGGCAGCATCAATGCAGACATTGACACCATCCACGACATTATTATGTAATTTCTGACCAATCACAAGCTGCCCATGGGCTACATAAGGCCACTCCAGCAGCAGTATAGACAGTCAGTTGCTCCTGATGATGATGATGGAGGTACTCATCGAAAGCTCAAGGTTTTACTCTGAACTGATTTGGAAATAAGTCCAAGAATGTTTTATACAATAGTTCCATTACAAATCTGTTTACATGTTCAAAAAGCATTTCCAAAATAGAGCAGCAACAATGTTGTGACCAGAGGAGAGCCTAACAACAGGAATTTTGAAAGACTGCCCAGAAGGATTCACATGTGGCATAGTGTTTAGAGGTCTGGTGCTGCAGGGCAATACATTAGTCATATGATTACTGTCATATGCTGATAACATGATGATTCTTAGGAAAGAAAACCTGAGAAGTATTATGGAAGCAAGCTGTTACACTGTCGGCAAGACTCAGCGGAGCAGCGCCTCTGAGGAAGTCCAGCGCAGTTCTGGACGAAACATAAGGAGCAGAAAAGTTCTTGGACCACGACCTTACATCCCGGAAAGTATATCAACAGCCAAGCTATGAAACTTCCTGGCAGATTAAAACTGTGTGCCCGACCGAGACTCGAACTCGGGACCTTTGCCTTTTGTGGGCAAGTGCTCTACCAACTGAGCTACCAAAGCACGACTCACGCCCGGTACCCACAGCTTTACTTCTGCCAGTATCTCGTCTCCTACCTTCCAAACTTTACAGAAGTTCTCCTGCGAACACAGGAAACAACCAAGCTGTTACACAGTCTTGGAGGAATTATGTCACTGGCTCAAGAAACCAAGTCTGCCAAAAAAGACCACCTAAGTCTGCCAGAAAAGACCACCTATGTATGACTGTGTAAATGAAAGGAGCATTTTTAGCTACCCACACACTAAACCAAGCAACCGATGCATAATAATAAAGATCATCACTAAGGTGTCTTCTTCAATGGATGACAAAACTTCGGTGCATATATAGAGAAATGAATAAAATGGACAAAATTACTGCGTAGCCAGTTATCATTAAAAGCTAAATATAATGATTTATCATGATTCCATAATAATAGGAATTATGGGATATTTTGTGAGGGTTTGAGTGCACTGTTTATAGCAACAGCACAGACAATTAACAGGGTGCAACACGTAATACTTCTTTCATTGATAAGGACTTTGGTACTATGTCAATTTAGGCACAGCAGGTAATTCTTGGAATATCATAACTCAGTCTGTGGATACAAAAGAAAGTGCTGATCTTTTGGTTGAAGAGAGATAAATACCATGAACTGCAGAATACAGAAGTAGTGTTCACCACCACCAGACAGTAAATTTTGCATAATATCCTTCTCTTGTGACACAAATGGATCAAGCTTCAACAGCAAAAAGGATTTGCAGGCCCCTCCATGCCACAAAACAGAGACTGAGAATGAGGCACCTGAACTCTGAAGGGGACTGATGTACTTTTTGACAGGCCATATGCCACTCATTCACTCACTCCAATAGGAAGAAAACAAACTGCTGAATGTGCCTGCAGTAGAGAAACTGTACTGGAACACATTAACTGAGAATGTTTATGGTTGACACTGACTAGCAGCAACTGAACTGGCATGGAAAATCTGATGCCATGGAGGTCCTGCAGTATGAGACATGGCACATTCTGGGTAATGTTGTTGATCAACACTTGTCTGATGTACTGCAGGAGGTTGCCACAGGAGTTCATGCAGCAACATGGCAGAGACTGTTGAGATCAACAGATGCAGCAAACAAGCTACTAAAAGTGCAGGTTAACTGCATGTAACTCTATCTGAGTCAATGTGCCCACCGTAGAACTAAATATTAACAATTTATTCATACAAAAAGTCCAAAACTAATAGTTGGTGTGAGGTTTGTATTTTTTGTTGCAGTTGCTAAGTGAGCATAGCATGTTTGGGTGTACATTATATTAAATCAATTACAACTTATCTTTAAAGAGACATTGATGGTCCTCAGTTGTGTAAATTGGTAAATCACATGCTTCTCTTAAATAAATGTAGTTTATTACTCATGACCAAGATAACTGTTACAAAGACTGTGAGATCAAGGCAAAGACACAAAAGCAGGCCCAATAACACAGTAAGTGGCCACTGAATGGCACAGTAAGTGGCAACTGTTGCTCAGCTACATATATATCAGCATAATAATTAGTCACAATTTTAAATTATTGCTGACTTCATTACAGTTAATTTGTCTCCTTGCACAAAAATTTCTTGGTTCATTTGCCGCATCAAATTCAGACAAAATTCCAAGTTTTCAATGATGTCCACCATCATCTTCATCAGCGGCTAAAACAGACTTATGAATTGGTAAGGTTCCTTCTTTTGTACCCACAGAATGGCATCTGATCAGCTGGATTATGATATGATGGTGTGTATACAGGAAGCGCACCTGGCATCCATAGATTTTGCTTGCACCCTATATCTAGCATTTCTTGCAGCGCCATCCATCGCATTAGATGGCAAACTGAAAAAAGTATTCCTCTGCATTTTTTCCTTGGCTAGTGCACACTTCCATGCATTGCTAAGTGCATAGCCAGTGTCTCTACTGAAGTTGTTTTCACAAAGTCTAATTTCAACAGCTTCTCTGCTCATAGAGTTCCAGTAGTTCAAGGTGTGAGCAAGTATTCTTGTTTGTTCAAACAAAAATCTTGTGCTTATTTAACAGGCTGTGCTCTGCCAACACTGATTTATCCAAAGGCCTGTATTTAAGGTGATGTTGATCCTCAATGCAACAATTGGCAACTGTCTGTATAGACAGGCCCACATAATTCTTGCCACACTCAAAAGGAATGCTATAAATTCCTGGCACTCTCAGACCTACATTATCTTTAACAAGTTGCAACACTTCTTTAACTTTTCTGAGTGAGCAGAAGACTAGTCTGGCTCCTTGCTTCTTTATGAATCTACCTATTTTGCTAGAGTGGAAGCCATGCTATGTGTTGATCCTCTTGGCTTGTTTGAACAGTGTTGTGTCTTGGTTTTTTCAACTGTGTTGATCTAATATCACAAACAGTGTACCTGTCCATTCCGAACACATCTTCAGAAGCTTAATCTCGAAAGTGATGTGGTCCATATCCAACAACTGTCTGTAAAAATATAGAGATATTTCAACCAAACAGTAATTATCATGAGCATAACACATGGAGGAAGAATAACATACACGGTGAGCATAGAAATTTGAACTTGATGCAAAAGGGTGTCCACTACACTTGAACAAAACTCTTCAATGCTCTTCCTCCTGAAATGAAGACAGAGATTCATAACAAGGATAAGCTTAAAAAAAGCACTAAAAATATTTCTGCTAGAAAAAGCTTTTTACAGTCTAGATGAATTTTTAAGTAAATAAATTGTAAAACTTTAATAATGCCTGTAAGAATGTTATTTAACTTGAGCTCTGTATCCATTTGTGCTCTGTTCTTTCTGAAGTGCTTTAATGATTCTAAGAAAATATGTATAGTTTTTTTCTGTATTGCTGATCAAAGAATTTACTGTATACATTTTTATATAATTATGTACTCAAATGTCTGTATATGCTATAAGATTATCAAATTGAATTTATAAAAAACTGACAAGTTCCACATCCTTGTGAACCCAACACAGTTGGACTTATGGAACACAAAATAAAATCAGTCAGTCAAAACAGTTCTGGCTCTGTGTGCTAAGGTGTTCAGCACAGCTCTCTTCTGAGCTGGATTGTGAAAGCTATACCCATTGAGATACAGATCTGTATGCATCAGTTTTCTGTACACAGAGTGGCTGAACTGTCCATCTGATCTCCATTTCATCAACATGTCTAAAAAAGATAACTTCCCCATCCATCTCCACCTCCACTGTGAACCTTATGTTGGGTAGTAAAATCAATCGATCAAAAATCCAGGATGGAATGTAACAATATTGAAATTCAATATTGTTATGTTGGGATGTATCCATTCAAATGATCAGTGAACTGCTGCAGCACCTCACTGCCATGTGACCAGATGAAAAATGTATCATCAATGTATCTGAAGAAGTAAGATGGCTGGAAGGGAGCACTGTTCAACTCTCATTCTTCAAAATCGTCCATGAAAAAGTTAGCTATGACTGTTAACAGTGGTGAACCCATGGCTGTTCCATCAATCAGTTCATTATAATTTCCTCTGTGCAAGAAGTACATGGTCATCAAAGTGTGCCCAAATAATTTCAAAATTTCTAGGGAGAAATGAGTGGCCAGCAGTTTTAATGTGCCCCTTCATGAACAAGGAGACTACATCAAGGCTAAATATGACTTCATTTGTGCCTATCCTCATCTGCTTCATGATATCAACAAATGCTAGTGAGTTTTTGTTTTCTTTATTTCTTCCACAGTGTCGGTAGTAATGATGTTCTAGGGCATCCAGGGCAGTCACCATCTTCATCTTCTCAGTCCTCTTTGAAATGTTAATACCACCTGTAAACTCTTGTTTTCTCATAGTAGATTTTTTCAAAAGTCACAGACAACTTTCTGAATGTGGTGCTGCATTTCATTTGATTTTTCAAACAAAATTTAATGCAGAATCTTTCATCCATCTTTCCCAAAGTAGAAATTTGTTGAGCACATGAAAGCACGTATAACCCTTTTACTATCAACAATAAACTAAGTATTCAAAACACTTGAAAATGCAAACATACTCCACAAACATATGTACCAACAAGATAAAAAGATGTTTTGAAAATCATATATATAAAGCCCGTTAAAAAAAAAAAAAAAAAAAAAAAAAAACGTTGCTTCTTGATCTTGTATAAGTGAAAATATAATTTTATGGTGGTGTGCAAATTTGTTTAAAGTTCAGTCAAATAAACAGCTACTGGTAATAACTGACTGGACAACAAAAGAAGAAGAAGAAGAGAACTGACAGAGCATTGAGAGAATAATAATAATAATAATAATTTAACTTATAAGGCAAAACCCATCAACAATACAGGTAGTGAACTTACAAGATCACTCATATTCACAAAATGGCTTTGTAAACAGGAATGCTATACAGAAAGAGGAATAACTGAATAGATATAGAGAACTACATTCTAATATTGCTAATGTCTGTCTGTTGCAGGATGGTAGAGGATGTCTTAAGCTTGAATGATGTTCCCAGAGGAAAATAAGTTTCTCTCAAAGAATCAGCATGGATTTAGGAAAAACCAGTCTTGTAAAAAACAACTTGCCCCATTCACACATAATCTTTTGCAAAGAGTAGACACTGTTAAACAGGCAGATCCTCTTTCCTCAGATTTTCAAAAAGCATTTAGCACTGTAAGATGTTCCTGACCCTTATGGTCATATGATCATATTGAGTATCCTCACAAATACATGATTATTTTGATGAATTTTGATTAATAGAAACCAGTGTGTTATGCTGAATGGAAAATGGTCAATAGACTTGAAAGTAACAATGGGTGTGCCCCAGGGAAGTGTAATAAGACCACTAATATTCTCAATATATACAAACTGCTTTTCAGACAGGGTCAACAGGACCATCAGATTGTACTGTGCCAATGCTGCTGTCTACTGGAAAATGTTGTTGTTGTTGTTGGATGTTAATAAAGAAATAGAGAAAGACTTGCACATAGCTTCTACTTAGCATAATGAAAAGCAGCTATCTTTAAATGTTGATAAATTTCCATTATGAAGAGGAAAAAGACACATTAAAAGATTAATTGTGAACGTCTAGAGCATGTCACATTGTTTAAATATCTAGGGCTAATACTAAGAAACAATATGAAATGGGATAAACAAGTAAAATCAGCAGTAGGAAAGGCAAGTTGATTTGTTGGAATGGTTCTGGGAAAGTGCAGTGCATCTGTAAAGGAAATTGCATGTAAGATGTTACTGCAACAAATTCTAGAGTATGCTAGAGTGCTGAAGTTCATATCAAACAAGCAAGACAACAGACATTAAAAAAAATTCAGAGATATTGTGTTAGGATCATAGCAGATCAATATTGCCCATATGAAAGTGTACCAGTGATGCTTGTGGAAGAAACATGATGATGTTCTCCCACCCAAAACCCTCTTGGCTAAATTTAGAGAAGCATTATTTATGGATGACTATGTGACAGTTTTGCTGCCAGCATTGCATATCTCACACAGGGATCATGAGAACAATATGAAATAGGATCCACACACACACACACACACACACACACACACACAATGACTATTGTTTTCAGGTACTGAGGCCTCACTGCAGTCAGTAGCAATGTGGGCTAGGATGGTTAGAGTGAAAGTATGTAGGAGTATTCAATCTTCATGGATCACTTTTGGTAATACCTGTTATCCAACAACAGATCCCAGCAGCTACATACCAATGGTGAACATGAAGGCATAACCTATTCTTGCTGCCGGTACCGGTACATATTACTTTACAAGCAATATCATCTTGAACTACACAGTGCAGAGGTGCAGGATAGCTGTCATGTTTTAGATCAGTTGCACCTAAGGGGTGCCAGCAAGCAATGGTTGCAATTGTAGACATGCAAGGGGGCTTCACACTAAGTGTTGCGATGGCACAACTAACCACTGGCTACTAGTTCTCCTTGTGTAACATTATGCTGAGCTGATTTCTGATTGTGCTCTGTATGGAGGCCAACATTATGCCTCTGAATTATTCTCTTAACTGAGTCACTATTGATTAAGGACTTCTTGTACAGGAAGGGAACCAGATGTAGAAGATCTGAAAATATTTTGTGAGCTCGCACTATTTTTCAGTGATCATACTGCACACTTGTGGCAGGGACTTCTCCCCTCCACTGTAGTTTCTTTTATCATCATTACATCATCAATTGACTACCAGTGGTGAGAATCTTTTACCCTGTCCACATCTGCCGCCTATTTTAACATCATAGGAGAGACACGGCTGCTGCCACCAGGTCTTGTAACACATCAGATACAGAACCTGGCAACTGTAAAGCGCGTCTGCCACACATACGAACTGTGAGTGAGCTACAACAACACAAACATAGTAAGCAGTGACTCTGTGACTGCTTTCCCATCATAGCTAGAGGTATGACTTGGAAGTGTAAAGGTATAGTCCCTCATGGAATTTACATAGTTGTATGTGTTCCTTTTAAGTATCAGTGTGAAGCTTTTATTTCATTCTGTAATTGTACCCTCAACATTTCTATAGTGCCAATAAACAAGTATTCTCCCTACAGATATTAAGGGAACTGTGACAACATTGTGAATTTAATATACACTCCTGGAAATGGAAAAAAGAACAAATTGACACCGGTGTGTCAGACCCACCATACTTGCTCCGGACACTGCGAGAGGGCTGTACAAGTAATGATCACACGCACGGCACAGCGGACACACCAGGAACCACGGTGTTGGCCGTCGAATGGCGCTAGCTGCGCAGCATTTGTGCACCGCCGCCGTCAGTTTCAGCCAGTTTGCCGTGGCATACGGAGCTCCATCGCAGTCTTTAACACTGGTAGCATGCCGCGACAGCGTGGACGTTAACCGTATGTGCAGTTGACGGACTTTGAGCAAGGGCGTATAGTGGGCATGTGGGAGGCCAGGTGGACGTACCGCCGAAATGCTCAACACGTGGGGCGTGAGGTCTCCACAGTACATCGATGTTGTCGCCAGTGGTCGGCGGAAGGTGCACGTGCCCGTCGACCTGGGACCGGACCGCAGCGACGCACGGATGCACGCCAAGACCGTAGGATCCTACGCAGTGCCGTAGGGGACCGCACCGCCACTTCCCAGCAAATTAGGGACACTGTTGCTCCTGGGGTATCGGCGAGGACCATTCGCAACCGTCTCCATGAAGCTGGGCTACGGTCCCGCACACCGTTAGGCCGTCTTCCGCTCATGCCCCAACATCGTGCAGCCCGCCTCAAGTGGTGTCGCGACAGGCGTGAATGGAGGGACGAATGGAGACGTGTCGTCTTCAGC
Source organism: Schistocerca nitens (assembly GCF_023898315.1). Lineage (NCBI taxonomy): Eukaryota > Metazoa > Arthropoda > Insecta > Orthoptera > Acrididae > Schistocerca > Schistocerca nitens. The sequence goes on along the minus strand of NC_064619.1, from coordinate 476,220,746 downwards.
GATGAGAGTCGCTTCTGCCTTGGTGCCAATGATGGTCGTATGCGTGTTTGGCGCCGTGCAGGTGAGCGCCACAATCAGGACTGCATACAACCGAGGCACACAGGGCCAACACCCGGCATCATGGTGTGGGGAGCGATCTCCTACACTGGCCGTACACCACTGGTGATCGTCGAGGGGACACTGAATAGTGCACGGTACATCCAAACCGTCATCGAACCCATCGTTCTACCATTCCTAGACCGGCAAGGGAACTTGCTGTTCCAACAGGACAATGCACGTCCGCATGTATCCCGTGCCACCCAACGTGCTCTAGAAGGTGTAAGTCAACTACCCTGGCCAGCAAGATCTCCGGATCTGTCCCCCATTGAGCATGTTTGGGACTGGATGAAGCGTCGTCTCACGCGGTCTGCACGTCCAGCACGAACGCTGGTCCAACTGAGGCGCCAGGTGGAAATGGCATGGCAAGCCGTTCCACAGGACTACATCCAGCATCTCTACGATCGTCTCCATGGGAGAATAGCAACCTGCATTGCTGCGAAAGGTGGATATACACTGTTAGTGCCGACATTGTGCATGCTCTGTTGCCTGTGTCTATGTGCCTGTGGTTCTGTCAGTGTGATCATGTGATGTATCTGACCCCAGGAATGTGTCAATAAAGTTTCCCCTTCCTGGGACAATGAATTCACGGTGTTCTTATTTCAATTTCCAGGAGTGTATTAATGAGTACTGGACCATAGTACCTTTCCAGTAACTGTTGTTCTTGACTAGGAGTCGAGATGACAGCAGTAGGCATACCTGAGAAATGATGCAGCCATTATTGTCCTTGATTGAATGGGTCACTGTATGTAATTAAGCCAGTCATAGAGCTGAATGCAAATCATTATATTCTGCATAGCATCATCTGATTCGACGTGCCTCGACAACTGATCTATACTTGGTAGGCTGCACGTCTTACCATGTTGTTCATCTTGAATCAATTGGTGTTATGCCATTAGATAATCTGATTTTTTTTCCTCTGTGGATTAAGCTAGCAGAATTAGACAAAATACAATATCACTTGGTAGAATCTGGATCAGTGTGGTGCTTTCAGCAGAAATTGTTCTTGTGCTGACAGAAGCAGTGGAAATATTTCTTCATATTTATTGCCAGTATCTACAGCTATGTATATGTTGCACATAATCCAAACCCTGGAGCTCCACATTGGTCAGAAACTGAGAGACACACAGCAGTGTCCTTGACATATTATCTTCTTTGAAATGTAAGCACACTACTGAAAAGTCATAGGAATCTTCTTTAAAAGCACTTCACCAGTTATATTAGCACTTCAAAATCCATTTTTTTAGCCACTTGCTTTATAGAACATCAGTTTACTCCTCAAAAACAGAACAATGAAAATTCACAACATTTTCATGAAAACTGTGCAGATCTGGTTAGACAGAAACACTTGTCTTATGAACACAATGCAGACGGTGGCCGAGATATAGCAGTATGGAACTTAAGTGAACTGTTCTCTGGATACCAACTCACTGAGACATTAAAAAAAGTAGTTTGCAGATCTCACTGCATAGGGAACAACTCTGAAGGGCTCTTGCTTAACCCTAATTTCAGTGCATCTGAAAACATCTCTAAACTTAAAGTAAGGACATATAACTGCAAAGAGATGAGTGCAAAGCAACCTGGTGACAAGCAGAGAGTCAACACTATAATCTGCAATCTATCTTCCCCCACTTTCCCTCCCCTGCTGAAAGATCATGTTTACTACAAGACATGCAACAAATGGCACATAACACCCACACAAGGGCACCCGTACCCAGAGGCAAGGAGGAGCTGTGCCCCTCCCCCTCCTCCCCCACCACCTAGCTCTCAGGGAAAGGGAAAAATATAGTGCAGTCAGGTGTTTTTCTTTCAAAAAATGGTTGAAAAGTTGTTATTATGCAGGTATTTAACAGGGTGAGAACTGGACCTTTTTAATGGCTACTTGCAAGTCACAATTTCTCTTCCAAAATATAAAAAGTACTCCATGCCCCCAGCTATTTGTCCCATTTGTCCCATTCCCGCATTCCCCTCCTCCCTACAAACCATCATATTGGTCATCTTGCACTCACTATTAAGCTTTGCTTCTATTATGGCAATTTTCCCCATTACTCTCAACAGGCAGTCACAGCTAATGTGACCTCTTTTTCTCTGCTACCTTATGATGGACAGTCTGCATGTATCTTTTTTATGTACTGTCATGTTTTGTGATGCACTTTTTGTTGGGTACATGGAATTCCTTTTGAATTTCATTGTAAGATTTTAAAAATTCCACTGGTTACCTACCTTAGTTATGCATTTATGAAAATTGTTTACTTATTAACCTTAACACACTTGATGATGGAAGCTAGCTTTCTGAAGCATGTAATGTGGTGAATAAATTAATTTACAAAAGCAGAGGTTGATCATTTCTTTCATTGCTGCTTACTGTCTGTAGTTGTCTAGCTCGTTATGAACTAAATATAGACAATTAAAAAGTGTTACCTTATTAATAAAAAGAATGGAGTCATAGTTTATCCTGTTTCAAAGTGTTGTTCTTATGTAGGAATTGTACAACAACAATGAAGACGAGATAGTTCTAATATCATTGTGCCATGCTCGCAAGCCAAAACTTTTGTTTGCTGTATTACACATGGCAATATGCACTTACCAGTCAACTTAATGCAGGTCTCAAAATCAGAGCTGCTACCAGCAGCTGAAAAAAAAGGGCAATCCTTAATAAACAAGTGAAACCTAGTGAAAGTGCATCATGTGCATGCATGAGTGTGTACACACGCACAGACACACACACACACACACACACACACACACACACACACACACACACACACACAGAGAGAGAGAGAGAGAGAGAGAGAGAGAGAGAGAGAGAGAGAGAGAGGGCATAAAAATCAAAGAAAATTTTTAAATTGGCTGCAAAAGTGTAGACCTATGCCTGTTTCATTGAGACTTTATTTTTTTATTTTCAGGAGTTTTGCCAATACTACAGTGACGAATAATTAGTCTACAAAAATGTGTACTTTGTTTTTTTCCTAAGGTGTAATTTTTCCTTTGATTAATTCATTTTGAATACCTTCATTTTGCATAGTATGAAATTGTTTTGGGTACCTTGCTTCTCTCCTGTTTTGTAGGCAGGTGTCACCACAGCATATATAATTTTTCGGTAAATATGTCTGACTTTTTGACTGATTACAAAGACTGGTTAAGGGCAGCTCTTTCTAATCGCACATGATTTTAATATTTCAGTAGAAACATCATCATAGCCAGCCGGATTATTACTTTATTGTGACCAGATGAATTTTGTACTCTGGTTATGGCTTGAATATTTGCAATTAATGTACGCTGGTGCTGCATGCACTGATTGTCAAAGTAAATCTAACACATTTATATTTGTTATTTATTTGTGGATACTGTATTTGTCACCAATCTGAGGATATACTAATTGAGTTCAATGACCACTGATTTCAAAATGTCTTCATTTCTGCCACAGCTATTTTCTGGGGACTCTTGTTATTCTTGAAATGTTTAATTTTTTGAGCATAGTGGATGTGTATTGCTGTTTTAATAACAGATAGGAGGATTTTAGATAATGAGGTAATTGAGTTTCAACTCTTGATTACAGCTTGTTTTCTGGATTAGGCAGAGCCCTTTCTTCCTAGAACAAGGTACTTTAATCCCAGGACTTAACCATCCCTTATCCTTGCTTATGTTGATTTTTATTCATGTTTGTTTTAGGAGAAAAAATGAGAAAGAGTGCTGTAGGAATATATGTTTAAGAAAGTGTTAAATTTTCCATTTACATTGTCTTCTTCCCACTCTTCTCTCTGTAATTCCTCTCTAAGCACTGTAATTGAGTCATTGCTTGTGATTCAGTTTTTTCTGTGATCTGAACTTAACTTTTCACTACACTTTATTGTTAACATTTGACAGTCATAGCCTATAAACCATTGACTATCACTTTGACATCAAAATTGCAGAAAATAATTGGATCTGAAAACGTGTTGCCAGAGGCTATTCCACTAACTACTTATTTTAATACAGCGAATTTATTGTGGGAAATAATCCAAAACTAGACATCAGCAACCCGATGTCCTTAGACATACTTTATCAGTAATATCTGAGAGAAAATCAGTGTTAAAATCACCATGAATAAAGAGTATCCATTTAAATTTACATAACCTTACTGAAACTGCTTCTAGCTGCTTTAAGAAGTTGCAAATATTTCCTGCTAGTGGCCTGTAAAATGTCAGTACTGTTAGCTTGTTTATTTCCTGAACCACTCTTATGGCACAACATTCAAAGGGCTTCTCAGCACAATATTCGTTAACCTGAAGGGCCTGGGACTTAACTTCATTTTTTATAAAAGGTAGCCAGTAACCCTCCATCTTAACAGTTCTACATTAGTATGTTATTAACCCATATCTGTCAAGATGTACTTGTACAATTTCAGTGATTTGTATGTCATGTTCTGACAAGCACAACTTGTCTATTGACATTCCATTAGCCATTTCATATTCCTGCTTGGATGTTAAAGGTTCAGCCTTCGTACTCTTTAAGATTCATGGCTTTGTCCAATTGCAGCATTTTGTTTTGTTAGAAGCTGTTTCAAAAATAACTATCTTTATTCTGCAGCTCTGCTTTTTGGATGAGTTAACCATAAAAATGGCCAAGGAAAAATGTAAATCACTGGAATCTAATGGGAACTGCTTTGATCAGATTGTTAGAATGTAATATTGGATGCTCCATAAAATGTTGATTGTGATGACAGACTGATCTTCAATGTACGTGGGAAGGTGACATTGGGTTGTGAGTTGGCAAAGTCAATGAATGTGGTAATAGACTGATCTATAGAGTAGCCTAATGTCTCCATTCACAACATATTGAATGCACTTTGCCATGTTTATACTTTGTCATAGAAAATAAAACTGCAGGGTTCATTCAGAAAACCTAAATTACATTATGAGCAAATCCCTGACAAGTAATCTGGTGTGTACTGTGTGCACAAATCACATATAATCTGTGAAAAATGCAAGGGAGAGCACCATTATGTAACTTTTACCAATCAGATTCTATGCTTTTGGCAATTAGCCACATAAAAAGCCTCTTTATTAGAAGCATTCACATGGAAACCACACCATGAGTGCAGCGTAGTGGGAAAGGATTTAAGCCCCAATTTGTACTTTATTTTATAAGATACATTTTTCACAGTAAGATGACTTAGTTGTGTTGTCACTTACCTTCCAGTGTAGTGGGTGTCATTATCTTCCAGTAAAAATATCTGACTGGCAATTGGTACAACTCTGTCTCAGGCTCAGAGCAGGAATGAACAATTAGCTCTGGGGAACCTGTACTGTTCACTGCAATGTGACATGAAAAATATATTGTCTATTTGCTAACATGTTCCAAGCTGAGATAAGAGGAAATTTATTATCAGGTAAAGAAGTGTTGACCTGACAACTGATAACAGCATGAGACAAAATAGCCTTTATGAAGGAACTTACTCCTGAAAAGCCAATGGTTGTGTATTTCTTTACCACTGATATACAAATCGAAATAAATTGTCATAAAGTATAAAAAATAAAACACACACACAGCTTTTGGGTATATCTGTAGCTTGCTAACACCAAATAGTTTTATTAAGGCAATTAATAATGCTGTATTGAATGATAGTGTGGTCTCCATATTTATCAGCAATTTTGTCTTCACTCACAAGATAACACACCACGCCAGGACACACTCCAACACATACGGTGGTGCCCTTAATTACCATGTGTGGACCCACATCAGCTATTCCACCTCTTCCACCTCATACTGTATCATCTACCAGGATTTTGAGGTCACCTGAGTGATCGAGAAGACCTGCTGTGCTATTAGAGTTGGATTCTACCATATAGCTACTTTAATTGCGACTGTTAATTACATACAGTCACTTAGCTGTGAATTCCTGCACTTTTCTAGTTAAACTGTCTTTCCCTGTTTGAAGAGATTTTGGGATTGCAACTGGTCATTGTAAACGTCACTCCATGATATTTCAACTGGGCACCTGCCAGTCATCTTCAGATGAACCGACGAAGATGTCACCGCTCCTCCTTATATTGCACACTGAGAGTATTGCTGGGCATGCGTCAGAGTCACAATGACAGAAGGACCACATTGCCCAGTGGCAGCGCCCTCACTGGTAGAAATCCAAAGATCACTTTTTTTCATCATTGCCATTCGCCGCAGTCATCAGAGTATTCTGATGCTTTCGTCTTGAGCAAATCTTTGGAGATGACAAGATTCCATGCATTATCCAGCTGGTAGTCACTGTTATGGTTCAGTAGATTTTCCAAAATGCATATTTCAATGCAATCTATTATAATGGAGTCCCAAAACGATGTTGCTGTGGCCAAAATTAATATTTTGTCTTAGTCAGTTGGATGTCCATTGGAGATACAATGTTCCGCAATTGCAGATTTGCTGGGTTGCAGACGGCAAGTGTAATGTTTATGTTCCATGCAGCATTCTTCCATTGTGCATGTTATTTGTCCTATACAGGCCATTCCAAACTGACAAGGTATTTTGTAAATTCTCATCTTCCACAATAACAAATTATCCTTCCATGAGTAGACGATAAGGTGTTGCATGTTCACACCACATCAACATAATGTGGAGATTGGTGGCTTGCCCATTCATGAAGCAGGATAGGTGATGATGATCAGACAACACAGTAGAGAACTAGTGCACGCACTTGAGTTTTGGGAACATGTCACCTGGTGAGATGAATGATATTTTTTGTTACACCAGGTCAATGGTCATGTCTGGATATACCATCATCAAGCAGCTGTTCAAAAATACATGAAGCCACAGATGTAGGCTGGTGGGGTAGAGTATTATGCTATGACAACATTCAAGTGGGACTTTGGTAGTAACTGAAGGCATCATGACAGCTGTGGACAGGTGAAAATTACTGCAGATGACCTGCATTCCTTCTTGCTTCCAGTCTTCCCTGATGACAACTTCCAGCAGGATAAGTGTGCATGTCCCAAAGCCAGAATCATGCTATAGTGGTCTGAGAAGCATGATAAGTGAACTCATATTGATGTCTTGGTTGCTAAATTCACCTGACCTGATCCTGGTGTAACACATTGGTCACCAGTTCTACACACTCAAACCACTGGCCCATAATTTATGGGAATTGTATGCACTGTGCATAGATGTGGTGCCACATACTTCTGGATTCCTACCATGGACGTATCGAATCCATGCCACACAGAATTGCAGCTTAATGCATTCCACAGGAGAATCAGCTTGTTACTAAGCAGGTTGTCATAATATTTTGCTTCATCAGTATAGCTTAAGTGTTAATAAGTCTCTTTCAGATGTATTTGTGTGGAATGTAGCATTATATGTAAGAGAAACTTGTATGTTACATAATGTGGTGTTACAGAAGAATGCTGAAGCTTAGAAGTAGCCACTGCTATGCACAATACAGTAGTTTGTGGAGTACACATGTAGATGTAGAAAGACTGAGCGCCTAATAAAGAAATAAAGTGCTGAATTTGTGAGAAAAGTCTTTTATTACACAACTTAACAAAAAAATGGTTATGATGAGGTTTGCGCACGATAGACTAGGACGGAAATATCCATAAAAGCAGTCTTCAATCTGAAGACTATTTGATTTGGTTTCATTAACACAGGGAAACAAAAACAACAATGGTCTCAGCCCACTGTTGCCTGCACCAAACCTGAGTTTACTGTGCTGTTTTGCTACCTCTGGTTCTAGTACAGCCAATCAGCAACCTGAAAAAGTAGTAGGTTACTCTTTGCTAGTTACTTATTAGTCATGAGTTATTCAGGCCACAATGAGCCATCTTTTGCCTCCCCCCCCCCGAGCTTCACGTTGAAAGAGATGTGGTGTGGTTTCATTATCTTCACTACACAGTCTACACTTGGGAGCTTCTTACTCTATACCACTGTGAGTAGGTGTTTCTTAAAGTTCCCATGGGCATTCATGAGCACTACCATAAGTTTAATCTGCCTCCTATTCAAGTTCAGGGTTAGAGAACTTCTCCTCAACATCCAGAGTGGCAGCTGCCAGGTTATCCTGTTGCTGCACTTTGGTCATTGTGGACCACCGTGTTACTGATCTCCACTCAGGGAGGGCACAGCCTATCGATGTTAGGGCCTACAGTTTGAATACCGCTATTCTCTGTGCTTTATTCCACAGCCCAAGCCAGGCAGTCAGTCTGGATGTGGTTTCCATTCATTGGCCACAGCACTTGGTCCCTGTCAGCTACTACCTTCCTGCTGACATCAGCAAGCTGCCTATGCTCACCTCTGCCCTGGAGGTCCTGCTGACAGCAGGTCACTGAGCTTCTGTAACTCACTACATCATCCTGGGGCAAATGGTCTCCATTCCAGCAGTGAACACATCTCTGTACCTAACATGAATAAAAGCATAGTCATTCCGGGACATCTTACGAGTGGCCTGCCACTCAATTCCAGTCACACAATGACTCTCAATTCATGACCAGATGTAGAATGCAGTGCTTCATCCTCAACTTCATTCACTCATAGAGAGGGTACTCTGGTTGTGTAGCCAGCTCCAGTTTGTGATTTTAAAGTATGAGTTTGGTGAGTGGGCTATGACAATAGTGGATAAAACTGATTGCATTGAAATTTCCGTGTATGGTTTAAGAAATCAGAATGACCTGGTGACTTGCCATGTTTTAACGTGGGCATGCCATTTTTCATAACACAAGTGGGCGCATGGTACACTTTGTACACATGAAAAGAAAAGCTTTCCTTATGTTACCAAAGTAAGTCATGTATGATCAGAATCACTGTTTAATCTTAGTTTATTTAAACAAGGAGAAAATAAACTTACATAATATGAGCTAAACTACTTTTTATTAAACAATAATGAAATAAATTTTCGCTATAACTCTCTGTTGCCAAGGACAGGAGTTAAAGAAACAGTAATGATGCATTAGAAGCATTAAGCAGTGCAGTTGCACCAGATTTCGGCCAGAAGCTTATTCAATCACTAATTATCTCTTAGACAACTGCCTCAATGTGGGATTATGTTGCTAGTTCATAACTGGAGTCATTTTTTTGAACTGATCATAAATTTTTTCTCAACAAGCTCGCTTTGTATTTTATATTACTGCTGCTCCCTTGGACGTATGATAACGCAATTTGTCGCTGTGTTACCTGAAGCAATACTGAGGGAATAGGTATAGGTTTGCAGTTGTAAAACCAAGATGGAACTGCACAAAATCATTTTATTTTTGGTTGGCATACTTTACACAGGTGCACCCACTCATGGGTTAAAGGGCATTGTACAGAGTACTGTTTACAGCCAGTGAGGTGTCAACATTGTAATTTGACAGGTCAAAAATTGCCCTGTAAGCATGCAGTACAAACTACACTCCTGGAAATGGAAAAAAGTACACATTGACACCGGTGTGTCAGACCCACCATACTTGCTCTGGACACTGCGAGAGGGCTGTACAAGCAATGATCACACGCATGGCACAGCGGACACACCAGGAACCGCGGTGTTGGCGGTCGAATGGCGCTAGCTGCGCAGCATTTGTGCACCGCCGCCGTCAGTGTCAGCCAGTTTGCCGTGGCATACAGAGCTCCATCGCAATCTTTAACACTGGTAGCATGCCGCGACAGCGTGGACGTGAACCGTATGTGCAGTTGACGGACTTTGAGCGAGGGCGTATAGTGGGCATGCGGGAGGCCGGGTGGACGTACCGCCGAAATGCTCAACACATGGGGCATGAGGTCTCCACAGTACATTGATGTTGTCGCCAGTGGTCGGCGGAAGGTGCACGTGCCCGTCGACCTGGGACCGGACCGCAGCGACGCACGGATGCACGCCAAGACCGTAGGATCCTACGCAGTGCCGTAGGGGACCGCACCACCACTTCCCAGCAAATTAGGGACACTGTTGCTCCTGGGGTATCGGCGAGGACCATTCACAACCGTCTCCATGAAGCTGGGCTACGGTCCCGCACACCGTTAGGCCGTCTTCCGCTCATGCCCCAACATCGTGCAGCCCGCCTCCAGTGGTGTCGCGACAGGTGTGAATGGAGGGACGAATGGAGACGTGTCGTCTTCAGCGATGAGAGTCGCTTCTGCCTTGGTGCCAATGATGGTCATATGCGTGTTTGGTGCCATGCAGGTGAGCGCCACAATCAGGACTGCATACGACCGAGGCACACAGGGCCAACACCCGGCATCATGGTGTGGGGAGCGATCTCCTACACTGGCCGTACACCACTGGTGATCGTCGAGGGGACACTGAATAGTGCACGGTACATCCAAACCATCATCGAACCCATCGTTCTACCATTCCTAGACCGACAAGGGAACTTGCTGTTCCAACAGGACAATGCACGTCCGCATGTATCCCGTGCCACCCAACGTGCTCTAGAAGGTGTAAGTCAACTACCCTGGCCAGCAAGATCTCCGGATCTGTCCCCCATTGAGCATGTTTGGGACTGGATGAAGCGTTGTCTCACGCGGTCTGCACGTCCAGCACGAACGCTGGTCCAACTGAGGTGCCAGGTGGAAATGGCATGGCAAGCCGTTCCACAGGACTACATCCAGCATCTCTACGATCGTCTCCATGGGAGAATAGCAGCCTGCATTGCTGCGAAAGGTGGATATACACTGTACTAGTGCCGACATTGTGCATGCTCTGTTGCCTGTGTCTATGTGCCTGTGGTTCTGTCAGTGTGATCATGTGATGTATCTGACCCCAGGAATGTGTCAATAAAGTTTCCCCTTCCTGGGACAATGAATTCACGGTGTTCTTATTTCAATTTCCAGGAGTGTATGTGTGGGAGTTGCTGACATCATGGACATGAGGCTCATCAGTGTTCAGAGTCTCAATGGGCTATGTTCCATCATAAGAATTAATGTCTTTTCCTTATACCTCTGCCCAGGTGTTCATGGCTGTGGTATCATGTATTGATACCACCACACAATGTATCAAAGTTGATAATGGACAGTAAGTTCCCGATAGATACCAATAGCAGTCACGTGGAATCTGGTGGACCCAATGGAATGCACCCCCTGAGCCATGCCTCCAGCAGTTCTGGATTATGAGAGCCTCTGCTGTGGTGATATAGGATGGCCAGCAGCAGCTGCTCAACCTGCTTGCATTCAAATCTACTTCTCCATGTGAACACGCTATGCAGGCACCAACTAGTCATGGTTCCAACACCATAATTTGTGCTCAGTACAGTGAGACTCTTTCTCACTGACACTGATGAGCTGGACTCTGTTTCTTGCTGCATCTGCTCCTATCCAGCTTTCCAATGACAACAGTTGCCACACCACTCCATAGCTTCACTGTTGTGTATGAAGTCATACACAACAGTCATAGCTGTTATTGCTTTGTTGTTGTGTGGTGTACTTCAAGTATATTGCATTTTTTTGATAGAAGTTGCACAAATGCCAAAACACAGGCAATGGTGACACAGGAAGCAGATGCAAATTTGGTGAAACAGATGGCCAAAATATTGGAGAAGAATGCTGCATTACGAGGGCAGGTAGATACTTTAATGGCAGATGATGAGCATAGACTGAGTGAACTAGCTGAGATGGTGGAGGCAAATGCTTTGATCTGCATCTACATCTACACTCTACAAACCACCATGAAGTGCATGGCAGAGGGTACGTCCCATTGTACCAGTTATTAGGGTTTCTTCCCATTCCATTCAGATGTGGAAAGAATAACTGATTCAGTTCCTCTGTGCATGCTGTACTTATTCTGATCTTATCTTCATGATTCCCATGTGAGCAATATGTAAGGAGTTCAAGTATATTCCTAGAGTCATCATTTTAAGTCGGTTCTTGAAACTCTGTTAGTAGATTTTCTTGGTATAGTTTATGTCTATCTTCAAGAGTCTGCCAGTGCAGTTTCTTCAACATGTCTGTGAAACTCTCCCATGGGTCAAAAGACCTGTCACTATTTGTGGTGCCCTCCTCTGTACACATTCAATATCCCATTTTAGTCCAATTTGGTTAAGCTCTCACAAACTTTTGCAATATTCTAGTATGACCTGCACAAGTGATTTGTAGGCTGATTGCGGTTCCCCAGTCTTCTACCAATAAATTTAAGCCTACCACTTGCTTAAGCCACAACACTTCCTATGTGATCATTCCAGTTTATATCCCTACAAAGTATTTCACCAAGGTATTTACATGAGTTGGCTGATTCTAACTGTGACTCCTTGATATTATAGTTATAGGACACTATGTTTCTTCATTTCATGAAGTGCATAATTTTACATTTCTAAACATTTAAAGTATGTTGCCAATCTTGAAACCACTTTGAAATCTTGTCAAGATCTGACTCAATATTTATGCAGCTTTTTTCAGATTTTACTTCATTACACATAATTGCATCATCTGCAAAAAGTCTGAGATTGCTATTAATATTGTCTGCATGTCATTAATCCACAATATGAACAGCAAGAATTCCAACACACATCCTTGGGGCACACCTGAAGTTACTTCTACATCTGACGATGACTCTCCATCCAAAATAACATGTTGTGTCCTCCCTACCAAAAAGTTTTCAATCCAGTCACATATTTCACATGATTTCCTATACAATTGTACTTTTGACAGTAAATGATAGTGTGGTACTGAGTCAAATACTTTTCGGAAGTCAAAAAATATTGTGTCTACCTGACTGCCTTGATCCAAAGCTTTGAGTATGTCATGCGAGAAAAGCATGAGGTGGGTTTCACATGGTCAATGTTTTCTGAACCCATGCTGGTTGTCATGGAGGAGGTCATTCTGTTCAAGATACCTTGTTATGTTTCAGCTCAGAATGTGTTCTAAGATTCTATAACAAATCGATGTCAAGGATATCAGACGGTAGTTTCTTGGATCACTTCTACTACCCTTCTTGTAGACAGGTATGACATGTGCTTTTTTTCAGCAACTTGGCATGGATTTTTGTTCATGGGATGTACGAGGGTCAGTCAAAAAGTAATGCCTCCTATTTTTTTTTCTACGTTTAATTGTCAGGAAATTTAAATGCAATTACATAGGTTGAAAACCACAACATTGAGGATCATTTTGTCATTTTTCAATGTAATCTCCGCCCATCTCTACAGTTTTGGTCCATCTTTGAACAAGGGCATGTATCCCAGCACGGTAAAAATCACAGCTCTGCTTCCTAAGCCATTGACGCACGGATGTTTTGACGGCCTCCTCATCTTCAAAATGAATCCCACGATGAGCTTCTTTTAGTGGCCCGAACAGATGGAAGTCTGATGGTGCCAGGTCAGGGCTGTATGGGGGATGAGGCAAAACTTCCCATCCAATTTTGACAATCTCGTCAGAGGTGTGACGACTGGTGTGTGGTCTTGCATTGTCATGCAAAAGAAGAACATCTGCCATTGATTTTGTTGGGCGAACTCGCTGAAGACGTGCTTTAAGTTTTTTGAGGGTTGTGACGTATTGAACAGAATTTATTGTGCATCCCTGCTCCAAAAAATCAACCAGAATCACACCCTCTGTATCCCAGAAAACTGTTGCCATAACTTTCCCTGCCGATCGCACAGTTTTGAATTTTTTTTTTTCCTCGGCGAGCTTGTGTGACGCCACTCCATTGACTGCCTCTTTGATTCGGGTTCAAAAAAATGCACCCATGTTTCGTCCCCGGTCACAATTTTTTTCAGAAACTCATCTCCCTCCAAACGGAAGCGCTGCAAGTGTTGGGAGGCTATTGTTTTCCTTGCCTCTTTATTCTGATCGGTTAACATTCTTGGAACCCACCGTGCACAAACTTTTGAGTACCCCAATTGTTTAATAATCGTGATCACACTGCCTTTACTAAGAGAAATAATGCGACACACTTCATCTGCAGTCACCCGACGGTCACCACGAATGATGTCATCAACTTGCTTTGCCCTTCAGCTTCCTTACAACGACGAACCCATCGTCTAACAGTGCTGACATCCACTGTCACAACACCATACACCTTCTTCAGTCTTTCATGAATGCGTATGGGCGTTTCACCTTCTGCATTCAAGAATTCAATCACACAACGCTGTCTCAAACGAACATCGATGTCGGCCATCTTACAAACTTCTGCTGTGCTGCCACCTGTTGACACAGAAAGTTACTACTGCAGTGGATTGCAGAAGAAGGTTTGAGGAATGGCGCCAAATTCAAATTTTTCACTTAACTTAATTTCTTTAAGTAGAAAAAAAATGGGAGGCATTACTTTTTGACCGACCCTCGTATGATAGAGTATAGTTAGAAGAGGGGCTAACTCATCTACAAATTCAGTACAGAATCTGGTAGGAATTCCAGGGGGTCTGGAGCTTTGTTCAGTGTTACTGATTTCAGCTCTTTCTCAACACTGCTGTCAGTAATATTTATTTCACTCACATTTCCAGTGGTATGAGGATAAAATTGGGCACTTCTCCTGGGTTTTCCTTTGTAGAGAAATACTTGAAACTGGAGCTAAGCATTTCAGTTTAAGCTTTGCTACCCTCAATTTCAGTTCCTGTCTCATTTTCTAGGCAGTGGACACTAACTTTGGTGTTATATCTATCCCGTGAATATGTGATCATTCCAATTTATATCGCTACAAAGTACTACACCCTGGTATTTGTATGAGTTGGCTGATTCTAACTGTGACTCATTGATATTATAGTCACAGAATACTAAGTTTCTTCATTTCATGAAGGGCACAATTTTACATTTCTAAACATTTAAAGCAAGTTGCCAATCTTGTAACTACTTTGAGTTAGTTAGTTAGTTAGTTGGTTGCGTGTTCCATTGATCAGTCACATGATAAGGTAGCCGTTATGATGTGGAACGTGTCAATGCACAAGGAATGCACATATGATTTAAAGATTAGTATTTCTATTATTTACCTCATTCCCTTAAATGGCACAAAATGCATATACTATATTTATATATTTATTTATTCCTATTCAAGAATTCATCTATGGTATAGAAGGAGTTGTCAAGGAGATATGATTTAAATTTATTTTTGAAGCTATTACTGCTGTCTGTCAGACACCTTATTTCATCTGGTAATTTGTTGAAAATTTTTATAGCAGCATATTTTACCCATTTCTGTGCCAAAGATAGGTTGAGCAAAGGATAGTGTAAGTCTTTTTTTCTGTTATTATAATCATGAATATCACTGTTTTTTTAAACTTTGTTCAGAACAAATTTCATTAGTGAGTAGATGTATTGTGAGGTTAGGCTGTTGTAAGAATTCCCAATCTTTTAAAAAGATGCCTACAAGATGTGCGACTATGAACCCCACACATTATTCTAACCACTTTCTTTTGAGCAGTGAATACTTTTTGTCTAAATGTTGAGTTACCCTAAAATATTATTCTGTATGACATCAGAGAGTGAAAGTATGCAAAATATGTTAGCTTACTAATTTCTATATCCTCAAAATTGGTAATTATTCTGATTGCAAAAGTTGCTGAACCTAGTCACTTTAGGAGATCCAAAATATGAATTTTCCAATTAAGATTCTCATCTATATGTACACCCAAAAACGTAGTATGCTCTACCCTGTCTACTGACTTCTGTTGACGTGTTATATTTATTGAGGGGACTGTACGTTTTGCAGCAAAAAATTGGATGTACTGTGTTTTTCCAAAGTTTAGAGCAGGCCCATTTGCAGAAACCCAATTAATGACTTTTCCAAAGACCTTATTTGCTTCTTTTTCAATTGGACTTCATTTTACTGGATTAATAATGATGCTTGAATCATCAGCAAACTGTGTCAGTTCAGTTACCTGTTTCAGATAGGAAAGGAGGTCATTCATATATATCAAGAACAGAAGGGAGCCCATGATTGAACATTGTGGAACACCTAACGTAATTTCACCCCAGTTAGATCAAGTGGCAAACTTATTTAAATCACCTGACCCATATAAAGAAACTTTTTGCTTCCTGTTCTGTAGGTATGACTTAAACCACTCATATGCTATTCTATTTATACCATAGAATTGTAATTTCTGTAACATAATGTCATAGTTCACACAGTCAAATGCTTTGGACAAGTCACAGAAAATTCCTATTGGTGACATTTTGCTATTTAAAGACTCTGTTACGTGGACAGTGAAATTGTATATTGCTGTCTCAGTGAAACAGCATTTTTGAAATCCGAACTGTGATGTACTAAGTATCCCATTACTGTTGAGGTGGCTAACCACTCTTGAGTACATTACTGTCTCAAAGATTTTTGAGAATGCTGTAAGCAAGGATACTGGCCAATAATTATTGACATCTGTGGTGTCCCCCTTTTTGTAGAGAGGCCTGACAATGCCATATTTTAACCTGTCTGGGAAAACACCTTGAGTTTGTGATGCATTACATATGTGACTCAGAACATCAGCTGTAATTGCTCCACATTGTTTTAATATCTTATTAGAGATGTCATCTACTCCAACAGAACATTTATTTTTCAGAGGTTTAATAATTTTACTTATTTTACAAGAGGTTGTTAGGTGAAACTTAATCTGACTAAATTTTTTCAAAACAGACTCTTCCCTGTACTGCCTAGCTTTTTCTTTTGAACTGTTCTCACCAATTTTTTCTCCTACACTTAAGAAATGATTGATAAATACGTTAGCTACTTGTGTACTGTTGGTTAGGATGGTCTCATTCTCTTTAACAGTAATACTACCTACCCCAGTGGTTACTTTTCCTGTCTCCCTTCTTACAACATTCCATATTGATTTTATTTTATTGCCGGAGTTGTTAATTTCTTCTCTAAAATACATATTTCTTGATTTCCTAACAAATTTTCTCAGTATGTTACAGTAATTCTTATAGTGTAAAACTACTTCTGGATCTTTACTAGTTCTTGCTGTCTCATACAGTTTTCTTTTTCTTTCTGAAGACACTTTAATACCTGTAGTAATCCAAAGTTTCTTTGAAAAGTGTGTGGTGTTACACTTAGTAATTTTCTTTGGGAAACAATGTTTGAAGAGGGATATAAATTTATCAAAAAATATTTTGCACTTATCATTAGTATTTGGCTCATTATATACATCTCCCCAATTAACATTTCTTAAGCTTTCTCTGAAGTGCTGTATAGATACCGGGTTGAGTGACCTCACACTTTTACTTAATGGTTTCTGAACTGTACATCCTGTTAGGTTTTGTAAGTTAATCAGTTGTGCATCATGGTCTGACAATCCATTTACCACAAGGAAAGCACGTGCTTGTTTTACATCCTCTTTCTGTACAAATACGTTATCTATTAGCATGCTACTGTCCTTAGCTATACGTGTAGGGAAACTGATCACTGATTCTAAGTTATATGTTGTTAATAACACTTCTAGTTCACTTTTCCTGTCAGAATTACTTAGAAAGTTTACCTTGAAATCACCACAGATTAATAACTTCTTCTTTTTGTCTGACAGACAGCATAATAGAGAGTCAAACTTTTTTATGAGCAGCTCCCAGTCTCCTAATGGGGATCTGTAGACTGTTGCTAATATCAATACTACATTATCTAGCTGAAGTTCACTTTCACAAACCTCGATGTGCTGATCAATACAAAATTTGCTTACTTCTACAGTTTTGCATTTATACCCTTGTTTTGTGAAAATGGCAACTCCTCCTTTATCCATCCTAGACCTACAAGTGTAAGATGCTAAATTACACCCACTTATACTGACACTATCCATGCCCACAGTTACATGGTGTTCAGACAGACAGATTATATCAATCTCATTCTTATTTTTGAGATCATCTAAACACACTGATAGCTCATCTACTTTATTTTTTATTCCTTCTGATATTTTGATGAAGTGTCTTGATACTGCCCTTAGCTTTACCCCAATTAACTGTATGTGAAGTTTCTTTTATTCTATTTATCTTGATTGTCATCTGTCTGGACTTTGGCTTTAACCTAAAAAATCTGTATGCCGTGACTCATTAGCCACAGGGATCACCCCTTCTGTGACTGTGGACCCCCTTACAGTTTCTGCTAATAGAGAAACTAACTTACTTTTCCCCATCCTATTCAAGTGCAGGCCATGTGTAGTGTATCCCCACCTACCAATAGCATTTACTAGAACAACACTTATATGTGAGATTTTTCCGGTGTCTGGAGCATCCTGTTCAGCTCAGTGTTAACATGCCTTACAGCAGTGTTTACCCAGGGCTGATCATGGCGCTGAAAGACCTCCACAAACCCCACATTTGTGTGCTCAGTTTCTGCTCCCATTTTATCCTGGTCACTACTAATACTATATCTTGGATTCATAGCCACACTGTTTCCTGCCCCCCCCCCCCCCCCCCCCCCAACTATAATTACCTGATCTTCCTTCTCAAAGTCCCTGCATAGCTGACCTACGTTTTCTGTCAACTGGCTAAGGCTAGCACTTGGTTTCACAAAACTTGTGACCTGGTACCCTGCACCTAATTTCTCCTGAAGCTGCTGGCCCACACCCCTCCCATGACTGCTGCCTATAAGCAGAATTCTTCTTTTCCTATTCTGGATTGATCCCGACCTGTCTTTTTCTCTTTAAGCTAATATTCTGCTTCAACCTACTTTCAACTACATTTGGATGAGGCCCTTCCTCCACTTCAGATAGCACGCCAAACTGATTTACTAATTGAATTTCTGGAGTTTTTTCAACTGTTTCCCTTTTTCGCCCTTTGCTTGCTACCTTTTCGCAGTTCCCAGTCTCTTTTTCCTCCCTTAACTTACGTAATTCCAAGTACGCATTTTCTAATTCAGCCTTAAGGGCAACCACCACATTTGTCACACATCTTGTCAAGATCTGACTCTCTTGTCAAGATCTGAATCAATATTTATGCAGCTTCTTTCAGATTTTACTTCATTACACATAACTGCATCGTCTCCAAAAATTCTGAGGTTGCTATTAATTCTGTGTGCAAGGTCATTAATGTATAACGTGAACAGCAAGGGTCCCAATACACTTCCCTGGGGTACACCTGAAGTTACTTCTATATCTGATAATGACTCTTCATCCAAGATAACTTGCTGCATCTTCCCTACCAAAAAATCCTCAGTCCAGTCACAAATTGCACTTGATATCCCATATGACTGTACTTTTGACAATAGGTGTTGGTGTGGTACTGATTCAAATGCTATTCAGAAATCAAGAAAACTGCATCTACCTGATTGCCTTGATCCAAAGCTTTGAGTATGTCATGTAAGAAAATTGTGAGTTGGGTTTCACATGATCGATGTTTTCAGAATCCATGCTAATTGGCACGGAGGAGGTCATTCTGTTCCATATACCTCATTATGTTTGAGCTCAGAATATGTTCTAAAATTCTACAACAAAATTATGTCAGAGATTTTGGATGGTAGTTTTGTGGATCAGTTCTACTACCCTTCTTGTAGACAGGTTGGCCTGTGATCTTTTCCTAGAACTGGGCACAGTTTTTTATTTGAGGGATCTATGATAGAGTATAGTTAGAAAAGGGGCTAACTCCACTGCATATTCAGTATAGCATTTGATAGAAATTCTAACTGGCTGTATAATCAGTATAGAATTTGATAGAAATTCCATTGGACCCTGGAGCTTTGCGCACTTTTAGTGATTTCAGCTGTTTTTCAACACCACTGACACTAATACTTATTTCACTCACATTTTTAGTGATGCAAGGATGAAATTGGTGCAATTCTCTGGGGTTTTCCTTTGTAGAGGAACACTTGAAAATGGACTTAAGCATTTCAGATTTTTCTTTGCTATCCTCAATTTCAGTTCCTCTCAACATTTGCTAGGAACTAGATACTAACTTAAGTGCCAATAAAAGCATTTACACATGACCAGAATGTATTTGGGTTTTGTGAAAGATCATTTGACAATATTCTGCTACGGTAGTCACTGAAGGCCTCGCGCATTAGTCTCTTGCAAGCCACATGTGTTTCCTTCATCATCTCTCTGTCTACATCCCTATGCTTTGTTTTACACCTGTTATGCAGTAGTCTCTGCTTCTTTAGAAGTTTCTTTTCAGTGACTGTATATCATGGGGGTGCCCCCCGTTATGAACTGTTCTTCTGAGTACATCTCTATCCGGTGCATGGTTAATTATTCTTTTGAACTTGAGCCACAGTTCCTCTACATTCTCCTGCCCTATGTTGAAAGTTTCAAATTCCTCATTGAGATATGACATTACAGATTTTTTATCTAGTTTACTGAACACTTATATATATCTTTCTGCTTGTTTTAGTTGTCCTTTGTACTTTGGTAATCGTTGATGCCACGAACCCCTAATGGTCTCTGATACCAGTTTTGATGTGGATATCCTCTAAGAGATCAGGTTTATTTGTTGCCATTACATACAATGCACGAGGGGGTACTGTAATAAAACTGGTTATGGTGAGATAAATGTACTAACCAATCTTGTATCATATGAAATGACTGATACCATATGGAAAAAAAAAAACCAAATATCCATCGCTACATAAGTATGTGAAAATGTATAAATGTCAACTTTTATAAACACTTAATATAACTGCAATGATGATTACGGAATTCTCAAAACAGATGAACAATTATTTGTATTTTTATGTATGAAACGTATGTCCCAAAGTTGATTTGCAGAAATATATTGATATATGATAGTGATTTCTTTGCTGCATGTTGTTAAAAGTAAATCTTTGTCTTTTATTCAGTCAATTGGTTGTATGAGTTTAAAGTGCAAGGATGGAAAACAAGTTAGATGTGTTTTATTGATTTGTATTGTGAAGCGAAATGACTGAAAATGTGTGTTTACCAGAAAGTCCAACAGTATTTATTTGATTTTGTTGAAACAACCCAAACATCCTCTAGATGTTCATAAAAAGTTAAACCAAAGAAAGGAAATGGATAACAAGCCTTCAGCTTACACCAAAGAAGAGCAACAAAGAGATAAGTATTAATAATAAAACTGCTTATTTAAATTCGAAGGCCACTAGCTCTCACTACAGTATGTCACTATCCCAGCATGGCAAGTGCTGTGGAAATGTGACCAACCACCAAAATTAGTAACTTACTACAAAAATTAATAAATCAACTTTGGGGAACCAGAGGGTTGTGACAGAATATGGCGGAGTCATCCGGGATTTTCTGAAAGTGAAATGTGAATACTGTGTTGAACTATTTTTCTTGTTGCAGATTAAAAGATGTATATAAACCACAAAACAGCAGCAATAGCAATAAAAAGGAGTACACAAACAAGAAGAAGAGAAGGATGAAAAATAAGAAGTGAGGTGAACATTTAACAAGTTCGACATCTGACTACAAAGTTAATCACTGGAAATAATTTCTTTAGTTTTCTCTTTTTTGGTGAAGTATTTCATTGTATAATTATTAACAATGACAGTCGTTGCAGAATCTGGAACAGTAGGGAGTAATACAGACATGGGAGACTTGAGTAGTAACATGGGAGACTTAAGTAGTGTTGTGAAACATGAACAGGAGAGCTTTATTGATGAAACAACAACACAGGAAAAACAAATTGATGAATTATAATGATGAAAATAATCAATCATTCACCATATAATGTAAATGGATAGATAAAAAATCTACTGACCAAGTGGTGGCAGGGGAACACACACAAAAGGGTTTAACTGTTACAAGCTTTTGGAGCCAATGGTTCCTTCTTCTGGCAGAAGAGTTGAAGCGGAAGGAAGGGGATGAAGGAAAAGGGCCAGAGAGGTTTAGGGAAAGGTGTAGTGCATGAGTTAATAAGAGTGGAAAGATAAGAGCATTGCATGTAATATAGGTGGGAGGGGGGGGGGGGGCGAAAAATAGACAGGTCAGAAAATGAAAGATGTAGAAAACTGAAATGGTGTGAAGAAAGGAGCAGTTACGCTGAGACAGAAGGAATTAACATACATTAAGACCAGCTGGATGCCGAGAACCAAGGACTTGTTATAGTCCTAGTTCCCCCCTGTGAAGTTCTGAGAAACTGATATCTGGGGGAAGAATCCAGTTGGTGCATTTGGTGAAACAGGCACCAAGGTCATGACTGTAATGTTGTACAGCATGCTTTGCAACAGGAAATCATTTGTTGCCTGTATACACACTCTGCCTATGCTTATTCATGCTGACTGACAACTGGTTGGTAGTCATGCTGATGTAAAAGGCCGATCAGTGTTTACATAACAGGTGGTATATGAAGTGTAGTTTCACAAGCAGCTCCCCCCTTGATAGTATATATTTTGTCAGTTCAGGGCTGGAATAGGTGGTGGTAGGAGGGTGCATAGGGAAAGTCTCGCAGTGGGGATGATCACAGCGATAGGAGCCTTAGGGTAGGGAGATGAGTGCAGGAGTAACATGTTGTCATTGTTAATAAAATTGAGTAATAACTAGTTTGTAAAAATCAATGAGCAACTTGAAAGTCGTAAACAAGAAAGTAAGAAACAGTTCACTGAATATGGTCATTCAATACGAGTTTTATTTGATGGAATAGGTAAAAATACAGCTCAACTAAACAATATCAATAAAAAAAATTGAGAGGTTAGATGGTTGAGTAGAGTCTATTGAGTACAAAATGAAAGAAATTGAACTTAAATTTAACACTGAAGTCAAAAATGTCAAAGACAGGATCACTGAAGATAGGAAAACAAACAAAACTGCTTTTGAAAAAGTGTGTGAGGAAACAAGAACTGTTGACAAAAATGTAAATAGTAGAATTTTGACTTAGGAAACAAATGTTGTTACCAAGCTGGAACTTGCTGAAAGCAGTTTTGTTGAACATGGCAGATTCATAGAAAATACAAAATTAAATAACAACAAAACCATCACCCTAGAAATTAGTGCTTCTGTTTTGTGTTAAAAAGTTGAAGAATTATCCAATTTGTAGTTAATCAAAGTCTTGTTAACAATGTTCATACCATGTTTCACAACATTCAAGTAAACAACTTTTCAGGTGAAGGTCGTTTACATCCTGAAGGTTTTCTGCAGCATTACAGAGATAGTTTTGTGTGTAATATGACTAATATTACGAAAATCAAGTTTGTTAAGAAGTTTCTGGAAGGTGAAGTATTAAGCTGGGCTAATCAGTATACTAATGATGATACAACCTATGGAGATTTTGAGAACAGAGTTTTATATAAATTTTAGTCAGACGCTGAACAAGGTAGAATAAAAAGTGAATTTCTCACTGCACCAAATTACAGGGAAGGGCATATTAGTATGAAACAATTTTGCAAAAACTAACTTAAAAAAAATTAGCTCATTTGAGAAAAACCTTTTAATGAAGTGACCTGGATTGATGCTTTCAATAGGAGGTTACCATCTAATGTACAGTGGGACCTAGACCAAGGGGCCAAAACACAATAGACCATTTTTTGAAATATGTGGATAAATTAGATAGAGATTCGTAAAAAAAAACAGTGATATACGACTACAATAGGCACAGACATTCAGAAAGAGGTAGTAATAAAAATTGGCACAGTAAGATTCACAACAGGAAGGAATGTAGTAATCACAATGGCAAGGAATATAATAGAATAAATGGTAACAATTTTCATTTTGGAAAGCAACATAATTGCAGCAAAAAGAAAAAGAAAAGAAGGAGTTATATGTATCTGTTACATCCCCTCCCCCTCCATCACACACACACACACACACACACACACACACACACAATGACATACCATGTAAATAACTATGTAGTTACAATTTTTCATAAATTATCTGCACTAACAACTTAAATGTGGTGTTGTTGTTGTTGTGGTCTTCAGTCCCGAGACTGGTTTGATGCAGCTCTCCGTGCTACTCAATCCTGTGCAAGCTTCTTCATCTCCCAGTATCTACTGCAACCTACATCCTTCTGAATCTGCTTAGTGTATTCATCTCTTAGCCTCCCTCTATGATTTTTACCCTCCACGCTGCCCTACAATACTAAATTGGTGATCCCTTGATGCCTCAGAACATGTCCTACCAACCGATCTCTTCTTCTAGTCAAGTTGTGCCACAAACTTCTCTTCTCCCCAGTCCTATTCAATACCTCCTCATTAGTTATGTAATCTACCCATCTAATCTTCAGCATTCTTCTGTAGCACCGCATATTAAAAGCTTCTATTCTCTTCTTGTCTAAACTATTTATCGTCCATGTTTCACTTCCATACATGGCTACACTCCATACAAATACTTTCAGAAATGACTTCCTGACACTTAAATCTATACTCGATGTTAACAAATTTCTCTTCTTCAGAAACGACTTCCTTGCCTTTGCCAGTCTACATTTTATATCCTCTCTACTTCGACCATCATCAGTTATTTTGCTCCCTAAATAGCAAAACTCCTTTACTACTTTAAGTGTCTCATTTCCTAATCTAATTCCCTCAGCATCACCCGACTTAATTCAACTACATTCCATTATCCTCGTTTTGCTTTTGTTGATGTTCATCTTATACCCTCCTTTCAAGACACTGTCCATTCCATTCAGCTGCTCTTCCAAGTCCTTTGCTGTCTCTGACAGAATTACAATGTCATCGGCGAACCACAAAGTTTTTATTTCTTCTCCATGGATTTTAATACCTACTCCGAACTTTTCTTTCGTTTCCTTTACTGCTTGCTCAATATACAGATTAAATAGCATTGGGGAGAGGCTACAATACTGTCTCACTCCCTTCCCAACCACCGCTTTCCTTTCATGTCCCTCGACTCTTATAACTGCCATCTGGTTTCTGTACAAATTGTAAATAGCCTTTTGCTCCCTGTATTTTACCCCTGCCACCTTCAGACTTTGAAAGAGAGTATTCCAGTCAACATTGTCAAAAGCTTTCTCTAAGTCTACAAACGCTAGAAATGTAGGTTTGCCTTTCCTTAATCTTTCTTCTAAGATAAGTCGTAGGGTCAGTATTGCCTCGCGTGTTCCAACATTTGTACGGAATCCAAACTGATGTTCCCCAAGGTCGGCTTCTACCAGTTTTTCCATTCGTCTGTAAAGAATTCACGTTAGTATTTTGCAGCTGTGACTTATTAAACTGATAGTTCGGTAATTTTCATATCTGTCAACACCTGCTTTCTTTGGGATTGGAATTATTATATTCTTCTTGAAGTCTGGGGGTATTTCGCCTGTCTCATACATCTTGCTCACCAGATGGTATAGTTTTGTGAGGACTGGCTCTCCCAAGGCCGTCAGTAGTTCTAATGGAATGTTGTCTACTCCTGGGGCCTTGTTTCAACTCAGGTCTTTCAGTGCTCTGTCAAACTCTTCACGCAGTATCATATCTCCCATTTCATCTTCATCTACCTCCTCTTCCATTTCCATAATATTGTCCTCAAGTACTTCGCCCGTGTATAGACCCTCTATATACTCCTTCCACCTTTCTGCTTTCCCTTCTTTGCTTAGAACTGGGTTTCCATCTGAGCTCTTCATATTCATACAAGTGGTTCTCTTTTCTCCAAAGGTCTCTTTAATTTTCCTGTAGACAGTATCTATCTTACCCCTAGTGAGATAAGCCTCTACATCCTTACATTTGTCCTCTAGCCATGCCTATTGAGCCATTTTGCACTTCCTGTCGATCTCATTTTTGAGACGTTTGTATTCCTTTTTGCCTGATTCATTTACTGCATTTTTGTATTTTCTCCTTTCATCAATTAAATTCAATATTTCTTCTGTTACCCAAAGATTTCTACTAGCCCTAGTCTTTTTACCTACTTGATCCTCTGCTGCCTTCACTACTTCATCCCTCGAAGCTACCCATTCTTCTTCTACTGTATTTCTTTCCCCTGTTCCTGTCAATTGTTCCCTTATGCTCTCCCTGAAACCCTGTACAGCCTCTGGTTTAGTCAGTTTATCTAGGTCCCGTCTCCTTAAATTCCCACCTTTCTGCAGCTTCTTCATTTTTAATGTACAGTTCATAACCCATGGATTGTGGTCAGAGTCCACATCTGCCCCTGGAAATGTCTTACAATTTAAAATCTGGTTCCTAAATCTCTGTCTTACCATTATATAATCTATCTGAAACCTGTCAGTGTCTCTAGGCTTCTTCCATGTATACAACCTTCTTTTATGATTCTTGAACCAAGTGTTAGCTATGATTAAGTTATGCTCTGTGCAAAATTCTACCAGACGGCTTCCTCTTTCATTTCTTCCCCCCAATCCATATTTACCTACTACGTTTCCTTCTCTCCCTTTCCCTACTACCGAATTCCAGTCACCCATGACTATTAAATTTTCGTCTCTCTTCACTATCTGAATAATTTCTTTTATTTCATCATACATTTCTTCAATTTCTTTGTCATCTGCAGAGCTAGTTGGCATATAAACTTGTACTACTGTAGTAGGGGTGGGATTCGTGTCTATCTTGGCCACAATAATGCGTTCACTATGCTGTTTGTAGTAGCTTACCCGCACTCCTATTTTTTTATTCATTATTGAACCTGCTCCTGCATTACCCCTATTTGATTTTGTATTTATAACCCCAGTATTTACCTGAACAAAAGTCTTGTTCCTCCTGCCACCGAACTTCACTAATTCCCACTATATCTAAATTTATCCTATCCATTTCCCTTTTTAAATTTTCTAACCTAGCTGCCTGATTAAGGGATCTGACATTCCATGCTTCATTCCACAGAACACCAGTTTTCTTTCTCCTGATAACGACGTCCTCTTGAGTAGTCCCCGCCCAGAGATCCGAATGGGGGACTATTTTACCTCCAGAATGTTTTACCCAAGAGGACGCCATCATCATTTAATCATACAGTAAAGCTGCATGCCCTCAAGAAAAATTACGGCTGTAGTTTCCCCTTGCTTTCAGCCGTTCGCAGTACCAAAACAGCAAGGCCGTTTTGGTTAGTGTTACAGGGCCAGATCAGTCAATCATCCAGACAGTTGCCCCTGCAACTACTGAAAAGGCTGCTGCCCCTCTTCAGGAACCACACGTTTGTCTGGCCTCTCAACAGATACCCTCCGTTGTGGTTGCACCTACAGTACGGCTATCTGTATCGCTGAGGCACGCAAGCCTCCCCACCAACGGCAAGGCCGATGGTACATGGGGGGGGGGGGGGGGGTTAAATGTGGTAACTTATTATTTTTGGTTGTGCTGTTAGGTTGCTACATGTTGTAAATAACTAACAATTTAAATTTTTAATTATGTTCTTTCATGAGAAGTAATTAGTTTTTTACAATGTTATTTATCAATGCTTAGAGTAAGTGCAATCAATTGCTTAGCATTTATTCAGTTATAAGACACCAAAGCACCAAAGTAACTGATATAGGTATGTGTATTCAAATACACAGATATGTAAATAGGCAGAATACGGCACTGTTGTGTGCAACATATGTACAAGACAACAAGTGTCTGGTGCAGTTGTTAGATCAGTGACTGCTGCTACAATGGCATTTTATCAGTTTTTAAGTGAGTTTGAATGTGGTGTTATTGTTAGCGTATGAGCGATGGGACACAGCATCACTGAGGTAATGATGAAGTTGGGACCATTTCAAGAGTGTACTATGAATATCAGGAATCTGGTAAAACATCAAATCTCTGACATCACTGTGGCTGGAAAATGATCCTGCAATAACAGAACCAACAATGACTGAAGAGAATCATTCAACATGACAGGAGCGCAACCCTTTCGCAAATTGCTGCAGATTTCAGTGCTGGGCCATGAACAAGTGTCAGTGTCTGAACCATCAGCCTCCACACTGTAGCGGTAGCATTTACACATACCGCACAAGGGGCCCGGGTTCAATTCCTGGCAGGGGACTGGGTGTTGTGTGTCCTTCATCATCATGTTCTTCATCATTGACCCACAAGTCGCCGAAGTGGAATACACTAAAAAAGGACTTGCAATACGGCGGCCAAACTCCTCCACATGGGGCCTCCCAGCCAGCAATGCCATATGATCATTTCATTTTTAGTCTGCCTCCATAGCATAGTGGTAGTGTTACCGCCTACCACTTAGGAGGCCCAGGTTTGATTCCTGGCAGGGGACTGGGTGTTGTGTGTCCTTCATCATTTTCATCATCATTGACTTGCAAGTCACCGAAGTGGTGTCAACTAAAAAGGACTTGCAATACGGCAGCCGAATTCCCCCAAAAGGGGCCTCCCAGCCAACAATGCCATCCGATCATTTCAGTGTCTGAAGCATTCAATGAAAGAGCAGCAATATGGGTCTTCAGAGTCAAAGGCCCACTTGTGTACCCTTGATGACTGCATGACACAAAGCTTTACACACCTGGGCCCATCAACACTGACATTGGACTGCTGATGACTGGATACATTTTGCCTGGTCAGATGAGTCTCATTTCAAATTGTATCGAGCAGATGGACGTGTACAGGTATGGAGACAACGTCACGAATCTACGGATCCTGCATGTCAGCAGGGGACTGTTCAAGCTGATGGACGTCCTGTAATGGTGTGGGGTGTGTGCAGTTAGAGTGATTATGGATCCCCCTATACTCTAGATATGACTCTGACAAGTGACATGTATGTAAGCATCCTGTCTAATCACCTGCATCCATTCTGTCCATTGTAAATTCTGACGGACTTGTGAAATTCCAGAAGGACAATGTAACATCCCACACATCTAGAATTGGTACAGAGTGGCTCCAGGAACACTCTTCTGAGTTTAAAAACTTCCGCTGGTCACCAAACTCTCCAGACCTGAACATTATTGAGCATATCTGGGATATCTTGCAACGTGCTGTTCAGAAGAGATCTCCACCACCTTGTACTCTTACAGATTTATGGACAGCCCTGCAGGATTCATGGTGTCAGTTCCCTCCAGCACTACTTCAGATGTTAGTTGAGTCCATGCAATGTCGTGTTGCGGCACCTCTGCATGCTCGTGGGGGCCCTACACGATATTAGGCAGGTGTACTAGTTTCTTTGGCTCTTCAATGTATAACTTTCTTTGTGGTATGCAATGTCTTAGTACATGTGTCATTTCCACATTAGTTTTAGTCATGATATTTATGTAAGATGACTATGGGATCTGAAACATGACTAGGCATTAGAGCAGTTCTTTTTGCTGTCGAGCATTATTTTTCATCCAGTGAAACTCTGACATTTCTTGTGTACTAGGTTTGGCAGGATGTCTGGATAGCATCATACCATTTCTCATAAAATAACTGCAATTTCTTGTGCTGTTTATAAGTTACTTGTGTTTACTATGATAGAAATTTTTTTGATGATTAATATTATTTTGTATATGTTTTGAACTTTCATATTGCCCCATAAAATCAGTACACTTCATGTGGATGTGAAAGAAATTTTTTTAAATATGACAGTGCAAAATAGTTAATGAACAGCACTTTATAGCAGATTTCAGGTTTGTTTGCATTTTTGGCATAATTTATGACTAATATTTTTTACATAAGTAACAAAATAACTCAGTTTTCAAGAAAACATGTAAGAATGAACTAGCTGTTTCATCCTGTAACATAATTTGAAAGACTTGAAAACCAGTGTTCCACATGCTATTGTATAATCTATTATGTGATATTAAAACTAATGAATGCAAAATGTTTTGTAATAATCAGAGACTAAAGGACAAAATGAGTGATAAAACTGATAATCTTGTGCATGGAATAGGTAGAGGATCTGCTGACTTTGGTATGTACACCAAGTGGGAAGTGGAGTCTTTCCTGGTTGTGTGCATCCATACTTAATTTCTGGTGCACTCTGTTCTGACTCTTTCCTATATGGGCTCTGTTCCCACAGTACTGTTCAGTTTTTTTACTCTTTTCTAACCAGGGTCTGTCCTATTTTCTGTCATCACAACTTCTGTGGATGAGGTGATATGACAGTTCTGCACTTGAAGCACCTACCTTTTCAGGCTTAAAAAATTCTTGCAAAATAGGGCAAGAAATAATTTTTGTTGTAGCATATTTTTATATGCTGAGGGTAAAACGTTCTGTATGAAAGTTAAATTTGGAAGCAAGACATTGTAATATGTTGTTACAAGAAGCGTTTCATTGGCGTTATGAGAAAAAGCAGTAAATTCCTAACTAAGTACATTAATTTTGTCCTTTGATCTAAAGTATTTTGCTACATTTTCTTTAAAAAAAATAGTTAAAATAACTCTATATGGACTAAGATGTTTTCTATTGATCATAGGGCAGTACCAATCAATTATATTTGACTTATTGAAAACAGATTTATAAATTTTGGTATATAGACTTTTTCATAAAATAGAAGTTCTACTGTCATGCCAATATGATACAATCACTGTCATATGTACTACTTTTTGCATGATATTTGGTAATAATTTGAGAGCAACAGAGTAGGTAAAAGGTCAGACTTTGATTAAATGAAATTACGATTTTGATGAAATTATGATACTTTCTATGAGAATAGTGTGCAGTATGGTACTTTTATATGATATTTCAAAACTAAAAACTGACCCACAATCACCATTAGAGCCCCTTGCCGTCTAGTGGGTGTAATTGCAGTCAATAGCCTCCACCACACTCTCGTAGCAGAAGGGGTAAGCTTTGTGTTTCCACAAATAGTTTACAGCTGGATGATTCACACACATGCTTCAGTGCTTAGCGGAGGAGGCCTGTGGCAAGTATCCACCCACCAGCATCACCTCCATATGCAAGCAAATTGAATTTTCTTTCTTGTGATGGTACTTTATGTCTAAGAAAGTGCCATTCACTTTTTAGCCAATACATGTTTCGTGTGAGCTAAATGTAGTTACTTGATGATCCGCAGCAGAATGGTCCACATTTCATGTAAGGACCTCACTTAGTTATCATTACTCAATCTAAATTAGTGTAGACTCACTCTCCATGTGTGATCTTATGCTTGCTAGCGTGAATATTGTACCAGCAGGCCGAAACATTTTTTTGAAAGCATTGAATATAGTACCAAAATCAAAGAAAATTTGCACTTACAGAAGCACAAAGCCCCCTTCTCCAGATGCTTTTGTAATGAATATTGTAATAACAATGATGAATTTTTCACTGAAAATAGTGAATATAGTTCCGAAACCAAACACATTCAATACATATACATGTTTTGTGATTCTTTATGTATGCTTCAACTTCTTGGAAGGATGATCGAGTCTAACTGTTGAACACTGTCAAAATGTGTGTGGTACATTTAACAATTTTTCAAGTTTTCAAGTTCATCTACGTCAAGGCTGAAAAACCGTATCCACTACATGGGGATGACAATGCGATAGCAGGAGGAATACTGGGTAAACTCTGCAAGAAGGCATATAACAGACTCATGAACAAGCCATATTAGTTGTGGTTGGCTAACATTAAAATTGGTGCTCTGATGGAACAACTGTCTGGAATATCACAATAGTTGTCCATTCTTCTTCAATGTACAAGATCAACTGTAACATTATCTCATCCATTGTCAATCCAACCATCTCGCTCTTGAACTTACATTCCAATAGGTTCTTCTACATATTATTTCATGAAAATTCCTTTTTGCTATAGCATAGCTTATTTTCTTAGAATTTCAAACATCTATTCACCACCTCATCTGAAATCTACCTTCCTAACATTGAAAGTGTCACTGACTCTTCCCACTGCTCTAGGAGTGTGATAGGAAGACACTTAATAATGGTCTTACATTAGAAAAAACTGTACCAGAAAATATAATTCTTAGACATTTCAGGGTAAAAATCTCACTTTTTGTAAAATATACTAAGTCTGTCGGACATAGCAACAGCAGCAACTTGACTGTAAAGTCTCTCTCTGACACTGCAAATGTATGAACTACTAAGGCTCTCTCTCTCCAACATCTGAACCATTAAGTCTCATGGGATCTATGTATGATGGAATAAAACCTAATGCAACACGTAAAAATATTAATTATTATGTACAACTTTTATAAATTGTTAGTATACACTTTACTTTATGAACAGTGGAAATTAAATAACTATAATTAAAAACACATTGTCATTCTCTTTTTTCTACTAAATGCCATTCATCACTCCAATAGTGTCTGAATAACTGTTTTATATGCTTCAATTTCAGCATGTATTTCATGCAAACCAATTGGAGCACCAATGGACTTGGGAATACTGTCTGTAAACTTAACTTGTATGGAATATCTGTATATTGGAGTTGTTGTGTCTAGACAAGACAGCCTAGACACAATGAGAGGAAGCCGAAAGGCACACGCTTAAACTCACGCAGGCTGGCGTGAGGTCTGAAACAGGATACGTAATGAATGCTATAAAGAAAAGTACGTAGCTTCTGGAATACTTAACTTTAATCCACATTTGTAGAACATCGCTCTTGATGATACAGTAATAGAATCTCAATATCAATTGAATACGGCGCCTTGCTAGGTCGTAGCAAATGTAGCTGAAGGCTATGCTAACTATCGTCTCGGCAAATGAGAGCGTATTTGTCAGTGAACCATAGCTATGAACGTTGGCTGTACAACTGGGGCGAGTGCCACGACGTCTCTCTAGACCTGCCGTGTGGTGGCGCTCGGTCTGCTATCACTGACAGTGGCGACGCGCGGGTCCGACGTATACTAATGGACTGCGGCCGATTTAAAGGCTACCACCTAGCAAGTGTGGTGTCGGGCGGTGACACCAAAGAGTAATATTAACAGATGTAGGTATAGCACACATTCACAAATCTATAAATATGCTCAACTCCTCATCCTCACTGTGCACTTCATGTTCTAGTAGATACTTGACAGTAACATAGAAGAGCAGTTTAACACACCTTCACCATAGACTGGGTACTTCGCTGGTGATCCTACTGCATCATACAGGCTATGCAGGTTCATGATACTTGAACACTTTAAATACAGACATTGTACTGGCTCTTGAGATTTTAACTTCATTGTATCACTCCCAAACATGTTGACAATTGATGCATTGTTGCTGCTGAAGATACTGATGTGTAGAGCATATGGTTTATACTTGGTTGTGATGCAATCCTTGATGTATTTCAACTTGGTGCATGGTTGATCTCATTCCATATCACTGAACTGCATCTTTGTACACCATTGGAAATTCTCTATTTCCATTAAAACTTCAAAGTCTCTGTCTGCTTCTAAACCAACATTAACATGTTTTAATCTGCTGGCAGTCAACTAATAATAATAATAATAATAATAATAATAATAATAATAATAATAATTTTATTGTCGTTCAGCTGATTACAGCTATAGACAAAGTCAAGAGCATATATTTCTACATAAACTACTATATCGAAGTGAATTGGTTTACATAAAATAGGTACACGTTAGAATACAATACTTTCATCTTCAAAGAGTTCATCAATGGAGTAAAACGGATTGTTCAGTAGTAGCTTGTATAATTTAGCTTTAAAGATATTTACAGGCAGTTCTTTAAAGTCAGCACTTAGTCTATTAAACATCCTTAGTCCAAGAACTAGGTAAGAGTTATGCGATTTTGATAATCTATGATATGGTATGTCTAGAGATGTTCTGTTTCTAGTATTATGGCTATGAAAATCACTTCTCAACACAAAATTAGACACATTGTTTCTAATGTACATTAAAACATTGTAGATGAATATGTTTACTACTGTAAGACACTGCAATTTAATAAACAGACGTTTACAATGTTCTGTTTTATCAGAATCCGTTATTATTCTTATTACTTTCTTCTGTAAAAGTAAAATGTCATTTACATGACAGCTACTACCCCACAGTAAAATTCCATAAGAGATGATGCTTTGGAAGAAGGCAAAATATGCTGATCTCACATAGTCATTGGGAACATGTCTTTTTAAATTTCTAATTAGATAAATCACTCTTGAAAGCCTAGTCAATATATTTTTAATGTGTGGTTCCCACGTCAATTTATTGTCAATAGTAACACCTAAAAATTTAACAGTTTCTAATTCCTGGTAAATAGGAATCTCTCTGAGGCTAAAGTAAAGTGTCTGGGTTTTGTTTTCATTTAGCAAGAAGCCATTAGCTTTGAACCATAATGAGGACTGAGCAAGGGTATTTTCGGTCAGTGTTTTCAGTGTACCTAGATCAGAGCTTTTATGTAGAAAAGTTGTGTCATCAGCATACAATACTGTATGAGATTTTATGAATAAGGGCAGGTCATTAATCATTAGTATAAACAGTAAAGGTCCAAGCACCGACCCTTGAGGCACTCCGTACCTAACATTAACCAAATTTGATTTCTCCCTACTAACTAGTAGTATTGCACAAGAGCACTCTGTAACCACATAGCTGAGGGTTGATGAGTGGTGTAGGCATTGGATACAGTGGGAAGTCGGAGTCTGGAAACAGTTCTGTGTTCTGCTCTTTTATAGTAGGCACTGCACCAGAGAGCTTGTCTGCATGCTGACTTAATGGAGCTGATGATGGACACAGTGGAAACTCAAAGTCTGGAAACAGTTCTTCAAGCTGACTTGATTTCCACTCCAGGAAGTTGGGATCTGCTTCAGGAAGCTTGTCTGCATGTTGACTTGATTTCTGCTTCTGATGCTGATCAAATGTACTTGATTTCCACTCTGTTTTGCTGGGAGTTGCATCAAGGAGCATGTCTGCATGATACTTGAACACTCCTGCTGCGCCACTCCTCAGATTATCAGGCAGTGCATTGCCTACATCAGGGAGTTGTTGAACTGGGGAAGAAATTGATTTGACTGATTCAGTTTCATTTAATTTTTTATTTGGTCCTGTTGATTACACATTGCAGAAAGGTCGTACTAGTAATATAGAACAAGTCGAGTGAAATAATACAAAATTATGTGAGCATTTTAAATATCATACAAATACGTATTTTCTATGAACGATTGATTGCGTACAATATTACAACCAGCATTTTATTGGAATAAGTGCAAGTGAATGCTTAAAATAGCAGAATGAATGGAAGTACACATTTTAACCCAGTGTCACAATTAAATAGTGAAATTTACATTTTGTCATTATGATTTAAATTAAAATACAAATTTTTTATCTTCATCACATAAGTAAATTCAAGTAAATACTTAATAGTGTAGAATAAATGGTAGTACAAATTTTAACCTACAATATAAATAAATTTACATTTTATCACTATAATTTATGTTAAAAGTACACAATTTTGTTTTCATGAGATAAGTAAAGATTTTCTTTCCCCTATTTTTACTCAAAAGGATACCTTGTGACTCAGAAAAAAAAAAAAAAAAAAAAAAAGAAGAAGCCCATGAAACACACACACACACACACAACAAACAATAAACACTGAGAGAGAGGAATGGTTTAATACTCATAATCCAGTGTACAAGTGAATTTTTTCTGCCTGGAGGTGGTAGATTTCTGATGACGCTTAATGACAATGGCGATCAGCCTTTCAGTATGGAGAACAGAGCACGATGGTGGGTTTGCTTGATAGCTAACAAGCCTGTGGCTGAGGATGAGTGGAGGTGCTAGATGACAGCAGCACCATGAGAATTGGAACAGTTATTTGGACTGTGTTCCTATCCCCAGGTCAGCCAACTTGGATTCTGATGTCATTGAAGATGTCGTGGATTCTAAACTTAGAACCATACAGGTTATTACCTGCAGTGTGATGTCATAGAAATGATGTTACCCTGTTCAGTGGTTTACTGTGCTGGAATGTCAGATGTGAATAACATGCTAGGAATTCACAGGGGAGACTTTATTCTTGATTGTTGAATGCTACAGGTGACTAGTGGACAGAAATTTGCTGGAAATCTTAGATGTCCTATGTACAATGTAAAACTCTACAACTGATGTGAGGAATGTTGTACAGCTGGCTGAGAATCGTACAGTTAGTTGGAAACCTACTGCAACCTGAATTCACTATGGAGCCTATTATTGGATCTTCTACTACTACTTCTACTACAAATGCTAGTATGGTACTGTGAGCCAAAGTGTCCCACATGACTGTTTGAACTACATACTTTCACATTTTCCAGTACAAACACCTTAACAACTGATCAGATAAGACAGGTGTATGTTGAAGACTTTGATGGCACGTCTGCTAAGTCTCAAATCTTATATTATTATATATACTATGTATACTTTGCATATAACATATTGTGGAGACTATCTTATAGTGCTGCTAGTCGACCCCTTCAGCTATTCCATCTACATACAGAGCAATGGGAGAACAAATATGTGCCTCTGTCAAGTAACTTTAAACATTTGAGTGTGTGAACTTGTGTGACTTGTACTCTGCAATATGGATCGCTATGGACAGACCACTTACAGCAGACATATCTTAACTTCTCTTTGATTATGTTGTCAGTTGTTTGTTGGAACATAAAGTCAGTGTTCCTGACTTCTGGTCAGTGTTAAAATACAGGGAGTGCTGTAGTTAAGCAGCTGGCGATTGTTATTTGTGTTGAAATGTCATGTATAAGAAAGGAACTGCCCACCATCAGGAAGATGAATGTGCATCTCCTGGTTTTATGTACATTGAGAGAGAGAGAGAGAGAGAGAGAGAGAGAGAGAGAGAAGCGGTTTGACTCCTTTTGCTATTCCACCGAATATGAAACAATGGGAAAACAAATGTGTGTCTCTGACAAGTAACTTTGGCGTTTAATTTGCTGAAATGGTGTTCTTGCACTCAGAAATATGGATTGCTATGGCGAGACTCTGTTCACATTGTGGAAAATGTCTTGCAACCGTGCTAGTTGATCTGTTTCGCTTTTCCATCTACATATTGAACCATGGGAGAATAAATTTGTGCCTCTAACTAATGACTTTAGCGTTTAATTGTGGTGGAACTGTGCAACTTTTACTCTGCAGTATGGGTCTCTATGGAGAGACTCTACACACATTGTCGAAAATATATCGCCGCTAGTCGATCCCTTTTTGCAATTCCACCCGCATATTGAGCACTGGGAGATCGAATATTTGCCTATGACAAGTAATTTTAAGCTTTTAATTGTGGTGAACCTGTGTGACTTGCAGTGGCATAGCTATGTAACCAAGGGCCCTGGGGCAAAAATGAAATTGGGGCCATATTTAAACTAAACTAAACACTTCACAGATGCAAAACTATTTCATCATCGGTTCCTTACCGCCCCTGCATAGCATAATGAAGCAAAACTACTTAATACTAAATAAATTATTATGTGTAATGCAGCTGATAATATTTAATTGCACTTCCTAATAATATTATGAATGTGAAAGTTTGTTTGTTTGCTACGCTTTCACGCAAAACTACAGGCTGGATTTGGGTGACATTTTGAACACAGACAGCGTTCGACCTGAGTAAGACACAGGATACTTTCGTACCGATAAAAAGATTCCGACGAATAATTTTCAATGTTGTTCCATACTAGGCGCATGAAGTTGTGGGCAGAAACTAGTACAAAATAAACAATGAAGAAGTATTACCCAGCCATGAATACATGGCCACTTGCGGCGAAGCACGCAGGGAATAGTCAAATCAGGACTTGCACATCCGCGGTAGCACAGAGGCGCTGGCAGGTGGGCTACTGTCGGTACCAGCAACTCACCCTCGCTAAACTAGTGCGTTGCGAGCTCAGTGCGCCGTACCGATCAGGCTGATTTGGTTTAGAACTACGATTTCCGATCGGTAAGCGTCGGAGGCAGGGGCCATGATGATGGTGGTAAGTTCTTACGGGGCCAAACCGCTGAGGTCATCGGTCCCTAGGCTTACACACTACTTAATGCAACTTAAACTAAGGACAACACACACGCACATACTCGAGGGAGGAATCGAATCTCCGATTGGGGAAACTGTGGGAACCGTGGCAAGGTGCCCAAGACCACACGGCGCATGGGCCATGTTTTCGTGGCTATAGTAGATTGTAGTTAATAATATGAATGGACAATAAAGCGAAGTAGACAATTTTATTTTAATAATTTATTTTACTATCTTTTTCTGGCTTTAGTTTTTGCAAAATCACCAATAAGTACCTTTAAATCTAGACTTGATGTGGCCTTGTTTTCGATTGCTATGAGTGCCAAATGTCAAGAGTTCAGCTTCACCCATACTATCTCTTAAATAAGATTTGATTATTTTTAATTTGTTGAATGATATTTCAGCTGTTGCAGAAGTGATAGGTATTGTATAAAATAATTAAATTGCAGAGACCTTCCGTTATGTCGCATTCTAGCATTACCCGAAAATTCTCTATAGTGCTCTTCCCTTAAAAATTAAAATGATTCAGAAGCTGAGGAGTTTTAAAAGTGAACTCAAAAGAATGTAAATTAGTAATAGTTTTTACAGTGTTCGTGAA
Organism: Schistocerca nitens; assembly: GCF_023898315.1. Taxonomy (NCBI): domain Eukaryota; kingdom Metazoa; phylum Arthropoda; class Insecta; order Orthoptera; family Acrididae; genus Schistocerca; species Schistocerca nitens. Next base: position 476,182,588 of record NC_064619.1, on the reverse strand, counting down.
TACATGAATTCTTCAGAAAGATAGCGTGCCTTCACATATCTTATAATTCACTCATATACAAACTTGTGTCATGGGGTAGACTCTTTTATGTACACACAAAAATTAATGAATTTGTCAATATAGAGTGTTATAATCATTGTTTCTTGTTGCTGTCCGTTATACACAGAATATATGTAACTTATTTGTGTCCTATATTGTTACAAATTTATATCATGTAAGCTATAACTGTTTTTGCCTATACATTTAATTCAGATTTCTTCGCTGATATTTTTTACATAATATGTTGTTATTCATATTTTTCTGTATGTAACACATGACAAATTCCGTATCATTGTACATGATAAAACGGGTGCTCAATAAATAAAAATAAATAAAATCAAACATATTTAGTTATAATTTCCTTACATAATTGGTGAACAGTCCATGTTGGAGTCAATTTAGATAGAACAAGTATTAATAAATTGAAGTGAAAAATTAGGGCCTATTATATCAAAATGTTTCTTTGGAATTGATCTCATTCTTATAATTAAGTGCTACAGTGACCAAAAATAATAGTGTTAGGAAATTAAATATTTGACAGACTAGACTTATGCCAGTAAAACGTATATTTAACTGAGCTATTATTGTGTCTAGTACATTTTTGAAAATAGTAACTTTAAATATTTCTTCTCTGTTTCAAAACCAGTGTTCAGAAGCTAGTTCATCAATATGCTTTTTAACTTGATTTTGGGGTTTTTCGTGAAAATGAGGATCTATGTAATTTTTTTTTCAGTTGCACTGGCTTTGCACTTGAATGATTCGAAATTATTTCTGTAAAAAATCAATTCTGTTTTAACCTCTGCTAAACCTCGTCCAAATCAATATCGCGTGGTTGTAAAATTTTGGATGCGTAACTGATGTCATTCAGTATTTGGTGCTTGAATTGACAAAGGAAGGCGAACTAGAAATTTAGCATTTTTGTTTTAACACTTTTAGCTTCTCTACACTCATCTTTACTGGAACTCATCAGTACTATTTCTGACAAAAAAACCTACGTTTTTCTGTAGATATCGTATTAACTCTACTAGACCATGTAGCCGGATTTAATTTTCTTACAGTGATTTCTGATTCGCCAATGAATTTCGACAGTAGATCCCAACGTTTAATGTTATTCTCGCCAAAATTATAAAGGTCCAGCATTGTTGTGAAAAAAATCTGTACTTCCACACAACTGCTAACGGCATAATTTATCACTAAATTTAAATTATGACTGGCGCAATATTCATACTCTGCATTTCGTTGATTATCTTTAATCTGTTTTTGTGCACCATTATAAACACCACCAATCACACTGGCCCCATCATAACCTTGAGCCCATACTTTTTTAAATCAATATTTTTGTGCTGTGACTGCACAAAAGCCTAGAAATAATTATTTTACTTCTATGTCGATTGGTTGTCCATTTGGGATCTGGCTATTACTGCTTATCTCAGGACAGTGCTTAGCTGATCTACCTTCGACATACCCCGGTGTAGTGTCCATTATTATGGCAAAAAAGGGTGATGCTCTAATTTGTAATAGCAGCTTATTTTCAAGTTTGTTCCCTACGCATTCAGTCATTTCATTTTGAATTGTTGGAGTCAGATACCTTGTAGTTCCTAAAAACAAAAAGTCGTGATTTAAAAAATGTTTTCGAATGTAAGCATTTGAAAAAAATGAACAAAGTATGAAATGATAAAAAATTTCTTAGAAGTGAAGATGATTACGTTTGGGCATAACCAGAACTTGCCGCAAAATGTGATCATACCTTTGCAACGGACAGAAAATTCCGTGATTCCTTCCTCCTGAATTAAGTTCTCTCGATGTACACTGAAAGCGAATGAACTTTTTGCTGGAGTATGTATAATATCGAATAACCTTGTAAGAACCATTTTCGAAAATGATGCTTCTTTACGAATTTCATTTTCAACTTCCTTGTCGATAGTATCATTATTTTTCCAAAGCACATGCTTCCGTATGTCCAAAAACTGTCTTCTTTAATTATTTCTGATAAGTGCTTCCAGTCCCAATTACCCATTGCGAAGCAAACAACCAGCAAGATTGGTAATAGGCAGCATCCAGAATTTTGGAATAACGCAGCCAAAAACGATTAACTGACCCACAGGTGAGAAACACCTGTTGTTCTGGTGGGGAAAATTAGGAAATGGTCCTGAAAGCTGCAACGGTCCAGTGTCAAGAATTAGACGTTTTTCTTTATTACTCGATGTCTTGTTCGTGAAGTTTCCCAAGAGATAGGAAGTTCTACTTACCTGTTCGAAGAGTATAGGTCGACGGTTCTTTCCCTGTTTCGCATGCTATGCAGATGTCTTCGACATGATCGGCGGCGTCGTCGTAGCCGGCGATGAATTTAATTGCAATCACCGGTATCGTCGGATCGTCATCAACAGGCTTGTCAACAGGTACCACATTAACTGAGTCGCAACCAACAGAAATTTGGGCCGGAAGTACTTGTAGAACACTGAGTAAAATATTTGTCAGTTGTGGTCAGTTTTCGATTACTCGCTTATTTTTCTGACGTTGATTTCGCTTAAACGCACCACTGGGTTTCTTTTTTTTTAAATCCACGATTTTAATTCTCATCAACAAAAACTTTGCAAACTGAACAAACCGTCCTAATGCCTTGTTACCCGTATATGCTCGAGTCGAATACTCACCGCACTGCACTGACTTCATGTGTTGTTTACTGATATAAACATTGCGCTATGTTTGCTGTTACCTCATTGCCGGCCGGCCGAAGTGGCCGTGCGGTTAAAGGCGCTGCAGTCTGAAACCGCAAGACCGCTACGGTCGCAGGTTCGAATCCTGCCTCGGGCATGGATGTTTGTGATGTCCTTAGGTTAGTTAGGTTTAACTAGTTCTAAGTTCTAGGGGACTAATGACCTCAGCAGTTGAGTCCCATAGTGCTCAGAGCCATTTGAACCATTTGAACCTCATTGCCTGTTGTTTACGTGGTGCTTAAAGCACGCCCTCTCGAGTACACTCAAGATAATCATAAGAAAAGTTGTGCTTTAATGTCGCCGATAAGATCGAAAAAGTCTCACAACCGCACAAATATTACCGGCACATGCGCCGACTGGTCAGCCGTGGCAGTTAAGGCTGCGTTCACAGTGGCACCGACAAAGGTCGTCAGACACCGTCGCCAGACGTCGCCCGATAACATCGGTCGAGAGCGTGCTCATATTGCGTCCTCCGCCAGTTTTTGGCAGGGCCAAGGAGGTTAGACTAGGTTAGAATCTATTCTGTGTATGAAATAGGTTAGATTTTAACCTCTTAGGGTGGGGTGGACACCAAGACGCCACTGTGCTTGGATACGAGTGATGCATAGCGGCTTCTGCTATTAAAGAGACGCCAAATGCGTGTGAATGAGCTTTCACATCTCGTAAAAGGCGTGGTGAGCACTATACACCCTGTCTTCAGTTATCGGAATAACCAGACGAGTCTTACGAACATATGAGACGACAGGAGAAAAAGTTCTCTTACATACTCGACATGATACATGGTGACCTTGAAAAGCAAGTTATAAACACTCTGTTTCTCTGTATTTATTTAAAGTTGTGCAGACGTAAGTTAATTGATCTTGAATGATTTGTCATTAGGCACACGACTGAAAGACAAGCATAAAGTGTAGCATTAGATACTCTGATAACTAAAGCACTTAAACGTGGAAATACATTTGCAAATCACTTCATATTAACAGAATCACTACCCTCTACTGGCATAAAACGCCAGTAAGCAGTAATAATAATTTGTAGACAACTAATGACAACCCGCCACAAAAAAGATCCAGTGCACTAGCTATAAGCATGTAAGATACGCCATCCTTTTCACTTGAACAAATTATTTTTTGAGATTATAATCTATGCCTAAAATTTCCAATAAAAATTTTGCCTATCTTAGTTTTCGAATAAACCTGCTATTTCAATCCCTAGATTGCGAACTATATCCATATTTCCATCCTCAGGAGACCACAAACTCAGTCTTTCTTGCTCTAAACTTATTAGGTTCTCACGGTCCATATTTCTTGTGCAAGAACCTCGATCGATTTGACCGAAGAAAACTAACTGCTTTGAATTTCACCGATTGTCGTCCGAAATCTGTACGTTCGGGAGATAAGATCGGCTATAGTATGACAGCGCACGTAGTGCCGTACTGATTTGAAAAGATCGGCTGTCTTCGGCCGATGTTGATCGTTGGTGGAATCTACCGATATGGGAGCCACTGTGACCGCTGCCTAACTCATAGTTATGTATCTGCAGATAATTTGTAGAAAAAACGACCAACAAAACAACAAATGCTAGTCGATTTTAAGACACTGAATTAAATTACGGTGAAACTTCGGAAATATGCACTTTAACAGGCAGGTGGGCAGCATATGTCAGATCAGAAAAAGAGCAGGTAAAGAAAGTGAAGCCACTGAAGGCAGTACTTACCGTCACTAACTCATCCGGTAATCTTTCAGATCCCTCGATATCTGAATTCGATGCACAAAACCATACGTGCCACCACTGAAGCTGTTATTTGCTACACTGATAACGAGCCGATCACTAACACAATCCCCAAAACCGTTCAAGAACAAGATCCACATTTTCTCCTCTTCTTTTATGAAATTCAGAGTGAAGTTGGCTACAACCCTTTATTGGGATCTATGACTAGGGATCATTCGTTTAGGGGAATTCCCCACACAAACAGTTGAGCTACCATGCTTAATGCTGTATTATCGTTTGTCCGCTACGACGTGGACCCTCGCTGCCGCGGAGAATTCTGGGACCGTGCGGAGCGAAGTCTTGGCGGACGCTGGGAGAAAAGGTCGGTGCTTTGTTTTGCAGGTCCTTAAATTTCGAAAGCAATATCTATCGTTTTCGACGTGAGAAATGACGCACGACAGCAAAAATGTTCAATAATAATACATTGTGCTCACACACTGCTAGTAACTCAGAGCCCTTAGTTCGCAACGACTGGTAGCCATGGCAACTCGGACTTCAACCGACAACACCGAACGGCGGCAAGGTCCACGTCTTAGCGGTCAAGCAATGCACCCTGTTATGTGTATCCTCTGGAAGTTGGAGAAATTTTTATGATTTCAGCTCGTGCCGTTCGAAGTTTGTTGGAAGAGCCCAAAAACTTAAAAGTCGAAAATTCTTGATTCAGCTAAGATAACTTTCTGGAACGTCGTTCATAGAGGCGAGGGGCCCCATGGCACTGCCCCCGTTAGGCCTATGGTGGTCACGCCACTGGCGACTTGTACTCTGGAATATGGATTGCTGTGGAGAGACTACCTATGGTGGACGTAATTATCTTAAATGCTTTTCGATTACATTGTCAAGTATTTGTTGGAATAAAAAATTAGCGTTCCTGACTTGTGGTCGGTGTTAAATACAGGGTCTAGCATCTGGCACTGGTGACTGTTTTTGGTGTTGAAGTGTCGTGTATAAGAAGGGAACGGACCACCATCAGGAGGATTACTGTGCACTCTTGATTTTCTAGACATATTGAGAGAGAGAGAGCGAGAGAGAGAGAGAGAGAGAGAGAGAGAGAGAGAGAGAAGAGAGAGATGAGTTGTTTGGCCGCTTTTGATATTCCACTTGCATATGGAGCAGTGAGGAACGAATATGTACCTCTGTCAAAAAACTTTAAGCAGTCAATGTAGTGAACCTGTACGACTTGTACTCTGCAAGATGGATCACTATGGAGAGACTACTTAGGTGGACATATCTTCAATTGCTCTTCAATTATGCTGCCAAGTATTTGTTGGAACACAAAATTAGCATTCTTGACTTCTGCTCGGTGTTAAATACTGGGAGAATTGTGGTATGGCATCTGGCACCGGCGACTGTTTTTCGTGTTGAAATTTCATGGATAAGAAGAGAACAGACTATTACTCTCGTAATATGGCGCTATTTTGTCACATACGTATACCATCGCCGACGATAATTGTATAGAGGATGATGCGAACAAAGCAAAATTTTTGAACCATAGTCACAAATGAATTTCGTAAACAGTGGCTATTATCACCTTCAGGAGTCTATAAATGCTTTACGTCAGACAGAATCAATGTTGTGTTTGATGTGCAAGGTAGTTGAAGTTTGTGATCATAGTGTGTGGAACTTGCTTGCTGGATGTATGTTTAAGGACTGTTGGATGGCATTAAATTATTATCAGCATGTTCGCACTGTTTGTATTCTGCATTCTCACCTTGTGTGCATACGTCTGATTCTCAAGATACACTAAAAATTCGTCTACCAGCTTAGAAACTGCACTCCTCGTCAGAAACGTGCCCAGAACGTTCAGCTTCCAAGTTGTGGTGGTTTCGGATCTGAGGTGAAAAATGAATACCTTAACGTGATAATTCAGTGGATAGTACTACCATTTGTCAGAACTACGCCTGTTCTGTGAGTTCGAAGTTACAGACCCTCGTGGAAGTGTAACATGAACTGTGCAAAGTATCATGGAGACGAAGCGCACAACCAATGGCCTGTATTGCTAGTGGGCTGTTCTGTTTCGGAAAACGTCCCATGAACTTTCTGAAGACATAATTACAGTGACATGTACCTACATTCTCATTTCAGTATTGTATTCGTTATTTGCAACGGAATATTCATCGTGGTTGGTACAATATTCATTTCTAAAGCATCAGGGGAGGGGTAGTTTACGGTTCTGTATTTGAAAATTTTCTATATTTCGGTACTGTGTTCAGTGTTTTCAAAAGACATTTCAATGTCTTCCTAACTGACTTAGTGAGGTGGGCCTGCCGGTACAATATTCGCTGTGGCAAGCGTAAGATCACACTTGGAGAGTGAGTTTACACTTATTTAGATCGAGTAACGATACCTTAGTGAGATCCTTCCATGAGATGTGGATCGTTCTGCTGCAAACCATCAAGTGGCTACATTAAGCTCACACCATACGTGTATCGGTCGAAAATTGAATAGCAGTCCCTTAGATGTAAAAGTACTGTCACATGACAGAAAATTCGTTCGGCTTGCATACTGGCGGCCGGCTACTATCCTCAGGCCTCTCCTCCGCTAAGTGCTGAAGCGTGTGTGTGAATCACATAGCTGTCTGCTCTATTCGTGGAAACGAGATGTTTTCCCTTCTTGCTGAGAGAGTGTGGTGTAGGCTGTTGACTGCATATTCCACCCACTAGATGGCAAGGGAATGTGATGGAGATTGTGGTTCAGTTTTTCGTCTAGAAATGTCATGTACAATTGCAGTATTGAACACTATTCTCGCATAACAAATCGTACTTTCCCGTCATATGTATTTGCCATAGCTTTTTATGGTATGATTCACGCTGTTTGACAGCTCTGTAATGGTGACCATGTTAATGCTCGTATATAGCCACCATCCATTCCACAAACAATTTATTTTTTGTGGGGAATTTTACAAGCACAGTACATTATTTTTTTTAATTTTTGCGTGAGACCCATCGCACAAGTTTCCACCATAGCATTAGGTTATGGCATCAATAGTATGCACGTGGTACCCTCCTCTTCCTAGAACTGTCACCAGTGGATGGTGGGCTGACTACTAGCTTTCAGACTTCTCGTCTGCACTAAGAGAGCTCTCTAGGACTTTAATTTAGGGGTGTAAGTCATTTGTGGAGGAGGGAAGGGCGTGTCCGGAAGCTCTGCCCCTCACAGTGTTTGTTTACATAAAAACGTGTGTGAAGAGACCCAGAGACTTAGGACAAGCAGTGACCATACACCTCTGAGAGAACAGTAGCCTGGAAAAGCGTATCATATACCTCTGTTGCTGACATCATAGCGCCATTATTCCACAACTGAAATTCTAACCACGTAAAACCTGTTTCCGTGTTGCCTGGTCCCCACGTTAGATCGCCATCTTGTATTCCAGGTTACCCACGTCGGATTCTGACGTCAGAGTAGAATTGGGCCAGTAACTGAAGCGTGGGCTAGTATGCCATAATTCTACAGCCCAATAGGTCTGAGTTGGAAAGTGAACTAATAGAGCTGCACCAGCATGCCCCAGTCACCATGTACGATCGCTATCTCAAATTCCTCGTCAGCCATCCAACATTCAGACGTCATAGTTACGCTGGTGGTCACATTCCAAGTCTCTGATTGTGACATCATAGAACCAGAGTTAGTGTTCCAAATCAACTAGCATGACAATGCGTCATCCTGAATTTCCCGCCAATTTATACATACTACTTCCATTGGTAGCGCACTATTTGTATTTCTGCCAAATTTTTTATTTCCCGCCATTTGATACATAGGGCAACTGGCCTTTGTCAGACGGGGGTGGGTGGACTGGGAGTGTGGGTGGGAGTGGGGGTGGTGTAACCTAAGACTAGTAGATGAAATCATTGGGGACACACTTTGGACCAGAACTGTCGCTACATACTTACTTCCAAGAAAGTTACTTTTAGGTTTGTTGTTTGGTGCTACCATGATGTTGGGGTTGTATGAAGAGAAGAGATTACAATCGCTGCTGAAGTATAAATTTTCCTGGGCTGTAATTTCATATTGAGAGCGGCCTGGTCAGAGTTTAATTACAACGTCTTGTCTGTCTAGGCTATTTAAGTGTATTGCTATGGGCACGAAAAAAAAAGGCGTTCAGCTGTATCGGCTTACAGAACCTGAATCGCGATGATCAAACCGTAGTTTGAACTGCTTCTGTACTACTACTCAAATATTTTGAGGCTTTGGCATCTCGATTCTTACGCACAAACATTATTTAAGTGTCCAGAATGAGAATTTCACTCTGCAGCGGAGTGTGCGCTGATATGAAATTTCCTGGCAGATTAAAACTGTATGCCGGACCGAGACTCGAACTCGGGACCTTTGCCATTCGCGGGCAAGTGCTCTACCAAATGAGCTACCCAAGCACGACTCACGCACCGTCCTCACAGCTTTAATTCTGCCAGTATCTCGTCTCCTACCTTCCAAACTTTCCAGAAGCTCTCCTGCATACCTTGCAGAACTAGCACGCCTGAAAGAAAGAATATTGCGGAGACATGGCTTAGCCACAGCCTGGGGGATGTTTCCAGAATGAGATTTTCCCTCTGCAGTGGAGTGTGCGCTGATATGAAACTTACTGGCAGATTAAAACTGTATGGCGGACCGAGACTCGAACTCGGGACCTTTGCCTTTCGCAGGCAAGTGCTCGGTCCGACATACAGTTTTAATCTGCCAGGAAGTTTCATTATTTAAGTGTAATTTTGGGAAGAGAGGAATTGATCTCTACTGATGAATGTAACGACGCCAAAAAACTGTACACCTAGAAAACTGCAAGTGAAATGATGCCTGCGCTCGCAGAGGTTGAAGGCGCTGTCTCTGGGACGAATATGATAACCACGTGTAGCGGCTTTTGTGAGAACTGCTCTGCATGATTTAGAGGCATCAAATAAATCTTCCAGCGATAAAAACGTACTACTCGGGCGATGACTGTAGCTTTCTGCACCAACTTCATTGTGCATACCACCACAATGTGGAGCTCTCTTTACGTAATTGCGCTTGAGAGAAATAAACAGTGACTATTTCTAAACTTTGAAAAGGGGAAGTAGAAGGCACAACTCTGTTTAAGCGCTATGAATTATTTCGGTATTTACCAGTTTACCAGAACGGGGACCGTGCGCTATCCTTTGATACTTCAAACTTCCCGAAATAAACATGAACTTAAAGAGGAGAAATGTTCGCCTTCCAGCACTTTGAATGAGTTTGTGTGCCATGTTATACATGGTGAGCACAGAGTCTTGCCCTGATTATAAGAATTTATTGCAGAATAACCGTTTGACATAATAATTTACATTTTATGCCGATACATGGGTTAATGTTACTAGTTTTTTTTCTTTTTTCTTTTCTTGTTAAGACCAGTTACGTTAGTAAACCTCAACGTCTGCTCCCTTGGTAGCTCGGAGAACGCTGAGACGGTATTCCAGTTCCCGCCAGGTGTTACCTAACATGTGTTCTGTCACAGTACCCACAGCAGCTTGTACTCTAGCCCTCAGTTCGTCGGCGTCAGCAACTGGTGTGACGAAGACTCTGTCCTTGCTATAGGCCCAGAAAAAAAAGTCAATGGGCGTAATGTCTGGAGAGGGAAGTAATGTCCGAATAGGTGGACTGGAAGGAACGGTCCAACATCCTGGCCACCCCTCTCTTCACACATTAAACCCCTTCATTTTTTTTTCTGCTGCTGTATCAAGGACAGATTCTTCGTCGCACCAGTTGCTGACGTCGACGAACGGAAGGCTAGGATACAAGCTGCTGTGGGTACTGTGATAGAACACATGTTACGAAACACGTGGTGGGAACTGGAATACGGCCTCGACGTTCTCCGAGCTACCAAGGGAGCAGACGTTGAGGTTTACTAACGTAAGTGGTATAAAAAAAAAGAAAAAAAAACAAACCTATGTAACGGCACCAAGTGTAACTTATTATGTCAAATGGTTATTCTGTTATAAATTTTTATAATCAATAATCAGGCAAGACTTTGTGCTCACCCTATATTACCAGAAAAAATGGTTGAAAAGAGAAACGGAGCTGCTGTACATAAATCCGATAATGAAATTACACGTTTTGCATATCACGCTTAATATTTGCCTCAGTTTACTGAATCGCCAAGAGTACCATTGTGCTTTAATTGCAAAATTATGCAGAATTTTATATATGTTAATATAAGGTTTGCACAAAATGCAATGAACACAATTTAGAGTAAAATTTAACAAAATTAATCGTAAATAAGTATTGTGAGAATGTTGGGGAATATAAATGTACTGGCTACGAACTCAGCAAAATAGTTCGAAAATAAAACAGTAAGCTATCGCTAAATACAGGAACGAACCAAGTCATAAGCGATACGACACGCTTTGTAAATTAGGTATGTTGATTGCGAAACAAAATATCATTTTCAGTGTGGAAAACTGCGCCTCATACTGAAAAAAATGGGAAATTTACGAAGGCATGGAAATTTAATGGGTGTAGAAACGTACCAAATACAAATATTAGTTTAATAGACAGTTTCAGTGCTTGGAGAAGAAGATATCTAAACACCACTGGTTCCTGCTGCTGTTCTGCAAACGACAGTGCACGTGAACGCACTAACGCAAAATCCGTTGTAAGACATGCAGCGCAAAATGCTCGCTCAACTAATGGTGCACCCACACTATCTGAAGCATCAACAGAAACGTTAGACAGGAGAAACGCAAAGGCAGAGGACCAAAAATGATTGATTCAAAAATGACCGTACTTTTCGTGAACATCCATAGAAAATGCGTATGAAAATCTAAGCTCAAGACATTCCGTCCTTGAAAGTTAAATCAAATGCTACATTAATTGACATTGTAGAAAATATTGACATAGAAATTAATCAACATAAGAAATGCATCATAATTATAGGTGAGGCGATAATATGGACTGATTAGTCTAGAGGATTTTATTACCCAAACCCTTATTTGTATGATTACATGATATCGTAACAATCACTGGAAGCAGTTACTTCCATAGAATATCTAGGAGCATGCATATGAAGCGTTTTAAAATGGAATGACAATACAAGATACCACTGGCAGTGGCAGTTGCCAATCAGATTCATTGGAAGAATACTCAGGAAATGTAATACATCAACAAAGGAAGTGGCTTCAAAACACTCGTTCTACCTATACTTGAATATTCCTCGTCAATCAGGGATCAAAACCAGATAGGACTGATAGAGGAAATAGAGAGAATCCAAAGAAGAGCTGCACGTTTCGTAGAGAGGATCCAAAGAAGAGGTGCACGTTTCGTTACAGGTTCATTTAGTAAACGGGAAAGCTTCACGGAGATGCTCAGCCAACACTAGCGACAGCCGGTGCTAGAAAGGCGTTCAGCATCACGATGTGGTTTAATATTAAAGTTCTGAGACTGTACGTTCCTAGACGAATCAGCCAAGTATATTGCATCCTCCTATCTATATTTCGCGAAAGACAATGAAGATTATTACAGAGATTCATCCTATGCAGATACTTGCCAGCAATCTTTTTCCCGCAAACCAATCGCGACTGGAAGAGGAAAAGGGGAAGTGTCACTGGTACATCAAGTATCCTCCGCCACGCACCGTTAGCTGGCTTGCCGAGTATGGATAAAGATGTAGAACCAAGTCTCGTCGTACAAACTTACCAATGGGTAATGATTTAAGGCAGTAGTCGTGTGCAAAGAAATAGTGCTACATTTCGATGTTATAAAAGCTGCGTTAAAATTTGTTGCAAATAGGCCTATCTGCGGATTTGAATTCACCGTGTTTGTTGGTAATAAATGAGCATGTTCTGATATTCAATGAAGTCAGATATTATAATTTAGAATCTTGTTTATTGTTGTTGTTGTGGTCTTCAGTCCTGATACTGGTTTGATGCAGCTCTCCATGCTAATCTATCCTGAGCAAGCTTCTTCATCTCCCAGTACCTACTACAACCTACATCCTTCTGAATATGCTTAGTGTATTCATCTCTTAGTCTCCCTCTACGAGTTTTTACCCTCCACACTGTCCTCCAATGCTAAATTTGTGATCCCTTGATGCCTCAGGACATGTCCTACCAACCGATCCCTTCTTCTAGTCAAGTTGTGCCACAAAACGTCTCTTCTCCCCAATCCTATTCAATACCTCCTCATTAGTTACGTGATCTACCCACCTAATCTTCAACATTCTTCTGTAGCACCACATTTCAAAAGCTTCTATTCTCTTCTTGTCCATGTTTCACTTCCATACATGGCTACACTCCATACAAATACTTTCAGAAACGACTTCCTGACACTTAAATCTATACTCGATGTTAACAAATTTCTCTTCTTCAGAAACACTTTCCTTGCCATTGCCAGTCTACATTTTATATCCTCTCTACTTCGACCATCATCAGTTATTTTGCTCCCCAAATAGCAAAACTCCTTTACTACTTTAAGTGTCTCAATTCCTAATCTAAATCCCTCAGCATCACCCGACTTAATTCGACTACATTCCATTATCCTCGTTTTGCTTTTGTTGATGTCCATCTTATATCCTCCTTTCAAGACACTGTCCATTCCGTTCAACTGCTCTTCCAAGTCCTTTGTTGTCTCTGACAGAATTACAATGTCATCGGCGAACCTCAAAGTTTTTATTTCTTCTCCATGGATTTTAATACCTACTCCGAATTTTTCTTTTGTTTCCTTTACTGCTTGCTCAATATACAGATTGAATAACATCGGGGAGAGGCTACAACCCTGTCTCACTCCCTTCCCAACCACTGCTTCCCTTTCATGTCCCTCGACTCTTATAACTGCCATCTGGTTTCTGTACAAATTGTAAATAGCCTTTCGCTCCCTGTATTTTACCCCTGCCACCTTTAGAATTTGAAAGAGAATATTCCAGTCAACATTGTCAAAAGCTTTCTCTAAGTCTACAAATGCTAGAAACGTAGGTTTGCCTTTCCTTAATCTTCCTTCTAAGATAAGTCGTAGGGTCAGTATTGCCTCACGTGTTCCAACATTTCTACGGAATCCAAACTGATCTTCGCCGAGGTCGGCTTCTACCAGTTTTTCCATTCGTCTGTAAATAATTCGCGTTAGTATTTTGCAGCCGTGACTTATTAAACAGATAGTTCGGTAATTTTCACATCTGTCAACACCTGCTTTCTTTGGGATTGGAATAATTATATTCTTCTTGAAGTCTGAGGGTATTTCGCCTGTCTCGTACATCTTGCACACCAGATGGTAGAGTTTTGTCAGGACTGGCTCTCCCAAGGCCGTCAGTAGTTGTAATGGAATGTTGTCTACTCCCGGGGCCTTGTTTCGACTCAGGTCTTTCAGTGCTCTGTCAAACTCTTCACGCAGTACCGTATCTCCCATTTTATCTTCATCTACATCCTCTTCCATTTCCATAATATTGTCCTCAAGTACATCGTCCTTGTATAGACCCTCTATATACTCCTTCCACCTTTCTGCTTTTCCCTCTTTGCTTAGAACTGGGTTTCCATCTGAGCTCTTGATATTCATACAAGTGGCTCTCTTTTCTCCAAAGGTCTCTTTAATTTTCCTGTAGGCAGTATCTATCTTACCCCTAGTGAGATAAGCCTCTACATCCTTACATTTGTCCTCTAGCCATGCCTGCTTAGCCATTTTGCACTTCCTGTCGATCTCATTTTGAGACGTTTGTATTCCTTTTTGCCTGCTTCATTTACTGCATTATTATATTTTCTCCTTTCATCAATTAAATTCAATATTTCTTCTGTTACCCAAGGATTTCTACTAGCCCTCGTCTTTTTACCTACTTGATCGTCTGCTGCCTTCACTACTTCATCCCTCAGAGCTACCCATTCGTCTTCTACTGTATTTATTTCCCGCATTCCTGTCAATTGTTCCCTTACGCTCTCCTTGAAACTCTGTACAACCTCTGGTTCTTTCAGTTTATCCAGGTCCCATTTCCTTAAATTCCCACCTTTTTGCAGTTTCTTCAGTTTTAATCTACAGTTCATAAGCAATAGATTGTGGTCAGAGTCCACATCTGCCCCTGGAAATGCCCTACAATTTAAAACCTGGTTCCTAAATCTCTGTCTTACCATTATATAATCTATCTGATACCTTGTAGTATCTCCAGGATTCTTCCATGTATACAACCTTCTTTTATGATTCTTGAACTGTTAGCTATGATTAAGTTATGCTCTGTGCAAAATTCTACCAGACGGCTTCCTCTTTCATTTCTTAGCCCCAATCCATATTCACCTACTATGTTTCCTTCTCTCCCTTTTCCTACTGTCGAATTCCAGTCACCCATGACTATTAAATTTTCGTCTCCCTTCACTACCTGAATAATTTCTTTTATCTCATCATACATTTCTTCAATTTCTTCGTCATCTGCAGAGCTAGTTGGCATATAAACTTGTACTACTGTAGTAGGCGTGGGCTTTGTGTCTATCTTGGCCACTATAATACGTTCACTATGCTGTTTGTAGTAGCTTACCCGCACTCCTGTTTTTTTTTATTCATTATTAAACCTACTCCTGCATTACCCCTATTTGATTTTGTGTTTATAACCCTGTATTCACCTGACCAGAAGTCTTGTTCCTCCTGCCACCGAACTTCACTAATTCCCACTACATCTAACTTTAACCTATCCATTTCCCTTTTTAAATTTTCTAACCTACCTGTCCGATTAAGGGATCTGACATTCCACGCTTCATTCCACAGAACACCAGTTTTCTTTCTCCTGATAACGACATCCTCCTGAGTAGTCCCCGCCCGGAGATCCGAATGGGGGACTATTTTACCTCCGGAATATTTTACCCAAGAGGACGCCATCATCATTTAACCATACAGTAAAGCTGCATGCCCTCGGGAAAAATTACGGCTGTAGTTTCCCCTTGCTTTCAGCCGTTCGCAGTACCACAACAGCAAGGCCGTTTTGGTTATGTTACAAGGCCAGATCAGTCAATCATCCAGACTGTTGCCCCTCCAACTGCTGAAAAGGCTGCTGCCCTCTTCAGGAACCACACGTTTGTCTAGCCTCTCAACAGATACCCCTCCGTTGTGGTTGCACCTACGGTATGGCTATCTGTATCGCTGAGGCACGCAAGCCTCCCCACCAACGGCAAGGTCCATGGTCCTTGTTTATTAGCAAATCGTTATTGCTAGTAGTCTCATAAACGTGATGGTGTGGCAGTTTCTATTACTAACATGTAGCAATTAAGAGAATACAACATTTTCTGAGCATCTAAGCAAAGAAGGAATGGCTGGTGTTGTGCTTGATAGTAAACGACGAATATGAATAGATAAAAATTAAGTGGTTGGAATGGCTTGCTTACCTAATGCTGATGCAATGCCCTTTGTGGGCAAACTTACAGGGATACAGTCCCATGTGTCAATAATCGATGTAGGTGAAACTAGGCAGACGCGTAGAGGAGGCAAAATAGTGCAATACATAGTTTTTCGTTTGTGCCCAATTTCAATTTTAAGGGATAAAACACACTCCAAAAGGTTATTGGGCATTTTATGTTTAGAGGGAATATCTTTGAAAAGATGATTTATAGAAAATGTTTTTCATATAGAAGTTGATGTGTAATGAATGTTCTTTAAAACTGTATAATCAGCTTTCGAAATAATTTGATATTTTACAAAATACCCCACCACCATTAGTTAACGTTTTTAGTTTACTATTTCATGTATTTGGATTTTGCCAATTGAAAATATTAAGTAAATCATTATTGTGATAGAAAAGTGCTACAATAACGATAATAAATGTTTTTTACACCATGCACATAAAATGAAAGAAATTTCTTCACACAAGGCACTCGACTGAGAGGACAAAATAAAACATAATTCAGCAGAATTTCAAATTGTCATGGGTGATTCTCCAAATACCCTGGTTTATATATTTTACGTTTAAACACATATTATCATTATTGTAAATGTTTTCTATCAGAATAATAAATTACTTAATATTTTCAAGTGATAAAATATGCATGTGTGAAAAACAGTAAACTAGAAAACGAAAAAGTGAATGTAAAATATCAGTTTAAAATATAAAACCTATATAAGTAAAATAAAATTATTAGAATAGTAATGAATGTTTAGACATTTTAATTAGGTATGTTGAAAATACTCTGACAACACATTGTGTGGCTCGAAAGCTTTTTAATTTACATGGTAACAAAAGTTTTACTTTTTCGTAATTAATTATTGGTGGTGTGTAATTTTGCAAAATTTCGAATTATTTCAAAAGTTGATTATACAGTCTTCACGAATATTAATTGAAGATCAATTTTATATAAAACAGGTTTTACATATCATTGTTTCATAGATAATCCCTCTAAACCTAAAATGTGTTTTACCCCTTAAAAATGAAATGGAATACAAACAAAAAGTACGTATGTCCCTTCAAAATACCAGCCAAGCTTCATCAGGAACATTTAGCGACACTTGGGAATGTTCACGTGTTAAAACTGTAGTCGGTCAGACTGGCTCTAATGATCTTATGATATTTGGCGACCTCAGTTATGATGCAAACACCAGTAGCGGGCCTTTAATATGAGACTCATATATTGGTATAAATACTCAAAGATCAGACGCTAGGCTAATGAATACATATCCCCATGGAAAATACCAAGTGTTTCAAAATGAATGTTGGGGTATGATACCTTTATAGCGTTTGTTACATTCAGCTTACAATAGTAAATAATACATCAAATGAAAGAGCAACTCACACAGTTTTGTTTATACACCTGTGCACGCGCACTGTTTCCTGTGTCATCCATTAGAAAGGTGTAGCAGGAAAGATGACGACTAGTGAATAAAAAATCTGTTGTGTTGTACAATCTAGAAGGATTGAATCTGTTGTTGCAGTGCAACATGCGTTCCATATTAAGTTCCACTGTTAAGTCAGGGGCGGCCAATATTTCGGGCACACACAATGTATGTCTCTGACTTCGGGTCGTGGACAGTGCTAAGCCCCGAGTACCAAAGCACTCGGCCTGGCTGGCACGTTCCCCCCACGGACATGGCACGATGTTTGAGCGCGAGGAGGGGCAAGAGGGGAAATTACGAACGCACCGCATTTAAATGGCAGTGCAGTCGCACTGCAAACGATTTAATTATATATTTCACATTTCTGAACAACATAGATCACAAACAAAACAAATTTTCATTATTATTTAATTATTTTTGATGCGCTGAAGACATAATTTTTATTTGGTACAAACTGCTGGCATACGGACAGAGAAAAAATTTCACAGAGTTTCGCACTTAAGTTGCCACGTAGTCGTGATTTACTTAGTTTCATACTCGAAAAATGTCTTTCGCACATATATGTCGATCGACACGTGAAACTTTTGCAACCCCATTGTGGAGACTCTACCTGAGAAACCAATGTCGACGTCCTGGACAGCTTTATCGTAAAAAGATTTGTCATTGAAATTGGAATTATCTTGCAGGTCAGTCAGTTACATTTCTACGTGGACAGGAGCGCTTTCAACTGAAACAGCAAAAGGTCTCGAAGACAGCTTGAAAACAGATGCAAGATAGACAGTGTCCTCAAAACTTTTATAAATCTATCATTTTAATGCTTTCAAGGTCACAATCAATTCTTCACACTTCGCAGTTTATCGAACGCCAGTGATCTTAGGGAATTGGACTGTTGCCAGAATGTGTCCCTTGTACAAGGCGATTTTCTTTTGAAATGCGTCCCCATCAAATCAGAAAGAATATTTTACAGTGTAGTACTGTGAGCAGTGTGCAGTCAAGTCCACTTAAAGTGCAAAGTCTGCAATCAACTCCAGATGTTCTGATTTTAGCTCGTGCGCTCAATTTTCCTTCGTAAATTCAACGAGTTTTAAATCGAAAAATCGTTCCAGTCATGACCCTTGACTTAACCAACGTGCTTTGCAGTAATGTATGAAGTTCCATATTCATCGTTTAGTTCCACTGAAAACTGTTGCAAATGACAATGGAATAATGTGTGCGACTTCAGAAATTTTTCTATTAATACCACCAATTTCTTCACGTGCTCCATGCCTGCAAATTTAGCACAAAGTGCTTCTTGATGTGCAGCACAATAAATCCCGTCTGTCGACCATTGTAATTTTTTGCTCTTTCGTTGTCAACTAAATCTTCCACAGCATGTATGCAGTACCTGTCCCTTATGCGTATTAAGAAATCTCATCCCCCTCTTCTGTCATTCCCAGTCATTTTAAAGTATTGTGACAATAGATCACTAGACTGCCTTTTTTGGTCAAATAGCCACTGGACTTGTGAACGTCCCCCGTACCACGAATAAACAGTGATGGGTAAACAGCGCTGACACCGCGATTCTGCCCAGCTCAGGAGTTCTGCCGCACCGCAAAGCTAAAGGAAATGTCTCGCTGTTCCGGGTACTGCCGCCGAAGGTGTTTGGTTTGGTTTGAGGGGCGCTCAACTGCGCGGTCATCAGTGCCTGTACGAAGTCCTAATTTTTACACAGTTCAATTCTTATGCAATCCAATGTAGCCACTGTCACGAATGATGATGATATGGTGAGGACAACACAAACACCCAGTCCCCGGGCAGAGAAAGTCCCCAACCCGCCTGGGCGTCGAACCCGGGACCCCGTGATCCAGAGGCAGCAACGCTAGTCACTATATAGACCACGAGCTGTGGACAGGGTACTTCAGAGACGGACTGATTGAAGAAGGAGTGACAGGCTGGGCCTTGGCCCACATGCGACCCACGCACGCTGCACGTGTGCAATTTGGCACGCCGCGGCCGGCACTGATCTTAGTGATAATAACATCCGTAGATGGTATCATCAGTTTGAAGACACCGGCTGTCTTTGCAAGGAGTGTGGGAAGACCAAGAGTGACTGAAGAACACAGTCAACAAGTGCGTTAATCTTTCACATATAACCTCGAGAAATCAGTTCGGAAGGCTAGTCGCGAATTAGCAGTTCACGTGACATCTGTGTGTAGACTTTTAAGAAGACGCTTAGAACTACGTCCTTTTCGTTTGCAGTTATTACAGGCTCTAAAGCCTACAGTGTACGGTTTATTGCAAACGAAATGTTGTTAAATGACGATGAAGATTTTCTGGATCGTTTTGTCTTCAGTAATGAATCCACATTTCATCTATATGGAAATGTGAACACGTAATGTGCGCATCTCGGGGTTAGCAAATCCTCACGATACGCTACAGTTGCTACGAGACTCCCGAGCATTGAATGTTTTGTGTGCCATATCCTGCGGAAAAGTTTATGGACCTTTATGTTTCGGTGAAGCAATTGTAACTGATGTTTCTTTTGTTGATGCGCCAGAACTACGGCTCTTTCCTCAATTGGAAGAAGCTGAACCGCAGAACTTTATTTGGCACCAAGATAGTGCGCCGCCTCACTGGCGTAAATTAGTATGCGAGTGGTTAAACGACGTTGTAACCGAACACTGAACTGGTCGCAAGAGGGCGGATGACATAGTTTGTTTCGCATGGCCACCATGTTCAGCCGATCACACGCTATGAAATTTTTGCCTTTGGGGGTTCATAATGGATCGTGTGTAATGATGTGTGTGTTCCCTGGCTACCACCTGATCCACACGACTTCAGAAACAGGATTGAAGCAGTTGCTGCAACAGTTGTTCCGGGCAGACTGGTCGAGGTTTGGCAAGAGCTCGCCTATCGAGGTGATATATCCCGTGTGACGAATGTCACAGTGTTAAATTTAACTCAGGCAACGGCAAGCGTTATTTGAATCTGTTTATTGTATAGTGTTTAATTTGTGTTTTTCCTTAAAATAAATTGTGTTTATACTTCATGAGTATCCATCAACGGAGTCATCCTTCCGAAATTGATCTTAGTACATCCAACGTATCGTTACCAAAGCGCAGTATTCTTGCAGGCCCAGATTCTGAACTTTAATTAGGTTCTAAAGAATTATCTTTTAATTTAACCAAATTCTTTTCTTAATGGTTACTATGCAACAAGTTAATAATTTCTTTAATTAATTGTAATTAATTTATTCCGAACATCGTTGGGTGGCGACCCTAAATAATTTACTGTAAAAGAAAGTACCAGAGCGCTTATTTGCATTAGCATTCGGTAGTCCAGAACGTTTAAAAAGCCACGCATCACGTTTCTGTATAACGCTTTTAAGGTTATCTGAAGCGAAATGGAAAGCACACTGAAATTAAAAAAAATGTTTTATTTGCAACAGTTTGCTACGCTTTCCAGGTATTTCGCTCCATAGTCGCCGTTTCAACTTAGACATTTCTTGCAGCGTTGTACCAACTTTCCACGACCTTCGTCATAGAAGGCAGCCACCTGCGTTTTCCGCCACATCTCTACGCTGGTCTGCAGTTCGTCGTCTGCGCCAAAATGTTATCTTCATATCCAGCGGTTCACGTGAGCGGAGATGAACATCAGAGGGAGCCAAGTCTGGGTTGTATGATGGGTGATCAAACACTTCCCATCGGAAACGCTGCGGGGGCGTCCTCATTGCCCTTGCAGTGTGCGACCGAGAATAGTCATAAAGAAGGAAATGAGTGTCACGTACGCTATATGGGGTTGCACGAAATAAGGTGCAACCTCGCGGCCGGCACCCATACCCAGCGGGAGACACTATCGTTCTAAGCATCTTTACATGCTCACTGTTTGCTGAGAACTTGAAAGAGCAAAGTGAAACAATCGACAGGCATACTAAAGCCACTACCCAACACATCTATGCAAAGCTTCATTGGATTTTCACTGTCCTTTCCATTTCACTATCTATTGGACCTTAAATGAAACAACAAGTTTACTGTTACCAGTCACCGTTTTATTTATTTCCACGACGCGTTTCGAAGGTTTAAACCTCCATCATCGAGTGGATTTACATTAGTTAATATGGAATTTGTGTGTGCGTTGTGTTACGATTTTTGGAGGAACTTGTGGCACTGCCTAGTGGAGAAACAAGACACTATTTCAGAATATGGTTTAGGATTACTTTTGACAAAAAATTTAAACTGATATCTAATGGTAAACATTAAATAAGTAAACTAGAGTACCTCCAGTGGTCACAGGTTCCTTTTGCTGTCGTAACACATCACATTGTATGCTGCCACATTTGCAAACAAATATGGCGTCTGGAATCAGCTGGGTGCAAGGTTCGTATAGCAGAAGAGAAGACATAATCGCAAAGTGCAAAGAATATACATCTTAACAACATTATTACAGAATAATTGTTTAAAGCATTTGGACGTGTTTGTTTTGAGGTGTCGAATATATGTGCGTGTACTTCAGGTGGTATATAAATCCAATTTTGACAAGTTAAAACAGCTATACATTCGTACTCGTTTATACAATCAGGTGAAGTGTTAAAATGGATTAAACTTCATACTTGTTAATAACAATTAGGTGAAATGTTACAGACTTGAATTAGAATGATCATATTCGCTACAGCAGTAACATCATACATAGATGACACTCTTTGATTGGGATTAATAAACAGATGTGAGGGGCTGGAGGCAGAAGGAGAGGAAGAGAGAGAGAAAGTGTGTGTGTGTGTGTGTGTGTGAGAGAGAGAGAGAGAGAGAGAGAGAGAGTAAAGAGTGATTATATGAGAGCAAACATTTACATGGCAAGGAGTCTTAAGGCTACATGTTACATATATAAGCTGCCTAACGGTCGGGGTAATACATTGTTTAATGCTATAAAATATGCAGATAGATATACAATTCGTGCCAGTAGTTGATGTACATACAGTTTTAAGCTGACAAGGGATACAAGCTGTTGGTGTGATGAATTATCTGTGAATGAGGTCAATCTCTTGTACTCTTGGCGGCTGTCAATATTTATGGTAAATATTAGGATGTGTGCACATGTGTGTGTGTGCATTTTTAAGAGTGTAGGCAGTTGCTGAAAACAGAGATGATACTATTGTAAATATTGTCATTTTTGTCATTTAAGATGGATTCTGGTTGTTTCATTTGGTGTTTGTATATTTGGAGTGTTTCAAGGATGTCTAGTTTTCTGCCTTTTGGTTGGATGTATAGGATGCTAATACTTGTGTTGTTAACCTGGTGTTTTGTTTCATGCAGGTGGGTAGCTATTGCTGATGTGTGGTATTTTTTGTTTTTTAGTGCTGCCATGTGTTCCTTGAATCTAATCTCAAATGATCTGCCTGTCTGGCCTACGTAGAAGCAGTCACAGTCCAAGCATTCAATTTTGTACACACCTGTGTGATGAAGTGGGTTTCGTGTGCCGATGTTGTGGGGTCCACTCTTGTTGTCTGTTGTAAAGGATATGCTTATGCCTTCTCGTCTGAAGACATTGGCAATCTATTATGAAATGTTACCTAGAAGGGGAATTGTATGGAAGATGTTATTTTCTTTTTGTTTTTTGTGTTGTGATTGCTCTGCCATTATTGAGTGTTTTAGGGTGTCTACTATGGAGCTGTTATAACCATTTTCAATAGCTCTTTGTTTTATTATTTCAATTTCTTGATCACATTTATCTTACCTACCGCACAGCCCTCGTATTTAATTTACACAAAAAGATACTGCATTACTGGATTCTACGTAACTAAATGATAAAATATCAACAATCAAAACAATAAAATATGGTTATTAGATAAGAAAATAGCTGCACCGAACCTGGAGCAGAAATAACAATGGAGAATCCAGCTACGTTTTCCTATAGCAAAAGGTCAGCTTTCAGTCATGTTCACATTGTCTCCCAATCCTCCAACCGACCTAATGGACCTTTTAGAACTTTTTGCAGTGTACTCGTATTTCAGTCCCACCTGCTGGAAGCTACACTTACTAAGCTCACAATAAAAAATGGGCCACAACGTCGACTGGGCCATAACACCCTCAGGTACCTTATTATTTAGTTTTTAATGTGCATATATAAAGTTGTAAATAGCGTTATTTACCTTTTATGTTATTGAATTAGCTAAGTCTATTTAATATTAATGAGATAAGCTATCCAAGCTAGAGAAATTTTTGAAGAAATTTACGTTATCTCTTTCCAGCCTGTTATTTAGCAACCTGTTACCATGTATGTTACCATGTATGAAAATTTCCAGTTTTCGTATAAGTCTGTTTAAAGTTCTTTGTCCTTTTTATGTAATATATGAGGATCATTCACGATATCCTAGAATCGCTGGCCAGTGTCCTGAACATGGGTGGTTATTGCTGCTTTATCATAATTATTTGTATTGTAGGCATTTATATGTTTACTGTATCTCGTTTGGATGCCTCTCCCACTTTGACTTACATAGAGAAGTTTACATGTACTATACAGTATTTTGAAAATGCCTGATCATGCGTATTTGTCTGTCAGTTTGTTTGTGTTGTACTTTAATGTGTGTTGAACTTTGTAATATGTTGTGACTTAGATGTTAATGCTATGCGTTCTGAAAATATTTACTAATTTTTAGGAGAGTTTATTAACGGTAGCAAATAGTGAGTTTCTTTTCTATTTCCTGTATAGCAGTTGGTTTATTATCATTTTTTATTTTCTATATGGGGATGTCAATCATTGTCAGGGCAGCCATCTCCTGCAGATTTTTTAATCGGGGTGAGTTTGCCATGCTTCGCACATACATACATGCTGCATGCAGAGAAATAGTTGAAAGAGGCAGTAGTACACCAGTGGATGAAATATAATTTTTTAAATATAATGGCAGACCTTAAATTCCATAAAACATGATTAATTTAAAAACTTTTTTATTTGCTTTATTCTTCCTGAAAGGAGACGACCATGCAGTTATACAAGAAATTAACGACATTTAGTCATAAGAATTTGTACCGATATGCGGTACAAAATATTAAATCGTGCAACGACACGTCAGACACAAAACAAAGTAAAAAGATTGTAATACTTTAAGTTATTGAAAATATCACGCGGGGACTCTGAAAATGCGCATGTAATTAACTGTCAGAACGGTAATTTGCAATGAAACGAAATAATAGAAAAGGCAAAAGACCCTATAAGATAACTGTATAGAATCTATGTAGCAACGTAATTGCTCTTTCACTCGCTGGGGCAAGAAACCAAGAAGATCAGCGTTACTACACACACCATGTTCTAGCCTTGAAGAAAACACGCTACGGCGGCCATTTCGCGTTGTAAGTTGTGAATTTTAAATAATATATTGTAATTTATGCTAATTGTGCATTTTTCTTTCATTTGTATCGAGACCTTCATGCAGAAGTAAAAGTAAGGTTTATTTTCAAGGTTTTCAGTAAGCTGGATAAACAACAAGAACGGCCGAATAATCGACCATTCTTGGCAGACATAATACGTAGGAATAATGTCATTATAATTTCATTGCGTTCCATCTTCAACGGACGCTTTAAAAGACTCGCATCATAATTATTAAAGAAAAAAAGGTACATAAATAAATTTATTTCGTATTAAAGTAAAAACTTAAAAACTTTCAGTTCACTACAGACAGTGACAACTTCTCGGCAAAACAAAGATTATTTCGTTTAAAAAAGGAAATACTTTCTTTAATTCAAAGGTTTCTTTTAATTAATTTCGCTACGGTCAAGATACCCTGCAGCGATATTGTAATGTAATAACACGAAATGTAATCCCTGAGGTTCCGCACAGTATTAACAAGGCGCTGAGTCGCGTGCTGTTAAATAATTAGAGATCAGAGAAACGTATTATCATTATTTCTTATGTCCGTTCCGCCAGATAAGTGCTCTTGCCGGGCGTAAATATCAGTAAAGTTAGTTGTTAAGGTTTTCTTATACTCTTTTCGTTACATTTGTTGAGAACACCATAAGTGTAATTGAGACGGAGTCCGGACTTGGACGGTCCTTTTACTGGGAGTAGAAGTTGGTATATTTATGATACGAACACGAAAGTCCAGTCCACGTCAAAGTTAAAATTTATTAATCTTAAAGGGACAGTGGATTATAAAAACGATATAATGCCAAGTATCGGACGCTGTAGGGATGGTTATGGGACTACACACGGTCGGGGTATCATAAAATATTCTCTTCATCAGCTCTTGGTATTGAATAGAGACCTATTACACCATAGAATCATATTTCTTTCGAGCACCGTATTCTTTCTGAGGCGTGTAATTGAATTAACATAACTAAAGTTATATACGTCGTGTGCTGATTTACAGAGGGCCGATTTTCTGTTAAGTTCTCTTCTTGTCGTAAGGCTGTGAAATGGGAAGTGTATTGTAGTTGGAGAGAAGGAAGAAAGATTAGGTTTAATGTCCTGTCGACATCGGGGTGGTTAGAGACGAAGCACAGCTCGGGTTGTGTGAGGGACGGATTGGAATGTATACCGCAGAGACAGGCTGGACAGTGAAGGAGGAGGCGTGTTTATAGCGATAAGAAGTGCAATAGTATCGAAGGAAATTGACGGAGGTCCGAAATGTGAAATAATTTGGGTGAGGGTCACTGTTAAAGCAGGCTCAGACATGGTAATTGGATGTCTCTTTAGGCCCCCTGGCTCAGCAGCTGTTGTGGCTGAGCACCTGAAGGATAATTTGGAAAATATTTCGAGTAGATTTCCCCACCATGTTATAGTTCTGGGTGGAGATTTTAATTTGCCGAATATAGACTGGGAGACTCAAACGTTCATAACGGGTGGCAGGGACAAAGAATCCAGTGAAATTTTTTAAAGTGCTTTATCTGAAAACTACCTTGAGCAGTTAAACAGAGGACCGACTCGTGGCGATAACATATTAGACCTTATGGTGACAAACAGACCCGAACTATTTGAAACAGTTAACGCGGAACAGGGAATCAGCGATCATAAAGCGGTTACTGCATCGATGATTTCAGCCGTAAATAGAAATATTAATAAAGGTACGAAGATTTTTCTGTTTAGCAAAAGTGACAAAAAGCAGATTTCATAGTACCTGACGGCTCAACACAAAAGTTTTGTTTCAAGTACAGATAGTGTTGAGGATCAGTGGACAAAGTTCAAAACCATCGTACAATATGTGTAAGATGAGGATGTGCCAAGCAAGATCGTAAGAGATGGAAAAGAGCCACCGTGGTACAACAACCAAGTTAGAAAACTGCTGCGGAAGCAAAGGGAACTTCACAGCAAACATAAACATAGCCAAAGCCTTGCAGACAAACAAAAATTACGCGAAGCGAAATGTAGTGTGAGGAGGGTTATGCGAGAGGCGTTCAATGAATTCGAAAGTAAAGTTCTATGTACTGACTTGGCAGAAAATCCTAAGAAATTTTGGTCTTATGTCAAAGCGGTAGGTGGATCACAACAAAATGTTCAGACACTCTGTGACCAAAAAGGTACTGAAACGGAGGATGACAGACTAAAGGCCGAAATACTAAATGTCTTTTTCCAAAGCTGTTTCCCAGAGGAAAACTGCGCCGTAGTTCCTTCTCTAGATTGTTGCACAGATGACAAAATGGTAGATATCGAAATAAACGACAGAGGAATGGAGAAACAAAATCGCTCAAAAGAGGAAAGGCCGCTGGACCTGATGGGATACCAGTTCGATTTTACACAGAGTACGCGAAGGAACTTGTCCCCCTTCTTGGCGCGGTGTACCGTAGGTCTCCAGAAGAGCGTAGCGTTCCAAAGGATTGGAAAAGGGCACAGGTCATCCCCGTTTTCAAGAAGGGACGTCGAACAGATGTGCAGAACTATAGACCTATATCTCTAACGTCGATCAGTTGTAGACTTTTGGAACAAGTATTATGTTCGAGTATATTGACTTTTCTGGAGACTAGAAATCTACTCTGTAGGAACCAGCATGGGTTTCGAAGAAGACGGTCGTGTGAAACCCAGCTCGCGCTATTCGTCCACGAGACTCAGAGGGCCATAGACACGGGTTCCCAGATAGATGCCCTGTTTCTTGACTTCCGCAAGGCGTTCGATACAGTTCCCCACAGTCGTTTAATGAACGAAGTAAGAGCATATGGACTATCAGACCAATTGTGTGTTTGGATTGAAGAGTTTCTAGATAACAGAACGCAGCATGTCATTCTCAATGGAGAGAAGTCTTCCGAAGTAAGAGTGATTTCCTGTGTGCCGCAGGGGAGTGTCGTAGGACCGTTGCTATTCACAATATACATAAATGACCTCGTAGATGACATCGGAAGTTCACTGAGTCTTTTTGAGGATGATGCTGTGGTATATCGAGAGGTTGTAACAATGGAAAATTGTACTGAAACGCAGGAGGATCTGCAGCGAATTGACGCATGGTGCAGGGAATGGCAATTGAATCTCAATGTAGACAAGTGTATTGTGCTGCGAATACATACAAAGAAAGATACCCTGTCATTTAGCTACAATATAGCAGGTCAGCAACTGGAAGCAGTTAATTCCATAAATTATCTGGGAGTACGCATTAGGAGTGATTTAAAATGGAATGATCATATAAAGTTGATCGTCGGTAAAGCAGATGCCAGACCGAGATTCATTTGAAGAATCCTAAGGAACTGCAATCCGAAAACAAAGGAAGTAGGTTACAGTACGCTTGTTCGCCCACTGCTTGAATACTGCTCAGCAGTGTGGGATCCGTACCAGATAGGGTTGATAGAAGAGATAGAGAAGATCCAACGGAGAGCAGCGCGCTTCGTTACAGGATCATTTAGTAATCGCGAAAGCGTTACGGAGATGATAAATAAACTCCAGTGGAAGACTCTGCAGGAGAGACGCTCAGTAGCTCGGTACGGGCTTTTGTTGAAGTTTCAAGAACATACCTTCACCGAGGAGTCAAGCAGTATGGTTCAAATGGCTCTGAGCACTATGGGACTCAACTGCTGTGGTTATCAGTCCCCTAGAACTTAGAACTACTTAAACCTACCTAACCTAAGGACATCACACACATCCATGCCCGAGGCAGGATTCGAACCTGCGACCGTAGCAGTCGCACAGTTCCGGACTGCGCGCCTAGAACCGCGAGACCACCGCGGCCGGCAGTCAAGCAGTATATTGCTCCCTCCTACGTATATCCCACGAAGAGACCATGAGGATAAAATCAGAGAGATTAGAGCTCATCCAGAGGCATACCGACAATCCTTCTTTCCACGAACAATACGAGACTGGCAAAGAAGGGAGAAGCGATAGGGGTACTCAGGGTACCCTCCGCCACACACCGTCAGGTGGCTTGCGGAGTATGGATGTAGATGTAGATGTAGACGGGGAAAGAAATCGGCCGTACTCTTTCAGAGGAACCATCCCGGCATTGGCCTGGAGCGATTTAGGGAAATCACGGAAAATGTAAATCTAGCTGGCCGGACGCGGGTTTGAACCGCCATCCTCCGGAATCCTGTATTGTAGTTAAACCCTTTCGAGTAATGGATTGCGAAACTTCATTCGACAGTTGCTAGAAATATGCAACAACCCGTTTAAAGATGAACGTTGCGTTTGGTTTGCCAAACGCAGCTCCATTGTCTTTAAGCGAGACATGTGCGACAGTTAACCGAATTCAGCTTTAAGCATTCGTAAGCAAACCACTTTTAATGTATTATTAGAAACAAATTTTACTCAGCCTCCTTTAGAAAGTCCGACAAAATTTCATATTAAGTCGTTTTGCGTATAATAATAATAATAATAATAATAATTTATCAGTGTGATTGAGACCGGCGGAGCGCAACCGATCGAATGGACCTTGTATAACTGGCTCTGAGCACTATGGGACTTAACATCTATGGTCATCAGTCCCCTAGAACTTAGAACTACTTAAACCTAACTTACCTAAGGACGTCACACAACACCCAGTCATCACGAGGCAGAGAAAATCCCTGACCCCGCCGGGAATCGAACCCGGGAGCCCGGGCGTGGGAAGCGAGAACGCTACCGCACGACCACGAGATGCGGACCCTTGTAGAACTGCGTATCGAGCAAAGAGTTAAGAGTAACACGACCCTTAATGTCGTTAACAAACACTGGTACTGAGAAATTAGTCATAGAACGAACTCATTAGTTATTACCGGTCTTCAGCCGTTTTTTAGGTACTGACGCTTAATCCACATGCATGTGCAGTTATTGGTTCAAATGGCTCTGAGCACTATGGGACTTAACATCTGAGGTCATTAGTCCCCTAGAACTTAGAACTACTTAAACCTAACTAACCTAAGGACATCACACACATCCATGCCCAAGGCAGGATTCGAACCTGCGACCGTAGCAGTAGCGCGGTTCCGGACTGAAGCGTCTAGAACCGCACGGCCACCAGCGGCCGGCGTGCAGTTATTATCCTTCCTTAATATTGTTCCTAAATTGAATACAGTATGATGACATATCGAAATCCTCTGAACAACTCTTCATAACGCATTGAGACTGCCCTCTCCATCACTGCCCGCCTCCTCATCTCCCCCCCCCCCCCCCTTACCCGCCAACGCCATACCCGACTATACGAAAGCCGGTCTACAGATTCGCCAGTAATAAAATGTAAATTTTTTGCTGTCGACATAGGCTGACTACCATCTGCTTCGTGCTATAGCGCCTATTCGGTCCTGTAGAAGCGCACGCATTGTTCATATAAATAAGACCACGCTCCCTGCAAGTAATGGGAAGCGCTTGTTAATGTTTGTCTTACTAATATCCATCGGATATGAGAGAAGCCTCGTTTCGCGGAGTATTGGCTGCTGGCTGAGGAAGGCCGTCTGAGCCTTTTCTGAAGCCTCACATTAGCGAAGCCCTTATTCTCCGCATTCTCCCGCGTCTTCATTCGCCGCGATCGAGGTCGCGTGCGTGAAAGGCTTTCACTAGCCGAGTGCCGTCCCCTGCGCTTACTGGCCACCAGCCTTTTGCGTTTCCAGTTGCCGCAAGCACTGTCTGAGGCGGAGCTCCGCAGGACGTCAACAGTCATTCCAGTGGCACGCTCTACATTACTGCTACGCATCAATGTTGATTTCTACTCAGCTCCTGTTTTATATTTCTAGACATACGCTAAGCAGACAGCGAGCAGTGCTTCCGTAGACTCAAGATATTGGTTCTACAGTATACAATGTAGATCAAGAGTTCAGGTGATATCTCGGGCATCGGTATCTGCATATACATATTTACTCCGTAAGGCCCTGTGCACTGCACGGTGGAGCGTACATCATACCAAAATTGTCGACTTCCTTTCCTATTCTGTTCTCACGTTAAGCGAAGGAAAAATGTCTGTGCATATGCCTGTGTACGCGCCTTGATCCCTCCTATCTAATTCTCACCGTATCTACCATGGTCACGGTCATACTGTCGCACACACATCCTGGAAAATGTACACAGCACAGTTTCGCGAGAACAGTGTTGACTTTCTTCCAATGGTTTACTGCCGGCCGAAGTGGCCGTGCGGTTAAAGGCGCTGCAGTCTGGAACCGCAAGACCGCTACGGTCGCAGGTTCGAATCCTGCCTCGGGCATGGATGTTTGTGATGTCCTTAGGTTAGTTAGGTTTAACTAGTTCTAAGTTCTAGGGGACTAATGACCTCAGCAGTTGAGTCCCATAGTGCTCAGAACCATTTGAACCATTTGAACCAATGGTCTACTCTTTTCTGCGAGCATCTCTGGTGCATTTCCGTGTCGTCTGCGCCGACCTTTTCAATAATTCCATGTTTGCTGTCAGGTCCGCTTGATTAGGATTCCAAATAAATGTAAATGTCGTGTGACTAGGGCCTCCCGTCGGGTAGACCGCTCGCCAGGTTCAAGTCTTTCGATTTGACGCCACTTCGTCGACTTGCACGTCGATGGGGATGAAATGATGATGATTAGGACAGGACGACACCCACTCCCTGAGCGGAGAAAATCTCCGACCCAGCCGGGAATCGAATCTAGGCCCTCAGGACTGACAGTCTGTCGCGCTGACCAATCAGCTACCGGAGCGGACAGGATTCCAAATGCTGAAGCAGTACTAAAGAATTGGTCACAGATGCTCCTTGTATGGGATTTCCTTTAGCCCTGCTTCGAAATCTTACAACATATCTAGTCTTCCAGTCGCCTTACATATTATATACTGAGGTGACAGAAGTCATTAATATCGCGTCGGACCTCCTTTTGCCCGGTGTAGTGCAGCAACTCAACGTGGCATGGATTTAACAAGTAGTTGAAAGTTCCCTGCAGAAATAGTGAGCCATGCTGCCTCTATAGCAGTCAGTAATTGCGAAAGTGTTACCGGTGCAAGATTTGGTGCACGGAATGACCTCTCGATTATGTCCCATAAACGTTAGATGGGATTCATGTCGGGTGGTATGGGTGAACAAATCATTCACTCGAATTGTCCAGAATGTTCTTCAAACCAATCGCAAACAATTGTGGCACGGAGACATGGTGGATTGTCATCCATAAAAATTCCATCGTTGTTTGGGAACATGAATTCCATGAATGGCTGCAAATGGTCTCCAAGTAGCCGAACATAACCATTTCCCGTCAACGAACGGTTCAGTTGGACCGAGGGACCCAGTCCATTCCATTTAAACGCAGGCCACACCACTATGGAACCACCATCAACTTCACAATTTGGATCCATGACTTCGTGGGCTGTGTCACACTCAAACTCTACCATCAGCTCTTACTAACTGAAATCGGGACTCATCTGACCAGGCCCAGGTTTTCTATTCGTCTAGGGTCCAACCGATATGAACACGAGCCTAGGAGAGGCGCTGCAGGCGATGTCGCACCGTCAGCAAAGGCACTCGCGCCCGTCGTCTGCTGCCATAGCCCATTAACGCCAGATTTCGCCACACCGTGCTAACGGTTACGTTCTTCGTACGTCCCACATATTTCAAGCAGTGGTGCTTGTATTTTAGCACTGACAACTCTACGCTAACGCTGGTGCTCTTGGTCGTTAAGTGAAGGCCGTCGGCGACTGCGTTTTCCGTAGTGAGCGGTAATGCTTGAAATGTGATATTCCCGGCACACTCTTGACACTGTGGATCTCGGAATACTGAATTGCCTAATCGTTTCAGAGATGAAATGGTCCATGCGTCTAGCTCCAACTACCATTCCGCGTTCAATGTCTGTTAACCCCTTAATGCCTGAATAAATTTCTTCAAGGAAGAAAAAATTAATGATTATGTTGATATAGAAGTACCCGGAAAACTTTGGAGGTGACAGCACATGCTAAACGTGTTGGTAGCTTCGTATTGAACCTGTGCCTACCAGCTCTGGCTCTCCAGAACACGTATTAGAGTCGCATTGATATGATTCGAATTCACGATGTCCGGCGTTGAGGGGTTAGTTCCCGTCGTGCGGCCATAATCACGTCGGAAACCTGTCCACATGAATCACCTGAGTACAAATGACAGCTCCGCCAATGCAGTGTCCTTTTGTACCCTGTGTACGCGGTATTACCGCCATCTGTAAATGTGCATATGATTATTCCATGACTTTTGTCAGAGTGTAGATTTTACTTGTTCTAAGTGTCAAATAAGGGGCATTGGAAAGAAACGAGCCAGAGACATAATTACGGAAACCAGTACCTGTATGTTAGAAGTATTGACCCTGGCTGTTGAGACACAACCGATATTAGTAAAAGTTTCTCGGCTTCCAGCCGTGTCAAGTGGTTTAAAATCCACGAGCTTTTGGCCGAGTACTCCTCGCCCATTGTCAAGTGGTGATTTTCTTCTGGTTGCTGCTGCCGTCCTAATATAGCCACGCTGCCTTCCGTGACGTCTTTCAACCTTCCTATGGCAGGGTACCACGCTGTGCTTAGCTGCAGGCCGCCGACTTTATTGAGCGTGTTGTCACAAATTTTTATTTCGATCGCTTCTTTTATTATGCTATCCCAAAAACTGTTAATCCGTGTGATAATAGATGTCTCGTCGAATGCAATACGATGACTGTTCTCTAATGCATGCTCTGCTGCTGCTGATTTCTCAGGGTACCGTAGAAGAAGACATCTCTCGTGTTCTACACAGCGCTGTTCAATGGTACGCACAGTCTGTCCGAGATAGAACTGACCACACCCACATGGTGTTTCATATACTCCTGGTGTTCTGAGGCCTACGTCGTCTTTCACAGGCTTCAAGAGTTGTCGAATTTTTGCTGGAGCCCTGAAGACTGAATCGATTTTATGCCTCTTTACGAGCCGGCTTACCTTTCCACAGATTGAGCCACAGAAAGGTAAGAACGCAAACTTCTTCGAGTCCTCCTCAGAGTCTTTCTGCTTACGTATTTTCGAAAAGATAGCTTGCGAAATCTGGCGGTTGTTGTAGCCGTTTTCCTTGAGTACTTTCCGTAAGTGGCTCAGTTTTCTTCGGCAAGTTTTCAGATTATGAGACGGTTTCGGCTCGATGCACTAAGGTCCTCAGAACAGGATGTTTCTGCGACGGATGGTGAAAGCTGTTAGCGTGCAGATATCGGTCTGTGTGCGTTTTCCGGTTAACGTTGTGGCTGGGACAGCTGTTTGCTTTGCGTCGGACGAGGACATCAAGGAACAGCAAGGCACCATCTCTCTCTATCTCCATCGTGAACTTGATGTTGTTGTGGATGTTGTTGATGTGATCCACGATCTCCCAATTTTCACGTCCTTGAGACCAGAAAACGAACGTGTCGTCGACGTAACGATAAAAGCAGCTAATCTTCACAGTAGCTGTGTCCAGGGCGATGTTTTCAAAGTACTCCATGAACAGATTGGCTACAACTGGGGCTAATGGGCTTCCCATCGCAACGCCCTCTGTCTGGTTGAAATATTCTCCATCATACAAAAAATACGATGACGTCAGACTATGCTTAAATAAATCCACAACACTGTCGTCAAATAACTGGGAGAGCAGATCTATAGAGTGTTTAATGGGAACGCACGTGATAAATGACACTACATCAAAGCTGACCATAATATCCCCTTCTCCAAGACGCAGGCATTTAATTCGACTGATGAAGTCGGCTGTGTTTTTGATGTGGTGCACACAGTGGCCAACGTGCGGGGTAAGGAAGTTGGCCAGATGTTTCACGAGTCTGTAAGTCGGCGATGCAACGGTGCTCACATAGGGGCGTAGGGGAGTGTTCTTCTTGTGAACCTTTGGAAGGCCATGCAATGTAGGTGGTCGAGGCGCCCAAAGGAGGAGCTTTTTGATGACATTCTTTTCCAACGAAGACCTCTTTAGAAGATCTGACGTCCTCCTCATTATTCTTAAACTTGGGTCCTTTGACAGTTTTTGATATGTATCCTGCTCCAGCATCAATGGAATGTTCGCGTTATAGTCGGCTCGTTCCATAATGTCAATTGCGTTGCCCTTGTCAGCTGGCAGCACTAAGAGGTGTGGATGGTTGCGGAGTTCAGGAAGACCATTACGCTCAGCTCTTGTCATGTTCGAAGTCGGTGGCTTGCATTTAGAAAGAATGTGATTCGTTTTTCGGCGGATTTCTTCAGCAGTGTCACTGGACATCTTTGTGAACTGCTTGTTAGCCTTCTTAACATTTAGTTTCCTCAGGCGTTTGATGCAGCGCCACGTTTCCTCCCTGTAGAGGTACGTAAACAGGAGCGCATATTGTCATGGCGATGTAGAAATATGTTAAGAAGGCTAATTTATCAAGTTATCTAGACTTTCTGTTACGCTGCCGTGGTAAGAATATTATTCCACGTTTTGCCTACGTGAGCCACCATATTACCATTCTGCTGCCAAGAGAATGTTTCGTCGTGCCAGCGTCGCCCTGTTGTGAGACAGGATACATCATACTAGAAAGCGGTTGAATACAAACGGACGCGAGGTAATGGCCAGCCACTTATTGTTGTCGGCGTCGCTCTCTGCTTTGGATTGGGAATGGATTGATGCAGCCACAGTAGCACAACAAATGTCATCACATAGGACAGTCACGGGATGGCAGGAAGGGAAATTCGGCCGGCTTTCACAGCAACAGTATGGAGCAGAGAGGAAAACAACAGAACGCGCCCTTATCAACATGAAGACTAGAAACATCGACGCGGGTGCTGTGTCGGCTCTCAAGAAGGACTTAATTATGGACCATCGCCGCACAATATCCCTTTTGCGCTTCAGTCCGGAACCGCGCTGCTGGTTCGAATCCTGCCTCGGGCATGGATGTGTGTGATGTCCTTGGAGTAGTTAGGTTTAAGTAGTTCTAAGTCGAGGGGACTGACGACCTCAGATATTAAGTTCATTGTGCTTAGAGCCATCTGAACCATCTATCCCTTTTCCTGACGCAATAAGTGGCGTGGAACAAGCATTTCACAAGACGCCCAATGAAACTGCAGAATAAATTCGCCGAGAAACGAGCCGCATTCTTTCTAAATGCAAGCCGCCGGCTTAGAACATGACAAGAGCTGAGCATAATGGTCTTCCTGAACCTCACAACGATCCACACCTCGTAGTCCTGCCAGCTGACAAGGGCAATTGTCATTATGGAACGAGCCAACTATAACGCGATGATTCCATTGATGCTGGCGGAGGACACATATCAAAAACTGTCAAAGGAGCCAACTTCAAGAAAATGAGGAACGTCGGAGCTTCCCAAGAGGTCTTCGCTGCACGAGAATGTCATCCAAAATCTCCTCCCTTGGGCACCTCGACCACCTATATTGTATTGGCCTTCCAAAGGTTCACAAGAAGAATACTCCCCTACGCTTCATCGTGAGTACCGTTGCATTGATGACTTACAGACTCGCGAAACATCTGGCTAACATCCTTTCCCCACACGTTGGTCACTGTGTGCTCCACATCAAAAATACAGCCGATTTCATTAGTCGAATTAAATGCCTGCGCCTTGGAGAAGTGGATCATATGGTTAGCTTTGATGTAGTGTCATTGTTCACGCTGATTCCCATTGAAGGCTCTATAGACCTGCTCTCCCAGTTATCTGACGACAGTGTTGTAAATTTATTTAAGCATGGTCTGACGTCTTCGTATTTCTTGTATGATGGAGAATATTTCAACCAGAAGGACGGCGTTGGGATGGGAAGCCCATTGGCTCCAGATGTACCCAATGTGTTCATAGAGTACTTTGAAAACATCGTCCTGGACACAGCTCCTGAAAAGCCTAATAGCTTTTATCGTTACGTCGACAACACGTTCGTTGTCTGGTCTCATGGACGTGAAAAGCTTAAAGAATTCTTGGCCAACATCAACAATATCAATGACATGAAGTTCACGATGGGGATAGACAGATGGTGCCTTGTCGTTCCTTGATGTACTCGTCCGCCGCATGGAAATGGGTGTCTCAGCCACAGCGTTTACCGGAAACCCACCCAAACAGACAGATATCTGCACGCTAACAGCTGTCACCATCTGTCGCAGAAACGTCCTGTTCTGAGAACCTCAGTGCACCGAGCCGAAACCGTCTCAGATTCTGAAAACTTGCAGAAGAAAATTGGGCCACTTACGGAAAGTATTCAAGGAAAACGGCTACAACAACAGCCAGATTTCGCAAGCTATCTTTTTGAAAACAAGTACTCAGAAAGACTCTGAGGAGAACTCGAAGAAGTGTGCGTTCTTACCGTTCTGTGGCTCAATAACAGGAAAGATAAGCCGGCTCCTAAAGAGGCATAAAATCGATTCGGTCTTCAGGGCTCCAGCAAAAATTCGACAACTCTTGAGGCCCTTAGGAAGACGTCGTAGGCCTCAGAACGCTGGGAGTGTATAAAATACCATGTGGGTGTGGACAGTTCTATATCGGACAGACTGTGCGTTCCTTTGAATAGCGCTGTGCAGAACACAAGAGATGTTTTCGTCTATGCTACCTAAAGATATCAGCGGTAGCAGAGCATTCATTAGAAAACGGTCATCGTATTGCATTCGGCGAAACACGGACTAGCAGTTTTTGGGATAGCATAATAAAAGAAGCGATTGAAATAAAAATTTATGACAACACGAGCATAATAAAGACGGCGACCAGATGCTGAGGAAGCTTGGGACCCGGCCATCGGAAGGTTGAAGCGGGCGCGGCTCTCGCTCAAAGGGAACATCACCATATATGGTGCCAGAGCGGGTAGCAGTGACGTCACAGAAGCCAGCGCGGCTATATAAGGTCGGCAGCAGCAACCAGAAGACAGTCACCTCTTGACAATGGCCGAGGAGTACTCGGCCGGAAGCTCGTGGATTTTAAACCACTTGAAGCGGCTGGAAGCCCGAGAAACCTTTGTTAGTACACATTGCCATGTAACTATGCACTCCTATAACACCCGACATTATTTCCGTTTTACTCGTACATTTATTTAGGTGTGCATTATTACGTGTTCTGCCACACATCTGGAATTAGAAGACAGAAATGCATACCATGGACGTTAATACACTAGAAATTAAATTTTAAAGTAAATTGTGGAATTCGAATAAAAGAATGACATATAAATCTTATGTAAAAAAAAAAAAAAAAAAAGGGAAGACGTGTCGGTTCCGGCACGAATTCGCCCGGCGGATTAGTATCGACGTCTGGTATGCTGGCCACTCTATGAATGGTTTTTAAGGCTGTTTTCCATCTACCTCGGCGAATGCGGGCTGGTTCCCCTTATTCCGCCTCAGTTACACGATGTCGGTGATGGCTGTGCAAACACTGTCTCCACGTATGCATACACCATAATTACTCTACCATGCGCACATTTGGGGTTACACTCGTCTGCTATGAGACGTTCCCCGGGGGAGGGGGGGGGGGGTGTTAAACTGGGGGCCGAACCGCACAATAACCCTGAGGTGGTTGTGGGGTGGGTGGACTGTTGTGGCCTGTTGGGGGGCTGTGAACCACTGAGTGCTACGGCGGACGAATCCTCTCCGTCGTTTTTATTTCCCCGCTTTAAATACACAATACAATACACAAGTGTAAGATAATGGACCACTCAATATCGATAGCCCAGAAAAAATTATGGCTCGCTGGTTTGTATAACGACAGGCCTGTAACGAAATCTGGTTTATTAATGAGTAGCGCAGGCTATATCAGAATGATAAATTTCAATTAAGGTAAAATTCCAGTTGTGTAGATAACAGTGTGAACGAGGAAGTGTCTTGTTTCTGTAACAGCTTTGTAAAATGTTTTCAGTGTATAGGACGGACTATGAACTTAATGCACGTTTGTATCAAAGTGCTTATCATTATAAACTACCATCCAAGAAAATAGTAATGTGAAGGTTACGACATTGTATCAGTGCTGGAACAGCTTTCCTGAGTGGAATGCTTCTGAAGCATAGATCGGACTGTGAAGTTAAGGAATGAAAGTATGAAAGTGTTTCTCATCACGGACTGTCATTAATATGAATGTGTGGTATCTGTTCTTTTGGAGATGTCTTAAAGAAAACACTACATGGAATTCGCAGCTGTGATACACATTATGTAAACTGAAGGTGGAGGGGGGTCAAAAGAAAGGAAAGGAAGGGAATCGATGATATTAGTTGCATCGGAACTGTATGTAGAATCAGCAGCAACCAATGAAAATGTGTGTTGGGCTCGAAGCCGGGAACTCCTGTTTACTAAGCATCTTTTAAATATTCTAGGCATCTTATAAATACTCTTTTATATTTTCTTCATTTTTTTTCTTTGCACATAGTTGTGTATTTACGGTGTGTGAGTGTAACTTCTTTGGTTGTATGGGTATCTTAACTTCATGACGAATTATCTATTATTTTATAAAGTGTGGTAGTAAAATACAGGCATCGTCTTTAAGTCAATTTTTTCCCATTAATCAGGAAAGAGCAGGTTAATTTTCATCGTTGAAGTGTTTAAACCGCGCGAAAACTGTAAATCTGACAGTTCGTGTTGACTAGAGAATGTTTATATCTCAGAATTCGTCATAATACAGTAATCTAGATCTGTTGTGAGAATTTGCGTACCATTTTTTGTAAATATAAGTAATTGTCCCAGTCCAAGTGAGTGTAATACTCAATTAACTATGGAAACCTTAAAAATGTAATGTTTTAGTTATTTCAAAATTATGTACTAGAAATCTTATGCTTCTATGTTTATGGATGTATCAGGTTTTCTGTCCTTAATATTATTCGGCCAAATTCCATTTTAATATAAAGACCATTTATCATTATTTTACTACAGCGGTTACTAGTGGTCGAATTATATAAAGGAAAACACTGCTGCTTTAAAGGATCCATTCCTACAGTTATCATTAAGCAACAGTCTGCGGCTAAAATAAATCTCTTCCCGCTTTAATTTATATGATCTCGGGGCTTTTCGAGGCGGCACGTTTCAAGAAAATCCTCTTAGTTTGAAAGCAACATCACCTGAGCTGTAATTCTCAAGCTTTCCAAAATCAGTAGTTTTAAATCCTGAAGACAGTAGTTTTAAATCCTGAAGACAGCTGTCATAAAACTGAGTAATTTCAGTCAATCATCGCGGCTTGAAAACCGAATTAATTTATTCTATTTTAATTATGTTTGCTAAATTGATCGTATTTTTCATAATGAATGTCAGTTTAAATGTTATTGGAATTTAATAGATCTAGTGAAGTCTTCAAAATACTACGGAAACCACATTCGACTCTTGGTATTCGAACGCTTTCCTGAGTAGAACAACTTTATCCTGTGTTCTCGTTCATACCTAACATACCGTAATTCATAGAGAATCCCTCTGCAGCTTGATAGGTACACATTTTACATACTCGCACTCTCGCTGACCGGCAACGTTCGTGTTGGACCTTACCTTACGGAAATTTATATACTCCTCACTCTTGCGGCTGAACAAATAGTTACTCGTCATAGATGAAGTTCATTTTCATGTTACTTGATTTTTTATACACAAATAAGGTTCATATGGTCTTAGTTCATCACTGTATTTCAGTAGGTAGCATTTCTGACTGTCTTACGAAGTGTACCGCCCAACATTTATGGTGGACTTCTAGGTTTCTGCCGAGTAGTTGTTTCTATTTTATGTACAATATCTCGAGGATCGAACTATCCCTCTCCATCAGAAGCTGCAAGTTTTGCTGTTATGTAGTCTCGCTGCCTGGCTCGAGTCTAGATTGCAAATACACATAACAGCAAAATAAGCAGCACCTGGGTCGTTCGTCGAGATACTGTGTAAAAAATGGAAATAACAACTCGGCAGAACCCCAGAAGTACACCGTAAATCAATCACGCCGAGTAAACCTGAGAGGTGATGCATAGGATTTGCTGGGAGCAGTGTAAGATGATGGTCTCTGGCTTGGGAGGACAAAAGAGTAGCTGGTTGTAGGAAGAGTGCTGTTGTTGTGGTTTTCAGTCCGAAGGCTCGTCTGATGCAGCTGATTACGCTAGTCTGTTCTGTGCGAGCCTGATCATTTCAGCACAACTATTACATCTTACATCCATTTGAACATGCTTACTGTAGTTAAGGCTTGATCTTTCTCTACAGTTTCAACCCCCCACCCCTCCCTTACAACTCTTCCACCCACCACCCCACAGTTCCTTCCACAGGATGTGTCCAGTCAAACGATTCCTTATTTTAGTCAAGTTGTGCCACAAATTTCTTTCGTCTCCAATCTGATTATGTATTTTTTCAATAGTTATCTGATCTACCAATAAAATCTTCATCAGTTGCTTCAGGAACAGCAATATTAATACTTCTATAGCAGGTAACTTTAGGAGTAAATGATACGTTAGTAACATTTGTACAGCGTTGTAAAACTTTTTCAACAGCAACTTATATCTGTAAGTGAGAAGGTGGGTTTGACAGATTGAGTAAATGCTACCATGCAATAGTTGAGACCAGTTGATATAAATAACTTCAGTAACTAGAATATGACACTCACTATATAAAAGAAGTAACGCCCTTCATGAAATCCTTAAAATAAAAAAGAATAATTGAAGAGTGTGCTGTGGTTAGAAACATGCTGAGTTACTTGTGTAACTAGTCACGAATCACTGGAACATTTTCCGACTGGCTGGAATAAACTGAAGTTAAGCTTCTTTATAAGAAAGGGAGTAAAGGAATATCAGTGAACTTTTGACAGTACTCTCGAATATGATGTAAAAGGTAATACACAGATATCAGTACATAAATGAGCAATACCCAGAAACTTGCTAGTTATGATTGATGACCGATACATGTTTATTGTTACACTATCATACTGAACACAAATAGTAAGATTAACATTTTTTGATGGTTACAGTTCTTCAGTTACATTTGTATTACTGCCAGTTTCATGAAAGTGGGAACAGTTAAGCAGTTTGTTATTATTTGAGGGCTGTTTTTATTCACGCCCAACGGGTGCATTTTCGCCTCGAAATGTGTTTTTTTTTTCGGACTAACTGTTGCCTGACTATGAAACCGAGAGACACGGGAGCACTGACAAGGGACATCGCATAGCTCGAACGGCTAAAACCAAATAAAAATGATTTTAAAATGTGGAAATGTGTCTGTTCTAACACGGTCAACGTCATTTCCCTTTGTACCACTCTATTTATTTACAATTAATATTCGAAGTTTAACGAATCTAAAGTCTACATAAGCAAAAGTCTCTAAATATCATGTAACAGGCAATTAAATTTATAAAGACATTACGCACTCTATGCTAGCGGTCTTGTTGATTCTGTACTCCTGAAAACTGACAAACTGGGAGTCATGTTATGTGATGATCTTTAATCATACCTCTTTGCTCTGTCACCTACACCCAACCTTCTGCACCGAGGTAAAGAGGTATGTCAATATCTGTGGGCAAATATTTGGTTCTTCTTCTTCTTTCCCTGGTCTTTATCCCATATAATTAATAATTAATTACAGTATTTGGCAACGGTAGTTGTAGAGGATGGTCCTCCTGTCGCCGGAGCAAAAATCTAGTTACCAAGTAGATATTCCTGTTGTGTCATTTGTCATACCAAAACGTTGAAGTTATAGCTGTCTAACAAAAAATAAAGAATGTCAATAGGAAAGAGCCCCGTCTAATTGTTCCACAAGGTCCCATTTTAGGCCCTTTGCTTCTTATTGTATGTATCAAAAGACGTTTCTACGCTAACATTTCCTGATGCTATGTTACTTTTGTTTAAAAATGATACAAA
The DNA here is from genome assembly GCF_023898315.1 of Schistocerca nitens. NCBI lineage: Eukaryota > Metazoa > Arthropoda > Insecta > Orthoptera > Acrididae > Schistocerca > Schistocerca nitens. The sequence continues at coordinate 476,140,289 of NC_064619.1, read as the reverse complement.
TATTGTGATAAATCATGTGTAGTTTTGGAAAGAGTTGTTAATGGAGGTTTTCTTGTGGCACACGTCTAGACAAGAGGGCTGAATGCTATAAATAGGTCACTTCTGGCCCAACATTACTCCGCGGTACACGGTGGGCGCTGCTGCATGGCTGCCAGTCACTGCCCTGCTAGTAACTGAAACCAGGGACACATGGCGCACAAGGAATAAGTGGCAAAACCAGCTTCAGCGCGTATATAGATACACTGGACGTCTGGGCAGACAGCGTCTATTCAGCGAATAATCGAGCTGGCGACTGTCATGGTGCTGGCCTCCGCTGTGAGGTCGCTACCACCCCACTGTCACCCTGGCAGGACCGCCCTCCAGGGGGTCAAACCGTCACCAGATGGGCCGAAGGTCGAGCTGACGCCCTCTTAGTCACTGGGCAAAGTTCAGTCTACCAGCACCATCTGCCAGCGCCAGACGCCCCCAGCCAACTGCTGGACTGTAGTTCAGTCCCCAGATGTCTACTTACCCACTAATGGCCACAGTTGGGCAAGCTGGCAGCTTGCTTCAGTAAATGCTACCATGCGATATTTGAGACCAGTCGATACAATGACTTCGGTAACGAGAATACGACTCTCACTACATAAAAAAAAGCTGTAACAGCCTGTCATATCAGCTCCTGACACTGCATAGCTGCTGACTGGAAATGTTTACCTCGCAAGGTTGCTCCACAGTTGGACCGCACTGAGTCTAACAGCTACTGGCGTCTACATGACTACTTCATCGCCTGTCCGTGCGTTCTGCACCTGATCACGTCCGTAGAACGTGGAGGTAATCGATCAACACCTGGCTGCGCCACATTGTGAGGGTAAGCACTTATAAATGCTTTAAAGTTGTTGGAACAATATAGAGTTTTCATGAACTCCATGTGTCTTGCTGCAACTACCTAACTCTTCCGCCAGGCTCCTACAGCCCTCGAAACTCCATCGAACCCACAACACACAGGTGAGACAGCCGAACGACATCTTGAAAACTAGAAGAACGGCTCTTCCAGCTCTCCGTAATAATCATTTCTCACTAGGCTAGTGCGTTTTGATGTCAGAAACTGGATCGCTGGAGATGCTACAACCATTGCCAACACAGTCGAGAGTTAATAGCAGCACATGCATTTTATAAAGTCTCGCGGAGTCCTTGAGTCTATTGTTCCTTGGTTTGTTCTCTTTCTACTGTCTTATTTCATTATGTCAGGAATATATTTGGTTGCGGTACCTAGGAAGGGTCCAAGGGATGAGCCAGTCAAACAGGTCGTATGTACATAGTAAAATCTGCAAGGTCATGTGGCTCCACGCACCAGTTCACATGATGTAGGATGTTGGATATGCTGGCAAACATGGCTTTACGCCAGACAGTGTAAGGATAGTAAATGGTTGAGGCATTGTAGACCACGTGTGCCGGGGAAGTTTAGGTGAATGTAGATAATAGGCGACTGAAGGCATCGTTTATTGTAAATAGTATTGCCCTGCAAGTTATAAGTGTAGGAGTCCACCAGAAGTCTATGATAGTAGATATATGGTTTGACTTCCATAGAGGTTCTCAATCATGTGCAGAACTTTTCTTTCCCTATCTGTTCCTACACTACATTCCTTCTGCTCTACCCGGAGTTCTGTCCTTTAATGAGATAGTTATAAGCTGTGGCACAGCGTTAACAGAATACAAAAAATAGATCAGTGACGCCATAGTGTCTTGCGGTTTTGCTTTTTTGTCTTGTAATCATGCAGGTCTGCCTCAAAACAGCTTAGCAGGACTGCTGATATACCACAGATGCGACATGGGTCATTGACGGTGACGTCATCGTTATACCGTCCCTGGCCCCTTGAAGTTCAATTGCACTACAGCAGAAAATCTGCTTAAGATAGCTGTCAGAATCAGTATAACGAGTAGTGGGAGTCATAGTGGAAGAATGAATTGCGTATCAAGTAATTATGATGAGGAGAAACTATTAGCGGCGATCAAAAATATTCCGCTTGAGGGTGTTGCTACAGCTTATATGGAACGAAGCATATGTGCTTGGATGCGGGTATATAAGCAACAATACGCAGTCAAGGGATTAGTGTGTGTAGCATTTGTGTCTTTCCGACGTGAATGCAGTAAATGACAAAACGTAAACTACGGCGAAGTTATTAGCAAATGCTTCCAAACAAGACCAACATCCTGTCATTCTTTTCTTGGATGCCAAAGGATAAACAGCGATAGACATCTATCGGACAATGAAGAATGGGCATGGCGTAGCACGTCTGACGAAAACCACCGTTGTGGAATGGTACGCCAAGCTCCGTGCTGGCAGCGATTCGACCCAAGACACCGATCTGCACGCCAGCCTCTACTAGGAGACTCAAGCGGGAAACACTCGAGCACCCCCTGTATAGTCCTATCTCTCCTCAGGCGAATATCTCGTCTCGGTCCCTTAAAAAAGGCCTCAAAAAGCAGATGCTCCCTTTCGGACGAGGATGTGCAGCAAACACCTATGGACCTCTTCACGCAGCAGGACACCGTTTCTTACTAAATGGATATCTTCTTTTTTCTAGTGCGTCGGTGAAATGAGTGCCTCAATGGTCACGGTGATTTTGCCTGATTGGCATGCGGGTTATTGACTGTACAGCCATCGATCGGAAACATTTTGCTCGCCCCCTTGTATCACAGAGTTGAATTAAGGGCCACAGTCTGTAGCTCGTAGAGCGCCTGTAGTTAAAAAAAAAAAAAAAGGCCCGAAGAAATACGTCAGTGGTATTACAAAGCATATAAACCACGGTTCGTTTATCTAATCTCCCTGGGATAAGAGGTGACGTTTAAGGACTAATTGACAGTTCTCCAGACGTTGTGATCAGAAACGCGACTGCAGTGGGAAAAGAGCGAGTACATGTTAGACAAATGAAGTGGCCGTATTGTTGAAGGACGCCTCCCAGAATCCCAAAAAGTCCATCCCTAAGAGATAGTTTGAAACTATTACCGAACAGATAAGTGAAAGTCAAAGGCTCAGAACGTATAATGTACTCCTCAGACAGCTTGGAGAGCGTTACATGGAGCAGCGAGTGAATTACATGAAAGGGAACCAAGGACATAAAGTTTGAACGAAAATCAAAATATGATTACGTATGTCAGCTAGTGCTAGTTTTCGTGGTTAGCCAGTAACTGTAACTGTACAAACATTGCACAGATTTTAAATAACTGTTTTACCCATTAAATAGTTGCAGAAAGATGTCTAAAAATGATGTGACTATAAGACCAACCGAATTAACGAGTTCCAGGTACAGCAACAAATAGAATTCGCGGGGCCAGATTCTTCAATGAGAGGAAGAGTGTAGTGTTGCAAACGTAGGTAGGAGAGCTCGGTGCCACTAGAAGGATGCAGCAACAGGCTGGTACAGCATTACTCAGGGCACCCTCTGGGCATTGCTATCCATCTGCTGGCCAGTGCCTGGCTAGTTACCAAATCCCTTGGGCACTGTTGCATGTGGAGTACGTGACATTTATGGCGGAAAGATCACAACAAACCTCCTCTGATGCATAGAAATACAAGATGTTTCAAAAAGGACTTCACAACTTTGAAAACTCATTTAAATTAATTCATAGTACCTACAGAGGTGATTGTATTGTCAATGTGTAGGGAAATACATGAAGTTTTGTCTCGCATAGTTCGCTGGTGTCGAATCGCGCCGTAAGGAGCGCTAGCGGCAGTCGCGTTAAAGATGGCTGGCTTCACTGGACCCGAGCGTGCTAACTGTATGTTTTGGCTTGAAGAATTAAAGTCGTTGACAACAGTTCAGCGTAATTTTCGTACCAAGTAGGAAGATCCTGCTAGTAGGCCTACAATTTATTTTCTCTACTTGAACTTAGAGCAAGAATTTACACCACCGTTGAGCAAGTTATACCTGCAATGCAACAGTGAGTTTGGGAAGAAATTGACTTCCAATAACCAACGGAAGCCACATACAACATCTTTAATTTAAGATAAAAAACTTGATGTGTTTCCCTTCAAAATGACACTAATCCTAGCTCTATATTTTCTTTCAATAAATTTACATGAATTTTTAAAGTTGTAAAGTCCTTTTTGAAACACCCAGTACTGGTAGTACGCCCACGTAGGTCATCGAATTGGCGAACCGTTGAGACGGTGACCGTCATAATATCAGCCACCACCTTGAGGTCGCTACTGCCCCACCGTCATCCCAACAGGACCACATCCCAGGGGGTTCAACCGCCTTTGGATGGGCCGAAGGTCGAACTGAGGACCTGCTAGTCACTGAGACACTGGGAATGCACGAGCACCAGACGTCTCCTGCCAGCCGCCGGACCAGGGTTCACTCCCTGGACGTGTACTCAACCGTCACTCACCATGGATGGCATACCCTGCTCAGCATAGTCGTACTAGCCTGCCACATCAGCTCCCGACGCTGCGCCACTGCTGGCTGGGGACGTGTACCATGCCAGATCGCAGAGGGCTCAGGGAGCACTGACAACCAAACCTCCAGATGTCAGTCAGATCGGTAGAAATCGTTGTATATTGACAGAGATCTGTCAAAACTGCGATACAGTTTGTGCTCTGTGTTCTCGTCCACGACAACGTGCGTAAACAGTAACTAATAGGTAACAAATGGTTCAAATGGCTCTGAGCACTATGGGACTCAACTTCTGTGGTCATCAGTCCCCTAGAACTTAGAACTACTTAAACCTAACTAACCTAAGGACATCACACACACCCATGCCCGAGGCAGGATTCGAACCTGCGACCGTAGCAGCAGCGCGGCTCCGGACTGGAGCGCCTAGAACCGCACGGCCACCACGGCCGGCTAATAGGTAACGTATGACGTATGGAGCACATGACAAGCGTAAGTGTGAATGTCTGCCCTGTAGAGCTCTGTTAGGAAGACGCTCCCAGTAACTCAGCGTGTTTGGTCAGAGGGCTGGCTGCCCTCTGTAATTTTTTTCTTAAGAAGACCTAATTGAAATTTTCAACAATCAGCTTGTGGCGTCCACCTCGACCAGATTCCGAGAGCAATAACTATTAAAATAAAAAAATGGGGAGGTTGGTAGGGTGTTAGTTTTAAGCATCAAGGGCCCCGGGTTCGAGCCCTGATCATGCCAATGTTTGTACTGCAGTATGTGTGAAACTGTTACATGGATCAACACGTTCCTGACATGTAAAATAATTGTTCTGAGTTTATAGCAATGTTCTATTGGTAATCCACTTTCGCTTCGTTTATCTGAAATGGAAATGAGCGTTTGGCGTCACTGGCCGTGAGTCCGAAAGCGGACCAGGACCGGCCGCATTGGTGCAGGTCTTATTACATTCGACGCCATATTTGGCGACGTGCGGGCCGGATGGGGATGAAATGATGATGAAGACAATACAACATAGAGTCCCTGATCGGAGAAAATCTCCGACCCAGGCGGGAATCGAACCCGGGCCCGTAGGTTGTCAGTGCGTCACGCTGACCACTCAGCTATCAGGGCGGACTATCTGAAATTAGCAGACCGGTAGGATGCATTTGTAGTTTCACAGAATAAACACAAACAGTCACAACAGAAAAATAAAGAAATAATTACATTACACTTGCGGAAGTGTGAACAGTAATAAATATATATTATAAAAGTGCACAAGTGCGTACTGCTAAAACTCAGATACAAGTCCCGGTACGATCTAGAGAGTTTTATGGTGTGGTAGCCCTCCATCCGCCATCACTGAAAAAGTATCCCGTTTTTACCTGAAGGACGTGCTTTATAAGATATAGGGGCTGCGAAGTTTCGCCCTCTAGATATTTCTGGAACATTCCAGAGCATTCGAGAGTATTCGAGAACATTCCAGAACATTCGAGAGTATTACACATCATTCCAGAAGTTCCGGAATGTTCTGTAATGATGCGGAATGTTCTGCAATGTTCGGGAATAGTCTAGAAACTTTATGAAGATTCCAGAATGTTCGGGAACATCCCGGAACATCCCAGATGATTATGGAACATTTCGGAAAAAATGTTGTGGAATATTCTGGAAGATTGTGGACCATTCCGAGCCTTTTTGGTAGGTTCTGGAATTCGCCTACCCATTGGTAGGGGTACATAAAGCAAGACCTGTCGTGGGTTCAAACGTCAGTTTCTTATCAGTGACGAAGGGAGAAACCGAAAAAGTAGTGCAGTGAGCGAATAAAAAACCAACAATGAAGTATGAGTAGTCAAAGAGATAAAGTGACTGAATATATATCGAAAATAAAGTGGGAAAAATGTTGTTCACAACTATACTAATCGCGACTGGCTATCTGAAAGGGCAATTTTGGCAATTAAAAATAATATTGTCGACAATATCAACTTTAATATTCCAAAGAAAATTCCCAGTGAAGAGAAAATCTACAAATCGATCGACTCGATGGTAAACGTTGAATGAAATGTGAAACTGCCCACATAATTTCTAAACTCTTTGCAAACACCAGGAATGCCATTACGCTGCCTTCGACATAAAACTGGATTTCCGATCATACTACTCAGAAATCTCAACTCACCCAAACTATGAGATAGAACAGGGATGATCATCAAACAGCTATCGTATAACATCAATAGAAACCGAACTTATGAATGGGAGGTACTAAGGACACACACTGTTTATCCCCAGAATACCACTGAACTGCCATTCCAATTTTGAAGACTGCAATTTCCAATCAAATTAGCTTCCAGTTTTACAATCAACAAAGCGCAAGGACAAATTTTAAAATATTGTGGAATAAACCTCAAAGAATTCTGCATCTCTCACGGTCAACTATAAAAAAACAAAATGGCTCTGAGCTCTATGGGACTTAACATCTGAGGTCATCAGTCCCCTAGAACTTAGAACTACTTAAACCTAACTAACCTAAGGACATCACACACATCCATGCCCGAGGCAGGCTTCGAACCTGCGATCGTAGCAGTCGCGCGGTTCCGGACTGAAGCGCCTAGAACCGCTCGGCCACCGCGGCCGACTGGTCAACTATACGTAGCTTGCTCTCGAATAGGAAATTCGAAAAATTTGTTCATATATTCCCCGGATAACAAAATGAAAAATGTTGTTTATAAAGAAGTATTTTAAATAATTCGAATATGTTTTCAATAATTTTTACCTCTTATAGTTCAACAAGTATTGTAAATAATTAGAATATGTTTTCGTAAAAATTTTTTATCTCTTATACTTTAAAGTTTATCCTTTCATTCCAACTACCACAGAATCTCGTATGAACTGCATGACAGGTGCCGGGTACTCCAGCTAGTAACAGTAATTGTAGTAACTGTTAGATGGCACCGCCGCCGTACATTTATAAACTCCGAACCTGCTTTTACATGTCATGAACATGTTATCCCATATAACTCTTTCACACGTACTAAAGTATAAAAACAGGCATGACCAGGTCACGAGCTCGGGACACTTTGTACGACGAACTAACGCTCTACTGACTTCCATACGGGATTCCCACACGACAGATGCTCACAGGTATGCTTTTTCTGTGCTCCGTAGGTCATGTGCTACTTATTACGTCTTACACACGTTCTCCTGGACCACACTCCATAACACAAACTATCGGTGTTTTCGCTGATACTCTATCGATATACAGTCTATCTGATCTGACAGTCTGACAGCTGGAAGTCTGGGTGTGAGTGCTGCAGCCACTAGCATCTTCATGACAACGCCCGCTGCCGAGGTTCGTGAGATCGACGCCTGACTACTCCCACGCAGTACGGACGCTGTGGATCAACACCAGGCTGCGACAGTAGATGAGACCGCTTACCTGCAGCTGTACTAAGCTTGCTGGAACAACAAACAAGTTCCATGAACGCAGTTTGTCTTGCGACAACCACCTTACTCTTCCAATGGACACAAGGCCGATACTGTTTCGTAACCATTATTAACATATTTGTCACAAAACTTCCGAACGACACACTATATAAAGTCCATAAATTGTACGAGGTTTCAACCAGAATATGTCTAAAACATGGCGGCAAGCAATCAAAAAGTATAGCTGTATTAAATTCTTGGGATTACAACTTCATAATAAATTAATGTGGAAGGAGCGTACCAGAGAATTTCTGAGACACCTACATGAATCTTTGTTTACAATGCGTATGTTGTAACAGAAAGGAAGACGTATAAAAATTATTAAAAAATCTGACACATTTTGATTATTTTCATTCTATAATATCATACGGGATCATTTCTTTTTCTAATACATCAATAGAAGCTAAAATTTTCCGAGGGGAAAAGTTTTTAATACGAATAATTTGTTATGTGAAGTCAAGGAATTCATGTAAAGGTCTATTCAAGAAAATAGGAAATACTTAGTACTTCTCCGTGTATTTATTGCTTAGAAAAATTTGTCATAACTAATACATTTCCTTTACATATCAACAGTTTAGTCCATGGAGGTAATGCTAGAAACAGAAATAACACACACAAAAATTTTAAACCATATTTGTTGAGAAAGGCGTCCATTATTTAGGAATAGATAATTTCGATATCTTGCCAGTGGTCATAAAATGTTTAGCTACCAATAAAGAACTATTCAAGACAACACTGTAGGACCCATAGATGGCCAACTCCTTCTGCATCATTGATGAACCTCTTACATGTATATTGTTGTTATGAAACAATGTGGGTGTTACAGAAAATCTTACTTCTGTATGTTTTCAGTGCATTAATGCGGCCTGTGTAAGTGTTATAAAATTATCTAATACATTTCAATGTATATGCGTAAACATGTTTGTGGCAAGTTTGTTGTATGTCCTAAATGAAAATTACTTGTTGCATTTTTTTGAGGACCTGTTCACTTTGTATCTGCGGAAATCTGTTTGTAAATTTGTTATGTATTTCTTTGACGTATTCTACATCCTTGAGCATCTCCTCATTATAGGTCTATAGAACGATGTGCTGATTGGAATGTTAATAAAGCACAGCGTTCATCGATGAAGTGAAAGCTTAAAATAACATAGTATGATGTAAAGTCTACTCACTTATTCTGAGGTATTTGTTTACAGTAATTTCTTATTTATGTAAACTGAGTGTCACGAACTCATCTCTATCCCTGTCTGTAGTCTTTCTTCTGTTCTGGCCTCAATAATCTGAAGACACAGATGATAGTTTATCCTGTAGTTGAATATGTTTCAAAATGTTTACATTTATAAATATCGGGATTTCTCACAACTTTCTTTGACAATTTTTGGTAATCTTGGGAATTTTATGTACATTAAACTTACTAAATGTTGTTATGATTACTGTTTGATGTCTGATCATAATAGTAACACTTAACGAATAATGAACAGTAATACTAAACATTCTTAAGGTTATCAGCTTGTTTGAGAAGTGCGACCAGAATTTTGCTGATGTGAGATGAATGTTATTATTTTGCTTTGTGAAGAGTCATTTGTAGAATATATTTTTGTGTAATACTGCAATCAGTAGATAAATGATTAATGTGTGTTATGCATCTTTAATCATTTTCAGAACGTTAAATGTACAACAGTAACAGTTTTTGAGAGTTATGTATATAAATACAGTTTGATATTTTAAAGCCTCGAATGCTCATTGATTAGCAATTGCTTACATTCAGTTTATTTACTGCGTTTTCTATATGCTAACGAGACTGTTTAGATAATAAACCTTCTATCCTTTTCTTCATACACTATTTTTAAAAGGTATTAACTTATCGTAAAATTATTTTTGCTTAGTGCCATTTTCTTTTTTTTTTATATTAAGTGTCTTGCAAGAACATTTTCCATGTGTAAATTCATTAGATATATACCGATATACACTATGTGGTCAAAAATATCCGGACACCCCAAAATATGGGTTTTAATATTAAGTGCCTTGTGCTGCCACCTGCTGCCAGGTACTCCATATCGGTGACCTCAGTAGTCTGGGGCGCTCCGCGGAACTCACGGACTTCGAACGTGGTCAGGCGACTGGGTGTCACTTGTGTCATACGCGTGTACGCGAGACTTCCACACTCTAAACATCCCTAGGTCCACTACTTCCGATGTGATTGTGAAGTGAAAACGTGAAGGGACACGTACAGCACAAAAGCTGACAGGGACCAGCGACAGCTGAAGAGGGTCGTAATGTGTAATAGGCAGACATCTATCCAGACCATCACACAGGAATTCCAAACTGCATCAGGATCCACTGCGAGTACTATGACAGTTAGGCGGGAGGTGAGAAAATTTGGATTTCACGGTCGAGCTGCTGCTCATAAGTCACACATCACGCCGTTAAATGCCAAACGACGCTTCGCTTGGTGCAAGGAGCGTAAACATTGGACGACTGAATAGTGGAAAAAGTTGTGTGGAGTGATGAATCACGGTACACAATGTGGCGATCCGATGGCAGGGTTTGGGTATGGCGAATGCCCGGTGAACGCCATCTGCCAGCGTGTGTAGTGCCAACAGTAAAATTCGGAGGGTGGTGTTATGGTGTGGTCGTATTTTCATGGAGAGGGCTTGCTCCCCTTATTGTTTTGCGTGGTACTATCACAGCCCAGACCTACATTGATGTTTTAAGCACCTTCTTGCTTCCCACTATTGAAGAGCAATTCGGGGATGGCGATTGCGTCTTTCAACACGATCGAGCACCTGTTATAATGCAGGGCCTGTGGCGGAGTGGTTACACAACAATAACGTCCCTGTAATGGATTGACCTCCATAATCCTGAACTGAATCATATAGAACACCTTTGGGATTCTTTGGAACGCCGACTTCGTGCCAGGCCTCACTGACCGACATCGATGCCTCTCCTCAGTGCAGTACTTAGTGAAGAATGGGCTGCCATTCCTCAAGAAACCTTCCAGCACCTGATTGAACGTATGCCGGCGAGAGTGGAAGCTATCAACAAGGCTAAGGGTGGGCCAACACGATATTGAATTCCAGCATTACCCACGGAGCGCGCCAGCTAGGTGTCCGGATACTTTTGATCACATAGTGTATTATTATATGGCCTTGTAACTTTAAGCTATTGTTTCTTTTCTTACATATGTGTACCTTCTTTCATTCCAAACAGAGACTTTACGTTGCCCTAAACTAGCAGGTGAAATTTTTTTATAGTTAGTTCCTCATTTTTCGTTCTTTACCTTTTTCAGTGTATTTGTATACTCGCATTGCACATCGCGAGCTGTGTGCTGCAGAAGCATTTTGTGAATATTGGTAAGATACCGTCTTGCATTGCAACCACATCGCGCAAGTACGGCAAATGAAATTTAGTTTTGGACCGTCAGACGATATTCATAATACTAACAGGTTGCACAACAGACGAGCGTTCCGTGCGCACAGGTAGGCCAAGAAATTGAATTATCATCGGTATTCATGTCTATTGCAAAGTACAGTGATTATGGAATGTATCTGTGAAAGTGTCATATCATTTTAGAGGTTTCAAATCAGTAAAAGATTTCAGAAAGGTGTTATCTTGCTAACTGTCAAGCAGTTTTAACAGAGTGTCAGATGTGTTAATTTTTATATCCATTTGCTCTATAATTACAATGACAGTTCTTGCACAGTGATTGTTTGCAAGGCTTAAAGATAAATATTAGCTATATTCAGGGCCAATATTTTAATCTGAGTCGCTTGTTTTTCAGTCAAACAGTATATGTAAATGTCATTAAAACAAATTTCTGTCGCAGGCGAATGGTTTGAAGTAGTGGCTAGCCTGAATTTCGCATCGTGTAGGGTGTGCTTCACATACTTCCGTTCAACATTTAATACTAGCACATTTCTGTTGCCTTGCATTGAGCCGGCCGGGGTGGCCGAGCGGTCGCAGGTTCGAATCCTGCCTCGGCCATGGATGTCTGTGATGTCCTTAGGTTAGTTAGGTTTAAGTAGTTCCAAGTTCTATGGGACTGATGACCTCAGAAGTTAAGTCCCATAGTGCTCAGAGCCATTTGAACCATTTGAACCTTGCATTGAGAGTTACGTATTTCAGTATCAGAGTAAGTTTTACTGATTTCTCAAATACCAACCAGAAACATGCAAACACGAATTTCAGTAGTAGTTTAACAATATACTTTCAGTATATGTGAATTACTTAAGCGTTCATTCAAGTTACCTATAGCTATTGATTCTATCATTCAGAGTCACGAATAGACGACAATTTTATTGATTTAGACTGTTTGTAGCCGTCCGTTAATAGGTACTGTATTACATTTAATGAATTTAACGGATGCCACCAATCACTCTTCTTACTTGCCATCATGCCTTCTTGCAACTCGGCCTGGATGGCGGCAGCCACAATTTTGCTTCATCTACCTTACTTGGAGGAAAATGAAACTCACGTAAGTATGTCATGTCGACTGATATTTTTGTTCCTCGTAAATATTGAACTCTCAGTATCGCAACATCAAATTCGCCGTCAATGCAACGATTGTACGTAATAAGAGACTTACGGCCAGCGGAATCAAACTGTGATTCCAGCGTATATTTTTGGATTTGTGTTAGCGGAACTACTCGAAATATGTAAATATCAGTATGTTTAGCCCCGTTTTTTATTTATGCAGAACCTGTGAACAACTTCTCGTTTTAAATCTAAATCTGGTTATGCTATTATGTCAAATTGCATCATGAAGTGATCGTGGAATGCCAGCCGCGGTGGCCGTGCGGTTCTAGGCGCTCCAGTCCGGAGCCGCGCTGCTGCTACGGTCACAGGTTCGAATCCTGCCTCGGGCATGGGTGTGTGTGATGTCCTTACGTTAGTTAGGTTTAAGTAGTTCTAAGTTCTAGGGGACTGATGTCCACAGCAGTTGAGTCCCATAGTGCTCAGAGCCATTTGAACCATTTGAACCATTTGATCGTGGAATTTTATAATGGGCACGTAGGGAGTAACACTGTATGAAGGGAACGTGAGACATTATATAGAATCTATGGAGCAAGAGAAGAAGCTCGTGATTGCTGACACTAAATTATTATGTTGCTGTGCTTGCGTACAATCGTTAGTGTCGACTTGGGAAATAATGCAGTGCGAGATTAAATTGGAGTGTAGCGAAAACAGTGAACATTATGTATAGTGTACATATCAATTTTACGCGGAGAGCTAGAGAAGTCTAAAGTTTCAGGGGTAGGGGAAACATGCAGTACACAACTGGCTGTATTCGGATGGGTATTCAGGTGGCAAAATGTTCATTTGATTGAGGTTTTCAAAGGAGCCCCCATTATCCTGAATGCGCAACTCAATATGCCTTGTAAAGGAGCTGCAGATAAGATGTAAGGATGGTGCTGTCACTAAGCAATAAACTTCTTCGATGCGCTGTTGGAAGTCTTCTGGTGTTATGAGATCGGTGACATAAATATGGTTCCTCGGATATCCACACAAAAAGAAATCTACCAGCGTTAAATCGCCTGACCTTGCGGGCCATTCCTGAGAACCACCTGGAGAAAAAGAATTTCTGATGATCAGTCTTAGGATTGATAAATTAAGACTCTATAACCGCCGTCAACTGGTCAAGATGTACAAGACTTTAGTGGAATGAACGATCTAGGACAGCTATAAGGCTCCGATGCGACCCATAACTGTACACGGGCGGAGCACGATAATGCAGCTGACAGGCAAGTAAAGCATTTACTCTGAGGTAAAGGATGGCCTTGATTCCAATCTGGCCATAACGAAGGAGAATAGGTAAGTAAATGAGTAAAACACATGGTAAAAAAAGTGTTACGGCTCTGAAACTTCCTAGCAGATTAAAACTGTGTGTCGGACCAGCACTTTGCCTTTTGTGGGCAAGTGCTCTATCAAATTTTTTGTCGTGTTTCTTTCGAACTGTTTCTTGGTTGTTAATCGTCAGTGGTTCTGTGCGGATGTCGCAAGACGCTTGCAAATTCCATCGTTAAAACTTCACCCAGTTTTTTTTTTAATTACAGAGGATGACTAGCTCCCTGACCAAACACGCTGAGCTACCGTGCTGGCAATAAAACGTTGGTACAGGAATGTAGTCAAACTACAAAAGGTGATGCTGAGGGACTTACGTTAGGAAATTGGACACTAAATCGAGTAGGCGAGTTTTTCTGTTTGGTTAGTAAAGTAACTGGCAATGGTACAAGTATAGAGGGTATAAAATGATGATTGGCCAAAGTAAGCACATCTTTCCTAAAAGAGAAAAATTCAGAATATGTAGTACCACGTCTTCACATTCCTATATATGGTTTGCAATGCAGGCTGGAAACATTACATTTCTTTCCAGTGCGTTTTTGAGAAATTTAATATGATTTTGTGCAGTTATCGCTTAGGGAACGCTCTTCTTTTTATGTTGCTGAAGACTGTATCCTAGGCTGCACAGTATTTATAACGCTAAAGATTTTCGCAACATTAATATCTACACCAAAATGAGACAACAGGAAGAGAAAATTATGAAACTGGTGGTAGGAAATTTTGCTAGTATGATGGAAGTACTTTTGCAGAATGAAGAAACTCTTGAGAAAAGCCAAGAAAATTTAAAAAATATATATGTTTGTAGTGTTGTCGGGTGTCCAGCCAGGCGCAGTCGGTTTCGTAACACGAAAGATTGCACATCAAGAAAATCTTGCTATGAAAATTGAAAAAACAACCCAAGGCAAGTATTAATGAATATTCTAAAAAAGTTAGGGAATAATTGCTAATCAGTTTAAAACTGAAGATGACGTCGTTATTCAGGACCATAAACTAATAGCCAACAGACTGAGAAAAGGGTGTACTGAAAAGTTAAAACATTACCATTAGTAAATTTGAAGAAGATTTCGCAAATTTCAAGAACAAGCAGGGCGCTAAACATACCTTGTTAACTATTGGGATGAATAATAATAAATCTGAACTCAGGAAATACACTGAGGTGCCGAACGTCATGGGATACATCCTGATATTGTGTTGGGCCTCCTTTTTTCCGGCGTAGTGCAGCATCTGGACGTGGCATGGATTCCACAAGTCGCTGGAAGTCCCCTGCAGAAATACTGAGCCATGCTGCCTTATAGCCGTCCCTAATCAGGGAAGTGTTGTTGGTGCAGGATTTTGTGAACGAACTGACCTGTCGATTATGTACGATTCGGGCGACCTTGTGGCCAAGTCATTCGCACGAACTGTCCATACTACTCTCGAAACCAGTCGCGAACAGTTGTGGCCCTGTGACATGGCGCAAGCCATTCATAAAAATTCCATTGGTGTTTGAGAACGTGAAGTCCACGAATGGCCGAAAATGGTCTGCAAATAGCCGAACATAATCATCTGCAGTCAGTGTCTGGTTCAGATGGACCAGAGGACCCAGCCCGTTCCACGTAAAGACAGCCCACACCATTATGCAACCACAGCCTGCTGGCACAATGCCTCGTTGACAAGACGGGTCCAAGTCTTCGAGGAGTATGCGTCACAATCGAACCCTGCCATTAACTCTTACCAATTGAAATCGTGAATCATCTGACAAGGTCACGGTGTTCCAGTCGTCTAGAATCCAACCGATATGGTCACAAGAGCAGGAGAAACACTGCAGGCGATGTCGTGCTGTTAGCTAAGGGACTCGTGTCGGTCTCCTGCTGCTGTAGCCCATTAACGCCAAATTTCGCCGCGCCGTCACAAAAGATACTTTCATCGTACGCCACTGTCCGCCCCTGATAGCTGAGTGGTCACCGTGACTCATGTCATACCAAACGACCCGGGTTCGATTCCCGACTGGGTAGGATATTTTCTCCGCTCAGGGACTGGGTGTTGTGTTGTCCTTATCATTATCATTTCATGCTCATCGACATGCAAGTCGCCGAAGTGGCGTCAGCTCGAAAGACTTGCACCAGGCGAATGGTCTACCCGACGGGAGGGCCTAGCCACACGGCATTTATTTATCGTACGTCCCTCATTGATTTCTGCGGTTTTTTCACGCAGTGTTACTTGTCTGTTAGCACTGACAAATCTATGCAAACGCCGCTGCTCTCGGTCATTAAGTGAAGGCCGTGGTGAGAGGTAATGCCTGAAATGTGGTATTCTCGGCTCACTCTTGACCCTGTGGATATCGGAATATTGAATGCCCTAGCCATTTGTCCAGCTCAGGGCTTCCCAACCTTTTCAGCTGGCGGACACCTTCTATAGTCGAAAATCCATGACGGACCCCTAGTCAGTCAAGAGCACAGTAACTTTAAATTTCAGAGCGAAACCCATCGGAACTGAAAGCTTCTTAATGCAAGTGCCATGTTCCCAAGGCCCCCCCTACCACCCCCCCCCCCCCCCTGAAGTTCTAATAGTCTTTGGAGCTTCTTGTGGTTGTTCTTCCTTTGGTCGTCCTCCCTCCTCCTTCATTTCAACTGGAAACTTCCCTTGTTGTGAAGGCGATGGAGAAACCGCACTCTTCTTCAATGATCACTTCAGCCACCGGATCCATGTTAGAAGTAATAAACTGGTCAAAAATTGACTTATGAAATAGGTAGTGCACTGAAAAAGCAAGTTTGACATTTAACGATGCCTGGGGCTGCATACGTACCATTGAGCGCTGTAATTGGTCGACAAAGTCCGCTCCGCGCATGCGTAAAAGGTTTCAGCGCATCTAGCGCCGTGAGCCGGGGCAGAAACGACCTCCGAATTGTTGCGAAACAGTCGAGCAGAGAAGTCGCATTCTCCAGCACTAAACTGTGTATACGTTATCATTTAGGAACCGCAAAGGCTGCTTGGGAATACGACCTGAAGTAAAAGTACACGTTTTTCACACGAAAAAAAAGCGATGAATTTGATTTTCACATTTTTATGCAATAATTTTACTCATTATTTTACACGATTTGGTGAAAGGAGGCCGCGTACCCCCTAGAAAGAGCCGGCGGACCCCTAAGGGGTCCGCGGACCACACGGTGGGAAGCCCTGGTGTAGCTCCAACTACATTACCACATTCAAAGTCTGTTAGTTCCCGTCGTGCGGCCATAACCACGTCGGACACCTTTTCACATGAATCAGCTGAGCACAAATGACACCTCCGCCAATGCACTGGCGTTTTATACATTGTGTTCGCGATACTACTGTCATATGTATATGCGCATATTACTATCCAATGACTTTCGTCACCTCAGTGGTTATGCGTTTCCAAATAGTAAACTGAAACATCAAATTTCTTTGAGAACAGCTGACAAATTTATGTTTTAGAGAGATATTTGTAAGGATGTCACACGATTTTTGCTATATAAGAGTTGTTCATCCACTGCAATTTGTTCTGGATCTGAAAATTAATCTGGATTTTACTGTGCCACCACAACTGATTATGAACCTGTCCTCTGTGGGAGATGCACAGCTGTCGATGCCGCTGCTGGTAACTGTCCATTGTTCTGACTGATGTTTGGTTTCACCTCGACTGGTACACTGGTCCCTATAATTTTTCGGGCAGTTCTAGTTCCCGTGGTTGTAGGGCATCAGGTGCAGTCTAGAAGACTGCAGGCTCATGGCCAGTCTGCATGATCTTCACTCGCCTGCGGTACGCGGGAGTGTGACCGTTTGAGTTGTCTAACCATGACTAACGAAACGCCTTCATAGGAGAGAGATACAAGCCGAAGTGCGGCTGTAAGGGCAGATCGCTCAGTCGGTGGAGCACATGTATCTACATCTACATCTACGTGATTACTCTGCTATTCACAATAAAGTGCCTGGGAGAGGGTTCAATGAACCACCTTCATGCTGTCTCTCTACCGTTCCATTCTCGAACGGCACGCGGGAAAAAAGAGCACTTAAATTTTTTCGTGCGAGCCCTGATTTCTCTTATTTTATCGTGATGATCAATTCTTCCTATGTAGGTGAGTGGCTACAGAATGTTTTCGCAATCGAAGGACAAAACTGGTGATGAAATTTCATGAGAACATCCCATCGCAGAGAAAAACGCCTTTGTTTTAATGATTGCCACTCCAATTCACGTATCATGTCCGTGACACTGTCTACCCTATTTCGCGATAATACAAAACGAGCTGCCCTTGTTTGTAGTTTTTCGATGTCATCCGTCACTGCCACCTGATGCGGATCCCACACCGCACAGCAGTACTCCAGAATAGGGCGGGCAACCGTAGTGTAAGCAGTCTGTTTGGTAGACCTGTTGCACCTTCTAAGTTTTATGCCAATGAATCGCAGTGTTTGGTTTGCTCTACCCACAGTATTATCTATGTGATCGTTCCAGTTTAGCTTATTTGTAATTGTAATCCCCAAGTATTTAGTTGAATTTACAGCCCTCAGATTTGTGTGATTTATCGCGTGATCGAAATTTAGCTGATTTCTTTTAGTACTCATGTGAATAACTTCGCGCTTTTCTTTATTCAGAGTCAATTGCCACTTTTTGCACCATACAGATATCTTATCTAAATCATTTTGCAAGTAGTTTTGATCATCTGATGACTTTACAAGACGGTAAATGACAGTATCATCTGCAAACAATCTAAGTCGGCTACTCAGATTATCTGCTATGTCGTTAATATCAGGAACATATATGCGAAAGACAGAAGTCCCAGGATCGAATCCCACCCGAGCAGACAGACTTAAAATGCCAGGAGGTTTCAAATCAGCGCGCACTTCACTGCGGGGTGAAAATTCTTTGTAGAATCCCACTGATGCCTTGATGCATTATGATTTTTCATCACTCGTTTATGTTTAGCGCAAAGAATAGTATGAAGAAGTGTAGTATTTGTAGAAGTCGGACAGGGGTAGAGACAGCGCTTTGGGTGCGGCTGCCAAGGGAAAATACGGGAGAGTGTGGCGGAGCGCGCGTGTGGCGATGAGCGGGGCGCACGGGCGAGGGCAGCGCAGGGCCGGATGCGGCTGCTTAGCCATGCGCGACGCACTCCGGCTTTCCAGCCGATACCTCGCGTGCTGGCCGCGCGGCCAACGGTTAATCACGGCCGCCACTCCACGCTGCCTCCCCAAGGGCACGCAGTTTGCCAGCGAGAACTGATATCGTAGTCTCACACCTCAAACTCGCCTCACTAACCTGAAAGACTGCCGGCCGCTGGTGGCCGAGCGGTTCTAGGCGCTACAGTCTGGAACCGCGCGACCGCTACGGTCGCAGGTTCGAATCCTGCCTCGGGCATGGATGTGTGTGATGTCCTTAGGTTAGTTAGGTTTAAGTAGTTCTAAGTTATAGGGGACTGATGACCTTAGAAGTTAAGTCCCATAGTGCTCAGAGCCATTTGAACCATTTGAACCTGAAAGACCCCTACATTATCCGATTAAAAGATTAATGGAAAAATTCTGGAGCCCTTCATATCGTTTAATTACAAGGGACAGTCAAAAAGTTTTAATTAATACTTTGAAAAAATAATGGTACACTACCAAATTTGTACGAGCCAAAACAAAATGGTAAAGCCCAAGTTGAGTATCGCTTGATAATTTGTTTTCTTCGTTTGAAATTGAACAACGCTGCAACAATCGGTGCTGAGGTGGGGCAAGAGCATGGCAACGATGCAGCATCATACGAAACTCAGGGTGGTGACGCAGACGGCTTCCAATGTTGTCAAACAAGTCTGAATGACGAATAACGAAATAGTAGACCAAAAATCTGTGAAGAACCATCCATCGGGAAAGACGTGAAAACACTGATGCTCGAAGACGGGCGTATCACAATCTAGGCGGTGGGGGAAACTTGAAAATCAACCATCGATCACTATTCAGCATCTTGTACCACATCTTGAACGTAAGAAAGGTCATCACCCGCTGCGAACCCCGACGGCTCACACTCATTCCATAAGTCCACCTAACCAGAGTAGCGGCAGTCCTGTTGAGATAGCATCGTTAACCGCCTGATCACCATGGACGAGTGCTGTGCGTTATCACTATGACCCCGAGACAATGCAAGCAGCGGATTCATCACTGCAGAAATAACTGAAGACCCTGTCATTGCAGGATAAGCTGATTCTGCGTAGTTTTCTGGACTGGCAAGGAGTGATGCTTACATTCGCAACTAGGAAAACGTTACAGGCGCACACTACTGATATCTCCTGAAGATGTTACAGGACACTGTTATGACCAAATGTCGCGGGAAGCCGTCCAGAGGGGTATTTTAGTTCCACGACTAAGCTCAAGTTCATTCTGCGCAGGGCACAATCCAGTCCCATATGCTGCTTCTTTGGTCTTAAATTTTGACTCATCGTTCCCGCTCCCCACCTCTCCACCTGTCCCGTTGCATTCTTCTGGTTTGGCAACCAGTAGCGTCTCTCTCTTTCTCCTCTTTAAGAAACTGCTTGGTAGCTTGCATTTCCAGAAGGATCACGAGATGATCATCCGAGGGAGACTGTTTCCCGGACAGCAAAAATTTAGACTTTTACAACAAAGCTCTGCACCAAGTCACCCATCAATCTTTTGAAAAAAAAAAGGTCTTATTCAAGGGTGGATATGTAGAAAACGATTAACACCATCACCAAGATACATGATCTCGCATTGATTTTTTCACGGTGAAAATTAAAACTTCATGACTAATGCATCAGTAGTAAGACGCTGCAGGAAGAACATGTATAATCAGTAGCAGGGGTGGCGAATGCGAGACAGACTTATTGGAAGGGTTCTGGGAAGATGCAGAGCATCTGTTGCAAGACGCCAATTCAAGCTAACAAATCTTCTGGTCGTTTCTGTAATCTGTTTCAGCTCGACCAACCGAGAGATAGATCATTCCCCATGAATTCAGATACGCAACTCAGTTTGTGCAAAGGTTCGCATGATAAGAAAAGAAAGGCTGTCGTAAATGACTTATGTGTGTCGCTTCTTACAAAATAAATAATTATTAATGACTGAGGTAAGTTATCTACCGACAGAATTGATAGTGTTGGTGCATATTACCTGAATTTTATTCAATCTTTGGGAGCACAACCACAAAACATGGAGCGCATATTACTGTGATTAATGAAATAAAAGAAAAGCAAATAAAATATAACTGGGAAACATGGAGATAATTCAACAGAATCTTAGATCTCTTTGATAAGCCCGCAACAATGTATGAGGCAAGAGGGACAATCATAAAGTCACCCACCCTGAACTGCGTAATCGTTGTTTAATGCGTAATGACTGCTCTAATTCCACCAAGAAGTAAAGCATGTATTCAAAATGCAATTAGGGAAACCTGCTCGCCGGCCGCGGTGGCCGAGGCGCTCAGTCCGGAACCGCGCTGCTGCTATGGTCGCAGATTCAAATCCTGCCTCCGGCATGGATGTGTGTGATGTCCTTAGGTTAGTTAGGTTTAAGTAGTTCTAAGTCCTAGGCGACTGACGACCTCAGATGTTAAGTCCCATTGTGCTTAGAGCCATTTGAACCATTTGAAAACTTGCTCGTTAATGGATGCGCCCATGACCACAAGAGCAAATATCAAGTCCCACTGACTAATCAAGTTTAAAGAAACGGCTCGAAAACACCTAACCATTCTCCTTCCGTGATTGCCCATATGACAGGCAATCTCACCAGAATAGAAGGCCCATATAGACCAGACCTGCATCCACTATGGCCTACTGGCAGCAACAGGCCATCAGTCAGAGCAACGAGCTGATTCTCGAATGGAAGTCCGTACCTCTCTTCTCTACCTTCCATTTAAGTGTCCTCCTCTGAATCCTCCACACAAGTGTCTTCTTCCCAAAACCTTTATTACTCACTGTCTCATGTAACGTTACAGGTATGCTGGCGGGCGATTGGCCGCCTGGGATTGGTAGGGGGTAAGGTGAATTTGCTTGTGCGGGTCTTGGGCTCAGGGCGCAGCGTGGCCGCCTTAGCCAAAACGCGGCTGGGCAAGCTCCACCAATCGGTGCAGGCCAGCCATGTAGAAAGACGAGCAGCGTCGCCAGAAATGGGTAAAGCTGTGTTGACGGCTGTTGCTCGCATGGCCTTCGTGCAGGAGACAATGCTCCAAAACTGGGGGAGAGTCAGACAAGCTGAAAGATGGCTTCTCACGGCTCTTCAGGAGTCTATAATAATTTACACTCCAATATTAACGCAAATCTGAACGCATCGGCTATTCTAGAAAAAAGAGGCGCATCCAGTGACACAACAATAATATCAATATCTTTAAAACAACAGAAGTTAATAGTTTCAAGTGAATAAATATTTTCACAATAAACCTCTGAATTAACAACTTTTAAACGCTTCATGCGATTTCAACATATGATATCTCAAATTACAGCATTGCACTATAGCTATTACTGCTGAAACCTACGTATCTGTGTATATACTGAAGAGCCAAAGAAACTGGTACAACTGCCTAATATCTCGTAGGGCCCCCGTGAGAACGCAGGAGAGCCGCAACACGACGTGGCATGGACTCGAATGATGTCTGAAGTAGTTCTGGAGGGAATTGACGCCACGAATCCTGCAGGGCTGTCCATAAATCTCTAAGAGTACGAGGTAGTCGAGATCTCTTCTGAACAGCACATTGCAAGGAAGCTCAGATATGCTCTGTAATGTTCATGGTTCAAAATGGTTCAAATGGCTCTGAGCACTATGGGACTCAACTGCTGTGGTCATCAGTCCCCTAGAACTTAGAACTACTTAAACCTAACTAACCTAAGGACATCACACACATCCATGCCCGAGGCAGGATTCGAACCTGCGACCGTAGCAGTCGCACGGTTCCGGACTGCGCGCGTAGAACCCCGAGACCACCGCGGCCGGCTTATAATGTTCATGTCTGGGGAGTTTGGTGGCCAGCCAAAGTGTTTAAACTCAGACGAGTGTTCCTGGAGTCGTTCTGTAGCAATTATGGACGTATGGGGTCTCGCACTGTCCTGCTGGAATGGCCAAAGTCCGTCGGAATGCACAATGGACATGAATGGATGCAGATGATCAGACACGATGCTTACGTGTGCGTCACCTCTCAGAGTCGTATCTAGACGTATTAGGGGTCCAATATCACTCCAACTGCACACGCCCCACACCATTACAGACGCCTACACCAGCTTGAACAGTCCCCTGCTGACGTGAAGGGTCCATGAATTCATGAGGTTGTCTCCAAACTCGTACACGTCCGTCTGATCTATACAATCTGAAACGAGACTGGTCCGACCAGGAAACATGTTTCCAGTCAACAGTCCAATGACGGTGTTGACGGACCCTGGCGAGGCGCAAAGCTTCGTGTTGTGCAGTCATGAAGGGTACATGAGTGGGCCTTCGCTCCGAAAGCCCACATCGATGATGTTTGGTTGAATGGGTCACACGTTGACACTTGTTGATGGCCCAGAATTGAAATCTGCAGCAGTTTGTGGAATGGTTGCACTTCTATCACGTTGAACGATTCTCTTCAGTCATCGTTGGTCCCGTTGCTGCAGGATCTCTTCCCGCTGCAGCGATGTCGGAGATTTGATGTTTTACGGGATTCCTGATATTCACGGTACACTCGTGAGATGGTCGTACGGGAAAATCCCCACTTTATCGCTACCTCGGAGATGCTGTGTCTCATCACTCGTGCGCCAACTATAACATCACGTTCAAACTCACTTAAATCTTAATAACCTTTCGTTGTAGCAGGAGTAATCGATATAACAACTGCGCCAGACCCTTGTTGCCGAACGCAGTGTTGTATTCTGCCTATTTACATATCTTTGTATTTGAATACGCATGCCTATACCAGTTTCTTTGGCGCTACAGTGTATTTTATTTCTTTATTTATTACGTTTTTTAAAAAATCTTTTCATTATGCAAATGTTTGTCAGAATATCAATTCCTCCACTTAAGGACGATGTATTTTTGATGGGGAGAGCCATCAACCAAAGGAAAATCAGGGGTCAATTGGAGACTTTTCGAATGAAGAGCTCAAGGGAGCGATTCTGGCCACTTGGACGTTCGCTCTTGAAGAAGGCAGACCCGCCTATGGTATTATGTGATTTTTGATGGAGTGGGTATAGATTCTTGGCGGTAAATAGCCGCTGCCATTTCTTAATTTCTCAAGGGGCTTTATATTTCGAGAACTCTGAATGTGCTCCAGAGCAGGACTCTTAACTTGCATTACGGAATTGACTACAGGCAGACTATGGGTTACCA
The DNA here is from genome assembly GCF_023898315.1 of Schistocerca nitens. Lineage (NCBI taxonomy): Eukaryota > Metazoa > Arthropoda > Insecta > Orthoptera > Acrididae > Schistocerca > Schistocerca nitens. The sequence goes on along the minus strand of NC_064619.1, from coordinate 476,116,337 downwards.
CCCTTTGTGTCATATGTGTCAATTTGTTAACCACTATGTGTTGAACTCTGAACTGTTTTGAGCTGCTAAATTTTTCGTGTACAGTGTCAAAAAATGGACTTGGTTTTGGCCTATCTTTAATGACTATTTAGCTCCCTGTTTGTTTTAGATGTCCTTTCTTGGATAGACGTTATTCAACATAATTCTCTGTCGTCTACGTCACTTACAGACATTAGAATAGAACTCTTGTTATTAAATTATCCATCTAACATTTGTTTTATATATTTCTCCGTCTTTTATTAATTCACAATTCTAGCCAATGCATAGACTATTTGACTACAAGGTGACAGCTACAGATTATTGTTTGCAGTGAACTAGCTGCGGGGCATGGAAGCAGACGTGCATGGCTCGACCCCATAATTACAACGAACTATTCGTTTTAACAGAGTCTTCATAACCCACGTACCTACAATACGAATAAAGAAAGGTAAATATGTAACTGGTTTGCCTGTGTGGGATGCTGTTTAGAAAAACAACAACACTAGCAGCGACCATCAGATACCGTCTCACTCTGTTCCACCACAGGAAAGTTCGCTCAAAGACTGTCCAGTAAAATTTTTAGAAAGTGAGCTCCAACATTCCACCTAGGAGTTAGTTTCAAGCCACCCGATAAGGCACTTTCACTTATCGCAAGTGAGAAGTTTTTTGTTTACGTGGTTTTGCATCTGGATGGCGCCATTCCTCTCCCCACGAAACAGGGAGGAAAAAATTTTGGTAGTATTTGCCGCACAGCTTTCACATTTGATACGGTGTGATTGCTCTCTTCTGCTAGGACTGCTTCCTCCAGTTTTCTTGGAAGGCCTGGCGGCGAGATGCACTAGCAAGAGGTTCTTGTTAACAGAGATAGTGGCTTGTGAAATAATTTACTTCGCATTGGCGGGATGCACAGCATTCTTCCCAAACTGAGCTTTTTAGACAGCCGGCCCCACTGTACGTGACGCAATTCGCGGTTATAAAGACCTGGAGCCGCAAGTGACTGCCTGACATCACAGTGGCAAACTAGCGTAGCCGACAAAGGCTACCTGCTGGCGTGATGAGGGCACTAACTCCCTTAGAATTCGCCTCAACTCTAGGGACACGACTGGCGCCCGAAGACGCCCTCCCAGATTGCCAATGTGTGCAGTTAATGAACTAAGGAAATATGCAGATAGACCTTTAGATAAGAAAGTCAGATGAGATGGGTATAGTGGTTTGAACCTCGCAATCATTATCATACCCGTGGTACAAACTAACAGATTTCAATAAATCAGCTCAAGCAACACAGAGAATACCATAAATCAATTCAACAAAAAATGAAATATGAAAGGTATCAGACCAATCCTAGGCTAACAATTTTCACTTTAAAAGCAAATGGTATTACCAATTCTATAGTGCTCCTCCAGTGACTGGAGTCTTAACAAAGTACTGAGTGATCAAAAAGTCAGTATAAATTTGAAAACTGAATAAATCACGGAATAATGTAGACAGAGAGGTACAAATTGACACACATGCTTGGAATGACATGGGGTTTTATTAGAACCAAAAAAATACAAACGTTCAAAAAATGTCCGACAGATGGCGCCATATCTGATCAGAATAACATTAATTAGCATAACAAAGTAAGACAAAGCAAAGATGATGTTCTGTACAGGAAATGCTCAATATGTCCACAATCATTCCTCAACAATAGCTGTAGTCGAGGAATAATGTTGTGAAAAGCACTGTAAAGCATGTCAGGAGTTATGGTGAGGCATTGGCGTCGGATGTTGTCTTTCAGCATCCCTAGAGAAGTCGGTCGATCACGATACACTTGCAACTTCAGGTAACCCCAAAGCCAATAATCTCACGGACTGAGGTCTGGGGACCTGGGAGGCCAAGCATGACGAAAGTGGGGGCTGAGCACACGATCATCACCAAACGACGCGCGCAAGAGATCTTTCACGCGTCTAGCAATATGGGGTGATTCTAATAAAACCCCATGTCATTCCAAGCATGTATGTCAATTTTTACCTCTCTATCTACATTATTCCGTGGTTTACTAAGTTTTCAAATTTATACTGACTTTTTGATCACCCGGTACATATGATGGCAGACATAGAAGTAATTCAGAAACCCGCTGCTAAGATCAATGCGAGTAGATATAGCCCACACGAAGTATAACAGAGATACTCAGAGAAATTAAGTGGGGATATCTGGAAATAAGGCGACGCTGTTATTAGGAAACTTTGCTAGTTGAAGTTAGAGAACCAGTGTGCGAGGAAGACTGGGACAATGCAGTTGCGTTCTATCATAGTGTATCTCACGTGGGGCTCATGAGAATAAGAGGAATTAGGGTGCAAACAAAGATTTATAGCCTTTTTCCTTGTCGGACGCAAGGGAGAGCCTGAAGGCCCTAATAAATTATGCTATATAAAACGGCTAATGAATAAAACAAAATTTCCACTCGCCCAGTAAGAAAATGGGCTGGGGTAGGAAATCGTTAATACTGATATGAAGTACCATTCCATCAGATACTGTACGCAGGAGGTTTTCCTTGTAAAAGGCAAACTGTTTTAAGAAAAATTACCATTATCTCACCAGATACTGAGCAATAGCTCAGATGGTAAAGGTTCCGGATGGAATCAGACCTAGAAACCAGTCATCTGCTATGGTTTAAGTTATTCACAGTGAACCTGCAAGAGCATTCTGCTTCTCTCGAATAAGAACCCAGTGTATGAACCAACCACTCTCAGCGGTTGTGATGTAGGGAGAATGGGAAAGAGGAGGAGGGGATGTTAAGATTCGCAGTAGCTATAGCGTGTCCATAAAAGAAATGGTTGCTTTGCGGTGCAAGGTAGAGACATATTTAACTGGAATAGCATGGCGGTTTCTTGCTAGGATCCCTATAAGTCACATTTTCCTGGTTTTATGTGTATGTTTGTTTTATGTGTGTGTTATTTGATCAATAATATAGTTATTCATTTACGAATTACGTTTAGAACTTTTTATAATACGATGCAGTTGTTGTAGACTTCAGTTCGAATACTGGACGTATGCGACTCTACGCTAGCCTATCCTGTGCAAGTCTCCTGATCTCTGCATAACTACTGTGACTCATATCCATTTGAACCTGCTTACCGTAATCGAGCCTTGGCCTCCCTCTACAATTTTTGACTTCCACACATTCCTCCCTTATCTAATTGAAAGTTTCTTGATGCCTCAGGATTTGTTCTATCAATCACGGCCAGCTTTTAGTCAACTTGTGACATAAACATCATTTTTCACCAGTTAGATCCAGTACATCACAACTTAGTCTATTTACTCATCTAACGTTCAGCATTCTTCCGCAGCAACGTATTTGCAAAGCTTCTATTCTGGTCTTCCTGTAGTCTTTAACATCGACATTTCACTTCCTTGCATAACTTCACTCCACATAAATTACCTTCATGGTTGTGGTGGCATTTACATACGAAATGCTGTCATAGGTGTTTCATGAAGTGAAAACGTGCTCTCTCAAAAATGATTTTTAGCACCAAATGGTGTTAATGAAGTTAAATGACGCTACTCAAAATTACCATTTCGTTTCAAAGAAAATGTTGTCTTTCAGTCACAGTACTAATATTTCAGCACGGATCTAATATTATCCTAATGGTTAAAAAATAATCATAAAAACTCATAACTGCACTTTTATCACTCACAATAGTTTATTTTGAAAATTGTAATTGTAATGTCGCAAACTGTACTTTATAGAGTACCCTGGCTTTATCTGTTTTGATGGGCATAAACGTGGTCGAAATAGGTAACGTAATTTTAGTTGCGGACTGGCATTTCTCTTTCCCTCTCTTTAATTCTCCGGTGAAATTTTGTGACCAGTACACCACAACTTCAAATGGCTGCTTCCATCCTCTCCACACACTGCCCATTTCTCTACAGTAAACATTATCTGTCGCGGATTACTGCCGTTACACGTAAGTGTTGTTCACAGGTGCTGTAGGCTACAGACTGACTATTCACACTCTTCCTAAGTAACAAATAATGTCTTTGCCCTATCTATAGCAGCTCTCTCTCTCACTCACTCTCTCTCTCTCTCTCTCTCTCAACAAAAAATTTGTGTTTCATGCTATATATCCTACATATTGTTTAATATTTGACTATCATTTAAATCTTTGAAATAAACATGAAAAATATATGACTGAAATATAACAAACAAAATTCAGTTTTACACAGACAATACAAAAACTGAAATAGTTGATGACGTCCCTAACATGTGGAAAATAAAAAAAAACAAAATTAAGTTTCCAATAGACAATACAAAATCTGAAGCAGTTGCAGATGCCACTAATATGTACCACTAGAAGTTACTTTTTGAAAAGAACAATGTATAGAAGTTAAAATACGACCCTACAAACAAATTTAATGCACAAGTCAAGAAAGCCCTTAAAATTGCAGTTACCTCTTCACAGATAAAGAAATAAAATAATGCACAGTATGAACTCTAGAACCCCAACATTTCGAGCACAATAAAAAAATCCATAAAACATATGGTTTAGCCATGGGTAATTGCATGGCAGGAGCCTTAGGTAAACCAGACTGAAGTAAAATTGTTTGATAACTTTAAACAGGCAGCAGACAAAGTCGTTTATTCAAACATCATGTGGAGGACACTTAAATCATATTAAATGATACAGAAAAAGGTGCAGTCAAAATATATTCACACCTAAAAAGTATGCATGATAAAATGAAATTCAACCATGGAATTGAAATAAATAACTGTATCAACCTCTCAAATATAACAAGAAAGAAAGAAAATCCAGTGTAGACATCTGGAATTTTTCAGAAACCAGCCACTACAGACACATTAATTAATAATTAAACATACAACCCAGATACAAAGATTAAAAAATTTTCAACTTGATGAAGATGAGATCAACAAACAATTAATAATACTAGAAAATTTAGCCAAAGTAAATAATTTCAAACTAGAAGTAATTAAACAAATGTATAGACAGAACCTGAAAGTTCAGTAAAAATCAGAGGCATATCAAATTACTCTAGAAAGAGAGGCAACATGAAAAAAACTAAATTTACAGTTCTGTCCTATTATGGAATCATTTATAATAAAACAACCAAAACTTTTAAAAGTGCAAATATCAAAATTGGGTTCCATACTGAAGGCAATATCAATAATAAGAAACACCAACATTACATCAGACCTATTTAATAAGTAAGGTATAAACAAAAATGGATGTGAAGATTGTGACAAATTGTACATCAGGCAAACTGATAGAAACTGTGAGATACATTTTAAAGAGGACATAAAATTCAATTTAACAATCAAATGGTTTTGCAGTACATCTCCTAAACAACAAATATGCAAATATTGCATTATATTAAGAAGGATAGGAAATCGAAATTTTCAGTCATTAAAAAAGATACATTTCTTAATGACCAAATAGATCTCCAGAATAAAAAATCTCTTGATAATTTCATTTATGTTCTGCTAATGAGAAAGCAGAAAACTTCTATACAACAAAATGAAATTTAAAATTTAATCTTAGCTCACAATATTTCAATATTTATTTTTATTTTATGTTCCATACTATTTTCTTTCTTCCTATTGTTTAAATTTCCTCAAAAACCCATGTATATCAACGGTCATATTATTTGAAATTATTATTCCATTTTTGCAATGCTTAGCTTCAGTATTTGATCAATATAATAACTTTGTGAATGTCAAACTGTCAAACCAACAAGACAGCATTTGTGAACCAACACAAATAAAAAACACAAATTTAAAGACTATCATTTCAGTTCATAAGGTATAGTAATCTATTGCAAGTAAATGTATTTCAAATATGTCTATATTCATATCATTATGTTTCTATTCATGGAGGCAATATAATATATTCTATTTCTCACAGAACCAAAAAATCATTTGAAAATTGATTAGAAAGCTGAAAATATTAGTGAAGAAATAAAATTAATACAGCAAAAGTGAAAAATGCCGACTTTTTTACTAAATTATATAACAAATTGAAAAGAATAGAAAAAAAATAAATTGTGCACTAATGTCTTGAATATACTGTGTTGTTGCAACCACCTAAATTAATTCCACTACATTCCATTATTCTTATTTTACGTATGTTTATTTTATCACTTGTTATCAAGACACTATCCACTTCATTCAGATCCTCTTCTAAGCCCTTCTCAACTCTGATAGAATCATGTCAGTGGCAAACCTCAAAGTTTTCAGTTTCAACTTCATCTCCATGAATTTTAATTCTTTTACAAAATATCTGTTTGTTTTCTTCTGTTGCTCAGTGTACATATTGGGTAACATCTGTACAGAATTGGAAACATGACGTAAGTTGTTGATCAGATTGTTGTCTAAGGTATTTTGTGTTTATCAATTTGTCAAACCTTTTCTTTGGCGGTTTACTTATTTGTTGATTGGTGTGTGTGATGTATCTGTATATAAATCTTTTTACATAGTCAAATATACTAGCGGTCTTAAGTTATTACTTGGCCTTAAGTCACTCACATACAGTTCTTGGTTGACTGCATTTGTATGTTGTATCTTGTTTGTAATTTCTCCTTTCATCTATATTTTTGCTCTGATGCTCTTGAGGCGTTGCACTATGGATCATTGTGCTTTCTCTTCGATGCTTATGTAAGACGGGATGATTTTGTTCTTAATGCATTGTCTGTTGGAACATAAACTTTCTGTTAATTTCGACACCTTGATATTTAGACGTAAATAACTTAATATGTTCTCCAGATCTTCTTTTGATGCTAACATCATCAGTTTTTGTGTCAGTAGGACCTACAATATGAAGTAACTCGAAATAAAACGTTTTACTAGAAGTCAATTCCAAATTCCAGCAGCTGCAATGCAATCCTTATTTGCTTTTTATACTCGTATTTAGAGATTTTTGCTGAAGAAGCTTACCTGTTTCGGTTTACAATGGAATTTTCACATGTTCCTGTGGGTGGTGTGAATGGAGGATCTTATTTATGTCTTCCTTATAATCAATAACATCATTTTCATAGTTTACGTGTAGGTGGCGTTGATGATCATATGGCAACCAGGGGGTAACTGTGAACTGTCTGTTTTGAAATAATATTATTATAATCACATAGTTTTTGTAATATGAAATTTTTGTGATAATTGCTTGACAGCTATTTGACTGTTGCATCCTTGGATGCTGTATGTTTACAGATTTTTTACCTGGGTTGCACAGGTATTAGTTGGTTAAATTTTTTTTATATATTACATGTGATTTCATACGTTTATCCCTCCTCGTTATCGAAAATTTCAATAAAGTTTTCTAAATAGCACTTACGTTTCAAGTCAGTTTGTTTATTGAGCAGATTGTTTGGAAAATTTCTGAACGTGAAAAATAATCCCTTTAAAGTCCTGTCGGCCAAAGAATGGCTATGGAAATTAGCATTCTTGGTTGATGTTGCTTTCCATTCGGATGAACTGAATAAAAGTATCAAGCAGAGGACAATATCATTTGTGACCTTTACACGCAACATCAAACAGAACACAACGTTAGACAGAAAATTTTCTCACACTTCGCCAGTTGTCAGAAGTTGAATGGTGAACGTTGTTCGAGTTTTCCTCTCTTGTTTGCAACGGAATTTCTTCGTGGTCTGAAGAAAGTGTTCTTTTCCAGGTTTTCAGAGATTTACATCGTTATTCCAATGGCATCGATGTTTTCCAGAGTCTCTTCACTTGTGAAGTGGAAGACGTTCATGCTACACTGCAAATGGAGATCACTGATCTCCAAGCTGATGACACATGAAGGATAAGTGTAAAGAAGGAAGCCTTGTTCAGTTTTAGAAATTTCCTTCAGAAGAAAACTACCTTCAGAAGAAAACTACCTTCAGAAGAAAACTACCTTAAAATCAACGACTTTGCCTGAGGTTTTTTATCCTTATTTTGCATTATCTATATATGTGAGATTTATAAAATCTACATAGAGAAATAACATGAGTGCTGAATATTAACGAGATATTTTACTCATGCTCTAGACTAAGTTAGAGCCACAGTTTGAGAAAATTTTGGATTCAAAAGACAAATTTCGTACCCCTCACTAGCAAGGAAACATCGACAACTTCGTCTGATACTAGTATTTTAAGCAGAGAAAAGGCCTCTTGCAAGATATCAGCCCCAGAAATCGATCTTGCCCGAAAATTTGGGCCATTATTCTAATAGTAGGTAGTTATGACCTTATGAAGATGGAGCTTTTAAACTTTCGAGCGCACTTGCTGTTTGTGACTCGCTCCATCGCGCTGGAGCCACCTAATGCCTGAGCGCTGAGTACTGTACGTTGGAGTGCGTAAGAGGTTTGTGAATTAGTGTTTTGACATTGGTAATATGCTTTCTTTATTGTGTCAAAGTGCGCGGTTTCAAACCTGTAGAGGGAATCTCCTTGCTTTGAACATTTTTATGTTGCGATTACCAAATGTTGTGTAAATGAAGTAAAAGAATTAGTATGTCATTAAACAATTTAATTAACATCGCTGTTGATTGTTATTTTCTATACATTCTAAATCTGCCATTATTATAAAGTGAATTCTGGTCCTATGCAAAATCGCTAAGCGGGTCTAAGGCTTCCATTCAGTCCCGTGTTCACCAGTCCGATGAGGCAGTTGAAGATAGCAAAACGAAAGCTGAAGTTTTAAATTTCACGTTCTAGAAATCGTTACACACGACAATCTTGCAAACATAGCGTGATGTGACCATCGGGCAGACATCCGTATGGACGACATAGTAATAAGCACCACTGGCATAGAGAAACAGTTGCAAGATTTGAAAAATAATACTCTACGGCATTGGCCCCTTAACTGCTTGCATTTATCGTGAATGTCTCGCCCATCACAAAGTCCCAGGCGACTGGAAAAAAGCGCAGGCGACTCCAGTACTCCAGTACATGAGAAGGGTATAAGAACCGACCCGCAAAGTTACAGAGCAATATCCATAACTTCGGTTTACTGCAGAATCCTTGAGCATATTTTCAGTTCGATTATAATAAACGTTCTTGGGACCGAGAAGACTATAGTCACGATCAGCATGGTTTTAGAAAGCATCGCTCGCGCGAAGCTCAGCTTGCCTTTATTCTGTTTCCTCACATGATGTACTGCAAACTATGGATAAAGGGCAACAGGCAGATGCCATATTTCTAGAAAGTATCGCCCGTGCGAAACTCAGCTTGCCCTTTTCCCACATGATACACTGCGAACTATGGATTTAGCGCAACAGGTAGACTCCATATTTCTAGATTTCCAGAAGGCGTTTCACACGATGCTCCATTGCAGGATTTTAACGAAAGTACGAGCATATGGAAGAAGTTCACAGATGTGTGAGTGACTCGAATACTTCTTAAGTAATAGGCCCCAGTATGTTGACCTCGACGGCTAGTGTTCACCAGAGGCAAGGGTATAGGACCGCTGTTGTTATCAATATACATAAATGATTTGATGGATAAGGTGGGTTAGTCAAACTTTCTAGTTGGTGTGATGAATGGCAGCTAGCTCTAAACGTGGAAAAATGTTAGTTAATGAGGATGAATAGGAAGAACAAACCTGTAATGTTCGGATACAGTATTGCTAATGTCCTGCTTGACAAAGTCAAGTCGTTTAAATATCTGGGCGTAAAGTTGCAAAGCGGTGTGAAATGGAACGAGCATGTGAGAACTGCGGTAGGGAACGCGACATATCGGCTTCGGTTTATTGGGAGAATTTTACTAAAGAGTGGTTCACCCGTAAAGGAGACCGCATATAGGACGCTAGTGAGACCTACTCTTGAGTACTGCTGGAGTGTTTGGAATCCGTTACCAGATCGGATTGAAGGAAGACATCGAAGCAAATCAGAGGTGGGCTGCTAGATTTGATAGCGGTAAGTGTTACAGAGATGCTTCGGTACCTCAGATGGGAACCCCTGAAGGGAAGGCGACTTTCTTTCCGAGAAATTCTAATGAGAAAATTTAGAGTACCAGCATCTGAAGCTAATTGCCGAACGATTCTACTGCCGCCAACATACATTGTGCGCGTGGACCACGAAGAGGCTCATACGGAGGCATAGAGACAGTCGTTTTTCCCTTTCTCTGTTTTCGAGTGGAACGCGAAAGGAAATGATTAGTAGTGGTGACAGGTATCCTCTGCCACGCACCGTACAGTGGCTTGAGGAGTATTTGTGTAGATGTAAATGTAGATGCAGAAGTACAACTGTAGGAGATGTAGTATTCTTCAACGTGACTGGCATGATTAAACTGTGAATCGAAAATCAATTCACAATAATTCCTCAGTTGCTTTGGTTATTTCATTTTGATTTTGAGGTGTGTATTTGGCGGCAGAATATCAGTTTGAGAATGTTGTTAAAATAATATTGAATGTACAGGGTGTCCATAATTAAAGTTGTAGAGAGAGAACTTTTGCTCAGAATGATGTCAAATTTGAATAGCTTGTGGGGGGAAAAATAAAAAAAAAAGACATTAAAGAAAATTTTACTAAAAGATAGCGCTTTGAGCGTCCTAACGTAGATGTGGTTGGCTGCAAATGACATATGAATACGACAGGTATGGTTTAAGTTGCACGTTCCACCGAGAACAAGCATGGGACTAATGCTTGGACAAGCCTGAGTTAGACTGGAATACTGTATGTGGCGTTTTACGTTTGGTCTATATGACTGCTTATAACGCACTGATGATAGCTGCAATGCAATAAAAAGACTGATGGCATTATGACCGACGCTTACCTTCTTTCTGTCGAGCTTTGAACAGTTGCGATAACAGATAGATAGGCAAAGATGTCCGTTATTGTTTGATTACACGATTGCCAAACAATTAGTGGTAGCAGTCACTCGTACGCGTAAGGGGCGATTAATGTGCAGCGACCACGTATAAGAGGCAGTATAATGAAAACGAGACAGATGGGAGGAAAGTAAGTAAACTATTTATTATTTCAAATGTAATTACCATAACTGTTTAAACATTTACTCCACTATGAGACAAAACTGTCACTGGTTTTATAGAGAAATGTTTGCTGTTGCCTACGGGGAACCATGATTGTACGGAGGAAAATTTTTGAAATTTGTGGTAAGGTCTTATGGGACCAAACTGCTGAGTTCATCGGTCCCTAAGCTTACACACGACTTAATCTAACTTAAACCAACTTACGCTAAGGACAACACACACACCCATGCCCGAGGGAGGAGTCGAACCTCCGACGGGGGGAGCCGCGCGGACCCTGATAAGGCGGCCCTAGACCGTTCGGCTGCCCCGCGCGGGTGTACGCGGGCGCTTACCTCTTCCTCTGAAGGAAGTCGAAGGGCACGAATGTGTTTCTTCTGCCACATGTTTCCAAGGTTGTTTCAACTACGCTGTAGAAGTTTCATTGGCAAGTCCTTAAATATCTTACACACAGTCCTTATCTCTTCCCATGCAGTTTCCATATTTGTGGACCCCCGAAAAAAGGAATAGGATTTTAAAAAGAAAGCACGCATCTTGTACTGCAGTGTGCCAGTTTGGATGGGCACTACTACCTATATTCTCCGCTTGAGCGAACTCAGGTAAGTCCTACTTACGTTAGCAACTGGATAAATGTTTTTTAAATATGTGTGCTTAAAATCTGTTCTTTTTATATGTTTATACCGTGTAATCCGTGGAGAATGCAGATAAGGCGTTCCAGCGGTGTTCCGCCCGAAGTTCCGTGTAGCTGTGCGGGTCAAAAAATGGTTCAAATGGCTCTGAGCACTATGGGACTTAACATCTATGGTCATCAGTCCCCTAGAACTTAGAACTACTTAAACCTAACTAACCTAAGGACAGCACACAACACCCAGTCATCATGAGGCAGAGAAAATCCCTGACCCCGCCGGGAATCGAACCAGGGAACTCGGGCGTGGGAAGCGAGAACGCTACCGCACGATGTGCGGGTCACTTCAGCCTATAAAGCCGACGGTTGTTATAGGCGAGAACATCGCTCCACCATTCCCTTGAACCTTTGCATTAATTTCTAATGAATTCCAAAACGAAAGATATTGTACAAAGTAAAAAGTTACTGTTTGACTCTCGAGCTGTTAATACAACATTCTGAGACAACTCTGTATAGTGAGAAAATAAAACATCCTGTTACACCGAAGAAAAATCTGGTGTTGAAGAAGGAAGTTTTTCATGAGTAACGTAGTCAAGAGCTATTTACATGGGTACTGACCGGCCGCCGTGTCATCCTCAGGCCTCAGGCACCACCGAATGCGGATATCGAGGGCATGTGGTCAGCACACCGTTCTCCCGGCCGCTGTCAGTTTTCGTGACTGGTGTCGCTACTTCTCAATCAGGTATCTCCTCAACTGACCTCATAAGTGCTGAGTGGGCCCCGCTTGCCAACAGCACTAGGCAGACCCGCACGGTGATCCATCCAAGTGCTAGCCAATGCCGACAGCGCTTAACTTCAGTAATCTGGCGGGAACGGGTGTTACCACTGCGGCAAGGCCGTTCGCCTTTTTTAGAGCGTAGCAAATACTCACTCTGGAAGTTGATACCGAGAATTAACGAGAAAGGAGAGCCCGTACAAGGTCATTTCTTATTTATTACTGAACTGTTTTTGAAAAGTATTTTATTACGTAAGTCACAAGTTTGAGGAAACTGAATTTTTCATAGCTTTGATTTGAAAATGTTCATGAAGAACAGTGCCCTGAAACCAGTGATTTCTTTAAAATTCAGTGAGTCCAAAAATGATAAAAACAGAAGAAAAACAATCAGAGATAAATAGTTGTAAATTCAAAATTTCTAAAAAATACCTGAGGTCAGTTTTGATCGACGTGGTACCAAAGTATCGATCTCAGCATAGATTACGTGAACTTTGCCCTTGGTTTTTAAGGACGTAAGCTATTTCGGTGCACAGAGAGTGGCACTCGAAGTTAATTAAGTGGATACTCAGCTTGCATAATCAAGTAGCTGAAATATTACGGCTAACGATGTTTGAATATTGGATCCACGACATTACGGCGGAGACAAAAAATATCGCTGATTGATAGAATTTGTTTTATGTTGACGATTCATTGTTTTACCTAACTTTCTGCTGCTTGTGACCTATGACGACGAATTATGAGACGCAATTTAACCCATTCATTCTCTTTGGGCCAAATAAATCGACCCTGCGCAATATATCCAACGTAATCCAGAATAATAATACCAACATAAAGCAATATAAAAAAAAGAAACAAAACTTTGTATGAGGCTTCGTCCCAATGCGATAAACACGATCACATCTGTCAACTGAAGAGTATTCTACCAAGTAAGGCAGCTTATTCCTGTCTTAATACATCATATAAAAGGATGGGGTACCTCAGTACTCCACCTCAGAAATACTGGTTAATTTTTTGCTCGTGATAACCATCTGACCACAGTGTGTAAAAGATGAAATGTATGTACAATACCCATGTCCTCACACAGAATTTTGAGTGAACGCTTACTTAATGGTCGAGATTTTATGAAGTTAATGATTTTGATGATGTCATCATGAGCATTCTTATAACTGCGGAACACATTTTGCAGCAAGTGCCTGCCTTTGGCCCATGCAATGGCCACCGTAACAGTTTTGCGCGCTATTTTTAGTAAGGTGTCAGCACAGTGAAACTTTCGTATTTATGTGCTGGCATGATCAAACGTCATGTATTTGTTCATCAGCACAGATATCAATTCAGATGTTCCAAGGCATTTTATTCTACTGAAAAATGAAATTTAAGTATCAAGTATTTCAAATCCAATAATACTTTCTGATAGAGTTTTTCATTTAAGAAGATTCTCTAGCAATGCGTTTTCGTGCTGATACCTACTACAATTAACACTGCGAGTTCAGCTACATCGTTAGATTCGTCCAATTGTAACGAAAATCTGCCTGATTTGATGCGAAAAATAAGTTTACTCTTTATATTGGTGGCTAAATCTCGATGTGCTGAGCTACCGTGTCATCTGAAAGTTGTTTCTCAACAATTTCTCTACCTGTTTACCATATACAGAGTGGAAGATTTAATGAGAATTTCCGGATCTGAATATACTTCACCACGTTGAGTCTGTTTGTTTCAGGTGCCATGGCGCTTTTGTAGAATCATTCATAATGATATGCAACAAGTAATTTTACAGTCACATTAGACATTCACATTACACATTCACACAGCTGAGACCACGCGTTCCTTACACCATATGCTCAGACAGTTTCACTCAACAACGTCCGAAATTTTCTTAGAGGAAATCATCATGCGGACCATTTACAATTATGTTTGTTAAATACAGCTGTGAGTTAGTAATTCACACCCACCATCTGTTACACATTACAAAAACAGAAACTCTTCTACGGAATAAAAGGAAATGTCAAGAAGAAACTTTTTCAGTTCGTTTTCAAATTTAACTTTGCTGTCTGTCAGACATTCTATGTCATCAGATAAGTGATCAATAATTGTGGTGGTATCGTTGTGCACACCTTTTTGTGCTAAAAACAGCCGTTATTGTCATTTTTCTTCTGGTATTGTAATTATGTATATCATTGTTCCTTTAGAACTGCAGTGAATTATTTAGAACCGACCTCATGAAGGAATAAATATACTGTGAGGTTGATATCTGACCAAGTAAAAAGCCCCAGCTGCTTTCTCATTCACGGTTTTTTTTTTGTTTGAGCTACAAACGTGGACCATGCTAGTTCAGTAAAATCTTGTCGCACTATGGCCGCCGAATATCAAAGGACGTATATCGTCGCCGGGAAGCATGAGCGAACAAGTTTTTCCCGTCCTCTAGACGTTTGATTCAAAGACTTTGAAACACCTCGTGTAAAGGAGGAGCCCAAGCTACAACAAAAATCAGGGATCCATGGTCTCCCGTTGCTCGTTACACAGTAATTGCGACTAGTTTCATGTCTTACGGCCATTTATCCTTGTGTCTGTATTGTACTGACACTTTCTACAGAACAGCACCCTGTACGTCTTTTTTGGAGACAAATGTTCCATTGACTCACGATTGACAACCGCAATGCTCTTTTTACCCTTTGTCCTGAAGACTGCATTCACTACTGCTTGGTTTTATCTGCGTTAACAGTGATACACAGCTGTACTGTGGATAAGTTTACTGATGATCATTGGACGATATGCAACTGGTTCACTGACTGGAATGAAAGGGCGGCGCAATGTCACTATGCGGAAATGTGCCTGCAGAGAGGTCAGCCACATCACAGTATGTGTTTTGTCTGAGGGTTATTGAATTACTCCGTGTTTTGTGATATTCGTTTTGGTGAATGCATATTACAGGTCCTTCCGCTGTTATGTTGAGGTGACAAAGCGAATGAATCGTGATTACAATATAGGGTGACCGTTTTAAACATGTAATAGTATAAAATGTAGTGACTTTAGAAGTAATTGAGGTGTTTATTGGCGATTTGCTTCTACATGTACCGTAACTCAAAAGATTTTCTGTGTTTGCTAGCGGCATTTGATAATGCGTACGCATGTACGTAACTGCTTTGTTCATTAAACGCGCCTCAGTAGCCGTGTGGGCTGCACAGCACAAGGCGTTCTATGTGCGTTCTCTCGCAGAGCTTAAGTGTGTTACACCGGCACAACGTCGTTTTTGGCGTTTGTAGGACTGCGACCAACTGACAATGTTCACACTTGCGTAAGAATCAGGAAGTGGGACAAGCGGATTCGGAAAACTGGGGGCTTGTTTTCGATATCGGGCCATCACACCAAGCACGCAGTTCCGGAGGGCTACTGTTGAACTAATCCGCAGGTACTTCCAGCGGATCCCTCGTAAGTCAATCCGACAAGCAAGTAGGCAGCTACAGTTACCCCGTGATCTTCCAGATCTGCGCAATCGCAATCGTGTAGATTCGCAAATGTTACACCTGCAATGCTGCAAAACACGTGGAGCGAAGTGGAATACAGATTACATGTCAATCGCGCCACTAATAATGCCCATATCGAGGTGTATTAGGTGTGTAAAAACATTTTGAGTTACCATACTTGTAGAAACATACCGTCAATAAATGCCTCAATTACTTCTGAAATTATTACATTTCATGTTATTGTATGTTAAACCGCACAGTCTGTATTACTCAGAAACGAGCTACCTGAGACCACGCCTTACTTGTGCCATTATACTCAATTTCACTGAACAAAATCCGAAGTTACGTTAGTGGAAATCACCGTGCATATCTTGAACCGTAGTGGCTCCATATCTCTTCTTAAGTGGATTGCACATCTAACGATTTTATCCCGTTACAAAAGACTAACTGGGAGTCAACTCTCCTGAGCACTGAGAATGAAGGACACAGTGCTCTGCAAAGGTCGAAATGCGAACTTTACCGTAGTGCTACCACTGGATACTCACAAGGGAACCTCCCCATCGCACCCCCCTCAGATTTAGTTATAAGTTGGCATAGTGGATAGGCCTTGAAAAACTGAACACAGATCAATCGAGAAAAGAGGAAGAAGTTGTGTGGAACTATGAAAAAAATAAGCAAAATATACAAACTGAGTAGTCCATCTACAACATAGGCAACATCAAGGACAGAACGGGGGTAGGAGCGCCGTGGTCCCGTGGTTAGCGCGAGCAGCAGCGGAACGAGAGGTCCTTAGTTCAAGTCTTGCCTCGAGTGAAAAATTTTTTTTCTTTATTTTCGCAAAGTTATTATCTGTCCGTTTGTTCATTGACGTCTCTGTTCACTGTAATAAGTTTAGTGTCTGTTTTTTGCGACCGCACGGCAAAACCGTGCGATTAGTAAACGAAAGTACGCGCCTCTCCAATGGGAACCGAAAACATTTGACGCAAGGTCATAGGTCAACCGATTCCTCCACAAGAAAACACGTCTGATACATTCTATAGGACACTGGCGACGCCATGTGCGTCACATGACAGTAATACGTTGTCGACCAACCTAACTTGTACACTTGGCGAATGGGTAAAAAGATTTTCTACTTGCCCGATATTACGGCGCAGTTTACCTCGCATTGTACGGACAGATAATAATTGTCTGAAAATAAAAAATTAAACTTCTCTCTCAAAGGAAGGCTAGAACCAAGGACCTCTCACTCCACAGCTGGTCACGCTAACCACGCGACCACGGCGCTCCTGAGCTCGTACTATCCTTGATGTTGCCTATGATGCGCATGGACTACTCAGTTTCTATATTTTGCTTATTTTTTTCATAGTTCCACACAACTTCTTCCTGTTTTCTCGATTGATTGTGTTCAGTTTTTCAAGGCCTATCCACTGTGCCAACTTATAATTAAATCTGAGGGGGGTGCGATGGGGAGGTTCCCTTGTCAGTTGGGTTGCTCAGACCAAAAGTGAGCAAATAGAAGCAGAAGTAGCGTCTGGTGTACGTCGTTGAACTGAGGACTGTTATGTAGAAACATTGTACTAGGCAATTTCCGATTATCGAACGTGTCTACGCAGCTAAACATCGGCTGCTACGAATACCACCTTGAAACACAGTAAACAAGAAATACACGAAGCAGCCAACATACTTCCGTTACAAATAATATCAGCCATGTTACGAGGATGCTACTGCCATAAATACTTCAGTACAAGCAAGACACATCTTGCCTCTTGAACAGGACATCAAGAGTAATAGCCAATAACAACGCAAACACTGCTACAACTCAACAAAAATAGTAGTAGAGCTCATTGTAAAGATATGTTCAAATAACTGGGGATTTTAATTGCTCTGTGTGAATACATTTACCAGTCAGTTGTACACATAAAAAATAACATTGGTAATTAATGCACAAACAGCACTGTCCGTGACCATGGAACAAGAGCTAGCTAGACTCAACTTACATTTACCAAGAAAAAATAAACATAAAACTAAAAAAAAGCATTTTCTTCCAAGGAATAAAACTGTACAATAAATTACCAAAAGAGATTAAATAACTTGCAAAAATACACTTATTTAAAAAGTCAGCTAAAAAGTACCTTTTATGTAATACATTTATACATTGAAGGATTACTTAGATAAAACAGAGTAGGGTTTGCTAGAAAAATGTTACACAAATAAATAATAATAGTGATTATAAAACATCCAACATTCCACATAACACCTTCACACTATGTTTCTTTCCTTCTTTTTTCCTTTTCTAGAAAAACTTACCCCCAGGCTCTGCTTAGCACAATAGTAACACTTCTTCTTCTTTCTGAGCTCAACATCTCACTCATTACAGAGGAATGCTGACTCAGGTTTTCAGGATAGCAAATGAGAGGTTGTCGTACAGAAAATGGCCCAGAGATCACCAGGGTGTGTGCGTGTGAGTGTGTAGTGAGTGAAGTGTGATAAACAATGTATATATACAGCGTGCAGTGACTGATAGTGAGATATTTTAATAAGTTATTTATAAAAAAGTATTTTATACCAGGAGTAAATCTAATGATTATCTTTAACTAGAAGTCTGTAAATGTATGTGTATATGAATTAGCTTATTTTAAATTGGTATAAACCTGTAAATACTTTGACATGTCCTATATCCTTGTAAAAAGAGATCTACAGATGAATACTACTACTACTACTACTACTACTACTACTACTACTAAAAATGACTGCAAAATACACGGAATACTATAGCTAGCAGATGACTTCCAGGAACTAAGAAGACAGCCCAACTCCGCTACACTTATTTATTGGAAGACAAAAGAGAATCAGAGCAGCCTTTCACACCTTCCCCTCTCAATCCATGTGTCACTCGCCGAGACACCCATTCCATGCACGCTCTCCCATACCGTGGTCTTTGCGCCATCCTCTGTATGGTACCACGTTCGCAGTACAGCTACGAGTGTACAGCATTAGTGATCTACACCATTTAATACAGAAGTTGTGACCAACTTTCCATTAATTTCGGTACAGCTCTCTTCAATGCAATAAAAATCAGTAAGTAAAACTGGCATCTGTATCTGTTTCCAGTGCTATTTGCAGGATTGACAGTCTAGTTTTGCGGCTCATCCCTGTCTGTCCTTTGCCTTCACTTTTTATAGTTTCTCCAGGTGCATAGTCATTCAGATTCACCTCGCGCTTCCAGCGCGTCACAAACGACTGTTTTATTGTGGCTTCGAAGCCACGCACTGAATGAGAAACGCGCAAAAGAGCCAGCTAACCGTTGGCCAGTGTAATACGAGAATACTACAAGTAACCGAGATCCTTTGTGTCAAATATTTAGTATTCTCAGTCTACTTCGTATACATTTCTCGAAGGATATGACATGTCTTTCTGATGAGCATCCTGAGAGATGTAGAAGGCCACTTTCTTGAGAATGGTGTTGTTCAGCATAGTCGTGGGTATTCCCGTTTGCTAGGGACTGCCAATGTTATTACGAAGTAACTTTACGTTGATGCACGCAGAACTACTCTATAATGAAACACACGATGTGGAAGTTGAATGTCTTTTAGACTCATGGTATCTGTTTCTTACAACTCAAGATGAAGTGCAGTTTCCTAAGGAGATTATTATGCATGATGTTAAGTTTCCAGTTCTTCAACTATGACTCAGAGACTGGGAAACAGCCTTCAGTATTGTCGACTGGCAGTTGTGTTTTCATTAGACGGACTCTGTTCATGTTAAATAGTATCCACAAACGATATAATATCCGCGAAAGAAGTCTTTCTCCGTGACTGGTATGAAACGTTCTGAGAAATGATGACTTGAACCCATACACTTGTCTTTGGCTGACAGCGCTCTTACGATTCCGCTGTCCAGGCACGCCTTAACAGCCCGCGTCCACGAGAATGCCAGTTCGTCTGCTCCACTTTACGTGCGTCACATAGGCTCCCCTGAATTTGCTTCTTTGTGTAGCAGGCCTAAGAGACATGGCGAAAATAGTTCCGCTATAGCCTACATATTAGATTAGAAATCAGCTTCAGTTGTGAAATTATATCTTTTATTACACGACCAGTTTGGAAGACGTGAATCTTCATCATCGGGTACCACACAATGGTTTGTTTTCATCGTTCTAGGACAGATGGGCCAATTGACCACAAAAGATCCAACTTAGATCTTTTGTAAGTAATACACTCATAACTTAAAAAAACCATTGTGTCACACTTGAAGATAAGCTGGTTGTGTAATGAAAGATATATCAATCACAACAGAAGCAGATTTTGAATCTAATCAATATGGTCCGCAGTTGCGGTTGTTTTTCGGATCAAACTTCGTGTAAACCCTATGGGTTGGTTCCATATATAAACCCTCAATTTGCTGCAGAAAACTTAATCTGATTGGACAGATGGAGATTTGAACTATCCTCTAGTGTTTCAACTATCAGACCTACGTCATCTTCTTCTGTCTGATTATTTGTAAGCCTATATGTTTCTCCATTCGAATGCAATTTAATTGGTTAGCCGATTCTTAGATATTAGCAACATCTCATCTTCAGCTACTGGCTGACGAAGGGGATATATTATAACTTCGTGATAGAAATACCTGAGTCCATAATCAAATTATTTAGACTCATACAGCCGCTTCGAATAACAGAATAAATGTAACTTTCATCGCGATATTTGACCGAAAAGTCTTGAAATTTATTACGACATTATAGTGTGGAAATGCCATAAGTTAAATTCCAAATATCACTACATTATCTCTTGGAGCTAGAGGATGAGGTAGTGTTGCTTATGATCCGTTCCGAGTAAGTTCCGCGACTACTTTGCTACTACGCGGAAGCAGTTGGCTATATACCTTTCTCTCTCATTGTTGTCAGTTACACAGACAATTCGTATCCCATATATGCTCATCAGAACCACTTATAGTATACTTCTCTTGTTACAATGTGCAAATAGACGACTTTTGCCAAAGCTCAGGTCAATTTACAAAGATTCATCTCCTAAACACACTAATAGAGTAATTGTATTTGCAACGGAGTCCATGAAAAAGCTCATTCTCAGTATAAAAATAAAAGTAAAATTTCTTCACATGTGTTATTGCAAATGGAAGCTGACTTCCATTTCCACACGGATGGCCCTTAAGAAATTCCGTTGCAAAAAATCTGTATTTACTTGGATACTGCTGTAGATAATGAAGTAGCGCATATTAATACGCGCTCTATTTGTGATTCTGTGACACTCACGTGCTGTGGAAATCTTAGACCATTCAGTATGGTTCATGGTTCAGATTTCAGAAGGTAACCCAAGCACTTATATCTGTAGGAGGTGATTGTGAAGTTAATATGGAGGCTATACTACCTCATCCGATTAGGGAGAAGAATTGAATAAATCCATTGTAGACGCTCTCAAAAGCGTTCTGATTCCATGAACTATTATTGCTACTGCCGATAAAAGAGTTTCTTCCCAAACCGATATGTGCATGGATGATGCACGTAAAATAACTTACTCTACAGTGACTGTACCCTTATTAGTGGGTCGCAGGTTCGAATCCTGCCTCGGACATGGATGTGTGTAATCTCCTTAGGTTACTTAGGTTTAAGTAGTTCTAAGTTCTAGGGGACTGATGATCGCAGATGTTAAGTCCCATAGTGCTCAGATCCATTTGAAACGTGGCATATGGAGGACAGAGTAGTATTTAACGCCCCATTTCCGTATGAGGAAAAAACAGCAGATAAAGTTTTGTCGCATCTTCTTCGCCGTTTCAAGTATTAGCAAATTTATGAGTATTTAACGACGTCAGCAGCTTTCACAACAGATCAGTGCTCTAATATAATGGCAGATCTGAAAGCACTAGATTCCCTTGTACCTGTCACTGTCTTAGCACTTCGCTCAAGTATACACAAAAGTCGGAGGTTTTAGCATCGCAGCGAGAACTAACTCATGTATGAGAGACAATAAACTCGTGTAAAGCACTGGTGACATATTGTTACAGAGTTGATCTTTCAAAGAGGTTCACAGAATCACTCAAATAAGAGGTCCAAGTCCAGCGGAACACAGACATGCTGCTTTCAGAACGTTATACTCGGTTCAAGGTTCAGTAGTTGCAACCACAAAAGGAGCTGACTTCAGAATATAGATAAACAGACCCTAAAGAACTTATCACGTCCTGCAAGTCATTCAAAGAAGCTAGTAATAATTTTGAATAAGACAGTTACCCATCCATCCATTTGGTACTTCTCTGACGGCGTAAACCTCTGGATGATCACTTGAGTCTTAATGAATTACATAATGATGCCAAGACAATACGTACAATTAAGATGCAGAAGCTACATAAACGGAAGGAATCACACGATTGAACTTCACTTTCACCACAAGATCATAACATTTTTTTGTATCCCTCGTATCGATATCTTTCAATTCTGAGCACTGAAGACAGAGACATTGTTTTCAAAGAGGCTGGTGCTAGTGTGTAAACATTTCAAGTAAGTAAACAACTGTATAAGCCTATCATTCTGCCGGCCGAAGTGGCCGAGCGGTTCTAGACGCTACAGCGTGTAACCGCGCGACCGCTACGGTCGCAGGTTCGAATCCTGCCTCGGGCATGGATGTGTGTGATGTCCTTCGGTTGGTTAGGTTTAAGTAGTTCTAAGTTCTAGGTGACTTATGACCACAGAAGTTAAGTCCCATAGTGCTAAGAGCCATTTGAACCATTTTTGAGTCTATCATCCTATGCTAGAAATTGCCATTTAGTTCTTCCTAGTTAATCGTGGTTCGCAGGACAGTGCGTCAGGCCCATCGAAACTACTGAATCCGTTGAAATTGCAGAAGTGCGAGAAGTCTGGACCATGTGGACACCGTGAAGTATTGTTGTACCTCTCTATTGCTGCTTCGAAAAGGATCCTTCTCCGGAACATGTAGCTGAGAGCACAAGTCGTCTGGACTCTAATGTTGGGGATGATACTTTATTGGTTCACAGTAACAATAATCCGATAAATACCCTTGATTTAGGTTAATAATGTGATATAATGTTATTTAAGTTTAATGATCCTATTGAACGATCTCATAGAAACACCTAGGTGGTGGCCCAACGTCGCTCAGGTACACTACTGGCCATTAAAATTGCTACACCACGAAGATGACGTGCTACAGATGCGAAATTTAACCGACAGGAAGAGGATGCTGTGATATGCAAATGATTAGCTTTTCAGAGTATTCACACAAGGTTGGCGCCGGTGGCGACACCTACAACGTGCTGACATGAGGAAAGTTTCCAACCGATTTCTCATACACAAACAGTAGTTGACCGGCGTTGCCTGGTGAAACGTTGTTGTGATGCCTCGTGTAAGGAGGAGAAATGCGTACCATCACGTTTCCGGTCGGATTGTAGCCTATCGCGATTACGGTTCATCGTATTGCGACATTGCTGCTCGCGTTGGTCGAGATCCAATGACTGTTAGCAGAATATGGAATCGGTGGGTTCAGGAGGGTAACACGGAACGCCGTGCTGGATCCCAACGGCCTCGTATCGCAAGCAGTCGAGATGACAGACATCTTATCCGCATGGCTGTAACGGATCGTGCAGCCACGTCTCGATCCCTGAGACAACAGATGGGGACGTTTGCAAGACAACAACCATCTGTACCAACAGTTCGACGACGTTTGCAGCAGCATGGACTATCAGCTCGGAGACCATGGCTGCGGTTACCCTTGACGCTGCATCACAGACAGGAGCGCCAGCGATGGTGTACTCAAAGACGAACCTGGTTGCACGAATGGCAAAACGTCATTTTTTCGGTTGAATCCTGGTTCTGTTGGCAGCATCATGATGGTCGCATCCGTGTTTGGCGACATCGCGGTGAACGCACATTGAAAGCGTCATCGCCATACTGGCATATCACCTTGCGTGACGGTATGGGGTGCCATTAGTTACACGTCTCGATCACCTCTTGTTCGCATTGACGGCACTTTGAACAGTGGACGTTACATTTCAGATGTGTTACTACCCGTGGCTCTACCCTTCATTCGATCCCTGCGAAACCCTACATTTCATCAGGATAATGCACGACCGCATGTTGCAGGTCCTGTACGGGCCTTTCTGGATACAGAAAATGTTCGACTGCTGCCCTGGCCAGCACATTCTCCAGATCTCTCACCAATTGAAAACGTCTGGTCAATGGTGGCCGAGCAACTGGCTCGTCACAAAACGCCAGTCACTACTCTTGATGAACTGTGGTATGGTGTTGAAGCTGCATGGGCAGCTGTACCTGTACACGCCATCAAAGCTTTGTTTGACTCAGTGCCTAGGCGTATCAAGGCCGTTAATACGGCCAGAGATGGTTGTTCTGGGTACTGATTTCTCAGGACCTATGCACCCAAAATGCGTGAAAATGCCGGCCGAAGTGGCCGTGCTGTTCTAGGCGCTGCAGTCTGGAACCGCGAGACCGCTACGGTCGCAGGTTCGAATCCTGCCTCGGGCATGGATGTGCGTGATGTCCGTAGGCTAGTTAGGTTTAACTAGTTCTAAGTTCTAGGGGACTAATGACCTCAGAAGTTGAGTCCCATATTGCTCCGAGCCATTTGAACCATTTTTTTTTTGCGTGAAAATGTAATCACATGTCAGTTCTAGTATAATATTTTTGTCCAATGCATACCAGTTTATCATCTGCATTTCTTCTTGGTGTAGCTATTTTAATGACCAGTAGTGTATTTCTTACAATTCACATTACAAAAGGCAAACAGATATCGCAATACTCGCAAGCGTCTTTAAGTGACACCTGGTTGGCTTTAACAAACGCAGCTAGGAGCAGGCATTTTAAAGAAATCTCTGCATGACCAACAGTTGTTTTGGGCAGCTTTACAATGGTTGAAATTTCCCTGATGGATATGTTACTCAGGTCACCTGCAGTGAATAGTCCACACTCAAAGTCAGTGATCTTTCCTGATATATCGATTCTGCTGTTACAGTTTCTCTACTGACAAAACAATACTTCCTGTCTCCTTTTGTACCAGTGGGTCTGCCTCTCGTGACAGCTAATGGTTAATTGCGCATTACGTAGGGGCGACCGGATATTTTTGAGCAGATAGGTGTATTACCCACGTCCCCATACAGGACAATGTAGTAACGTCACGTACCTTGATCTCGAAAATGGGGTTGTTTGGAGAAAGGGAAGCAGCTACACGGGTAGTGCAACGACATCTGGAAAACCAGTGACTGTCGGGAGGGCGACCATGGTTGCATCTCTCGGCGCAGCACCAGAGTGCAGGCTGACCACAGTGGCCGAGCGGTTCTAGGAGCTTCAGTCCGGAACCGCGCTGCTGCTACGGTCGCAGGCTCTAATCCTGCCTCGAGCATGGATGTGTGTGATGTCCTTAGGTTAGTTAGGTTTAAGTAGTTCCAAGTTCTAGGGGACTGATGACCTCAGATGTTAAGCCCCATAGTGCTCAGGGCCATCTGAACCATTTGAACCAGAGAGCAGCGCGCAGTCTGTGCTGGGCCCAATTATAACTTTCGACGGAGGAGAGGCACCACATTGTCTTTTCAGACGACTCTCAGTTCTGGGTTTAGCACCACGAGGGATGAATTCTTCTGGAGAGACTCCCAGGAGAGCGGGCGTTACCATATTTCACTCGTCATGCTCGTAAAGGTCCAATACCTGGCCTACTGGTACGGGATGTCATTGGGTGCAGCCTATCTTTGGTAATTTTGGCAGCAGCAGTTTCACTTCCGACGTGTTAAAGTCGGTGGTTGTGCCGTATCGTCCAGGGCTCTGTGATGTTATCCTTCAGCAATATAATGCTACATGGTTTATCCTGGCTACATTCTTCAGACATCTCACCCTTTGGAAACAGCACAGGTTTGCAAAGGCTTGCGCGCAGTCACTCGCCATTCGCTACACTTGATGGGCTCTGATTTACAGTTGAGGCAGTATCTGACATTCTAGCTCAGGGCGACCCTACGTCCAGCCGGCTTAGAACAATTTTTTCTGCCACATGTGGCAGCTCGGTGTACTAATCTTAGCACCTTGTACACTCCTGAATCATCTAGAAACTAAATTACATATTGTTCCTACAATAGCTTATGGACATAACTAAAATTTAGTGCTGTAGCTTTAGTGGCCAGCAATTTTCTGCGCAAAAAGACCATGAAAGTAAATTAGGGAGGTTCGAGCTAAACAGTAGTTCAGTGGAACAAAAAGGGGACAGTGACTGTGGCACTAGAAGTATCCTCCGTCACACATCATAAGGTGGCCTGCGGAGTGCAGTTGTAAAATTAGATGTAGAAGTTGCTGCACCTGTCCAAGAAGTTTTCTGTGTTCGTTTTCTTTTCATATATATTTATTTGTCTGACAAGAGTTTATATTTCAGTAACAAATACAGGCTGCTAAAAAAACAATACTGCTGGTTCTTAGAGGTAGTAATATGGACCGAAACAAGGAAAAAATCTCCAGTAAACGCAAGCTCCAAAAAACATACCTTACGAGCTACGAGCACTTATTCATCTCCG
The DNA here is from genome assembly GCF_023898315.1 of Schistocerca nitens. Lineage (NCBI taxonomy): Eukaryota > Metazoa > Arthropoda > Insecta > Orthoptera > Acrididae > Schistocerca > Schistocerca nitens. The sequence goes on along the minus strand of NC_064619.1, from coordinate 476,089,976 downwards.
CCGCTGTGAAACACATCACTTCTACTGCAAGCTGTTTGCTATTACGAACGACCAACAGAATGCAGTAAGCAAATGAGGACACGTTCCTCTGCTATTGTCATTGGATACAGCATGCAGTAAACATCTGAGAGTGTTGTTACTGCAAACCATATGCACAGTTCTGCGTAAGTGCAGCCCATTATTGGTGTTTTGCCCTTAAAGAGCGCAGTTGGACTAAACTACATGGCCAATTCCTTTTGCTGTCTTCCTTGCTGCCCAAACTTCCCTCAATCGCTCGCTGTGTTTCTGTTTCCGGTCCTCTGTCCATGCTTCTTGTCGGCTTTGTGTCTTCGGCTTCATCTTGATTCCCTTTTTGGTTGCCCATATTTCTTTCATCTTCCGGCTGTGATCTTGCTTGCGTTCTTCGGTCCATTTTACGCCTGTTCGTTTGTCACAGTGTATCTCATTTAGTTTACTTTTCTTAATGATGTTTCTGAATTTTATTCTGTCGTTTATTGTGTCTGCTGTGATGTTGAGTTGGTTCAGTCTGTGTGATGGCATTCTGTGTAGGTGTCCATAGAATTGTAGTCTGCATTTTCTAATCTTTTCTGTGATTGTCTCTGTATGTTTTTATAGTTCCTCTGTAGGTTTCTTGATCCATATTCCATTGTTGTTAGTTGCGCCAGATATTTTCCTAAGTATTTTCCGTTCTACTTTTTTTTACTTGTCTGATACGTGTATGCCCTAGGATTAGTGTGGTCTTTGCTGCATATAGTGCGTCGTGGAGCATCACCTTGTCGTAGACGCGTAATTTGGCTTTTTGTGATATAGACTACTTGTTGAAATGTTTCCACACTACTTTGTATCCCTTGTCCAGTTCAGTTTTTCTCTCTTCGTTTGAGTCTCTGTTATGTCCGCTCCTTTGTAGTGTTTTACCGAGGTATTTGAAGTTTTCCGTTTTGTAAATCGTGCCGTACTTTGTGTTCAGAGATGAGAGTTTCTTTGTGCTCATAAACTGTGTCTTTTCGTAAGAGATCTGTAGTCCAGTTTTGGAAGCGAGTTCGTGTAGTTTTTCAATAGCGTCTTTTGTTTCGTTTATACATTTCGTGACAATCGCCAAATCGTCTGCAAAAGCCAGGGATATAACCTGTAGGTTCCCTAAGGTTATCCCCTGTTGTGATATTTCCCATTATTTTATTACCTTATCTAACACAAGATTGAAAAGGAGAGGTGAGAGGCCATCGCCTTGTCGGACACCTGTGTGAATTCAAAGGGCTCTGATAGTTCCCCACAGAACCTTACTTTGGATGTCGTGTTGGTCAAGGTTTGCTCTATGATAGTCCGTGTTTTGTTGTCTACTTTGTATTCAGCTAGAATTTTGAAGATAGTTTTCCGGTCGATAGAGTCGTACGCCTTTTTGAAGTCGACAAAGGTAATGATCAGGTTCTGTTTGTGTTGTAAAATCATTTTCAGGTTCCAAATTTGTTCTGCACAAGACCGCCCTTTACGGAAGCCTACTTGGTATTCCCCAATCAACTGGTCGGTCTGGCATTCTAGTCTGTTTAGTTAAGCTTTAGAGAGGATCTTGTATGTGACCGGTAGTAGGAATATTCCTCTGTAGTTCTTCGGGTCAGTTTGGTCACCTTTTTTGTGTGTAGAGGGTGTATCAGGGCAGTTTTCCAGTCGTCAGGAATTTTCGTGGTCTCCCAGATATCTTCCAAGTTCCTGTGGATATGTTTGGTGAGTTCTGGGTCTTGGAACTTCCAGATTTCCGCGATGATGCCGTCTTTTCCTGGTGCTCAAAGATTCTTGATTGACTTGATTGAGAGTTGGAGTTTCACTATCTGGATTGTACTTGCTCGTTTCTGTCATCATTTCTTCCATAGGGGTGGGGGTGGGGGTGGGGGGGTGGGGGTGGGGGGGTGGGGGGTGGTCCGTGTTGAGGAGTTTTTCAAAGTACTTTGCCAGAATGTTACAATTGCTTTTGGTATTGGTTTCTAGGGTTCCATTCGGTCATCTGAAGCACAAGTTGGGTGGTTGATATCCAACCATATTTTCTGAACGTTCTGCAGAAGTTTCTTGCATTGTTCTTCCGTCAGTCGCCGTTTATCATGCCGTCTCTGGGGATTTATGGCTACTAAATTTTTTCCATGTACTGATTCGTTGGTCAATAGCTTGGTCTAATGTATGGTTCCACCAACGGTGTTTCGTTGTGCGTGGTGCTTGTGCTAGTTTCATGGCCTCTCGGATTCTTCCTGAAAGCTGTGTCCAGTCTGTCGTTTTCTCCATTTTAATTTTGTCTAATATTTGGGTCTGGTTTAACGTAAGGTATTCTGGATCTAGTCTAACAATTTTGTTCTTCTGGAGTTTTTTCTTGGGCAAAAGATTAATCCTGATCTGTAGTAGGTGGTGGTCTGCGTCGAAGTAGCCTTTACGTGTATCTATGTTCAAAATTTCTTTTTGTGAGTCTTTCTGGACTATTAAGTGGTCGATTTGTAGTTCTTGCTTTCCGCTGGGGAACTTCCATCTGGTAAGTTTCCGTGTTGGTTTCTTGAATTTTGTTGACATAGTGGCGAAGCCGTGGCTTTTGCAAAAGTCTATCAGGTGTTTTCCATTTTTGTTTGTGTCCCTGTGTGGAGTATGTTTTCCTGTGATATGTCTGTTTATCTCTTCTTTTCCGAGTTTAGCGTTGAGGTCTCCGAGTATTATTTTGACTCTATGTGCAGGAATTTTCCTGATAGTTTCTTCCATTGTCGCCCAGAAGTCATCAATTTCGTCCGGGTTTTTCCTGTTGTAGTCATTAGTCGGTGCATGTGCGTTGATTATTGTGTAGGATTTGTTGGCTGATTTCACTGTGATGGTGCTGATTCTTTCGTTTGGTGACGAAAAGTCGCCGGCCGGTGTGGCCGAGCGGTTCTAGGCGCTTCAGTCTGGAACCGCGCGACCGCTGCGGTCGCAGGTTCGAATCCTGCCTCGGGCATGGACGTGTGTAATGTCCTTAGGTTAGTTAGGTTTAAGTAGTTCTAAGTTCTAGGGGACTGATGACCTCAGATGCTAAGTTCCATAGTGCTCAGAGCCATTTTTGAACGAAAAGTCGATTATGCTGTCTGTGATGGACTTGTGTATTGCAAATCCTGTGCCAAAAAGCCGTAGGTTTTTCAATTGTCTCGATCGTTTTCCTTTGTATATTCTAAAGTTCTCCGTGTTGAAATGGTCTTCGTCTGTGAATCGTGTTTCTTGGAGTGCACATACTTTGATTTGAAATTTTTCGAGAATGTCTGTGAGTTGTTTCATCTTTACTGTCTTTATCAGTGTGTTCACGTTGAGTGTGGCGATATAGTGTTTGCGTTTGGTCTTGAGAGAGTTTGAGAAGCTCCGATTCTTCTCATGATGTCAGTGAGCTCTCGACGATCCCAACCTATTGACTGGGGCCCGGGGTAATGAGATTTTTCTCGTTGTACCATCATGATGTTTAGTAGTTGGATATGTGGTATGCTGCCGAGTACAACCTGACTTTTCAGATCAGGAGGTTGGCTGAGGTCGCCACTGACTTTTGTAGCCGTCCACTGTGGGAACAGAGGCTGCTAGTAGCTTTGGTGCGCCCCGAGTATTTCATTTCCTCGGTACCACCTACGAGGCAAATGGGCTACACTTACGCACGACTGTGTATAGATAGAGAATAATAATCACTGTTAACCGATCAGTGTTACTGAATAACAAGCGACCAGCTCTGGTTCAAATGGTTCAAATGGCTCTGAGCACTATGGGACTCAACATCTTAGGTCATGTCCCCTAGAACTTAGAACTACTTAAACCTAAGTAACCTAAGGACATCACACACACCCATGCCCGAGGCAGGATTCGAACCTGCGACCGTAGTCGTCCCGCGGTTCCGGACTGCAGCGCCAGAGCCGCACGGCCACCGCGGCCGGCGACCCGCTCTGGATTCGCACGGGTAGCACTAAGTGTCTACGAACGGATTACGTGTCTGGCTTAGCGGAGATAAATTAAATACAAAAATCTAAATCGCGAATCAATCTATCAGCGTAACCGTATCGAAATCCCCACAGTAGTTCCTGAGATTAACCTTCAGAAACAGACATAAATACGTGGCGGTGGACTTCAATCTCTGTAGATAATAGTCATGCCCAGCCGTTGTGTAGGTAATGGCAATGCGGCGAGTCCTCAGTTATACTCGCGCAATCGTGTACCCGCTGTCCTTTCTACGCTGGTGGGGTCCACTTGTACACGACGACAAGACTCAAGCGGCGTGCTTAGGGTTGTAATCGGGCAGCGCGGAGATTGGCGATTCGAGTCTACGAGCATACCGATACTGCGAGTTCTGAGATGACGTCATAGGAGCAGTATGGTTGATTTGGGGGGAAGGAGACCAAACAGCGAGGTCATCGACCCCATCGGATTAGGGAAGGAAGTGAGCCAAGCCATTACAAAGGAACCATACTGTCATTTGCCTAAAGAGATTTAGGGAAATCACGGAAAACCTAAACCAGAACTGCCGGACTCGGGTCTGAACCGTCGTCCTCCCGAATGCGAGTCCAGTGTGCTAACCACTACGCCACCTCGTTCGGTTCATAGGAGTCGGTGTCGAGTTTAAAGCGAGTTTACGGAGTTTGGCCGGCCGAATTGGCCGAGCGGTTCTAGTCGCTACAGTCTGAAACCGCGCGACCGCTACGGTCGCAGGTTCGAATCCTGCCTCGGGCATGGCTGTGTGTGATGTCCTTAGGTTAGTTAGGTTTAAGTAGTTCTAAGCTCTAGGGGACTGATGACCTTAGAAGTTAAGTCCCATAGTGCTCAGCGCGATTTTACGGAGTTTATTTCTGATCTCTATTAGGAATACACTGTATGATGAACTATGATCTCAACTGTAGCAACAAGAAATCTGGGTCACGCGACGTGTTGATACCCAAAGCGCTTGAGAAATATACGTGATGTAAAGAAAGAAAGTATTCCGTATTTTGAGAGGACCAAAACAAAAGTATTTGTAGCTATGAGGACATGTGCATCTCCATACTATAAAACAGAACTCTTCTATTTCAGGCTCTTTGCTACTACGAACGATCTACAGAATGCAGTAAACAAATGAGTAAATAAATGAGAATACATTATTCCGTTGCTATGAAACAGAAGAGCTTCTATTTTATCCTACTTACTGTGACCTACGACCTAAACTTAAAAACTGTCGCTAAAGGAAGTAGTCAGTATTGCAACCGTTCATAGTAAAGCATGATTTTGTCACGCAGCCTCTGAAAAATTTCGAGTTGGTCACGGATGCGCTAGTGGATACTGATAACGCGTTCCTGAAGTCATTGTACATTATGAAGGGACATTGCATACACCAAACATTTCAAGTGTTCCTGTTGTGGAGTAACAAGCTAGCTACGCCACACTGAAGTAGCCGAAAGGGCACGCGTCAACTCACGCCGTCTTGCGTGAGGTCTGAAACAGGATACTTATGAATGCTATAAAGAAAAGAACGGAGCTTAGGTTTACTTAACTTTAATTTCCTTGTGGTACATATCTCTTGATAATACAAGTGAGACTCTCTCCAGATATGGTTAATGGCGCCTTGCTAGGTCGTAGCCATGGACTTAGCTGAAGGCTATTCTAACTGTCTCTCGGCAAATGAGAGAAAGGCTTCGTACGTGTAGTCGCTAGCAATGTCGTCCGTACAACTGGGGCGAGTGCTAGTACGTCTCTCGAGACCTGCCTTGTGGTGGCGCTCGGTCTGCGATTCTGACAGTGGCGACACGCGGGTCCGACATGTACTAATGGACCGCGGCCGATTTAAGCTACCACCTAGCAAGTGTGGTGTCTGGCGGTGACACCACAGTTCCCACAACCAAAAAGAAGGGGAAAGAGCAGGCCGACGTGCTGGAACTCCCCGACCAGTCCATTGGAGCATAAGTTTCTGTGTGAGGTGTTCTCGGACATTTCGGAGAAAATGGGCTGCACTTACGCAGAACTGTTTATACGGTTTGCAGTAACAGCACTGTCAGATGTTTTCTGCATGCTGTATCCAATGACTATAGCAGACGAACGTGCCCTCATTTGTTTGCTGCATTCTGTAGGTCGTTCGTAATAGCAAACAGCTTGCAGTAGAAGTGATGTGTTTCACAGCGGCGAAGATGAACAAGTGCACGTAGCTCCTAAGATACATATTTTACAGTTTACGTTTACTGGAGATTTTTCCTCGTTTTGGTCCGTACTGCTACCCTTAAAAACCGTGCGTACTGTTTTTTAACAGCCTTTATTTGACAGTGAAATATTAAGTCTTGCCCAGACCAATAAATATATAAAAAGGAAACGATCAAAGAAAAGTTCTTGGACGGGTACTACAACTTCTACATCTAATTTTTCAACTACACTCTGCAAGCCACCTTATGATGTATGGTGGAGGATGCTTCTAGTACCACAGTCACTATCCCCTTTCTGCTCCACTGAACGACTGTAGAGCTCACACCTCCAAGATTTTACGTTCTTGGTCTTTTCACATAACAAACTGCTGGCCACTACAACTACAGCGCTAGGAAAGATAGTGCTCAACCAGATTTTAGTTATTATGTGTACGCTATTCTAACACTATTGTAGGAACAGCACGTGGTCCAGTTTATATATAATTCGGGAGTATACAGAATACTAAGATTAGCACAACGAGCTGCCACTTGCGGCAGAGACAATTGCTGTAAGCCGGCTGGACGTATTATCCCTCTGAGCTTGGGTGACAGATGCTGCCTCAACTCTAAGCCAGAGTTCACCAAGAGTAGCCGATAGCGAGTTATTGCGTTCAAGACTCTGAATATTATTCTCTCTCATATGTGGTGGTCCATTGATAGTGACCGGGCCAAATATCTCACGAAATGAGCATCAAACGAAAAAACTATAAAGAACGAAACTCGTCTAGCTTGAAGGGGAAAACCAGATGGCGCTATGGTTGGTCCGCTAGATGGCGCTGCCATAGGTCGAACGGATATCAACTGCGTTTTTTTTTTTTTAAATACGAACCCCCATTTTTATTACATATTCGTGTAGTACGTAAAGAAATATGAATGTTATAGTTGGACCACTTTTTTCGCTTTGTGATAGATGGCGCTGTAATAGTCACGTGGTCTCACGTAACATTCCGTCAGTGCGGACGGTATTTGCTTTGTGATACATTACCCGTGTTAAAATGGACCGTTTACCAATTGCGGAAAAGGTCGATAGCGTGTTGATGTGTGGTTATTGTGCTCAATATGCCCAACGGGCGTGTGCTATGTATGCTGCTCGGTATCCTGGACATCACCCAAGTGTCCGGACCGTTCGCCGGATAGTTACGTTATTTAAGGAAACAGGAAGTGTTCAGCCACATGTGAAACGTCAACCACGATCTGCAACAAATTATGATGCCCAAGTAGATGTTTTAGCTGCTGTCGCGACTAATCCGCACATCAGTAGCAGACAAATTGCGCGAGAATCGGGAATCTCAAAAACGTCGGTGTTGAGAATGCTACATCAATATCGATTGCATCCGTATCATATTTCTATGCACCAGGAATTGCATGGCGACGACTTTGAACGTCGTGTACAGTTCTGCCACTGGGCACAAGAGAAATTACGGGGCGATGACAGATTTTTTGCACGCGTTCTATTTAGCGACGAAGCGTCATTCACCAACAGTGGTAACGTAAACCAGCATAATATGCACTGTTTGGCAACGGAAACTCCACGATGGCTGCGACAAGTGGAACATCAGCGACCTTGGCGGGTTAATGTATGGTGCGGCATTATGGGAGGAAGGATAATTGGCACCCATTTTATCGATGGCAATCTAAATGGTGCAATGTATGCCGATTTCCTACGTAATGTTCTACCGATGTTACTACAAGATGTTTCACTGGATGACAGAATGGCGATGTACTTCCAACATGATGGATGTCCGGCACACAGCTCGCGTTCGGTTGAAGCGGTATTGATTAGCATATTTCATGACAGGTGGATTGGTCGTCGAAGCACCATACCATGGCCCGCACTGACGTCCCCGGATTTCTTCCTGTGGGGAAAGTTGAAGGATACTTGCTATCGTGATCCACCGACAACGCCTGACAACATGCGTCAGCGCATTGTCAGTGCATGTGCGAACATTACGGAAGGTGAACTACTCGCTGTTGAGAGGAATGTCGTTACACGTATTGCCAAATGCGTTGAGGTTGACGGACATAATTTTTTGCATTTATTGCATTAATGTAGTATTTACAGGTAATCACGCTGTAACAGCATTCGTTCTCAGAAATTATAAGTTCACAAAGGTACATGTATCACACTGGAACAACCGAAATAAAATGTTCAAACGTACCTACGTTCTGTATTTTAATTTAAAAAACCTACCTGTTACCAACTGTTCGTCTAAAATTGTGAGGCATATGTTTGTGACTATCACAGCGCCATCTATCACAAAGCGAAAAAAGTGGTCCAACTAAAACATTCATATTTCTTTACGTACTACGCGAATATGTAATAAAAATGGGGGTTCCTATTTAAAAAAAAAACGCAGTTGATATCCGTTTGACCTATGGCAGCCATCTAGCGGGTTAGCCATAGCACCATCTGGTTTTCCCCCTCAAGCTATACAAGTTTCGTTCTTTGTAGTTTTTTCGTTTGACGCTTATTTCGTGAGATATTTGGCCCGGTCACGATCAATGGACAACCCTGCATATGTGTGTGTTTGTGTGTGTGTATTTTGATACATACGGGCTAAGAGTCGTCAGGAGCGTTTTCTCAGTTGTTTTAGCACATATCTGCAATTTTGTTTTTGCATTATGTACCTGGAGTCAGCTCAAACAAATAGTTCTCACCACGTTTTTCGACGGGAAGTGTTGGTTTCTTTCCCGTTACAAACAAAAAAATTTATTAAGGCGTAATGGTACGTGCCTATTCGATAGTATGGCCCCAGGTTAGTGCAGTGCGACGTCTGTGTTATCGATATGTGTTAACAGGGACAGAAAGTAAAACTGTAAGAATAACCAGTAATCCAACAGCGACAGCGCTGCCCTGCCCCTGCTGACTGCTACCATCAAGCAAGCAGCACTGCCGAGTCGCTGCTGGATTACTGGTTCAAATGGCTCTGAGCACTATGGGACTTAACATCTATGGTCATCAGTCCCCTAGAACTTAGAACTACTTAAACCTAACTAACCTAAGGACAGCACACAACACCCAGTCATCACGAGGCAGAGAAAATCCCTGACCCCGCCGGGAATCGAACCCGGGAACCCGGGCGTGGGAAGCGAGAACGCTACCGCACGACCACGAGCTGCGGACGGTCATCAGTCCCCTAGAACTTAGAACTACTTAAACCGAACTAACCTAAGGACATCACACACATCCATGCCCGAGGCAGGATTCGAACCTGCGACCGTAGCGGTCGCGCGGTTCCGGACTGTAGCGCCTAGAACCGCTCGGCCACTCCGGCCGGCTGGATTACTGTTTATTATTTGTACTTTACTGTCCTTGTTAATACACATCGATAAAACTGTTATCATACTAGACTGATTTGGAAGCCCTCTATCGAATCGACACGTAAAATTCCGATTCAAAAATAACTTTCTTTGTAATGAGGAACGAACCGCCACTTTCTGTTGACATTGGGCGTCGCACGAAATACGTGACGAGCAGTAATTATTCGGGGTGACTCCAGCCACACAATGCAAAAACGGAGTTATAATTATCTGGTGGAACAGCAGAGAAAATGCGCCTGCCGGCCTGAGTGGCCGAGCGGTTCTAGGCGCTACAGTCTGGAACCGCGCGACCGCTACGGTCGCAGGTTCGAATCCTGCCTCGGGCATGGATGTGTGTGATGTCCTTAGGTTAGTTAGGTTTAAGTAGTTGTAAGTTCTAGGGGACTGATGTCCTCAGATGTTAAGTCCCATAGTGCTCAGAGCCATTTGAACACGCGCCTGACGCCTGTTAGAATAAAAAACCCAGCATCTACAGGGTATTCAAAACGAATTTTCGAATACTTTAAGAGATTGTAGTACTCATCGAAAAAAGAAAAATAAGTCCAGTGAACATGGGTTCGGAAATGCATACTTTCTGCGATAAAGACATTTTTACAGGAGGTGTTCAAGGTGGTGTCAATTCATGACGATGCAACCCTCTGCTCTCCGCCGTAAGGAATGACGCACCCTTTGAAGTATACCCGGTTGTTGTTGAACGTGCTGGCACGTATTGAAGACGCGACCCTGTAGAGTCAAATGGTTCAAATGGCTCTGAGCACTATGGGACTTAACATATGAGGTCATCAGTCCCCTAGAACGTAGAACTACTCAAACCTAACTAACCTCAGGACAACACAAACATCCATGCCCGAGGCAGGATTCGAACCTGCGACCGTAGTGGACGCACGGTTCCAGACTGAAGCGCCTCGAACCGCTCGGCTACACCGGCCGGCCCCTGTAGAGTGCCCACTTCGTTGATCGGCGTGGCGTAGACCAAACGAATTTCTTCAAGTGTCCCCGTAACCAAAAGTCAAGGGGATTGAGGTCTGGAGAACAAGCAGACCAAGGTTTATCCCCGACGCCCCCCATTTCGACCAAGCAATCCAGCGGGCTTGAAATGTCTGCGCCAGGTCTTCGACGGCACTGGGACGAATGTGAGCTGATGCGTCATCGTACATGAACCATATTTGTATTCGTTGCTGCAATGGCACAGCCTCCAGCAACGTAGGCAATACATTAACGAGCTAGTCCAGATGTTGCGCCCCGGTTAACCATTTTGGTAGCACGTCTGGCCCTGTTAATTTATCGCCAAGTATGCTCACCCACCCGGTGATTGAGAATTAGTGTTGATGCCCTCTTTCCTGAATTGCTTGAGGATTTACATCTGCCCATATATGCGGGTTATGGAAATTCACAATACCATCTCTTCTGAAATCAGCCTCATCGATGAATAAAATCTTGGATGTGAACAGTGGGTCTGCGGCACACTTCTGCAATAGCCATTGACACAACTGCCGTCTGTGTGAACGCGCTGTAGGTGACATGGACACAGCAATTGTTCGGGAAGTATCCCCCAGAGACACACCTTCTGCTGCTGCTAATTGTCACACACTGGTCCCAGTGGTTTCATCCATAGAGTAAATATCTCTGGAGTGAGCATTGCGTTCTGCGCGTGTTGTCAACATTAAACCAGGATTGTCACGTGATCTCGGGACTTCGCTGTGCGTGTGTACTTTCTGCAGCGTTTGAAGTTTATAATACCAAGAGTTTTTGTTGTGTTTCACCGTTTGTTGATAGTATAATAGCGATGATGAATTACGTTGTTGCTACGGATGCAAAGAAAATATGTGAAAGGAGGGATAGTAGCTTGTCATGGGTACATTCCATATAGCTCTAATTATAGTTTTCATTTTAGTAAGAGACACTGTATACGTTTAAAAATTTCGAGACGCATTATAATTAAGACTTGATTCTGTAGACATATTTTTCTACGATTTTATGACTATATAATAGATATTGCGGCTCGTACAAAAGCTTACAAACAATCGCTTCCTCTCGTAAATTTGCTAGTGGAACAGGAAAGGGAAAGGTTAGTTGTTTCAGTAAATACTATCCTCCATGCATTTATCAGTGACTTGTCAATTATGTATATAGATTACTCCGTCTACTTTTTATTTAATGAACTGGGAGCAAGTACTTAAAATGCGTTAAATAAATACCTCAAAGTGCCACCAGTAAGAAAAATTGTGCTTTAGGTCGCAAAAACGAGAAAATAAATACGCAGAAATACAAGAAAAAAGGACGAATTAGCAGGGATATAATCGCTAATGTGTGGTAAATTCGGTGTTTTTCGGACACTTGCGAAAGTACTAACGTACTGTCAAGTCGTTTTGCAGGACTATCACTGCAAAAATGTACTTCAGGCTCTGTAATACTATAAAGTGCGGTATCATACCAAAGACTACCAAAAATCGAGTGCATCTGAACTATGACACCTATCGCAAAGAAACTGAATGTAATATCACTTGCCCTTAAAAGTTACGTAGCTGGTTTATTCCCGGTATCAAATGGATACTGTTAAAATGTCTGCGCAACATATATAAATAATCCACGACACGTACGAAAAGAATCCGTCTGTACTAGAGATGTAGTGACATTCTAAATACACAGGGCGCTATAAGAACAAACACACGACGTCCCGAGATCACGTGACCAGGCCGGCAATGTATATTGACAACACAAAATCTGTTCTGCGCATGTGAGTGCTCACTCCAGAGATATTTACTCTATGGTTTCATCCTGCGATCATAGCGCACGCTCCTCCATGTCAGGCGTTCTGACTGTGCGGGGCCTTCCACTGTAACTCTTCCGAGGTGCAAAGCTATCTGTGTCCTTCAGACGCTGGTAAAGTCTCCAGAACAGCTTATCAGAGGGCAGTCTGCACTGTGAATATTTTTCAGCGTAGAGGACATGGACTCGCAGGCTATGTCCATTTGCTAATCCATAGCAGCATATCATATACGCCATTTCACTTGTCGAGTGGTAGGCTTCCATTGATAACAGGTGGTGGAAGAGAGAAACTGTAAGTGTACTACACCATTTGTACGTACAAATAACGCAATAACAGTAAACACGTAAGTGAATCCGCTTTTGGAAGAAGGTGAAACACCATGATAGTACCCACGATTGACAGTACTGTACATTACGGCGCACAAACACGACGAAAACTAACGTTCCCTACAACACGACTCGAACCACAAAATTCACTGTAGACCACTTAATGACAGGTAGAGCACTGTGAGTAAGAATACTCTGACGACAAATTTGACGGAGCGCCGAGGCAACGACTGTACTAACATCAGCAACGAACTGTTGCGCAGCCATTGCTTTAAACACGTGTGTATCTCGGAAAGAATGCGTTTTATTGAACTTATTTTTCTTGTTTCGATGAATAGTACCATCTCTCGAAGAATACGACGCTTTTTTTGAACATCGTGTATACATTTTGCGGTATTAAGAGCAGGCCAGCCAGCACAGTGGTTATGCGTATGGAGCTAAAAGAATGGGATGCGATGGCCGGGCAACTTTTCTTAACCCACCCTTGAGGAAACGAATGACTTGCTCTGACGAAATACGCTATACCTTTTGACAATTCGGTGGAAGGATTTGGGTTTGGCGAATGCCTGGAGAACGTTCTGTGCCATGGCGTGCAGTGCGAACAGTGGCGCACAGAGAAGGTGGTGTTACATTATAGAGATATTTTTCGTTTTTATGGTGTGGTCCCATTATGGCACGTAAGAAAACACTACAAGCGGAAGGATATGATCACATATAACAGCACTGTATACTGCGTACAGTAGAGGAACAGTGCGGAGATGATTGATTGTATCAGCATGAAACGTGTCCTGTCAGCATCTGTGAGGCGATGGTTTGTGGACAGTACCGTTTCTGAAATGGCTGGGCTGCGCAGAGTTCCGACCTCAACAGAATGGAACGCTTTTCAGATGAATTAGAACGTCGGATTCGTTCCAGACCCCAGCATTTAAAACCACTATCCTCTCTGGTTTCGGCTCTTGAGGAAGAACGGTTTCCATTCCTCGACAGACAACCAGACACTTCACTGAATGCGTACCCAGCAGAATACGAGCCGGCATAAAGGCGAAGGCCGGACACATCTCATATTATTCTACAATAACATCTGCAGTAATAGGTTTTGGGATACTTTTGATCAGATAGTGTATGTCTGTCATTTCAGACGTTGAGTGTAGTCCTGTTGAACAAATCGTTTCAATATATTTTCTCTGACGGTCTTGAGATTCTGACCAACGAAAGCAGCAGTATCGCGGAACTTTAAACGGCAGTCTAGGTAGACCAAGGCTCTCCCGTTTTCGAATCACGACACGGGCTGGTTGGCTACTTGCTTTCTCACACGAGACACAGCACGATCTTGTCACAGTTCACTAACATTCAAAAGCTATTTCTGAATGAAGAACCCGGTGCATAATCTTTCCTTATACAGGGTGTCCCACTCAAACCTCCCTGATTTCAAGGAACCAGGAGAGAAAAATCACAGTATATACTGAAACATTCTGGTGGTGCACGTTACAGAGTTTCAGAAAAGACAGCAGAGGACATCAGAAAAACGTTTCCCAGTAGCCCACGTAAGTCAATTGTTCAAGCATCTAGGCAACTTAATGTACCTCGATCAACATTGCATCGTTTAGTTCACCAGCATCTTCGTATGTGTGCTTACAAAGTGCAAATTCTGCAATATCTGACGCCGAACGAAAAACCACGTCGACAACAATTTGCTGCGGATATGCTGCAGCAGATTGATAAGGATGCCAGCTTCCTGGAAAGATGTTTATTCTCAGATAAGGCAACCTTTCATCTATCAGGAAGGGTTAATAGGCATAATGTTCGGATTTGGGTTTCGCAAAATCCGCACATTGTCACTGAACATGTTCGTGATAGCCCTAAACTAAACATCTGGTGCGGGATAATGCACGTTGGACCGTTCTTCTTTGCGGAAAAAACAGTCAATGGGTCAGTGAATCTGGAGATGTTGGAGCAGTTTGTGTACCCTCAGACACAAGACTTGCAACCCAACACCATTTTTCAACAGGATGGAGCTCCGCCGCATTGGTCAATGACTGTTCGCAAGTTCCTGGATAGGAAATTTTCCAGTCGTTGGATCGGACGCGGAGGACCCATTGTCTGACCAGCACGTTCACACGACATTACGGCGCTTGATTTCTCCATGTGGGGATTCGTGAAGGACCGCGTGCATGCGACCAAAGTGGACGATATTCCTACGTTGCGACATCGTATCACTAATGCGATTGCAACAATAACAGAGGAAATGTTACAAAGAACTTGGCAAGAAACTGAATATAGACTCGATATTCTCCGTGCTATAAACGGTTAAAATGTAGAGGTGTATTGCTCTGCAATGTGGTATTGTCGTATCTACTGTGTTTCTTTTCTGGGTCTTTGAAATCAGGGAGGTTTGAGTGGGACACCCTGTATTTCGAAACTAGATGACGTTTTACCTATTTACGGTGGTAAGAGTACACCACATAGAGGCACCTGTCTTGCCTCTCGCCTCTACGCTGGGGGACAAGAGAGGTCCCTCCAAGTGGAGTGCTCTTACCACGAAAAGCAAGACTCGGAGTCCAGTGGTAACAATGCCATTGGCCTGGCCAAATCTGTCGCCACGATGAGAACCAAGAATATAGCCTTTTCAAGACCACCCTTAAGAACACTCTCGATTAACATCGAACGATTTTCAACAAAAAAAATCAGTTTTACTATCTGACCGAAGTCAAAAATATAATTTTATACAAATCCTACCGACTGCCTACCAAGAATTGATGGCATGAGATTAGCTATAGAGAGACCTAACTCAAAGTATGGAAGTGCAATATTCTCTAAACTAAGCCTAGTGATAAAATCTGCTTGTGTAATCCGCTTGTGCAATAGGTGATGACGACATTGAAATCCTAACTGTGGAACTGGACAAGTGCTCTGCAACTTCCGTCTACAAACATCTTGCCACTAAGTTTGCTTTCCAGCCCCCAGGAAGTCAACACAACCAGAAAAACAGAGTCATTGTCGGCGATTTCAACAGCCAACACATTGATGGGGATATAGTGCATGTAACAACGATGCGCTTGAGGTTGAGCTGTTGGCAGAGTGTCAGCTGCTCAAACTCATCCATGACACAGAGCAACCAAAGACATTCTATTGCTGTTGATGGAAGAAGAGTTCCAACACCGATCTATTTGTCAGCTGTGACATCAATCAAATAATAAAGGGGCAGGTTCTCCAAGTAACACTGACCATGCAACACTGACCAGTTATGTATACCACTCAACAAGTTTTACAGCCTCAAGTCACACCGTTGAGACACAGATTCAACTTGCCAATCCAAAGGACTATGATGTATTCAACAAGCTCCCGATTATGCTGCGTGTTGTCAGAGGTTCCCAAGGGGCTGCAGCTTTGAGGCAGACCCCCCCCCCCCCCCCCCCCGTCGGAGGTTACAGTCCTCCCTTGGGCATATGTGTCAGTGTTGTCCTTAGCGTAAGTTAGTTTAAGTTTGGTTGTAAGCCTATGGACCGATGACCTCAGCAGTTTGGTCCCATAGGAACTTATCACCATCACCACCTCGACTTCACTCACAACAGCAAGAAGGATGGATATATAAAACCAAGAAGGCTTGGTCCACAATAAAGAAATTATCCAGCGACCCTCACTACCCTGTATTATGTAGCAAAGTCACAGCAAGTGAAATCGTCCATCAACTTCTACCTATTGGGAAGTGTAGTAGTAAGCGCCTGAGGACCGTTAATAAAATAACAGGCGATATAAAATCAGGAACTGATAGAATTGGCAGCCTCATCACAACAGAAAAAATCACTAACGGTATCCGAGCTCTGAAAGGTGGCAAAGCTGTTGGGATGGACAAAATACATATAGAATTGCTAAAACACCTTGGAAAAGAGGTACTGACTGGCTCCGCCAAGTGGTCAGCATCTACTTGGAAACGTTCAAGATTCCGAATCTCTGGAAACAAGCTCATGTTATTGCTCTGATAAAGCCTGTAGAACCACTAGGCGACCAGAAAAATGTTCGGTCAATATCTTTAGTCTGCCATCCGTTCAAGCTATATGAACGAATTATTCCAGCCCCGATCACTCCACTCATAGAAGAAAATCCGGCTTCCGACCTACGCGGTCTTGCACAGGTCAGGTATTAAATCTAACCCAGCATATCGAAGACGGCTTCGAGAAACTTCTTGTCAGTGGTGTTCCCTTTGATGACGTAAGTGCGGCCTGGGACACGGTAAGGAAACAGAACACCTATCTACTTTCTGCGGTTGTGCTCATTTGGATATACACGTATCCTGTAACTCTTCGTCCAAATTTGATGATCTTTGCTCTCCCGCTAACGATTTTACAATTTTAGGGCCCCTCAGTGAATGGGGGTGCTATAAATGATTTTCAGAGCTCTGTGTTTTCCAAAGTATTAACTGTGCAAATATAATTGATGCATGAACAGAACCTCAAACTTACCAAGTTTGCGTTTTACACTCTTCTCTTGTGCTCTTTCCACTTTTCTATGAGTGCCCCTCTCGTCACACGACACACGTCCAAGCGGTACTCAAATCCGTTCCATGCCTTATATAGCACCATCCTTTCACTTGTCATCACAGCGTCACTGATGCTTTCTCTGAGCAGTTCCAGTGTTCTTGGCACGGTCCATGTGTTTACGGCACGGTTCTTTTCAATCATTCCTTCTGAATGCGTGCTGAACTGCTGTAACAGATAAACATCTCGCATATTTCAACATAGAAAAACTCCTTTCTCGCTTCGTTGTCGTTTTGTCAAGGCACTGCATTCGTAACGCCAATTGGTGGACACAATGCTAACTCAGTGAGTTACGGTTCTGTTCATGCATCAGTAATCCATTCATCTGTTGTGTGTGAATTCCTAAGAGACCAAACTGCTGAGATCATCGGTCACTATAGTTATACATTACTTACGCGAACTTAAACCAACTTATGCGAAGAACAACATACACATACACACACACACACATACACAGCCATGCCCGAAAGAAGATTCGAACCTCTGGCGGGAGGGGCCGCGCAATCCGTGACATAGCGCCCGAGACCGCGGGCCGCTCCAAGCGGCGCATCAGTCATGTTTGAACACGTAATATCTTGGAGAATATAGAATTCTGAAAATCAATGAATCATTTATAGTTGTCCTGTATTATGACCTTTTTTTTTAATGGGTGCTTGCAGCGGGAATTTACACTGAAGCGGCAAAGAAAGTCGTATAGGCATGGGTATTCAAATACGGATGGTTGAAATGGCTCTAAGCACTATGGCACTTAACGTCTGAGGTCATCAGTCCCCTAGACTTCGAACTACTTAAACCTAACTAACCTAAGGACATGACACACATCCATGCCCGAGGCGACCGTAGCAGCAGCGCGGTTGCAGACTGAAGCGCCAAGAACCGATCGGCCACAACGGCCGGCCATTCAAATACAGAGATATGTAAACAGGCAGAATATGGCGCTGTGGTCGGCAACGCCTATATAAGACAAAAAATGTCTGGCGCAGTTGTTACTGCTGCTGCAATGGCAAGTTATGAAGATTTAAGTGAGTTTGAACGTGGTGTTATACTGGGCGCGCGAGCGATGGGACACAGCATCCCCGAGGTAGAGATGGAGATTTTCCCGTGTGACTATTTTACGAGTGTACCGTGAAAATCAGGAATCAGGAAAAACATCAAATTACCGACATCACTGCGGCCGGAATAAGGTCCTGCAAGAACGGGGCCAACGATGACTGAAGAGAATTGTTCAACGTGACAGAAGTGCAGCCCTTCCGCAAATTTCTGCAGATTTCAACGCTGGGCCATCAACAAGTGTCATCGTGTGAACCATTGAAGGAAGGATCATCGAGATGGGCTTTCGGAACCGAAGGCTCACTGTGTACTCTTGATGACTGCACGACAGAAATCTTTACGCCTCGCATGGGACCGTAACACTGACATTGGACTGCTGATGACTGGAAACATGTTGCCTGGTCAGACGAGTCTCGTTTCAAATTGTATCGAGCGGATGGACATGTACGGGTATGGAGACAACCTCATGAATTCTGGACTCGCAAGTCAGCAGGGGACTGTTCAAGCTGGTGGAGGCTCTGTAATGGTGTGGAGCGTGTGCAGTTGAAGTGATATGGGGCCTCGGATCCGTCTACATATGACTCTGACAGGTGACACTTACATAAGCATCCTGTCTGATCACCTGCATCCATTCATGTCCATTATGCATTCCGACGGAGTTGGGCAATTCCAGTAATACAATGCGACACCCCACACGCCCAGAATTGCTACAGAGTGGTTCCAGAAACACTCTTCTGAGTTTAAACACTTCCGCTGGCCAACAAACTCGCCGAACATGCGCGTTATTGAGCATATCTGGGATGCCTTGCAATGTGCTGTTCAGAAGAGATCTCCACTTCCTCGTACTCTTACGGATTTATGGATAGCCCTGCAGGGTTCATGGCGTCAGTTCCCTCTAGCACTAATTGAGTCATTAGTCGAATCCATGCCATATCGTGCTGCGGCAGTTCTGCGTGCTCGCGGTGGCCGTACACAATATTAAGCAGGTGTAGCAGTTTCTTTGACTTTTCAGTGTAGCATCCAGGGTATGACACATTTTAGTACAAAGTGAAAGAGGATTACCACCTCTGGTGTCCGCCCCCAGTAGCTGAGTGGTCAGCGTCATCATCATCATTTCATCTCCATCGACGCGCAAGTCGCCGAAGTGGCGTCAAATCGAAAGACTTGCACCAGGCGAGCAGACTACTCGACGGGAGGCCCTCGTCACACGCCATAGAATAGACCACCTCTGGGTAAAAAGTAAAGTAAAGTCATACTTTATTGTTTGCTGGGGGACCACGAAGAACAGGTTCAGCCACCTAACTGGAAAAGTTTTCCCGACCTCCACGCACACTGCCAGCTTTCTTTCGCAAAGTTTGAGAGTTGTGCACTTACGCTTCAGTCTGGAACCGCGCGACCGCTACTGTCGCAGGTTCGAATCCTGCCTCGGGCATGGATGTGTGTGATGTCCTTAGCTTAGTTAGGTTTAAGTAGTTCTAAGTTCTAGGGGACTGATAGCCTCAGATGTTAAGTCCCATAGTGCTCAGAGCCATTTGAACCATTTTTTTGTGCACTTACGTGTGCAGGTGACTGTAATGGGTGTGTGCGCTATGTGGCGTCATATTTGTGTTGGATGATGATGATGATGATGATGATGATGATGATAAGAGAAGGGAGGATGAAACCCGGTGCAGGCACATAGCTTGCTCCTCTCGAATAGCACCGATGAGGTCTTCGAACTTAACTTCCCTGTCCGACGGACGGATCACCATTAGCAATGTCACATGATCACACATCATGAGACACTGTGGAGAGATTTGAAATGGAGTTCAAGACATGGGTGTAAAATCTGGTGACCCCATCTCCCCTTTGTTATGAAGACACAGGAAAAGCGGCCAATAGCACGTGGCATACCCAGCTGATTACCCGTCCAAGTACTGGCCACTTCCGACGTTGCTTAACTTCGGTGATCTGTGAGGAAACGGTGTATCCAACGATGCAGTGTCTTTGGCTCCATCTCGAG
The DNA here is from genome assembly GCF_023898315.1 of Schistocerca nitens. Classification (NCBI taxonomy): domain Eukaryota; kingdom Metazoa; phylum Arthropoda; class Insecta; order Orthoptera; family Acrididae; genus Schistocerca; species Schistocerca nitens. The sequence goes on along the minus strand of NC_064619.1, from coordinate 476,069,799 downwards.
ATGCCAACCAGCCACTTTCGCAGCGCTCCCTACCGGAATCCCCAGGGCAGTCCGCGCAGCAGCAGACGCGGCGACCTTGGCAGAGCACTGGGGCCGCGACGGTCGTACGCAGCCGGCGTGCCGCGTCGCCGGGCAGTGACAGTGGCCGCTGCCCGCTGCCCGCTGCCCACTGGCCAATGGGCGAGGAATGCCAACCCAGCCCGCAACTGGGTCGGTCGCTCCTACCTGCGGCAATCGGCGGCGCGGCACAAACGGTCGGAAGCGCCGGCTAAATTTGTTCCTCTAGCCTCCATCGATCTGCACTAACGTTAATACGAGGAAGTTTGTGCCTTTTACCATCGAGGCTGCTAGTGCTCTAGAACCTTAGTACTCTCCCTGGTTCAAAATGGCTCTGAGCACTATGCGACTTAACTTCTGAGGTCATCAGTCGCCTAGAACTTAGAACTAATTAAACATAACTAACCTAAGGACATCACACACATCCATGCCCGAGGCAAGATTCGAACCTGCGACCGTAGCGGTCGCTCGGATCCAGACTGTAGCGCCTAGAACCGCACGGCCACTCCGGCCGGCACTCTCCCTGGTATTACAACTTGCTAATAAATTATATCGGGGTCAATCGGTATTCTGAGCTCAAATCTCGAACAAAATAACCTGTTCTATGACAATCACCTTCGATTCCAAAAACAATCATCCTGAACACCATGCTGTCAGGTACATTAATTATTTCTTGGCTTTCAGAAAGCATTTGATTCAGTATGACGCCAAAGCTTATTAACCTTAGAGCGCTAAAAGAAGAAAAATGTTTCATTACTTCTAAGCCATCGTAAATTTTACTACTACAAATTTTATTGAAAAGAGTTATAACTTATAAATTACGCACGAGTTAATTGTAAATATTAATCTCCAGTGGTATTTTACACACAAAATAGGTACGAAATATCCTGATTTATTCCCTGTAACGACAATTTTACTGCTCAAAATATTTTTGGGAAAAAAGCATAACTGATATTATGCACTAGTTTAAAATTTTTACAATTTTTATAACGCCAAGAGTATTTTACACACAAAATGAGTAGAGAGTCCTCTGCTTTAGATACTTCATTACAATCTACGCAAGTTCTAACTCAGCGTACTGCACAAATAGCCCTTGAGCAGTGGTTACAGAAGGTTACTGTCATTCTTCCTTTGCTCAAAGGACAACATGAGTATAATTTTCTCCCTTGAGGATGTTGTAGGTTCTGCTGCTGCTACTCAGGTGAAGCTCTTCATGCAAATCACCCAGTATGTTAGCGTCAAGATCAAACTCAGTACCATCCACACTGTGCTCATTTCAGTAGCAAGAGACGAGGTTAGCACTGAAGGTCAATTTGATATACACTATCACTCTTCTGGCTGTGACTGCTTGATACACTGAGGTGACAAAGGTCATTGGATACCTCCCTTCGCTCAGCGTAGCGCAGCATCTCGACATGTCATGGACTTAACAAATCGTTGGAAGTCCCCTACAGGATAACTGAGCCATGCTGCCTCTATACCTGTCCATAGCTGCGAAAGTGTTGCCAGTGAAAGATTTTGTGCACGAACAGACCTCAGGATTATGTCCCATAAATGTTCGATGGTTGGCCAAAGCATAGGCTCGAACTGTCCAGAATATTCTCCAAACCAATGGTGAACAACTGAGGCCCGATGAAGGCACTTTGTCATCTTTAAAAATTCCACCGTTAAATAGCTGCAAATGGTCTCCAAGTAGCCGAACGAAAACATTTCCAGTCAATGATCGGTTCAGTTGGACCAGAAGACACAGACCATTCCATGTAAACACAGACCATTCCATTATCGAGCCATCATCAGCTTACACAGTGCCTTGTTGACAACTTGGGTCTATGCCTTGGTGGGGTCAGCGCCACAATCGAACCCTACCATCAGCTCTTACCAACTGAAATCCGGACTTATCTGACCAGGACACGGTTTTTCAGTCGTCAAGGGTCCAACCGAAATGGTCACGAGCCCAGGAAAGGCGCTGCTGGGTTAGCGATGTCGTGCCGTTAACAAAGGCACCCGCGTCGGTCGTCTGCTGCCATAGCCCATTAACGCCATATTTCTCCGCACTGTCCTAACGGATACGTTCGTCGTAAGTCCAACATTGATTTCTGGGGTTATTTCACACAGTGTTGCTTGTCTGTTAGCACTGACAACTCTAAGCAAACGCCGCTGCTTTTGTAGTTAAGTGAAGGCCCTCGGCCACTGAGTCGTCCGTATTGAGAGGCAATGCCTGAAATTTAGTATTCTCGGCACGAGACACTGTGGATCTCGGAATATTAAATCCCTAACGATATACGAAATGGAATGTCCCATACTTCTAGCACCTACTACTATACTGTGCTCAAAGTATGCTAAATCCTGTCGTGTGGCCATAATAATATCGGAAACTATGCCATGTGTGTATTTGCGTATCGCTATCCCACGACTTTTGTCAGGTCGGTGGATTTCACCTAAGTAGCCGCAATAACATAAATTCTAAGCGATAAAACAAATATACCGACTATTAGAAAACAACTACATAGTTACTAAACATCTCAATATTTACGACAAGAGAACCACTATCAGGAAAACATTGGAGACAGAAAATAATTCAAATGGTTCAAATGGCTCTGAGCACTATGAGACTTAACATCTGTGGTCATCAGTCCCCTAGAACTTAGAACTACTTAAACCTAACTAACCTAAGGACATCACACACATCCATGCCCGAGGCAGGATTCGAACCTGCTACCGTAGCAGTCGCGCGGTTCCGGACTGAGCGCCTAGAACCGCTAGACCACCGCGGCCGGCCAGAAAATAATTCAGACATTGTTAAGAAGAATGTTTGCCATGAAGGCACTTAAAAAAATTTGTCTCCCATGTGTCGAGATTGGTGAGAACGAGAAAGAGATGCCAAGTGCATTAGCAAATCTTATGAGAGTTTACTAATCTATGGTTAATGTTAGTGCCGCCGTATGGGTTACCGGACTGAGGACTTTTTGGTACGAAGGACGCAGCACATTTTCTTGGCTGTAGAGTCACTGACAGATGTAGAGTAGCTTCAGATGTGCTCCAAGAAAGTATGTTGGGACCTTATTGTCGGTTTTATGCGTTAATGACCTGGGGGACATTATTATTAATAACCTCAGATATTTGGCAGGTGACGCAGAAGTGTATAATGAAGTAAAAATCGAAGTACTTTCCTACTCTGGAAATTACTATAGGAGAGCAATTATAGAAATCGTGCAGCGCTGCTCTTGGCAAGGTCTACATCTAAATCGACATGACTACTCTACAGTTCACACTTAATTGCGTTGCAGAGGGTTTTCTAACCACCTGTGGACTATCTCTAAAAATGGCTCTGAGTGCTATGGGACTTAACATCGGAGGTCATCAGTCCCCTAGAACTTAGAACTACTTAAACCTTACTAACCTAAGGACACCACACACATCCATACCCGAGGCAGGATTCGAACCTGCGACCGTAGCGGTCGCGCGGTGTCAGACTGAAGCGCCTAGAACCGCTCGGCCACAATGGCCAGCTGGACTATCTTTACCGTTGCACTCTCTAACAGCGCTTGGGAAAAATGAACACTTAGATCTTTCCGTACAACCGCTGATGTGTCTTATTTTATCTTATTTTATAATGATGATCATTTCTCTCTGTGTAGGCGAACGCCCAAAAAGTAATTTCGCACCCAGAGAAGAAAGTTGACGATTGAAATTTCATGAGGAGATGTAGCCGTAATGGAAAAGACCTTGCTTTACTGATTGCCATCCCAATTCGCTTATTATAGCCATGTCACTCTCTCCCCTATTTTACGATAGTACAAAACGAGATGTCCTTTGAACTTTTCTGAATTCCTGGGTCAGTCCTATCTGGTGAAATGAAATGTCGTGTAGCAGGGCCTGCCGTCGGGTAGACCGGTTGCCTGGTACAAGTCTTTTGAGTTGACGCCACTTCTGGGACTTTCCTGCCGCTGGGGATGAAATGATGATGAAGACAACACAACACCCAGTCCCGACCCAGCCGAGAATCGAATCCGAGCCCCTTTGCACAGCATTTGGCCGCGCTGACCACTCAGCTGTCGAGGTGGACAATGCTATCTGGTAAGGATTCCATACAGCACAGCAACATTCTAGCAGAGGACGGAGAAGCGTAGCATAGGCAGTTTGTTTAGCGAACAGCTGCATCTTCTAAGTATTCTGCCAATAAAAAATAGTCTTTGGTTCGCCTTTCCCTCAACGTTATCTGTGTGATTGTTTCATTGTAAGTGGTACGTAATTGTGACTCCTTTTTATTTAGTTGAACTGTCAGCCTTTAGATTTGTGTAACGGAAATTTAATTGATTTCTTTTAGTATTCATGTGGATGACCTCACACTTTTCCTTAATGAGAGATAATTGCCACTTTTCGCACCATACAGATATCGTGTGTGAGTCGTTTTGCAATTGGTTTTAATCTTCTGATGGCTTTACTATTTGATGAAAGACAGCATTATCTCCAAAAAATCTAAGAGGGCTCCTCAGATTGTTTCCTAAATCACTTACATAGATCAGGAACAGCAGAGGGCCTATAACACTTCCTAGGGGAACGCTATGCATCGGTTCTGTTCCATTCGATGATTTTCCGTCGATTACTGCGCATTCTGATCTTCCTGACAAGAAATCACCAATCCAGCAGCGCAACTGAAGTGGTACCCCACAAGCACGCTATTTCACTAAAAGCCTCTTGTGAGGAACGGTCTCAAAAGCCTTCTGGAAACTCTAGAAACATGGAATCAGTTTGAGATCCCTGTGGATAGCACTTATTACTTCGTATGATTAAAGTGTTTGTGTTTCACAAGAACGATATTTTCTGAATCCTTGCCGACTATGCGCCGGTAGACCGTTACCTTCGATGTAATTCATAATGTTTACAAACAGTATATGTTCCAAAATTCTTGTGCTCATCGTATTTTTTGCTGAAGGAATTTCGAAAATCTGTGTTTAATAATCCCGCTTTAGTGGCGCTGTAATCGGTAATATAAAGATTGGTATCGTGCAGCGAAGTTATTGATTGTGCCCTGCTGCTGGTGTACTTTACATACAGCCAGAATCTCTTTGGATTTGGCATCAGATTCCGAGAGAGAGTTTCGTTGTGGAAGCTACTAAAAGCATCTTGCATTCAAGCCCACACTAAATTTCGAGTTTTACTAAAACATCGCCCATGTTGGCAATTTTGTGTTCTTTTAAATTTGGGATGCTTTTTTCGTTGCTTCTGCTACGATGTTGTGACCTGTTTTGACTACCAAGGCGTATGAATATCATCTTATATTAATGTATTCGGTGTAAATCTCTCAGTTACCTCTGACTGCAACGCAGTGTGAAGCGTGTACCTGTGTCGTGAGGTTGACAAAGAGGATTGATTTTCCACCGGAGTGTTGGGTTTTTGTTCCTATGAATGAAGGGAAAGAACAATTTGAAAACCTGTGCTGACACGTAGCCCACTCCTCTCGAACAGCACTAAGGGGATCTCTGAGTTCAACGCCCCCGACTGACGCACGGATGACTAATGAAAGTGCAACATGCCCTCACTTTATGAGGCATTGCGTACGGGTTTGGAAATGAATCCAGAACAATGGCGCAAAGGCCGGTGATCAGGAACTTTACGGCACCACCTCTCCTCCATTTCCGGCCAATTACTGACAGTGAAAATTTTCCTCCACAAGGAATCGAACCGGTTTTTCTCCAAATCGAACACCACCGCACAGGAGTACGTTGGTCGCCATGGCTGTGGAGACGGGTTGTAATGTTCTGTCAGAAAAAAATCACAACAGTATTCGGTTCCTAATACTGTTTCAAAGTGGTGTAAGGTACGGCAGCTCACTATAAATTTTCAGAAATATAAAACGGCGCACTTCAGTAAACGATAAAAACATATTATCATTTGACTAACATATGGATGAGTCACTATTTGAATGAGCCACCTCATACTGGGTGTAACAAATTGTGTAGACATAAAATGTAATGATCACAAAGGCTCAGTCGTTGGTAGCAGGTGGCAGACTTCGGCTCATTGACAGCATACTAGGAAAATGCAGCCACTCCGTAAAGACAAAAATGGTTCAAATGGCTCCGAGCATTATGCGACTTAACTTCTGAGGTCATCAGTCGCCTAGAACTTGGAACTAATTAAACCTAACTAACCTAAGGACATCACACAAATCCATGCCCGAGGTAGGATTCGAACCTGCGAGCGTAGCGTCCGTAAAGACAATTACTTACAAAGTACACGAGCCATTCATCTTAGAATATTACTCACACTTTACCAGAAAGAAGTAACAAGGGATACTGAATGGAAATGATTGTGCGGCATTGTTGGTCGGGAGGCACCATTCGGGGGAGTTCGGCCGCAGTATAGCAAGTCCTTTTTAGTCGACGCCACTTCGGCAAATTGCGTGTCAATGATGAAAATGGTGGTGAAGGACACACAACACCCAGTCCCCTGCCAGGAATCGGACCCAGACCCCCTGCGTGGTAAGCGGTAACGCTACCGTTACTGACTGTTGTACAAAGAAGAGCAGCAGGAATGGTCACTGGTCTGTTTGATCTATAGGCATCTAAGAAATCATTCTTCTCGTGCTTCGTACGCGAATAGTATGCGAAGAAGCCTAATGAACAGTACTGTGGGAAGTGCACTTCACAGTGGTTTGCAGAGTATATAGATGTAGACATAAATATGGCTGCAATACACAAATCTTTATTTACGATGGGTATATTGCCAGACATAGGCGACAAAAATAAAGAAGCTGACATACTTTTTTTACTTTCTGCCCATAATGTCGGCACAGCCGATTTCTATTAGTTTTATGAACAAAATCGGTGTAGTTTTGAGAGAACTTTCTGCATTCAGATTTTAACCAGTTATACCACTCCATGCATTAGAACCTCCTGTAAGATTTTACCGCATCTCTCCTTTCTGATATATCAAACGAACAAATACTGTCTGCGCTTTGAAATGGAAAGTATTACATTTACACGTATCGCTCCAGTGCAGCATGTGGGCAGTGCTCAAAGATTTGCACAGATCTGCGTGCAGTTTTGTCGACGATACTGGAGAAAGACCATATCTACATCTACATCTATACTCCGCAAGCCACCCAACGGTGTGTGGCGGAGGGCACTTTACGTGCCACTGTCATTACCTCCCTTTCCTGTTCCAGTCGCGTATGGTTCGCGGGAAGAACGACTGCCGGAAAGCCTCCGTGCGCGCTCGAATCTCTCTAATTTTACATTCATGATCTCCTCGGGAGGTATAAGTAGGGGGAAGCAATATATTCGATACCTCAGGAAACGCACCCTCTCGAAACCTGGACAGCAAGCTACACCGCGATGCAGAGCGCCTCTCTTGCAGAGTCTGCCACTTGAGTTTGCTAAACATCTCCGTAACGCTATCACGCTTACCAAATAACCCTGTGACGAAACGCGCCGCTCTTCTTTGGATCTTCTCTACCTCCTCCGTCAACCCGACCTGGTACGGATCCCACACTGATGAGCAATACTCAAGTATAGTTCGAACGAGTGTTTTGTAAGCCAGCTCTTTTGTTGATGGACTACATTTTCTAAGGACTCTCCCAATGAATCTCAACCTGGCACCCGCCTTACCAACAATTAACTTTATATGATCATTCCACTTCAAATCATTCCGTAGGCATACTCCCTGATATTTTACAGAAGTAACTGCTACCAGTGTTTGTTCCGCTATCATATAATCATACAATAAAGGATCCTTCTTTCTATGTATTCGCAATACATTACATTTGTCTAAGTTCAGGGTCAGTTGCCACTCCCTGCACCAAGTGCCTATCCGCTGCAGATCTTCCTGCATTTCGCTGCAATTTTCTAATGCTGCAACTTCTCTGTATACTACAGCATCATCCGCGAAAAGCCGCATGGAACTTCCGACACTATCTACTAGGTCATTTATATATATTGAGAAAAGCAATGGTCCCATAACACTCCCCTGTGGCACGCCAGAGGTTACTTTAATGTCTGTAGACATCTCTCCATTGAGAACAACATGTTGTGTTCTGTTTGCTAAAAACTTTTCAATCCAGCCACACAGCTGGTCTGATATTCCGTAGGCTCTTACTTTGTTTATCAGGCGACAGTGCGGAACTGTATCGAACGCCTTCCGGAAGTCGAGGGAAATGGCATCTACCTGGGAGCCTGTATCTAATATTTTCTGGGCCTCATGAACAAATAAAGCGAGTTGGGTCTCACACGATCGCTGCTTCCGGAATCCATGTTGATTCCTACAGAGTAGATTCTGGGTTTCCAGAAATGACATGATACGCGAGCAAAAAACATGTTCTAAAATTCTACAACAAAATTCAACAACCTATAGGTTTGCTTATCTGCTCGACGACCCTTCTTGAAAACTGGGACTACCTGTGCTCTTTTCCAATCATTTGTAACCTTACGTTCCTCTAGAGACTTGCGGTACACGGCTGTTAGAACGGGGTCAAGTTCTTTCGCGTACTCTGTGTAGAATCGAATTGGTATCCCGTCAGGTCCAGTGGACTTTCCTCTGTTGAGTGATTTCAGTTGCTTTTCTATTCCTTGGACACTTATTTCGATGTCAGCCATTTTTTCGTTCGTACGAGGATTTAGAGAAGGAACTGCAGTGCGGTCTTCCTCTGTGAAACAGCTTTGGAAAAAGGTGTTTAGTATTTCAGCTTTACGCGTGTAATCCTCTGTTTCAATGCCATTATCATCCCAGAGTATCTGGATTTGCTGTTTCGATCCACTTACTGATTTAACGTAAGACCAGAACTTCCTAGGATTTTGTGTCAAGTCGGTACATAGAATTTTACTTTCGAATTAACTGAAAGCTTCACGCATAGCCCTCCGTACGTTAACTTCGACATTGTTTAGCTTCTGTTTGTCTGAGAGGTTTTAGCTACCTTTAAATTTGCAGTGAAGCTCTCTTTGCTTTCGCAGTAGTTTCCTAACTTTGTTGTTGAATGACGGTGGGTTTTTCCCGTCCCTCACAGTTTTACTCGGCACGTATCTGTCCAAAACGCATTTTACGATTGCCTTGAACTTTTTCCATAAACACTCAACATTGTCAGTGTCGGAACAGAAATTTTCGTTTTGATGTGTTAGGTAGTCTGAAATTTGCATCCTATTACTCTTGCTAAACAGATAAACCTTCCTCCCTTTTTTTATATTCCTATTAACTTCCATATTCAGGGATGCTGCAACGGCCTTATGATCACTGATTCCCTGTTCTGCACATACAGAGTCGAAAAGTTCGGGTCTGTTTGTTATCAGTAGGTCCAAGATGTTATCTCCACGATTCGGTTCTCTGTTTAATTGCTCGAGGTAATTTTCGGATAGTGCACTCAGTATAATGTCACTCGATGCTCTGTCCCTACCACCCATCCTAAACATCTGCGTGTCCCAGTCTATATCTGGTAAATTGAAATCTCCACCTAAGACTATAACATGCTGAGGAGATTTATGTGAAATGTATTCCAGATTTTCTCTCAGTTTTTCTGCCGCTAATGCTGCTGAGTCGGGAAGTCGGTAAAAGGAGCCAATTATTAACCTAGCTGGGTTGTAGAGTATAACCTCCACCCATAATAATTCACAGGAACTATCCACTTCTATTTCACTACAGAATAAACTACTACTAACAGCGACAAACACGCCACCACCGGTTGCATGCAATCTATCCTTTCTAAACACCGTCTGTGCCTTTGTAAAAATTTCGGCAAAATTTATCTCTGGCTTCTGACAGCTTTCCGTACCTATAACGATTTCAACTTCGGTGCTTTCTATCAGTTCCGGTACTTTACCAACGCAGCTCCGACAGTTTACAATTACAATACCGACTGCTGCTTGGTCCTCGCATGTCCTGACTTTGCCCGCACCCTTTGAGGCTATTGCCCTTTCTGTACTTGCCCGGGGCCATCTAACCTAAAAAACCGCCCAGTCCACGCCACACAACCCCTGCTACCCGTGTAGCCGCCTGTTGGGTGAAGTGGACTCATATCCAGCGGAACCCGAAACCCCACAACCCTATGGCGCAAGTCGAGGAATCTGCAGCCCACACGGTCGCAGAACCGTCTCAGCCTCTGATTCAGACCCTCCACTCGGCTCTGTACCGAAGGTCCGCAGTCAGTCCTGTCGACGATGCTGCAGATGGTGAGTTCTGCTTTCATCCCGCTAGCGAGACTGGCAGTCTTCACCAAATCAGATAGCCAACAGATTATCAATCACAAGAGAGCATTCCTGTATTGATCCTCCATAAGCAGTTTAATACATTATTTTTCATCTGTAACACATCCAAGCACTTTACGTCTACATTTATGTATACCGCCCTGCACCATGACTTCGAGGTCTGTGTCAGCTTCTAAACTGATATTAACACGTTTCGATCCTTTGGTTCTCACAGAAAGCTGAACATCGCATGGCGTAAATTATGCAGCTCCAACAATATAGAGGTTGGTAGAAATAAAACACAGAGGCGACGTTTCTCATTGACAAAATGTATAGCCTTTCCAACAGTATCTTAAGGTGATAATCTATACAGTTAACTTCATCTTCCACAGCGACAGGTTAGCAGATGTCTTGGTGTTCCATTTCGAAGAGCATTGTTTCATCATGTGACATCGGTCTACTCTACTACAGACGATTCTAGGCAATGGATTAACTCTGATAAATGCACTCATTCTTCTCATTAATAATTGAGAAATAACATCTACATGTGAAACGTATATTCGACTGCATGTGTGAGGACACAGTTACGGATTGGGTTACATATGTTTTACATGCTTTAATATAGTGCCTCTGTGTAATACTTACGTCGCCTTTGTTGGAGTGTGTGTTACAATAACACTCGTAATTTACAGGGGCAGGGGAGAGCTAAAAGTGAATGCGGCCAGAGCGTAATTTTCAAGCTTTTCTCAGTTTTAAGTGTCCAATCCACACCAATTCCATGCATTTCGTGGTACTTTTTCTCCAATTATATGTATTTTCAGTCAATTTACTTAATTTTGCAAGATTTTTCGAGATTTTACATATTTCGTCGTTCTTCCCTCAATTTTACGCACTATATGTGGTCAAAAGTGTCCAGACACCCCCAAAAATACGTTTTTCATATTAGGTGCATTGCGCTGCCATCGACTGCCAGGTACTCCATATCAGCGACCTCTGTAGTCATTAGAAATCGTGAGAGAGCAGAACGGGGCGCTCCGTGGAGCTCACAGACTTCGAACGTGGTTAGGTGATCGGGCGTCACTTGTGTCATACATCTGTACGCGAGATTCCACACACTTAAACATACCTAGGTCCACTGTTTCCGATGTGGTAGTGAAGCGGAAACGTGAAGGGATACGTACAGCACAAAAGCTCATAAGCCACACATCACAACGGTAAATGCCAAACGTCGCCTCGCTTGGTGTAAGGAGCGTAAACATTGGACGATTGAACAGTGGAAAAACGTTGTGTGGAGTGTCAAATCAAGGTACACAATGTGGCGATCCGATGGCAGGGTGTGGGTATGGCGAATGACCGATGAACGTCATCTGCGAGCGTGTGTAGTGCCAACAGTAAAATTCGGAAACGGTGGTGTTATTGTGTGGTCGTGTTTTTCATGGAGGGGGCTTGCACCCCTTGTTGTTTTCCGTGGAACTACCACAGCACAGGCCTTCATCGGTGTTTTAAGCACCTTCTTGCTTCCCACTGTTGAAGAGCAATTCGGGGATGGCGATTGCATCTTTCAACACTATCGAGCACCTGCTCATAATGCACGACCTGTGGCAGAATGGTTACACGACCGTGACATCCCTGTAATGGACTGGTCTGCACAGAGTCCTGACCTGAATCCTATAGAACACCTTTGGGATGTTTTTGAACGCCGACTTCGTGCCAGGCCCCACCGACCGACATGCTACCTCTTCTCAGTGCAACACTCCGTGAAGAATGGGCTGCCGTTCCCTAAGAAACGTTTCAGCACCTGATTGAACGTATTCCTCCAAGGGTGGAAGCTGTCATCAAGGCTAAGGGCGGGCCAACACCATACGGAATTCCAGCATTACCGATGGAGGGCGCCACCAACTGGTAATTAATTTTCAGCCATGTGTCCGGATACTTTTGATCACATAGTGTATTTCCCATCAATTTGCCATAATTATACCAGGTTTTCCTCGATTTTTACCGATTTTATGTAATTTTTTTATACTTTTTGATATTTTTCCGCATGTTTATGGTCACATTACCAGCATACCCATGCGTTATTTGGATTTATTTGGAGATATTTGCGTGTCTTATACACCAGACTACCATAAATCCCAAGTATTCCCCTCTTCCCTATTATCTATACGCATGCATTTTGGATAGGAAGATAATGAAAAGCATAGTAACACTTGCCTTGCACCTAGATGAGACTCAACGAGTGGTCCAGGTTGGACATGGTCTGCAGACTCATGTAGCAATGCACTTTATGCAAGCTCAAAATGTGGCACAGTTGTATACCTTCATCTGACTTCCACTCTGCCATGTAGGGATCTGAAACATAGAGTTGACATGTGTACAGAGTTGATTCCTGCTGCTGCTCTGGTATTTTTTCCCATTAGTATATGCTCTTATTGCGTACCAGATGAGCTTCGCTACTTTTGTTGACACATTCCAACTCTGATACGCCCCCACGACCATGTCAGGACATCTACAAACTGTTGATCTCGTGAATTTTTTCACCTCGTTGGACGTCGCAAAGTAATGAGATGCGAATTTTATCCCACATTCGAACATAAAAACTATACCGATTTTGCTCGTAAACTAAAAGAAAATGGACTTTCGTGGAGAGAGTATGTTTATTATCGTCGTAGTTGTGTTTTCCTTTATAAAAGATGTTTATTTATGAGAGGCGCGTTGACATTAAATAACATTCTTCTCCATCGCAGAACTGTGATCGCTTGCAATGGGATGCTGTGGGGGGTGGTCCAGAGTGTGTGAGGTGGCCCACGCAGCTGTGCGAGACCAAGGTAACTTCGTGTCGGTGGCGGTCCTGCGTTGCTATATTTTAGACGAACAAGTTGCAGTTGGTGCGGCGCTCCATTTATCTCCTATTGTTTAGTTGACTGTGCATACTTTTGTGCGGTGATAGACCGTCGCCTCAAGGTGGCCATCGTCCATGGTGGTGTGGTAGAAGGCCGGGTGCGGCCAGCGAAAGCGGGGGGATGGCTGTTGGCTACAGGAAAACCACGAAGCGCTCGGCGATAGCAGTTCACCGTTTGAAAAAGATTGTGTCATACCCCGTAGATGGAGGGAAGGGGGGAGGTAGGAGGGCAGGGGAGACATGAGGGAGGTAGAAGGGCCTTGAATTTACGCAGTTTGTGAGTGTACGTTGAGGAGAACAGATGTTCAACTGCTGCCCACTCTGCAGTGTTTTGGAACAACGATTTTCTACAGTCAAATTGTTGCACTATGACCCATTCATTATGAGTGCTGGTTTTTTCACGACAGTTTCAATGTGTAATTAGAACACTGATGTATTTTTGTACATCAGCTGTGGCTTTGATTACCTGGCCTGCTGGGTGATTATTAAGCACGCTGATGCCACACTGCAATAGACGCAGTCCTCAGCTGTATGCTTACACGTAATAAATTTACTTAAATCCTCTCTATACAACACCAGCATCTCATCAGTTGAATATATTACCCACCATAAAGAAAAAAAAAAGAAAAAAAATAGTACCTTACACTCCAGCCTTTTTCTCGCCCGCTTGTAGGTGAGGGATAGAGTTTGAGTGCGCCTGCCACTAGTTTTGTGTGGTATCGTGAAATTTTTTCCCAGCAGGATAACACCAGTTGTATGGCATCGTCATTTTTTTAGGTGTATTGTGATTTTAGTCAGTTCTTGTGTAGCGCTAAGCATATAGTTGTGTAATTAGGACCTATCTCTGTGATTAATTACGTAATTAGGACCGACATTTACTTCAGTTTCCAAACCAAAATAAATAAAGTACACTAACCTAGCCGACCTTTCCAGCATCTGGGCAGCTTCCCTGTGTTGCGGGGTGCATTGGAGCTTTCCATTCAGAAGGACCATGTTTCGAGTACCGAAAAGGGCATCGCCAGTTTTAATTTTCCACCAATTCCAAATAGGGTGGGGTGGGACGTCAGCACAGCTTGGGGACAAAGAAATTCCTACCAGAATTCGAAATTCCCGCCAGAATTCGAAATTCCCGCCAAAATTCTAAATTCCCATCATAGGGCAGGTGGGGGAGGAGTAGCGGTAGGGTGCAGAAACCCACAAGCCAACTTGGGAAAACACATGATGTCATCTGGGAATGGCGGTTTTGGGTGGCCACTGTTTGGGGGGGGGGGATAATTAATTGATCAGTTTAATTAATTTGCATATCAATTTGATATCAAAATTGGGGATATACCACCATTACCCTACGATTTCCATACGACGCTTTTGCATCACAGAATATTCACGTAAAACGGACAGATGTGGACTCACAGGATTGGTAGACAGCGACTATGCTGTGCTGAGCAATCATATTTATGTTAATGTTCACTTACACATATCATTTAAGCACAGCCCGCATCTCGTGGTCGTGCGGTAGCGTTCTCGCTTCCCACGCCCGGGTTCCCGGGTTCGATTCCCGGCGGGGTCAGGGATTTTCTCTGCCTCGTGATGGCTGGGTGTTGTGTGCTGTCCTTAGGTTAGTTAGGTTTAAGTAGTTCTAAGTTCTAGGGGACTTATGACCACAGCAGTTGAGTCCCATATTGCTCAGAGCCATTTGAACCATTTAAGCACAGCCTGGTCTATGCATGTTAATGTCAGGAAAGCAGCTGACGGTGACTTCAAAGTTAAAGCGCAAATTGAGAATGTATAATGAGGTACGAAGATGGGGCTCATTCAGATAGCGTGGCGGAAACTGTGTGGAAAATTGACTTATATATTGAGGTGCAGCTGATGGCTAAATAAGACACATTTTGTCTCGGCATTCCCGTCTTTGACAACAGCAATATTGGTGCAGCAGTTACTCAGTGTACTTGGTGTTGCAACGTTAAAATTAACAGCTCGAGTGGCATCACACGACGTATTTCTAAAGCTACGAAGTTCCGTGAACACGTATGGTTGTAGGAAGTGTTACGTGGTGCAGTGGAACGAGAGTAGACCTGTGGTATTGATTTGCTTAAAATAGTGCGAGAACTGAGATAGAAAAGTGCTTCTTTGTGATTTTGGTCACTCAGTCATTCTAAGATCAACAAAAGTTCATTGCAAGATGGTATATCAACTCCAATAGGGGGCATGCTGTAAAAGTGGTATTAAAATAATACAAAATAGTTATTAGCTAAGTACTGACAGATCTACTTAAGTATTGATTGTATGCATGGTATTCCCTCCAACTATTAAAGAATGTTCCACTAAAACTAGAGTCTTCCATGCCTTACGGATAGGTATAGATTCCATCCTGATTTAGAAATATAATCTGCTTACAACGAAAATACAGCACATCCAGCGAAGCAACGGAATCAGTCGTCTGTAACACAGCTACAAAACGTCCGTCAGGGCTATTTAAGTAAAGCGCTTCTATGCGTGGTACTCCCTCCCACCATTAACAAATGTGCCATTAAAACTACAGTGTAATGACATAGTTTCAGAGACGTCACTGATATCACACAGATATTGTTTTATGTGTACAAACTGAAGCGGCGTGTGAAAATTTGTACCAAGGCTGGGAATCGAGCCGAGGTCTCCTGTATACTGGGTACTTGCATTAGCCACTAAGCCACTTCGGCACAGCGGGTCACACAACTGCAAGGATTACACTGGCACACCTCCCTCCTCGATCCAAATTCTCAACGCCGCCCAGTCTACTTTGAATTCCCCCTTAACCAAGAAGTAAGACTTGCAAGACTTTTCACAAGACCACCTGACATTACATTTTCATTTCCCAGATACGACAGAATCTATTTAATTCTGCAGGTTTTCGTAGCCGTTGTCACTGTATAGTTAAAATCTTTTGGGTTATTAGGCCGCGTCATATTTCTACTAAAATGATCGACGTTTCGACCTCTCTGCTGGGATATTCCTCAGGATCTTCTGGTGTCCACTACTGCTAGAACACTGTCAGAGACGACCTTTTTTCCCTCCTTTATTGAATTTCGATTCCCCCCTAAGGGGGCAGGCTGTCAGCAGCTTAGTACGCTGCTACAGACTTTTTAAAACGTAAGAAGAAGATAAGAAACAATAAAAGCAGGCGATAAAACGGTGACTTAAATTGTAAAACGGCGGAAAATTGTGGAAAGTTAAAACATAAAACAAAGGGTTGGCAATGCTAATAAAATACACAGGAAGCAGACAGGTAACATAGTAGACAGACAATTAAAAAACATGGCGACAGTCTGGTTTCTGTTCGCAAGAGATATAAAAGTCACACCCAGCGACGGTATGATGTCCGTTCGCAATACTTCAGAAAAGACACACAACACTGAACACTCACTGTAAACACTGCACGAAAATGTCGGCATGAAGATGACACACCCTAGCCAAGGGCAGATGGGGGGGGGGGGGGGGGGGAGGACCTGGACAGATGAGAGGAAAACCAAGGAGGGAGGAGAGGAAAAACGAGGGGGGGGGGAACCAAAGGAGGGAGAGGACTCATAAGGGGGGGAGGGGCAGGGCAGACGCGAGAGGGAATGGGGAAAGGCAGAGGAGGGAAATGCAAAAGGACTCGGAGGAGAGAAGGGGGCAGAGAGAGGGTAAGTGGGGAAAAAAGAGGATGGAAGGGGAAGAGAGGGAGCCCAGGAAAAGGACGGAGCAAAGAAGGGGTGAGGATCAGAGTTGATAGGAGGGATAAATGGAGGGAGAGAGGGCATCATCCAGGAGTGGGAGTTGATGGAAGCCACCTTGGGAAAGGAGATGAAGGGTGTAGAGATGGAGGGTAGGGGGGACACAACTGTGAAGACGTGGCAGGGGGCGGGGATGGGAGAGGAGCAACCAGGGGGTGAGGGGGATCAAGGCAGCGGGAGGTGTAGAGTATGCGGATATGTTCGAGGAATAGGAGCAGATGGGGGAAAGGAATGAGGTCATAGAGGATCCGCGTGGGGGATGGGAGGCATATACAGAAGGCGAGGCGGAGTGCATGACGCTGAAGGATCTGGAGGGACTTATAGAATTTGGGGGGACGGGGGGGGGGGGCAGATATCCAGGTGGGACTGGCATAACAGAGGATGGGACAGATTAAGGATTTGTAGGTGTGGAGGATGGTAGAGGGGTGCAAGCCCTTTGTCCGGCCAGAGAGGAGTTTGAGGAGTCGGAGTTGGTTGTGCGCTTTGGATTGGATGGGCAGAGATGGCGGGGGATACGCGGCCGCGGTGTGCGAGCGCCATAAACAACGCGGTGCAAATCACCTCGGCGGACAATAATGTTTTGGGTAAACATTCCCCCTCCCTTGCTCTGTTCCGTTTCGAATGTAGCCAACGACGGCGACCAACCAATAGCAGTAGCAGAAATTTCAACCAATATCCCTTTTCCACTGTAAGTGTGCAATAGTGCCTTTCTATCCAGTGACGATGGGCCGCCAATGGTATCCACAGGATATTAGCCAACAACGCCCCTTCTTCTGCACAGAGCGGGAATATTACCTATGACTATGGCCCATCCAATAGTGGCCATATGAATTTTAACCAAAACTGTCACTTCTCCAGCATGAACGCGAGAAAACTCCCTTTTATAAGAGGACGCGACACTCGTCTCTGACAGTGTTCTAGCAGTAGTGGACACCAAAAGATCGTCGGGAAAAACACAGCAGAGGGGTTGAAACGTCGATCATTTTAGTAGAAATATGACGCGGCCTAATATCCCAGAAGATTTTAGCTACAACGACAGAATCTACTGTTTTTCTATGCTTCGGAATTCATAAAACAGTCAGATTCAGCGTGCCTCCTAGTATCCCTCCCACTGTTGCCTACGTCTTCCTTAGTAGGCTTACTCCTTCTCGACTCGTATGCCAGTCCGCGCCGGGCTGTCTGCTACTGCCCTACTGCAGCGCTACTCATTCGCTGCTGGAGTACTGGTTAATCTTTGAGTTTTCCTGTCCCTGTTAACAGGTTGAACTAGAAGTTTCACTAGAATTTGGGACCAGTCAATCTAACGAGCTAATAAAATTTCACTTCATGAAACATTTTGTTCGTAACGAAGAACAATGTCGACGTTTTCTGTCAAAGCTGGGCACTGTCTAAGTGACCGAAATTTCAAAATTGTGGGTGAAATTGAAATGCATAAAGTTCACAGTTAAAAAATTTTAGTAGGTTGGCTATTGTAGTATTCTATTAAATCTCGCTCACAGAATCGGTCGGCAGCTGAATTTACTTGTGCTATTTCATGGCAAACTTAACGCTCTGTTGTGCGCGACGGACGAAGGAAGCAGTACGCCTGTTCAAATAAATGGCTCTGAGCACTATGGGACTTAACATCTATGGTCATCAGTCCCCTAGAACTTAGAACTACTTAAACCTAACTAACCTAAGGACAGCACACAACACCCAGTCATCACGAGGCAGAGGAAATCCCTGACCCCGCCGGGAATCGAACCCGGGAACCCGGCTGTGGGAAGCGAGAACGAGTACGCCTGCCATACCGAATATTTTTGTGCTCTACCCTTGAATTACTACATTTCGAAATGGAGACTGCTGCGAAAGGTATTTAATTGCATACACATCACTATTTAACTGTTCAGTCAAGTACTGACAACCTTATTTTTCCACATTAACTTTTGTTCAGAAAAATGAATTAAAGAACTATACAGCAAAATGAAAACAGGGAGATAAATTCCGCATTGTAAGATACTTCGCTGCTTTTTAAGTTGTCGCTTAAAACAGATGATATTTTCTGCATGAAACACCACACTTTTGAGTTGACAGTTACAGTACGCTTTCATTTGAGGATTTTCCTGAAAATAAATTAAAAAGTATAGGATTCAGTCCAGTTTTGTACATTAATCGATGTTGTTGGAACTAGCGCAAAGAAATAAGTAATTCTGAAAATGAAAAATGTAAGAATAAGGAAAGCTATATTTTAACGTCCATTACATAGAACAGCGCATTTACAGTACGCAGTTTAGATAACGCCACAGAGTATACAAAGCAGTCATAGAAGTCTATTACATTCCGTGCACTGCACTTCGCCGCATACACTTTCACATACGAAATTATTGTTCATATATCTTCAACACCCCTCTTTGAACTGATATTTCGGATGTCACTTTCACAAGTCAAACCATATTGTCTCAATGAATTCCCAAATTTCTCCTGTTCAAGGGCTTGGTTAGTAGATCAGGCAACATCTCTTTTGCGCATAAATATACTCCAGTATTCCCTGGCTCTTTGTGATTTCTATAAGATGGTGCTTTGTATCGATGTGTTTGGTTCTGACACTAGTAACATTACTACTCCTTTGTTGTCAAAGAATATGTCCTGATGCTTCTCGAATTGTGTGTCACAAAGCCATATACTCAGCTTCTACCGTGCTCAAGGCTTCTGTTTTCTGTCTTTTTACAGGACCAGGATATGTCATCCCATTAATCTAAAGCAACATGCAGTAATACAATGTCTGCTCTCCAACTCACTTGCCCTATGTGCACCACTATAGCCCTCGAGTTTTATCTTTCCCTTCTTATAGTATCGTAATTTATAATCTTTTGTTCCCTTTAGGTATCTAAATATCCTTGTAATGGCTCTCCAGTATTTCTCTCTCTTGGATTTTCGCAGAGTCTGCTTACAACGTTTGTGGCGAAAGCGATATCAGGCAGTGATATCTGTGACAAAGGCAAAAGGCCCCCTACTGCCTCTAAATATGGAACATTTTCATTGCACTTTACAACTTCATCATTGGTCGTTAACTTGGCTCCTGGTTCCATCGGAGTATAAATGGATTTACACTCACTCATGCCAAACTTTTCCCAAATTTTCTCCGTGTATGACGACTAGTCTATGCATCTCTCCTGTATTCTTATTTCCAAAAATCTTCATTCCCATTCGATTCCCGGCGGGGTCAGGGATTTTCTCTGCCTCGTGATGGCTGGGTGTTGTGTGCTGTCCTTAGGTTAGTTAGGTTTAAGTAGTTCTAAGTTCTAGGGGACTTATGACCACAGCAGTTGAGTCCCATAGTGCTCAGAGCCATTTGAGCCATTTGAGTCTTCATTCCCAATTATTTTTTTACCTCTCCCAAGTCAAGTATGTTAAACTTGGTTCTTAATTGTCTTTTTAAATTGTTCATTTGTTCTTCATATTTAGTTACAATGAAGAAATCATCCACCCATATAGCTATCAATGTGGCCTCTCATCTGTAACAGAGATCAGGATCTACCTTAGACTGTTGCATACCCATCTTTAGCAAGGTTTCGTGCAGACATCTGTTGCAACAATGGCTACTGTGTTTCTTCAATCGCCAAATCTTCCCTCTTTCTAGACAATTTTTCTAGCTCCATCTAATTTCTCATTTCTTTACGTAAGCTGTCTTCACATCCATTTGGTCAGTTTGTGAATCTTCTTTTATTGCCAGGGCCAAAAGATAACTAAGTGATTCATATTTTACTACTAGCGGAGACGTTTCTATGTGGTCTGTTCCTTTCCTTGTGATTATACCTTAACTATAAGTCCTGTTTTATATTTTGGTGTTGCACTCTCAGGATTTTTAAGCAAAACTCTCACGGTGATTGTAAAGATTTTTTCCTTTCTCACACGCCAACTCATTCGAAAATTTCACTTTGATGAAATAATTCTAATTCTCTTTCCATAGCTTCTCTTCATTGTTGAGAATTCGGACCACTCATAGGCTCTTCAAACGTTGTAGTTTCATCATTAAAAGATATACTTTTCATAATCAGGGAGTTCTTTATGATTAGGTACATAAGAAGAACGTCTCAAAATATTTTCTTCCTCTTCTTCATTCTCTAGAACTTCATCTCGTAAGATTTTCTGTTTCTTTTCCGGAATCAGTATTAGTTGAAGACGTTAATAAAGTGGTTGTATTCTCTTGACGATCCTCTTGTATTTCGTTTTAATTACTCTCAAGGAATTCAACATCTCTACCAGTCAGCATCTTTTGATTCGTAGGTTAGTGGGTCGGTAACCCTTTGCGTCCTCACAATAGCCTGGAAAAATGTAATTCTTAGACTTTGAACCCCATTTTCCCCTCAATTGTTTTGGGATTCGTGCCATGGCCTCGCGTCCAAGAACTCTTAAGTTGCTTGGATTTGGCTTATTCCCTGTCCATACTTCGTAGACGGTTTTATTTTTTACCGCTTCGATTGATCAAATACACAGCTGTCGACACTGCCTCTGCCCAAAAACATTTAGGTAACTCAGCATCCAACAATAGTCCTATTTGTACTCTCCGCGGCTCTAATCTGAGCGGGACTGTATCTGATGGTGGTTTGGTGTCTAATTCCTACTTCCTTCAAACGTTTCTTGAATTTTTTATTTGTATACTCCGTCCCATTATCAGATCTGACAGTTTTAATCTTCTTTCCCGTTTCTCTTTCACCATATTACAAAAATTCTCAAAAATATCACTCAGTCTTTACAACTTAAAAAATAAACTTTGTTGTACCTTGAATAGTCATCTACAAAGACTACAAAATAATTTCTTCCTATAGATTCGCACTCCTTCGGTCCACACACATCCGTATGTATTAACAGCAAGACGTCTGTACTGCTTTTGCTAGACATAAAGGGTAGTCTAGTCTGTTCCCCTTATACACATCTTTTAAGATTTCTTTACATTTACCGCAATCTTCCATTCCTGCCAACATATTCTTTAATAATGACATGCCTTTCCTGTTTAGGTGTCCAAGTCTTCTATGCCATACAAAACAATTTGCAGATTACACAGAATGGTTTAAAACTTCATCTACGTTTCTACCAGTGTCTAACTTAAAAATTACTCTTCCATTTGTCGTCGTAGCTATAACTTCCCCATATTGGTTAACTATTTTTGCTCCATCTATGTCGAAGGTTACCCTGTTTCTGTTCTTGAAGGTTTCACTTACAGATAACAACTCAGTTGCAACGTATTTTAAATAGTTAACATCATGTGACGTAATACTTCCATGTTTTCCATTTAGAGTTACACTATGTGGTCAAAAGTATCTGGACACCTGGCTGAAAATTGCTTACAAGTTCGTGGCTCCCTCCATGCATAATGATGGAATTCAGTATGATGTTGGCCCACCCTTAGCCTTGATGACAGCTTCCACTCTCGCAGGCATACGTCCAATCAGGTGCTAGAACATTTCTTTGGGAATGGCAGCCCATTCTTCACGGAGTGTTACACTGAGGAAAGGTATGGATGTCGGTCAGTGAGGCCTGACACGAAGTCGGCGTTCCAAAACATCCCAAAGGTGTTCTGTAGGATTCAGGTCAGGACTCTGTGCAGACCAGTCCATTACAGGGAAGTTATGGTCGTGTAACCACTCTGCCACAGGCCGTGCATTATGAACAGGTGCTCGATCGTGTTGAAAGATGCAATCGCCATCCCCGAATTGCTCTTCGACAGTCGGAAGCAAGGAGGTGCTAAAAACATCAATGAAGGCCTGTGCTGTGATACTGCCTCGCAAAACTATAAGCGGTGCAAGCCCCCTCCATGAAAAACACGACCACACAATAACACCACCGTTTCCGAATTTCACTGTTGGCACTAACATACTGGCAGATGACGTTCACCTGGTATTCGCCATACCCACACCCTGCCATCGGATCACCACATTGTGTAGCGTGATTCGTCACTCCACACAACGTTTTTCCACTGTTCAATCGTCCAATATTTACGCTCCTACACCAAGCGAGGCGTTGTTTGACATTTACCGTTGTGATGTGTGGCTTATGAGCTGCCGCTCGACCATGAAATCCAAGTTTTCTCACCTTCCGCCTAACTGCCGTAGTACTTACAGTGGATCCTGATGCAGTTTGGAATTCGTGTCTGATGGTCTGTATAGGTGGTCTGCCTATTACACATTACGACCCTCTTCAACTGTCGCGCAGTCGATGTCAGTTAACAGACGAGGTCGGCCTGTACGCTTTTGTGCTGTACGTGTTCCTTCACGTTTCCGCTTCACTGTCACATGAACAATGGACCTAGCGATGTTTAGGAGTGTGTAAATCTCGCGTACGGACGTATGACACAAGTGACACCGAATCACCTGACCACTTTCGAAGTCCTTGAGTTCCGTGGAGCGCCCCGTTCTGCTCTCTCACGATGCCTAATGACTACTGAGGTCACTGATATGGAGTACCTGGCAGTAGGTGGCAGCAAAAGGCACCTAATATGAAAAAAGTATGTTTTTTGGGGTGTCCGTATACTTTCGATGTCATAGTGTATCTTAAGATCAACTGTCCCAGAAAGCTCAGTCTGTAACTTGGAACCATCCACTGTAGATATAACCGTATATGTTTTATTAGTAACATCATAAAGAGCTGTTTTGTCTCCAATAAAATGCACTGATGCTCTTGAACTTAGTACACATTCTGGTTCTCTGTTACTCGTTACTCCAAAAGAGTAATAAATGGAGATTGCCTTACCCTGATCATCAGTTCTCCCCTCTGGACTATTTGCATCATACGTTTTTCCTTTGTACTTGGCCTTTAGCGGCAATGGGATCTACGATGTTATCCATCTTCTAGCAGTTGTAGCACTTGACTGGTTTCTTCTTTTTCTTCTTAGAATAAAGTACTGTAGTTCTTTCCCTCGCTGAATTATGGCTCACTGTCTTGCTTTTCACGTCCTGCAGGATCTTCACTTTTATGCTGTCTCCAGTAGTCGGTATGCCTGAGCTTCTATAATCCCATAACCATCGCTTCATATTTTACAGGCAGTCCTGCTAGGAGTAATGTACATACTCATTCATCGGTAGTCTCGAACTCAATGTCCCTTAATCGATTCGATATAGATATTATCTTGTTGACATACTTTTCCAAGTTTTGCAGTTATCCAGTCGAGTGGTTACAAGATCACGGAGTAAACCGAATTTCTCTGTACCTTGTCCCAAACTTCTTTTGCATCACAACTTTCCCTATTTGCGTAATTTGCCTCAGTGCTGTGTACCATTCACTACGTCTCATAAATCGTTCAAGTTTGCTTCCACAGCAAATTTCCACGTAGCGTAGATCTCGCGACCTTGGAGTCTTTCTATTTGCGGTATTTGTGCCTCTACATCTACATCTACACCTACATCTACATGACTACTCTGCAATTGACATTTAAGTGCTTGGCAGAGGGTTCATCGAACCACAATCATATTATCTCTCTACCATGCCACTCCCGAACAGCGCGCGGGAAAAACGAACACCTAAACCTTTCTGTTCGAGCTCTGATTTCTCTTATTTTATTTTATGATCATTCCTACCTATGTAGGTTGGGCCCAACAAAATATTTTCGCATTCGGAAGAGAAAGTTGGTGACTGAAATTTCGTAAATAGATCTCGCCGCGACGAAAAACGTCTTTGCTTTAATGACTTCCATCCCAACTCGCCCATCATATCTGCCACACTCTCTCCCCTATTACGTGATAATACAAAACGAGCTGCCCTTTTTTGCACCCTTTCGATGTCCTCCGTCAATCCCACCTGGTAAGGATCCCACACCGCGCAGCTATATTCTAACAGAGGACGAACGAGTGTAGTGTAAGCTGTCTCTTTAGTGGACTTGTTGCATCTTCTAAGTGTCCTGCCAATGAAACGCAAACTTTGGCTCGCCTTCCCCACAATATTGTCTATGTGGTCTTTCCAACTGAAGTTGTTCGTAATTTTAACACCCAGGTACTTAGTTGAATTGACAGCCTTGGGAATTGTACTATTTATCGAGTAATCGAATTCCAACGGATTTCTTTTGGAACTCATGTGGATCACCTCACACTTTTCGTTATTTAGCGTCAACTGCCACCTGCCACACCATACAGCAATCTTTTCTAAATCGCTTTGCAACTGATACTGGTCTTCGGGTGACCTTACTAGACGGTAAATTACAGCATCATCTCCGAACAACCTAAGAGAACTGCTCAGATTGTCACCCAGGTCATTTATATTGATCAGGAACAGCAAAAGTCCCAGGACGCTTCCCTGGGGAACACCTGATATCACTTCAGTTTTACTCGATGATTTGCCGTCTATTACTACGAACTGCGACCTTCCTGACAGGAAATCACGAATCCAGTCGCAGAACTGAGAAA